>NW_026526655.1:34966300-36166300 GCF_024362965.1 Panthera pardus | reverse complement strand
CCAAACTTTGGGCTCCAAATACTCTGATGGCCAACATTGTTTGTGGTTTTAGCATCCCCGCAATGAGCAGGGGTTAACTCCACTGTCTGGCTAAGTCCACTGTCATCACCAAAGTTGCCAGGAGCTCACAGTTTCTATGAATAGAGTAAGAAATACAGCCCAGAGTGAAAGAAAACTAGCCACTGATTTTGGCTGCTGCCGGCCAGCTCACTCTGAGTTGCCAGAAGCTCCACTCTGGGGAAAGAGGCAGGGAGGTTGAGCAGTGTGAAGGATCATGGACTTAATAATGGTTCCGATGATGGCCAATGGAGGCCAGAGCCTATATATATATCTCAAGTGACAGTCTATGCTGCCTGAGTGAATGTCAGTGATGTGTACACATGGAAACTCAGGGTCCCCCCACCGACCCCATGTGTGCTGAGAAGAAATAAGGGTGCTCATTATCCACCTTCAACTCTCTCTCCCCCTTCAGCCTGGTTATGCCTTCCAGAGGAGGAACAGCAGGTCCAGGATCACACCTAACCTTTACCAGGGCGAGCTCCGTCATCGGAGAAACAGTCATCATGTTTGTCTTTCATTTACAGAGGTTTAAAAGAAAGGTGGGGGAAGGGAGTTATACCTCAGGTAGAATATAAGAAAATGTGATTGCCCTTCTCAAACTGCATATAAAGACAAAATCAATGAGCACTTTTAATTGTCTCCTGAGCAACCACCTCCCAGGGGCTCCTTTAGGAACTTCCCAGGGAGGAGAAAGAACAAAATGGTCTCTCCCAAAACAGATTTTAGCTAATAAACACAGCAAAGTAAGTGAAAAGCATTTCAGTTATTCTGCATCCTCTCCAAGACTAAAAATTTGTACATTGTGTGACAGGTCCACCTCATTTTTCTTAATGATGTTTTTATTATTCTTTCACTCAATTAAAGCAGAAATGGATATTGCATCTTCTGACTGTATAATTGTTATTGTAATCTGTTTTCGATCACTGCTTGGGAAATGGGTCCAAAACAACATAAACTCTCCACTGCCTCAGAAGGCAAGTCATTTTCTTTTACTACGACACTTAAAGAGACATTTATCATGCTGCTCTGTTCACATCTTTGGATTATGATAAAAGAAAGTTCTTGTTCTGTTAACCAAAAAAATATAATGTTTTGAAAACACTGCTATGTAAACAGTTTTGACATGAATGCGTTTTCCTAATAAACTATCAATTTTGCCTTTCCTTATACATATAAAGAATTGGAACAAATGCAATAAAAATATGCAATTTTAACACAGGGACCAATCAGGAAATTTGAAAATCAATCATATTCAGTTATAAAAGAACTGATACACTCGTTTTCCAGCCAAATAGAAAAACAAGTAAAAAACAAATTTTTTTAAAGAAAGAAAAAGATATCTCTGCTTAATGTGATGAAATTAAAATTGTTTCTATGAAAAATGCAAATCACCTCTGTTAAATCTTAGTGCTTTGGAAACACTTGCTCTAACCAGAGTCTTATTAATTTTTTTTTTTTTTCATATCTGTGCAAGTCTTCAACACATAAAGTCTCTGAGCTGCTGGGCACATTTCAGTAACTGTGTAACCATAAGTGGGCACGAAACAGTCTGGTGAGAAATGCATACTTTTTGATAAGCTTGCAGTGTTTCCTCTGAACTTTCTAATCTTTGTTGTTATGTTAAATGCTATCATTTAATAACCCACTGTGCTAAGACAGAACTCCATTCCAATGATAAGACAACTAGTGAAGGGCAGATCCAAATTTGCCTTATACCGTGAGCAACTAAAATTGAAATCTACTTCCCTTAGAGTTTTACTATCCTAATGTGTCATAACCACAAATAAAGAACATTCTTCGTACAATATGACTGCCCTAATTTGCTGATAACTTCATTGCAAGGTTCAAATTCTTGAAATTTCTATTAATGCTTTTTTTCTTCATCTTAAGCATTTGCCAAACTAGTAACTAAAATATTCACTAGTTTATTTTTTAAGTTTTAAAGGTACACACATCAGTGAAAATGGAAAAAATACATCCCATAAACCCCACTGCCATAATTATATGTCTAAGGCAATTTACTCCATATTAGGTCATTTTTACCTAGTTTTTAAAAAAAAAAATCTGGAAGAAGTAAAACTTTGTAGGTGAGAAGAGAAAGACAGAAGTGGTGGAAGACAATTTCTGATGCAGGCTTTCACTTAATTATACTGATTTTGCCACAATTCTTAAAATCACTTGCTATTAAACAGCAAAACAATTCTGCTAATTGAAAACAACAACAACAACAAAATTACAGAGATACAGTTCCATGCTTTTGAAAACTCCACCATGGAACATTTTTACATAAACACTGTGTAGCATGAAGTGCTTGTGAGGCTTGTTTCATGCAAAAGAAGAAAATAAATGTTTGGCTGATCACTGACAATACGGGAACCAATGTGACTTCAGAAAATGGAAAATAACATGCTATAGGGGCTCCGTCTGTGCTTTTTTGGAAGTCTGTAAGTACTCAACTGGCTTTTGTTTTAACTCATACCTCAATTCCTCTCAGGGCCGTCTACTTGGACTTTGAAATATCTATTGCGTTACCCGTAAGTAGTAGGATGATGAATCCTTTGTATATAAAAATCCATTTTTAACACATAGACATTCTCAAACCTCTATTGCACTTTAAAATAAAAGGAATTCACAACTCTCTTTACTACTGGCACCCTAAATTAATGCTAGAGAGCAGTGGTGATTGGAAGTGAGAAAGGCCCCACATAATCAAAGTCAGCAGAGGGAAATCACTCATTTTAAAATCACTATAAAGAAAAGAACGGAAGCAAAAAAGGCTAACTCTCTTCATTTGCTGAGCTATGCATAAAGGTCTTCTACTTGAAACCATTTTCACTTGTTTCTTTCTCTTTTTCCTTTCTCTTTCTTTCTTTCTTTCTTTCTTCCTTTCTTTCTTTCTTAAAAAATAATGAGTTAAAATGTATGGGTTAGATCCAATATTTCACTGCTGTTCTTACTCTTGGGGAGTAGGGGGTGGGGTGGGGAACGTGCTGCCAAAGCTTCTGAAAAGAGAGTTTGGGCTGCTAATTTTCCGTTCACAAAATCTAAATTCCCCTTATGCATCTCACACAACTCATGAAATAATATGAAACAGTATTATATCACTGCAAATTGAGACATTTTTATCAAAATAAAGAGTGATGATGCCAACATTTCATTTGTCATTCCCCACTTGTCACTTTTCACTGACAAACTGTTACACATACAACTTTTGTCAAATGCTCCATCTTTAAATATGTTCCAAAATGCCATTGTATCTCAGCACTCTTATAAGGAAGACAGCAAAAACCACTATGTTACCACACATTAGTTACATAGGTTAAAAAAAAAAAAAAAAAACCCTACTTATTAAATAAAAGAAGATAGAGGATTTTTTATTAATTCACATGCTATGTGGGATAAAGTTTAGATTCCTGAAAAAAAAAACAAAAAAAAAAATTATGAATGTATTTTATTTACCTAATGTGAGATTATTAGTTACAAGAAACTTTGTTAATGGTGAAGAATAGGTTCCTTTTTAGCAACAGAAACCTAAACTCTCTAAAATGACCTAAAAAATAATAGAGTTTAGAACTCATCTAGCCCTGTTAATGTCTTTTTTACAAATGCATGTAAAGTCTCTACACTGAAGTCTCTTTTCAAAAAAAGAAAACTAAAGGTTTTAAATGATCAAAGTAGAACCACTACACTTGACTGCTTATGAGATATATTTTGCCAGATATACCAAATAATTACCCTGCCTTTCCTGGACTAAAACTGATTTCCATATTCTTAAAATAATGCAAATTCATATTCCTAGACCTCTAATAAATGATAATAAGTCTTTTTATATATACATAAATATAATATATATACAAGATATCTAAGACGTACAGACTGATTCTAGTCACAACCCCCTGGGAAAAGATTATATTGCTTATTTTCTACAGGGGTTAAAAAACAAATGTCTTAAGGGACATCTATGTAGTTCCAACACACACACACACATACACACACATTTCATTGCAGATGATCTTGAATATATAATGGTCAGTGGGTTTCTGCTGATGGAACACAAGGCTTCCAAAATTACTTGAAACATCAAATTATGCTCAGGACTTTGAGGGGCGGATACCCTATGTTCTGTTTAATGTGTATGTTCCATTGCATATATTTTTTTAACCAAGTATATCTTTATTTTAATAACAGGCCAAGGACTAAAAACACTTTAGAAAAGGGCTATTTTTCTACCTCAGCAAAACTACAGAGGACATGCTAGATTGTTGGATGACCCCAAAGCCTAAGTTCATTCTATTTAAAAGATCTCAAACCCTTAAAAAAAAAAAAAATGTAGAATGTAAAAGGGAAATACAATCTTTTCTCTTTGGAAGTAATAACATGAGGCCTCCCTACAAGCAAAACGGTGTTCATCCTTGGCTAAAATGAATTTAATGGGTTTTCGTCATTTTACCCAGGTTGACAATATGTGTCTAAATTTCCAAGTATTTTATACATTTCAATACATCAATATCTATACTCTTTCATAGCTGTACTCCCTTCAAAGAGTAAAATGTCTGCCTACACTGCTAATATGGTGACTGCACCTGACCTGAACTGCATTTCTTTTAATCTAAAAGGAAATGTTCCACATGTAGACAATTAAACTAACTGTTGTTGTAGACAATGTTCAGCTCTAAATGAGGCCCTGCCCAACAATCGTGATCACATTTGCTTCCCTATTTGAATACATCAGTGTGTATTGCATAATGATTTTTTTCCCCTTGTAACAAGACAGTTATGTTCTTCAAAGGGCTGCCTATTAGCAAGAAGAATAGGCCTACTTTGGGTCAACTAGTTATAAGACAACTTTAACAGGCAATTCCTCAACAAGATTAAATCATGATTTTAAAAACAAATTATTTTTCAGGAAAAAAAAAAAAGGAAATTTTTTTCAAAAAACAGCAACCATCTCTAAAAGATATTCATGGTGTTCAAACATTTTCCCCCCAAAAGCCTAGAACATTTAACACCAAAAAAAAATGATCAAAATTCATAGGAAAATGAAAAATATCAAAAAGATTTCTGATGTTTAATGCCTCCTATCAGCAAATACACCATCTGGTATACTCAAGCGCTGTTCATTCAGTTTAAATAAAGCTGTCTGAAAGTTTTTCTTTAAGCCAAACATTTAAAAATGAAAATGCTTGTGTTAACAATGAATGAAGCACAATAATTTATTGCTATTAAAGCACAACTGGCCAGCGCCTTTCAGCAGTCCAGGAGGAAAGCAGAGAGCTTCGCTTCCTCTGCAAACTTGATTGGCATCACTTTCATTTTATGCTGTAGGTTTCGTGGCTGAAGCATTACACACAGCAGAACCTTTTAGGTACTTATGTTAATGGTGGCAAAAAGGATCATCTGATTCTTATTTTCGTCACCCTTAATAATCTTCTCTTTTTCTAAATCTTCAAATAGATCTGTAAGTTTTAATCAACAATTTCACAAATATAAATTTCCCCACCATTAATCATCCTTTTTCAAAATCCTTATGGAGTGAATTACTAGCTGAGAGGGGACGCCAATTCTAGTAAGTGAATGTTACCCAGCAGGGATATAAAGCTGTCAACACCACGGTGCTCTTGCTTGCTCTAAACTCTCTCCCAGCCTTCCTATGTTTTTTAAAGAGATATTAGCCTTTTTTTTTTTTTTTTTTTGCCTAGGGACTTTCTATAAAAGCTGACTGTCATACACATCTGAGCACTTATTTTATTACATACATGCTTTAAAACATAACTTAGATAAGAACAAACACATCCTAGAAGGTGTTGGAAAGACAAAGCAAAACTGATCTATGTTCTAATAGTCTTCTAAAGCTAACCACATTGTAAACAGCACACTAACTTTTAAGTCCCCTATTAAAACGCAACCTTGAGGACTGTGATAGTGTATCTACCACCTCAACTAGTCAAATCCAGACACTAAAATAATTTTTTTTAACAAACACATTCTCACCAAAAAACATACCAAACTCTCTGTCTAAAACCGTAGAATAAGGGCAACAGAATTTACTATTACAACTAAGGCATTCAGAAACATTTATTCACCTCACTGTTTATCAAAAGCATGGAAGATAAACTGCCATATTATTGGGCAACCAATTAACTTAATGATCTCCCCATTTTTAGAGGGAAAGCTTTTAAGAAAGAGAATCACTAAAGATTAACAAATGCGTCCTATCAAATTTTGAGCCCTATTTTTAAACCATCTCCATAACATTGACAAGACTGCAATATATCTGAAAATGATAATAAATGATATAGAGCTATAAATATTTTGTAGTTGTCTATGTTTATTATATTGCTTCATAAAGAACATTTAAACAAAAGAAGGTAGGGTGATAGAAATATAATCTATTTTATACTTAACCTGTTCAAAAAAAAAAAAAAGTCTTTCAATGACAAAGAACTTCTAACTAGAAATGTATTTTAAACATTTTTAAAAATTTTAAATTTTTTTTAAAGGCTTTGCTTTTCTCCCATCTATATACATGATTAAAAGTTACAAAGAAATGAAATTGTTACCAGCTCAACATACATTAAGAAACCATATAAACTTAAACCCCTCCAAAAATATTAACATTCAAAAAAAAACTTTACACTGTCAAAATTTTATGTTCTTATATTTTAAAGTTTTCTAAATTAAAATCTTTCTAAATAATCTACTATGCTATACAGAATACAATCTTTCTATAAATTTTTTTAAAACTCACCATATGTAAACTCTTTTAACCACTTCACTAGTAAGTATTAAACACAGTACTTACTGAGACAAGCTAATAGCATCTCTATTTTCACTTTGGAAAGCAACTAATAAGGCCTTTGACATGACTACATTAAAGCTCAGTAAAAGTGACGAAAACAGCTTGTTGAAACAAACCTATTATTCCTCTTGAAGACTTAATTTCACTTTATACCAGATTTATAATAAGTGGTCAAATGTGAATTATAGTCTCAGAAAATAAGAAACGCTACCACTGTTTCACACTAAATTTAGGTATTCCTGGTCAACAAAATTAGGGAGTTTCTTTCACAGTTCAATATGATGTAGGAATAAAGAAAACACTTTTTTTTCTAAGGAATCACAATTGTTAACAATTATGTTCTAAAATGTTTAGAGACTTCTTTCAATTCAGTGAATTTTAGCAGGTCTTCAGAAAGAAACCAAAATTCCTAGTCCAAGTTTTTTCTTTATGCATAAGGCCACTTTGAGAACACATCTCCTCCTCCAATGATTTCCAAGTTTTTCAATCAAATAGTATCAGCACTCGCATCATCTTACACTTGGTTTTACCATATTTGCTATATATTTTTCTTTCTCATATGCATATACTAAAATGTTACAAAAAGTCTGAAGTTATTGTTCCAGTCTCAAGATAGCACAATAAACACAAATTTTAAAAAGTGGGTCACAGAACTATCAAGTTATCTTTTGCTTCATCGAAGTGTATCTTTAAGCCCCTAAAAATAAAAGGTGCATAAGCCACAATGTATAGCCAAATCATTTTTTAAAGCTTTAAAAATTGTGAGAATGGGTGCTTCTCAAGGGAGATGATTAATATAAGGAACTAAGGCAAACCATTCTGAATGTCTACGGTGAAGAAATAATAATAGCAAACTAAGTAAAAATAGAAACGTGTTATTTTATAAAATGTCTTTTAACTCTTTAAAAGGGTATGGACGTTTAGACTTAAGTCTTTACTTTGAAATACAAACTATGGCTATTTAGAACATGGGGTTGGAGTTTATCACTAAGTTTTGCCATGGTTTTGTATCATTTCAGGTGGGCTCATATGAAGAATTATGTTAAGTAAGCTACTGCTGAAAATATTAGGGGGGAAACCTCTAGAAGCAAAAAAGATTTAAACTAGTGATTTATCTCAAACACAAAAAAACTGCATGCCATGTTGAATTGTGCATTTTGTATGCCAAAACTAAGCAAACAGCACATAAGCCTCAACATATTTTAATAATATTGAACTTTTGTACATATCGCTTTATAAAATTATTTTTCCTGACCACATTAAAGGAAAGTGGTTGTTTAAGTAGTAAAATCTCCAAAAAGTTTTCTTTAAATAATATTAAATTCTTGGAAAGGTAAACAGCATGTAGCCATTAGGACTACTTTGCTATTTTTTACCTGTTCTGCTGTAATTCATAACAAAACTACAAACGCGTAGGACTTTAAACTGTTTAGAAAATGGTGACCTTAAAGCTTCTAAGGGCCTGGCAGATTTCATGATGCTTCTTTATTTCCCACTTGAACTGTGGCAGGAAATATTCCCAGTTGTTACTAATTTATCTCGAAGGACTGTCCTAACTACAAAGTAACACCAACACTCCTGCTCCTGGGCATTAAAGACTAGTCCACAAAAGCGATCGCACCTCAACTTCATCTCTACAACAGATACTCTGAGGCAAAGCAAAAGAGTTAAATCACTAAAAAGCTCTCTAGGAAAATCTAGAAACAGTTAGCTGGCTGTGACATAAACCTGCCAACACCTCAGCACACAGTGGCAAAGTGCCCAAAAAATGCCACCCTCTGGGTAAACCACTTTCTTGTTTTAACTCTACATGAAGCTACCAGTTGCAGATGAGAGGCGACGGGGGCATTATTTGGCAACCTGGAATTCACTTCCTGTAATCCTACACCGCGACAGCGCCTAATCAACCTGAACCCTGACACCCGGGCCATTATCGCCGGGCCGCGGGGCTGCGCGCGCCTCCCCGCTCCGGGCTGTTACCTCCCACGGCCTTGGCCACGGCGCCGTTGGGCCTCCCGCGGGCTCCCATGGGGCTGCCGTTCTGCTCCAGCCGGGCCACCTTCACCGGGGGAGGCCCCTTGACGTCGGGGCTGCCGCTCCGCCGGTCGGGGCTGTCCCGCAGACACGGGCTCTCGCTCCGCCGCTCCATGCTGCTCCGACTCGGAGACAAAGTTCCCACCGGCAGGTCGCAATAAAACGCGCAGGGACCTAGGGAGGGGGCGGGGGGGAGGGAAGGGGGAGGGAAAAAAAAAGAGGGAAAACCGCTCACACACGTGATAGACGTTCAGGCCAGTGGCAGAGCGCTGCACCAAGCCACACAAACTTCCTCCCACGCTGCCCGAGGGGCCCGAGCCGGGAAGCGGGTCCCCACCTTACACTGGGCGGCCAAAGGAAGCTCGAGGTGCTGCGACACTGCCCAGTTGCTCTCCAGAAGTTAGCCCTCGGTGACGGTTACCAGGCCAGCGCCCAGGGGCGCCCAGAAGTGGCCCATTCATTGGGACAGGGTTGGCATACGCCGTTCTCAGATGAGACAGCCTCGCCGTGTGGGGGTCAGTGTTGCAGAAGAAGTGAACTTCATAAAAAGGCATCTCACCCACTCGAGGAAGGGATAGGGGATGTACACAAGTCCGTAAGAAACCGAATTAACCACATGATGAATGTGCCGTGAATGGCGGGGCAGGAGCCAAAGGCCTGCCTTAAGGACTCCTTGAATCCCTGCTTTTTATCTTTACCGAGCAAGTCTTGAGACACAAACACACTTTGCACAAAAACAACCCTCATTCCACATTAATAAGCATCCCAAAACATTTGGAGGTATTCACCAGAATACTCTCCAGAATAACCTTCATCACAGTGGAGGGGGCTACAATCATTATTTTGGAATGTTCTTATCTTCTTCCGATCCTAAGTGATTTTTTAAAAAGCTCTTCAGCATAAAACACAAAAGCAAAAAGCATCTAAATTATTAGGTTAAGAAGCAACCTTCATCAACCCCAATTTAAAATTTTTTCCAAAAAGTTTTCCTCTGGGTCTCTTGGCTGGCAGTGCGCTCCTCAAGGAACCCGCAGATCTCGGCACCCCCGGATTTTTTTTGGGGGGGGGGGGGCGGCAGAAGAGGAGGAAACACCTGATGAAACTGCACTCACATTGTCACTGACATCCCCGAGAAGCAGGAACCCTGCACAACAAAGTGCGCTAGGAATCCTCGCGGGCGGTCTCGCCGTGGGAGAAGCCGCATGTCAAGGAGACATGGTGGGGGTGGCAGAGGGGAGGTGAGAGAAGAGACGCGAAAGATGCAGAGACAGAGCGGAAGGGCTGCCCTACTCCCTCTGCTACGCTGTCCGAGAGGGCGAGCGCTGCCGGGAGGGAACTTAGCCGGACCCGGGGCTTTCCCCGAACTCCCGAGCTTGGAGTGGGAGTCCTCGCCCGGCGTACTTACTGCTCACAGTCTGTCTGTAACTTGGCTGGCTGAGGCTCTGTCCATGGAGCAAAAGTAGAGAATCCAGGGTGGAAAGTTTCTGGTGCGTCGCCTTGCAGTGTTCTCCTAGTCTTCTTTCCTCTTTACTCCTTCCCCTTTTCCTCTTTCCCAGGTCCTAACGTTTAAGGTCCTGGGTCAGGGTGTCTTCTAGTGCAGAGATGGTTGTTATGATGATGATGATTGGGGGGGGGGGGGAGGGGGGTAGGGGGAGGAGGAGGAGAGGGAAAGGAGGGTTCCTCCAAAGGGGCACCCGAGCGAGCGGGGGAGGAGACGGCGGAGGAGGGGAAAAGAGGGAAGGAGGCTGAAAAAGCCTTTTCACACCTTCGGGAAGGAGACCCGTTCTGGAGAGAAAGGGCTGAGGACTGGGAGGAGGCGGAGGCGGGCCGGTGCTGCCGCTTCGCAGGTCTGCTAGTTCGCGAGGAGGCGCGGCCGGAGCCTTAGGGCCGGTGTCACCCAGAGCCAAGAAGGCGCAGGGACCCGGGACCGCACGCGGGAGGAAACGCGGCGGCTGCCCAAGCTGTCACCTCCAGCCTCTCCCCTCTCGGCCGCCGCCGCCAGCAGCCGGAGCCGGACTCACTGACAAGCCGCAGAGAGAGATACACTGAGAGGGAGATGATTATTAGTTGCGTTGAGTCATCAGGCAAAGTGAGTCCTTTTGGGTTGTCCTCGGTTTCCGATTTCTCCCCCTCCCCCTTTCCGTCCCCAAATCTAGCGCCTTCAAAATAATAATTTGGGGTGGGGGTAGGGGAAGTCTCTGGGTTATTTCGGGATGGAGGTTGGGGGGGAAAGATCTAAACCCAAGCCAGACTGGTCCACCGCAATGAAGGAGGAGAGTGGGGGGCGGGGAGGAGGGCTGGGGAGGTTGCGGGGGGAGGGGGGCCCCGCCTGGCAGGAAATTAAACATCAATCAATCAATCGCTGTGAGCCCGGCGACCCAAACAGCGGCGGGGCTGCGGAGGAGGCAGAAGGGACTGGCGAGGGGCGGGTGGGAGGCAGGGAGGAGGGTAGAGAAGGAAGGGGAGAGTCGGAGGTGGCAGAGAGGTGGGGCGAGGACCGCGCGCGTCGGGCGGCAGAGGACCGATGGCAGAGAACCGAGTGCCGCGCGAGGCGGTGGCCGAGGCCGGTGGGTGCGCCCGGGTGCAGGCGGGCGCTGGGGCTCGGGTCTGGTCCTCCTCCTTGTGGCGGGTCCAGGGCGCGGCCGCCTCGCCCAGCCCCGAGGCGCACTCGTCCCGGCGCGGAGGCGGCGGCGACACGGCAGGCGCTGGTTGCCTCGTTTCCCGGCGGAGGCGCAGACCGACGCGCAGTAGGCAACCACGGCTGCCTCGGCTCCCGGTTCGGCTAACTGCGCGGAGTACTTTCGACTTTGGAGATAGGAGGGCTATCGCCTCCCCCACCCACCGCCTCCGCCCACCACCCACCGCCTCCGCCCCTCCGAGCAACTTTTCCCGATGCCTGTGAGCTCCCCCTTCGCGCAGAGCCGGCCGTCCGGGCCCGCCGCGCCGCCGCACGCGCGGGGAAGGCCGCTTCTCTCTCAGAGCCGACGCGGCTGTGGGTCCAGAACAATAGCCCGGGTGTCCTGAGTGGCAGGAGTACCAGCACTGCCCGCCGGGCTGCGGGTGGGACAGGAGAGGGGGCTGCGTGGGGGGCGCAGGGCGGGGGGCATCCCTGGATGACGTCCCTGGAGCGCTCGCAGCGCCGGCGACATCTCGAGCAGCTCAGCCCGGGCCGCCTGGAGGCCGTGACGCGGAGGCAGTGAGGGCGGTGGGGCTGCCTGTCCTCCGGCTGCGGGTCTGGGACTCCTGGGACCCCAGGCGGCTCAGGCACTAGGCTTCGCGCGCGGGCAGAGTGTGCGGTGAGGACCCGGTCTCCTCGTCCCGGGGGAGGCCGCGCGGGGGCGTCCACAGCAGGTCCCGCGAAGGTGTAACTGAGCCACAAACTTTTGCCGACTCCCGCGGCCGCAGCCGCCCGCAGCCCGACTCCAGCCGCGGTGTTCATTTAAGGTGGCGCGAGCACTAGCCGAGCAGGCCGAGCTCCGTCCGCGCTTTTGTCCCTGAGGTCCCGCTTGGGCGCGGGACCTCCTTAAAGAAAAGCACGTGGGCAGGGGCCGCGGCCCCCGCAAGCCGCCTCGGGCGCCGGCTTACACTCGCAGTCCGGACCTGTGGCGGGAAAATGAGGACGCGTCCCCGCCCGCCTTGAGGCCAGTGAAGCCCCTCTGCTGGCGGCACCGCCAATCCCTACCGCACACCTTGTGTCTCCTACCTAAACCCCCGGACCCGGAGGACTCCCAACCATCTCGCTGCCTGAGCCGCCAGTCCCCCTTAAGAAGTGTTGGCTGTACGGCGGCGCCAGAGGGCCAAACTAAATTCGTTTTTGGGAAACGCGCTCGGGTGGTAATTCTGGAAATCTTGGGCTGGTGCACAGACAGGGGGAAGCCGCGTCAGCCTAGTGTGCCCGGAGGTAGGCCGCCGTCCACTCGCCGCACCTACCCGGTGGGCGGCGTGCGCGCAGCCATTCCCTCAAAAGCAGAGGCCTGGGAGGCGGGGGAGCCTCTGGAAGAGAAAGGGTCCCAGAAACTAAACCTGCCCCGGCCTCTGTCTCAACGCCCAGATCCCGGAGAATCCCGCACCCAGGCGCCGCCCACCAAGTTCCAAAGGAGTCCTAGGCGACCCGGGAGGCTGTCGGAGCCCAGCCGAGAAAGGAAGTGAGGCTTGATAGTAAATCTTCGGGGAGCCACCCTGGGAGTTTTAGGCAGCATTTTCTTTTCCCTGCTTTTTATTCCCCAAATCCCATCTCCCCCACTTCCCTGAGCGAACGGGTTAGAGAAAATGCACAATTCGAAGTCTGTGAGAACAAAGTGGCTCGAGTAAACCAACTCGTGGTAGCTAAGGTTTTTGGCTGCAAAGAAACAAACTGTAAGTTTGATCAACAAACTTTTTTTTTTTTAATCTGTAGTTTCACGTCGGAATGGGAAGGGGGTTTTGCAAAAAACAACTACCACTGTCAGAGTTTGAGCCCATTTTCAAAATGGGGAAAGACGCAATTCTTACAAATATCTTAACAACGATAATAATGCTGTTTCTTTCCTTACCTTGGTGTTGAACTGCAGAATCCTCCTCCGGATCAGTGTCCAGGAACTTAGAAGAAATGGTGATATTAGGACTTCAGTACTTCTGGAAAAAAAAAATGCAAATGGTTTAGCCAGGATCTTTCCTGTCTGATTCGTCACTATTATTATATCTGATGATGCGAATGGTTGGAGCGATTCAATCTTAAGTCATTAATGAGCTATTTTATAAACACCACTGTCTGAAGATCTTCATTTACATTTTGCGAAGGATCACTTCGCTAACCTCACATGCTTATGTCAACAGCATGAGTAGGAGACTTTAGTCACACTCATAAACAACACAGCGGTATTGTTAATGGGTTAATATTTTATAAAGCGTAAATATTTTATTATGTTTTGAAAGGACCTATTGATTCTAAATTATTAAACCCCTGAGAAGGGTGATTTAAATAAAGTATACAATTAAGTACAATTAAATGTACATTGTGGCTAGTTTGTTTTCAGATTCTGCACCCTTTTTAAATTAATTGATTTTCTCATTAGTGGAGTTTCTTCTTGTCCGTTTTTGATAATGAACAAAGCTATCATTTTGGGCAAAAGAACTCAACACATAAAGGTGCATTTAACATAAAGGAAAATACCAAAAACTATGGGTTATTACTAGAAATGTATTTTGAATATTTGTAGATTTATATTTAGTAACACATTTTACAAATTTCTTTCAATTAAAAAAGAGAATTCTAGGAAGTTTTGTGATATATGCCCCGTGTGCGGGGGGTTTTTTTCCCCTTGAGTTTTGTCCCTAATAAAGGCCTTTTCTGTTTCAAATTACATAAGCTTTTTACTGCACGACTTTTGTATTGACCTAATTTCGACTGAAGTAAGCAATTATTTTCAGCATGTTTAATTTTTACAATAAGAAATTTTAAATAACGTTTTTATCTTTTGCTAAAATTTTCCACTTTTTAAAACTAAATAAATTATGATTCAAAAGTTTTGTTTGGTTTCGTTTTATATTCCTCAAGTAGTTTACTTCCAAACATTTTTTAAACAAAATCACACTCAATAAAAGAATTGGTTTTCATTACTTTTTTTAAAAATAATTTTATCCAAAACGCATTTGTGCACAGATAGTTTGCTCCAGTGCTCAAACCATAAAGTTCATGTTGGGGGACATTTTTATCCCTCAACTTGCTTCTCACTGACGTTTTTTGTCAGGAATCTACTAGGACGTCTTCCCCTCTCCTCCCCCACCCCCAATTTTTTCATATGTCATTTAGTCAAAGGTCGCCTGTCTTTCATAATCACACGGAGATTTGTTATTTTAAAAATCAACGGATCTTTATGCGCTGGGCTTAAATATGCATGTTTTTTCTAATTTCCATGTTCTCCCCTTTTCTCTCTATCTCTTGTCAGGCCTTTCTTCTCCTTTTATGGCCTGCACTTTTACTGACATTTCTTGATTTCACTCTCTCTCCACACCGAGGTTTCTCCTGCGCTAGCTCTTGACTCTGGCCAACCTTCCTTCCCCAATGACCGTTCAGGACGGCCTAGGCCCGACTGCCCGGGCAGAGGGTGCCGGCTGCCCGGCATGGGACGCCGGCTCTCGGCTGGACTACCCAGACCTCTGAGGGCCCAGCATCCATCACCAGGCTTCCTGGATTTCAGGTCTGGTCACCCTGGCAAAGAGGCCCTCCCGGCGTTGCGCTGCTTCTTAGAGAACACGGGGAAGTTGTGCCGCGTTTCTCCTCCATTCTCGCACACACAGGCAAAGCTCTACGGGAATTGCCAGCGTCGAAAGCCTTCTATGGCTCCTAGGAACCCACGCAGGCCTGCCTCTCCCGCCCCCCTGCGGCCCCCCCCCCCCCCAACCCGGGCTTGCTCTGCTGGGGGCGAAAGGAGGGCGGGAGGGAATCGTTTCTCTCAAATGAAGCCCACACCAGTTCTGAAGCCAATTTCCGCCGCGGACTGTCCGGGGAGAGTTGGGCGACCAACATTTTCACGAACCGCATAACTGCCCCAGGCTTGGATTGGAAACTGGATGTGCCAAGGGGACTAGGGCCCGAGGCCAGAACGCCCCAGGGGAATGCGCCTAGAAGAGCAGATCAACTAGGGTGGGCTCGAGCCCTTTCCCAGACTGCTCCGGGGCGTCTGGGGACTGACCAGAGCGCAGGGGGCGGGGGACACTTACTTCGTTATCCGCACGCCTTCCTCTTTGGCATCAGAGCCGGGCAATCCCAACCCGCGCCAGGCAAAGATAAATTACTCCTGGCTCCCGCAGCAGCTCTGGGGCCTGGGCGGGGGCGGAGCGGTGCGGAAGCCGTCGGGCCGCCTAAGGTAGGGGTGGTGAAGGTCCTGCTCCCATCCTCAAAGGAACGAGTCCCTGCGGCCTGGCGGCGAGAAGCGTCCCAGGGAGAAGACTGGTTGGGGATGGGTGTTGGGCAACTAGTTTGTGTTAGATGGTGAGCTGAGCACCCAGGAGGTCGGAGGATCCGGAATCGGGAACAGACAATGCAGAGGCCCAGAGGGCGGGAGGGGACACGCGAAGGTCTGCCCTGGAGCTAACTCAGGCGAGGACTGGAGCTCTGTGCACTGAGGCCCCAAATGTCGGGGGTGGGCACCGCCTGCCCCGGGTGAGGAAAGCGAAGGGACTTGTCTTGAAGGTGAGGGAGACTTTGGTTTGGAGGTGTGGAAGTGCTTCCTCCGCGGCCGCGGGTTGAGAGGCCCGGGAAGGCGGAGGGCCTGCGGGCTCCGAGCACAACTCCAGCGACACAAGACAACGCCCCCGAGCTCTTGAATCCTTTCACTCTTTTTCAGAGTCAAGAGCTTAATAGCTGGATCTCCTGCAGCCTCTCAAGGAGATGAGAATGACTGCCCCGCTAATCTAGTTTTTTAAAAATAGAAATCGACTTTAAACGACCGGGAACAAGGCAAGGGGGGACAACACGAAACGCTAAAGGAGCTGCGGCTGCCGCCCCGCCCCCACCCCCGGGCGGCCTGGGTTTGAGCCCGGAATCCCGCTCCAGACTCGCTGCGTTTTCTCTCTGGAAACACCGAGCGAGGAGAAAGGGGTCTGCCCCATCTCTAATCCCGGGGCCCAAGGTAGCGGCGAAGAACCCTGCGACCTCGACTCGTCCTTACGGCCCCGTCGCCCCGGACCCCGGGTCAACGCCAGGGTCCCAGACCGGAGATAAGGCATCCTCTCCCGACAGCGCCACCGCGTGGGCTGCGGCCGAAACCTGCGGCGCCCGTTCATCCCGCTGCTTTCCCGAGCCGGCCTTTCCGCGTAGCCTCAAGTCCACAGGTTAAGGATGCGGCGGAGGGGGGGGGGGGGGGGGGGGGGGGGGGATGGGCAGGTCCCCGGCCCAGGCAAACCCGGACCACCCTACACAAGCACCCGCCCGCCAGGCAGAACCTCGGCACCCCAACCCCTTGTAATGAAAAAGCATACCTGGAAAGTCCAGGCCACGGCGCCCCACCCGTACCCCAGCCTGCAGGCTGGGCAGCCTGTGTGCTGAAATTCTCGCCCACCCCTAGCCGGGGCCAGCCAGCCCAGGAAGCCGGGTCCGAGGCGGCCCAAGCTAGCTCTAGCAGCTCCGGCGACGTCTAGCGACATTAGGTCCGCGCTGCTCTCGAACAGCGCGGGAGAGAGCGAGAAAGCCTGCTGCGGGACCCGAGGTGCCAAGCACTTACTGGGACAGAGGACGAAGCGGATAGTCGGTCTATTTGGCGGCCCAAAGCTGTCTGGAGTGGCGGGGACCCTAGAGGGTTTCCTTGGCTGGTGACTCGCCTGTTCTCTCCATCTCACGAAGCCCCACGGAAACCCTCTTAGTCCGTCAAGCCTTGACCCCCGAGTTAACGCCCGGGTGTCCGTGACATTGGTGTTCTGGAGCTCGGTTCTTCCCCGCCCCGCGGTGCCTTGCCTGGGGGCCCCGCGGCCAAGCCCAGCAGAGCCAGGCATCACCTCGAGCTGCCCCGGCGCTACGTCAGGATTTGAGAGTCCCCACGTCGGGCTCAGAGGACTTGAGTGGGTAGGCTGGGGCTTATTTTTAATAAATTCAACTGTTCACACGCGCGCGCGCACACACGCACACACAATTTGGGGACTGCCAGCTACTGAAAGGGACAACGACCCGGAAAGGTGCAAATTCACCTGGTGCCTGTCCAATTACAAAACTCCGAGCCCCGCACAAAATAGGGGTGAGCCCTGGAGGCCCGAGCAGTAACGCCTGGCGGCCATCAGCCGCACTCTTGCAGGACTCCAGCCTCGCGGCGAAAACACCGCGCTGTCGCGGGGGCCGCAGGGGCCGGTGCCCAGCCGCACCCGCCGCGGAGCCGCGCCGCCAGCTTGCTGAGTTCCGGAGCTCCGTGTCCGCCTGGCCTGTTCACCCGCACCCTCATCACTGGCTACCTGTTCGCTTCCAAACCCTAATACCCGTAGGCCATGCGGAGCTATCTCCAAGTGTGCCAGGCCCGGCACTCGTGCCAAGTGGCTCACCTCAGCGGGCTGCGCCTGCCTTTGCCCCCGGTGCCAAGTGCCGAGCGAGAGGCGGCGGGTCAGGACTCGGACGCCGTCTGCTCACCTCCAGGAGCCGACAGTGGGTGCCTGCGGCGTCGCTCGTCCAGCCCTGGGGCTGATTTAAATAACTAATAAGCTCAGAGAAATTTTACGAGGGGAACTTTTCCTTTTAGTATCAATAAAGCCTAGTAATTGGGTTCGTTGGTTACCTAAGCTCGAGTTTCCCAGTCTGTCTCTCTCTCCTCTCCTCTTCTCTTCTCTCTCTCTCTCTCTCATTCAAAAGCAACGTTTAAGAAAACCCGGCAACTGCGTGTGTGCGTTTGTGTGGGGTGTGCAAGTGTGAGTATGTGAAAGAAGTTGTTTGTTTCAAAAGTCCTTCTCCTGGAGAACAATCGTCATTGTCGCTCTGTGGTGAAGAGTTTTGAAAGGTGAACTGTTGTTATTTCAGAAGAGAAAAATGTTAACAACAATTCGTCTCAACACAAGTACAGCACAAGGAGGGAGGGTTCTAAAGATTTTTCCCTATGGATGTGACAAAGACATTTGCAATGCGTCCCTAATAGTTTGCATTTTAATCAACTTTTACTATATTTTGACTTCCACTCCTAGAATTCTGGTGGATTGTAGTGATATCTGTTGTTCTCTGTAAAGACTTCTATACTATCATGCATTCCAAATTTTTGGTTCCATTTTCTAACCTTTTGAAAGCATGTTTTTAGTCGTAAAGAATTTTTCCACCTGGGAACCATGCCTCAACTTAAACATATAAAAGAACTTTCATGAATAATAACTGCAAATAGCCCATTTGTCTGTGTCCACGGAGTTGTTGGCGCCTATACAACATCTCAGAAATCTAAAAGCAATCTAAGCATGTTTCTCTCCAATCGTATAGAGATATGTGTGTTTTCATTAGCTGTATGGAAGTTTAAAAAAAATCGCTTAAAAGACTTTTTCGAAAAGCATTAAGCTCAAATCTAACTGAACTTAAATTCCCTACCAGATACAACATAGCTAGTGCCTGCCAACGTCAATCTAACGAAATGAAGAGTATTTCTGAATCAGATTACTGTGGGGGTCAGAGGCTAGTCAATGAAAAGCGATGAGAATTCAAGTTTGCAAACCGTGGAGGGCAGAGGGGGCGGCTCCCCAAGTTCCCAGGAACACACCCAAACCTGTGCGCTCACATCCTCAGTGTTTACATATTATGGAGAACTTCTCCTTTTCACTTTTATTTAGAAAATCGATGAGCTCCCCTTAGTTCGTCTTGTTTTAGGCTGCGAGACTCAAAGTCAGCTCGAGGGTTGCTTTCTGCCAGGTAACTTCCGGAGGCCCAGTTATTCGGAGATAGACCCAGCCCTTTGCACATTCCAGGCAGAGAATGGCGTCCCGCCGGCCCTTCCCAGCGCCAACGCCGCCACTGCCCCAAGCTCTCCTCCGCACCCGCGGGCTGACGGGACCGGAGCGCCTGACCCTCGTCTAGCTTCCTGAGCTCGCGCTACGGTGTCGGCACTTGGCTGAAGAGGGAGTGAACCTTGAGCTATGGGTGTTTACGCCCCGTTTCCCGCTTTTCCCAGAGGGTTACAGACAACTTCCCTTCCCATTTGCTCAGGCTGAGTTCTAGTTCCCATCCGTACTTTCTAGTCTTGCCATCACCAGGCTCCTAGTGCCCCACCGTAGTGGCTACGAGCTAAGGGCACTCACCGCGGCGACCCCGTGTCCCCCACGCTGACCAAGTTAAGGGAGGACGTGTCCTCTTGGCGCTGTCTTCCGAGTGCCGGAAGTCGAGAACAACGGCAGAGGCAGATGGAAGGATTGGGAAGGGAGGCGCAGGGCTGAGTGGGGTAGATAAGAGCCTCAGCAAGGAGCACCTCAGCCTCCCCAAACAACCTGAGGCCTCCCCTTCCCTCACTGCACTTCCATTGCAGGTCCCACCCTGGTCCGGCGGGTCCCCACCGAGCTGCTCCATCAACCAGGCTGTCCCCTGGCTTTTAAGGATCTCTCACCCCATCCCATACCTTCTGGCTGTTTGGAGTTTTGTTTTCAGTTAAGCTGTTTTCTGAGGTCGAAGAAGCTCCACTTTTTCTTTTTCCTTTGCCTCATTTACACTCCTTTCTTTAAAGAGCATCCCCCAAGCCTAGCTTCTGCCAGACCCTGTGCAATCTCCCAGAGCTCTATGTGGAAGAGGAGAAGTGATTTGTCTGTTTACAGCAGGTTTAATTAAGACAGTTATGTGCCGTGAACTCCTTGGGCCCCAATCAATGCACTTTGATTTAGAAAGTCAAATAGAATCACATCTTACACTTGTGGGTCCCCTGTTGCCCGCCCAGGCTGGAGATGGATGCTGTTGTCCATCCACACCGGCCTCACAGGACCTGGACGAGACTCCCCCAGAGTTTGCCACCCTGCTTGTCCCCATGGCTCCCAGTAAGGTCTTCTTGCAAGACCGAGGCCTTCCCAGTAAGGGCAAGAAAGGCTGAACTCTCAGAGCTCTCCTGGTGCCCCTTAGCTGAGGAGCCAGGCGCTGGATTTCTGTGGACCCGGCTTCCGGGCTACCAAAGCATTCCCTAGCCCCAGGACCTAGTCCTCCGCTCTCCCGGGCCCCAACCCCGCAGAGAAAGCCTGGGAGGCAAGTCTCTTCTTTTACCCTAGCCCTGCATCCAGTACCCTCCCCTCCCCCCAACTCTCTGACTTAGGTGCTGGGGCTGCAGCAGAAGCGTTTTCCTAATTTGTCATCATCGGAAACCTCAGACAATTGGACTGTAAAACTTTAAGGGCTTCAGGGAGACGCTGACTTCAGGCGCCCGATGGCAAAGGGGTGGGGAGGCTAAGGGTCGGGGACAGGGATGCGGGACAGACGCCCCAACTTGCTCTCTTGAACTTCCCTCCCTAGCAGCCTGGCTGCCCTAGCATAAGCAGTGGCCCACCCTTCCCTCCTCTCTCCTGCCTTCTACCCCCTCTATCTCCCCTCCTCGCCCCCACTTTCCAGAATATCACCCCACTTCTTCAGTCCTCGGCAAGGAAAGGGGCCAGCGTGTCAAAGGTTGCTCAGCCTCCTCACCTCCCCTTACTTTGTCCAGCTACCCGGGACTCGTGAGCCAGAGCCTTATGTTGCCTGTGGTACCCCTCAAGACTCCGTATGGGGTGTGTGCGCCTCTTCTCTCAGTTCCCCACGTCCAGCCCCCAGAGATAGCACCCACGTTCCCGCTGCCCCTGCAGTTCTGACCCTCTCCCCCCCACCCCACCCCCCGGAAAGCTGCGGACCTGCCATTAACCTCATCATACCATCTATAGTCGATCCCCTCGGTTTTCAGTAGATTTGAAATCCAACATATATTAGATCCATATATTTAGATAGGATTGGGGGGGGGGCTAAAACATTCTGAGCATGCCTGCGGGGCGGGGCGGGGGGGGGGAGTCTCAGAGGAGTTGTCCTGAAAGCTGCCAGGAGCAGCCACCTTTGCTATAGCCAAGGCCTTAATGGTGTCGACTTTGGTGGGCTGTATGCGCTTGGGTTCCCAGGGCAAACCCCCTCCTCAGACTCCTCCAAGCAGGGCAGGAGACTTAGGTTAGAGGGTCGAGTTTTAGGGGACTTTTAAAAATTTTGTTTTTATATCTGTAAACGACTAGTCCCGGCACTAGACGGGTGCAGCAGTTGGCCCCAAAGTGGAATATGATTCGCCCCTCCCCCCCCCCCCCCCCCCCCCCGTGTCAGGCAGCAGCGGGTGACAGCTGGCAGTAGCTCTGGTAACGCTGTTTGGCAGGGCTTTGGGCCTTGGCGTCCAACTGAGGCCCAGTAACCCCCATCGTGCGTGCATTTTGCCTAGGGTGCCTGTGCGTGTGTGGGGGGCGGGGGGGAGCTGGGCCAGGGCTGTATCCACGGTCGCAGCGCCTTCCCGCGCCGGGCTCAAGTGTGGACGCAGTGGATGAATCCGTGAATCAGCACCACAGCAGAGGGGTCGAAGGAACAGCCAATTCCGTTAAATGGGCTAGGCGGCTGCGGCTGACTGCCCCCTCCCCTCCTCTGAGCAGGCGTGAGGTGGCCCGGGAGCCTCGCCAGCAGCCCCCCGCCCCTCAGGCGGAGCTCGGGTCCTGGCAATCTCTGCACTTTGTCATCACGCCCGAGTATTTGACATTCGCAATTATCTGCAAATACCCTGATCGGTTTGTATATGAAACACTTTTTTTTTTGCCTTAAGGTTGGAATCTGGTAAGTTTCAGACAAGTGGTTGCGGGGGGAGGTGACCCGAGGGACCGCGGGGGACCGGCCCGGTGAACCCGACTTGGCTAGGTGGGCGACGAGCAGGGATGGATCTGCGTGCGGCCCCCACCTTCCCCAGCTCCGCTTAGATGCAAGGCCGCGTGGAGCTATGGAAAGGCCAAGGCCGCGACCCCTCGGGCCCTCTCTTAAAAGGAGCGCCCCCTAATCCCCGTGAGAGAAAAGCTGACTGGGGAGCGGAGATCCCACCAGAGGCAAGGCCCGGAGGTTAATCATCTTGATAATCGGAAAGGGCGCTGCCCGGCCTGGTTGCCGTCACCGAGAGTGTCAGTCACCAGCTTTCGACCCTGCCGCAGAATTACCTGCTCAAAGAGACATCCCACGGAGCCCTCCGCTCTGAGCTCTCCCCGCCCGCCGCCTGCGGGAAGTAAACCGCGCCCTTGTTCAAAAGAAGCGGATGCCCCTTTGACCCTCCTCCTCCCCCAGATGGTTCCTAAATCCAGAAGGGCAGTGCCAGCCCCAGGATCTCTCACAACTCCTACATCGCAGCTTCCAGGCTACCTGCCTATTACACAGTCTGCGAAAAGAAAGAAGAAGAAGAAGAAGAAGAAGAAGAAGAAGAAGAAGAAGAAGAAGAAAGAAAAGAAAAAGAAAGAAAGAAAAGAAAGAAAGAAAGAAAGAAAGAAAGAAAGAAAAAGAAAGAAAGAAAAAGAAAAGTAATGGTAGGGGAGAGAGAGGGTAAAGAAGTGAGATTATGTGTCTGACTTTTGCTGCTCCCTTAGGAGCTTGATCCTGGCCCCTGGCTGATCTGAGGGCCCTCGAGCTCAGAGACTGGGACGCCGACCTTCCTCCTGCGAGGTGCACACTGCCCGGGTGCTCCCGGCCCGGCGTCTTAATGGCCAACAAGCCCACCTACCTTGCTAAGGGTATAATATCAGCAACTTTGGAAACACCAAAACGTTCAGTGAAGCCTCCTCCTCTCGCACTCAGCTTGAAGCTCTGCTACAGACACTGGGCTAAGTTGCCTTTCACATATACTACTCACATTTTCCGGGAAAGGAGGTTAGAGAAAGCAGGTTAGAGAAAGGTGGGTGGGTGGGGGATATTGCAAAACCTTCAAGAAAAATCGGGGGTGGGGGTTAAAAAGTCCGTCTTTGTAAGAGCCCAACCGTCAAAGCATTGGTATATTCTGAAAAGGAAGAGAGAAGACAGAAGCAGGTCGTAAACGAATCCCTCCACCCCCCAACTCCCTCCCTCCCAGCGTCCCCAGCCCGGGAACCCAGAGTGCCCTGAAAAGACATCAGCTCTCTCGGCTCCTGCTCAGTCCAGGTGGGCAAGGAAGCGCGGGAGGCTCGGGAAGGTCTTTAGCCTCCCGGGGTGCTCTTGACCCAGGAGAGACCCATACAGGAAAGGCAGCTGCGCTTGCAGCTGAGTTCACCTTCTCCACTCACGGGTCGCAACCCTTGCGCCCAAGGCCTCCCGGGAAGCAGGCTGAGACGCCGGAAGCGTCCACCTTTCTTTCCCCGGATTCCTAGGAACTTGGTCTGCGGTGAGGCCGGCTGCGGACACCCACCGGGGCCCTTAGGTTAGGCCCCGCCTCAGCCATGGATGCCAAGATTGGGCACAGGAGCCTCAGGCTGCACCAAGCTGGTGGGTTTCCGCCTGGGTCAGGGGGGTGGGTCACGATCTCAGAGGGGAGAGGCGGTGGGGTGACACCCACTGCACCTTATGCTGCCTCCAAGACAGCCTAGGCCTGCGGAGAAGGCAAGAAGGGCAAGATGCTCCGCGACGGGCCAAACGTTCACCCTTTTATATTTTTTCTTTCTTTTTTTTTTTTTCATGTCTTTATCTTTGTTAGATAAGTGTGGGGCTGCTATAGTCCAATAGCTTACTCTACATAAAATGCCCCGAGGATTGGGCGAGACTTTGCAGATTTGGCTTCCCAGGTGACCGCTCTTCAGTATTCTGTTCCCTATCCACTCGCCGCTCCTGTAAGTACCCAGGGCAGCGCCCACTTTGGCAGAACTGATGACTCTTTGGACCCGGCCAAGTGCTCATCGCCCAAACCTGCGCGCCAGAACTGCAACCTCGCCGGAGCTCCTGCAGCGCGCACCCTGAACAAGCTGGCATCCCCGAGCACGTGCAAGCATCCTCCCACTTTGAAACAAATTCGGCCCGCGTCCGTCACCCCGAACGACTTTGCCTTCGGGCAAGTGCTACCGGGACCTAAGCCCCGGGCGAGAAGCCCCGAAGACGAGGGCGGGAGGCTGGAGGACTCCTCTGCTCACCTTGACTTGAGACACTCGAAGGCCCCAATTAACTATCGGTTGTATCGGGGCCGACGGGTGCAAAGTGGCTGCGACCCGCAGAGGCACTCGCTCCCGGAATCCGGGTCTCGAAGAGCATCTGGTGTCGGGGTAGACTGTACTGACCACCTGCAGCGCGCGCAGATCCCAGGCGGGAAAAAGAGCGCAGTGTAACCGGACGGTCGGTTACCTCTCCGGGGATCGGCCCTGACTTTGTTGGTAACTTAAGAAGCGCCTCTGAACTCGGGGAGCGCGTGATGGGGCACCTCCCTGCACAATCCCCCACCCCCTTCCTTCCCCGGCCTAGAATCTTACCATCCTGCCCCACCCCCCACGCAGCCCCGCCCGTTAGAAGCTCTCGGCGGGCACTCGGTTTACAGAGCCGCCGTTTCAGATGTTTATTCACAGCTAATTGCTTATGCAGGAAAATGCTCGTTACCCCGGGCCGAGCGCTTCCGCCCCGCGCGGGTCGACCCCGCCGGCGGCAGCTCGCTGATCCCACCAGCGAAGCCACGAAGGAAACGGCGGCAGGGAGGCGGCTGTGCCACCCTGGGCCCGGCCACCAGCACTGCTCCGGACTCCCGGTAGGGGGAGCCTCCTCGGGAGCCAGGCCTCTTAGGTTGGCCTTGCAGCCTGCGGCAACCCGAAACGCGAAGCGCGGCGGCCTCTTCACCTGCCCTTCAGGGGCGCACTGCCAGCAGAGAGGGGAACTTAAGGGCTGAGCCTGTTCCTCATGCCCGGCTGTTGCACAGTGAAGAAGATAGACATGACTGAAGTGTATTCTTTAGATCCAAATATAGTTATGGAAATTTGTAGGTGAGATCATCTCCTTTGCCCATATCCAATGGCAAGGAAAAAAAATCTATTTTTCAGTGGTTAAGAACTGCTCTTGGTTCCACACATTTTGAGCTTTATTTTTAAAAGTTTACGTGATCTAATTCCTTCTCATTGTGTTGCCCAGGCGTTTATTTCCAGGAGCATAAGATGGTCCTAGCACAAAACAGCAGCTCAGATGAGACCTGCTGGTTCTGCTGTAGTAATGTCACCAACGGATTCTCTCCCCTTCTGATTCCATATACTTAAGAGTTCAGAAGCTTTCATTTTAAGATACGACCAGTGTTTAGAGAACAACCCGAATCTAGGGTCAAGGGGAAAGAAGTTAGCTAGACTATGAACCCAAAGACCACTCTACTGTGCTGACTGTGGCTGAACACCTGAGCTTGAGGGGCCAGAAACTTCCTGAATAATGCTCCCAACAGATAAAGCCTGCAAGCTCTCCTTATCCAAAAAGCCATTCTTCTCACAGAAATCCACAACTCAGAAGAGCTCTCCTAAGGCCAAGTCATCAAAAGCACTTCAAAGAGAATCGCATAAGCAAAGAATTTCACACTTGGAAGGAAACTTAAAGACCACCTAATCTAACGATTGTAGTTTACTGTTGAGCAACTTGAGCTGAGTAGAGGCAGATATTCCCACTGCATTGAGATTGTGATTCTCCTCTTCCGACCCTCAGTCCAATACAGTTTTGACTATAGGACACCAGAAATGCATTTCACTGTTGTCATTAGCCTTGTAAGTATTAATATGTTTCCACATATTTTAGGGTTCTTAGTAAGACATATTCCTTTAATAATATTATAATAATAGCAAATCTGCAAGGTCTGTGTGAAAAGAATGTTACAGTTGGTTCAAAGGGAGGCTGAATTTTAGAAGTGAAGTTACATATAGCATTGAAACATTTCGGGGAGAGACTAAACAAAAATAGTTGCATTGTTCTGTCCCAATTTAAGAACATGGGATATATGCAAATATATGAATGAATAGACAAAATGGTACAAAAACAAGGATCATTGATAATTCAAGGCATTCTTTTTTTAAAAAGGCATTCTTCTAAATTGTGCAATTTTTCTCCAAAAATCAGAACTAATTTTGTGCAACTTTTTGTGTATGGGTTTTTTAACTGTTGAATTCTGATGTTGTTTTTAAGGACCAAAGGAAAATAATACGCACATTTCTAAAATCAGATTTGAAAAAATAAAAATCTAATTTCTTAAAAAGTCAAGTTAGCCACAGTAGGGGAAATTTTTTTAATAAAATATTATAGGATAAGCCTAGAAAACACTCCCCACTGGGTTTGTGATAAACTCTGAGATATAAATGATATTTTATCATTCTCTCCACAATTACTTTCTTATTTTTTGATAAGGTCAATACAAAAATTGTTATTTACAAGGACACTCCACTATTCCTTTTTTATATCTAGTTCAAAAAGGCAAAGAGATACATTATCAAGTGGAAATGTCTCAGTCTCTTTCCGTAACTAATGTCTGATCTTTAGCAAATGGTGCTGTGATGTCATTGAAATGGGTATTGGACAAGGTACCAATTGATTTATTGATTTCCCTTCTTCAAAGTCCATTGAGAATTGGGGAGAAGAAGGCAAAACACAGGTTGGCTGAGATGTGCAATACTTATTCTATCACACACACGCAAAAATTTATTTGGCTGATAAAATCGACAATTCAGAAGCATTGCTTACAGAAATTCATAATGGAATTACATTCAGGCCACTCAACTGATCCACCTGCCCCTCCCCCATCCTGTGTTTTTATTTGCCCTTCCAATTTCAACCTTTTAGAAGTCCAAAAAGACCAAGTTTTCAGTTAGCCTATATACAACAATGAGAGCAGGTGGAAAGAAAAGGAGGTTCGAGGGGCAGGAGATAGAAGAGGCACATCTGCTTTCAAACACGACCCCATAAATCTTGCTCCAGGGCCCGGACAGCTTGGCAGTATCCCTGAAGCCTGGCACTCGCTGTGGATCTCATAAGGGATCTACGTGGGGCTGGAGTGACCTCCCATCTGGGAGAGGCCAGTACTGAGACTTTCCTATGTCCTAAACCTATGACGGTTTATAGCAGACTAATGGCAATAAAGAGAACAAAGCTGCTCTGATGGTCTTTGATTTTGTAGGAGAGGATTTCAAAGCCAGGCTCTTTTTAGCCTCAATCACTTGATCGGTTTTTGAGGAGAAAGACTTTTTTTTTTTAATGTTTATTTTTTGAGAGAGAGAGAGAGAGAGACAAAATGCAAACAGGGGAGGGACAGAGAGGGAGGAAGACACAGAATCTGGAGCAGGCTCCAGCCTCTGAGCTGTCTGCATGGAACCTGACGTGAGACTTGAGCTATTGGACCCACAAGATCATGATCTGAGGTAAAGTTGGATGCTTAAACCACTGAGCCACCCAGGCATCCCTTGAGGAGAAAGATTTTTAATCCGAGTCCTGTTAAAAATGCCAGCTTAATCACCTGGAGAAACTCTACATCATTGTAACAGCTGCCTAGGAATTACCACACACAACAGTATCTACAGCAAAGCTGAAAATAAATGAATAAAAACAAACCTCAGACTTCCTCTCCCCTGGCACTCCCTATGGGTGAGCAGCATTGAATAACAGGGAAGATTTACTATGATGCATTCTAAACACAACTGCATATTAACTACTTTGTTTTTCCTGTTCCCTCCCCCTACTCCAAGAAAAATGAACATCTTTGCCTTCCAGAGCTTTCTATTCATAAAGCTCAATCCTCTGCGTTTAGCATCATGATCAAGGAAATCCCTGCTGGCTAAGGTGAGTTGACTTTGCTCTGCCTTGTGTCTACAGGAGAGGATGGTAGGATATGGTGAAGAGAGTCTCTCTTTCTCACCACTTCAGGAGAGGGGTATGCTTCCAGAACTTGTGGTTCATTTACCCAAGTCATGCCCTTTCCTCCTGAGGCTGGATTCCAGGTATTCTCCAAGAAAAAACTGGATGGGGATGGCCCTGAAGAAGGATCTGGAACACTGCCTGCATCCTTCTCCTGGTGTGAAGATGCTGGGGGAGAGAGTATGATGGAGAGAAAAGTAGAACTATGCTCACTTTTAAGGAGGTTATGCCAGTGTGAGCTGGCGCAGAGAACTCTTTTTTAAAAAATTAAATTTATTTAAACAATAGCATCCATCTTCCTGCAATGGTAAGTTTAATTGATAACTATTAAAAATTCTTAAAGTATTACGGCAAGTGTAGCCGAATGCCTCAGGACTTTACGCCTACAAGGTAGGTCATTTCTGTCTTCGCCACCTAACAATGAAACCCGGGGGAGGTTAACTTACCTTTCTGAGCTTCATTTTCCATATCTGTCAAATGGGCATCATACCAACAGCTATCTCATAAAACTGTGAGGATTAAATGAAATACTACGTGTAAGTGGCTTAAAATAGTTCCTGCAACAGCAACAACTAAACATGTTCACTATATTATGATGTGGGAGTTGCCGATACAGTTGGCTCAGAGACTGTGTCCCCGGTGTTTGTTGGCTGCTACGGGGACACATGGTGTCATACCACAGGGTGAGAACACCTTAGGCTTACTCTGAGAACCATCTCTCTCACCCTTCTGCATTACATTTGCCCAGGGATCAATATTGTTTTATTTGGTGATGACAAAATATTGTCATTTCCCTCTCTGTTACAATCATGAAAGAAAATGGTTACACTTTGCTAGGTTGGGCAGTTTTCTCGGCCCAGTGTATACATTCCTATGCTGTACTCGTTGTGGTCAGATTTTTCTCTGGGCTGTGTTCTTTTAGCTACACTGAGAGCAAGAGCAGCCCCAGAAGGGGGCAGTGAAAAAGCAGAGCATTCAGGAACAGCAATGCCGAGCCATTCCCTTCACTTACCTGGAAGACCAAGTGCAAAACAGGGGAATTATGCTCGAAGCCTCAGAGGAAATGCCTCTCCAGCTTTAGCAAAAGCAGAACAGATGGTAGGAGTTATCGCCAAAGACCCACTTGCTCCTTCTTGTGGCTTTGTGTGTCTTTTTTCGAGGGTCTCTCAAAGTCCACACACTAAGCCAAATAGCTTTATTTAGGCAGGCTCATTATACACCTGGCCTACCACTGCCTTTGACTTAAGATGTAGGTATTAAAACGCAGAGTCTCGAGGCCCAGGAAGACAACGTCAGAAGGAAAACACCCAAGATACTGTCCTGTCTGGTTCTCTCTTTGGTTCCATGTTTTGTTCTTTGTGAGCTCAGCCTAGATAGATCAGTTTGAAACAGACAATAAAATTTCAATGACCTTCCAGATCGTGTTCACTCCCACAAACCAAACATAAATTGATTGCTTTTTTACCAATCAGTTCTCTATTGCAGCTTAAGGGAAGATGCTACCAACACTCTGGTAACCCTTGTCCCAAGATGAAAACCCTTAGGCTCTTTGGAGTGGGGTTGGGTTATTATAAACTAATGCTGACCTATGGAGCCTGAGGTATTAACTCTCTCTTCCCTTCCCCTTCTGCAAACCAGCCATTTGTTTTTATGTTTTTTGTAGATCTATTCAGTCCTGGGGAAGGGAGAAGGAAAAAAAAGGGGGAGGGATATGGATAGTAGCCACCAGACTGGATTGGCTGAAAGGCTCAGACTTCTTTTGGCATCAGGAATCTCGAAACACAGGTCTCTGAACCATTCCAACTCAACAAATACACTGAGAAGCTACTGGTTCATACACTGTATTGCTCAGCTAGCTTTTATTTCAAGAAATAATGAAAACAATCACAAAAATAATAGCAAAGAATGCTACTAGGCACTGTACATGCATTCTCTGATTTAATACAACCATTCTGTGAGATAAGGACGATTATCATCCACATTTCACTTTCAAAAGTGAGTCCAGAGGTTAAATAATTGGCACAAGGTCACATTGCTAATTAAGAGTGGTCTTTAACTAGCAGACCTGAGCTGCTCAGACTTCCTATTTGGTTCTCTCATCAGCTTAACAGACAGAAGTCAGAGGTAAGTTTTTATGCATGTGGCCTTATTTAAAGATACCACTTAGCAAATATTTTGAAGTGTGTTTTCAGGCCAAGAACAGCCCCTGGCACATCAAAAATACATCATGTACACCTAAGAACTTATAACCTAAGATCAACTATTAAGAGGACCATACACTACCTGACCACACAGATGATGGACAAGGCTAAGCAAACCCATTTTATAGCCAAATACACACCGACACAAGTTCATATTTTGGAATGACAACCGCAGAGGCGTAGCCTATTTGGAAATCAAGGCTTAGAGAAGTGATCACTCTCTGACAGTATTTAGGGCCTGCTTCTTGGAGAAAGGGGTACCTGTGATGCTGATGTAATTGACACAAATGAACAGAGCTGTCCACAGTGACAGGGGGAGCAACTCAAAGTAGACAAAGAAGCTCACAATGTGCTGAGGATAGGAGATGGTCTCACCAGAGTAAGTGGCCAGAACAGCCAGCAAGAGTCACACAGAGAGTGACTGGCTAGCAAGTCAGGACAAAGGCAGTGTTTTCCAAGTCCGCACAGTCAGCTTGTTACTGATACCCCATATCTGCCGCATTAGCTTTCTAGTCCTTTGTATTCATGATGACCATCCCTATGAAATCCTTCTTCAAATATTTTGTTGGAAGGGTGGCATGGTGGTCTGACACATGTTAAATCATTCAGCTAAGATGTGAATAAAGTTCTCAAAAATATATCAATGGGTTTCCAATTGTGTGTTTAGAACTATGCCAGATGGTATGAGGAAAGCAAAGAATTTATAAGATTACCCTTGTCCTCCAAGAACTTGGAATTCATTTAGGAGACAAAATTCACTCAGTTGGCAACAACCAAAAGGCATCAATTTTCCAGGGAGTGTGGTACCAACAAAATAAGACATCATAGAGGTGATAGATAAGTTTAAGAATAAAAATAGTCCAGGCAGGTGACATGTTAACTGGATCTGGAAAGATGGTAAGACTTAAATGGGCTGGGGGGACAGGGTGTGATGGGAGCAGAAGCTGGGTGCCATGAGGAAACTACAACAGCCTAGACAGAAGGATCAAAGGAAATTATGTTTGGTAGCCAACATAAGTAAGTTTATGGAGGCCTCAAATATTACCCAAAAGGAAAGAGACTTGATGAGGAAGACATGAAAGCCATGGTAGCTCCCAACTTCACCCCCTCCAACTTCTGAGCCATTTAAAACTGCCTTCATCTCTTAGTACAAAAATCATACACGTCTATTGCAAAGGCATTTAAAAGGACCTGCGAGGAAAATTGCAGCTCAACAACAACAGGAAAGAATAAAAGAAATAGAAAACCACCCTAATAACTCCACCTGGAAAATTCTGAGGTAAAAGAAGGCTCATAGTGAGAAGCATTTTGGAGAATTATCACAACGACAATATGCGGGACAGCTTTGAGGAACAAAAGACGAGTGGCCAGGAGAAAAATTAGAAGGGCAGCAGGCTAGGAAGCTGGTCACGGAAACATGAGGGCCAAGTCCAGAGCAGTGGTAGTGGGAATGGAGAAAGAAGGCTGAATCTGAGAAACTTTCTAGGGAAGGCCACCATCAGGCATTCTTCTGATGACCGAAATGGTGTGCAGAATCTCCCTAGCCTATTAGGGCTCATGCCACACCCCCCACGGACTCACTGGAATCCTTGCCTGGATTTCTCCCATCCCAATCATTTTCTTCCAGACCCTGGATTGCCTAGCATCTCCCAAAGTGGTCTGAGCCAAGTTAGGTGGCCCCACAGGCCAAGAGAGTGCCAAAGTTCTAGAAATGACTATTTTCTTGAGAAGATACTAGAAGCTGTCCTCCAGCTTTTCAAAAAACCTTTTTTATAGATTTAGACTCTTGGACTGACTTCCTGAGGCCTCCAGATTGCGCAGGTGGTGAGGGGCTCCAGGTCAGTCATGTGCTGGATGGGCATCTCCTTTGGAGAAGGAAACGTCCCCCAGATGGTCAAAGCAACATATATATTTCATAATGCAGCACACTACTTCCTTGTTTGTTTTCTCTCTCTCCACCAGCAAATCACTTCTCAGTTGCTTCATGGTTCTCCACTCATTTTCCAGCTCTGTTTTACATTAGTAATCCCCTTATCACTCTATCACCACCAGCAACCACCTTTAAATTGCTTTTTAATCACAAACCAAAAACCAAACTGTTTTGAGAGTGGAGATAATCCTCTGTGAAAAGTGAGTGGATAAATCTTCAGAAATACTAGCCCTCATGTTAATAGCAGCTCCCTTGGATTTAACAGTAAAGAGCTTGTGACAAACCTCAGGTTTTCATCGAATATTGTCCGTTTTATTCTGTCACATGACTGCCCAGCTGAAGCCTAGGTTTCCCAGCTCCCCTTGCCGCTAGGTGTGACTATACGACTAATTTTTGACCAACTAAAGGAGAGAAGGGATGGGTGCTACTCTTGGTCTTAATTTTGAAAGGATCAGGCACGTACCTTCTGTTCCATTTGTCTACCTGAGAAGATACAAGAAGTGGAGAAGTCACTTTGAACCCAGATATGAGATTTGAATGTTGAGGGATAGCAGACTGTCCTGCTAGCCCTGTATTGCCTACCTCTGGACTGTTGCACGAAAGAGAAGCAAGCTTCTACCTTGCTTAAGCCCTCTACTTAAGAGTTATTTTGTGTTTTAGCCAGCCTGGAGCCCAACTAGTGTTATCCTACTTTATCAGTAAGGAAACTGTGAAGTCAAAAAACTCCCTTAATACCAATCATACAATCTCCATGAAGATATCACAACAGGAGGAATAAATAGGGAATGGCATAGGCATGCAAAAGGCTTGAGAAGGATTGGGGGAGGCTGCATAGTATAAAGAATGAACTCTGGCCTGAAGGTCAGAAAAGTTGAATTCTAATTATAGCATCAGTTATGATTTATTGAATATTTTACAATGAGCAGGTACTATGTAATGCTCACATTTATTATCTGACTTGATACCCTTGAGGTAGATACTTTTTTTTTATCTTTATTGTACAGGCGAGGAAACTAAGATCAGAAAAGTTAAATGACTTGCCTAAAGTCACAGAACAAATTGTTAGAGCCAAGATTTGTAGCCAAATCTGATGCCATTCCCTGTACCTTTCAACCGTGATACTGATACGTCACTGTCTTTAGTTTTTATGCTAGGTCACTACTAGCTAGGTGACATTTGGCAAGGAATTTTCCATTTCTGGCTCTCATTTTCCTTAATTATAAAATGAAGGCATTGATCATCAGTTGCACCTACTTTAATTCCTTCACTGTGTTGAAAGATTGTGGTTCTAAGTTTGGCTGTGCAATGATTTGCTGGGATCTAGGGGATCCGAATAAGTAGCTGAAACTATTTTTCCAACATGCACCATGTCAGTGATCACAGTGATCTGTTAACACATCACAAAAGTGTGGTCAAGTCCAACAAAATAATCTGCGGCCCTGACCCAGAGGTCATTCTTATTACTCCCCCAGCCCTCTCATTCCCTAACTCTTCTCTGCCTCATACCTCCTGCTTGTTGTTGGCCACCATCTCACAACTAACAGCCTGAACACAAACATTGGTACACACTGAAGACTTGTTCCAGGTCTTCTAATATTTCCAAATGACACTATACCCACCACACTTATCTTGGCTTTTATTCATATCCTCATCATCGTATCATCATCACTCTACCAATAGGAAAGCTCTTGTTTTGTTAGGCTTCCTCCTCTTCCACTGGTCCACCTCTGCAAGGGGGAGGCTTCTTGCCTTCTTCCACCCTGAAGTAGTGGGCTTTCAGCACCCTCTGCTGGGTTCTGCCTGCAGCTCAGAACCTCTCTCTGTGGAGGAACCAGCTGGACCTTTGTTTGAGACTTGGACCAGGGAGGTCTCCAGAGGGAATTAAGCAGAGTGCGTGGACAAGTGCATTCCTGATAAGTGAAGGCGGTGCTCCAATTTTACTCCTTCCCTGGATCTTCAAATGGCAGCTTTCCAAATCTCGACATCTGGGCCCCATATATTACTTTCCTGATCTTTAAGGGGGCATAACCGTTTGAATTCAGGAAGCTGTGGGCCACCTCGGTGACCTCTCTGTATACTAGTAGAAGCCACCAAAGACCTGAAGCCAAAGTTTCCATTATATTGTTCATGATCCGTCCCTAATTCTGTCATTTAACAGCTTTAAAATGCGGTCAAGGCAATTTTTTTTTGGTTTCTTAGCTATAACATATGGATAAAAATCTATACATGCTTCGCCTGCCTCACAAGATGTTGTGACAATAAAAAGTGATAATTTGCTGAAAAGGACATTGAAAACTGTAAACTACTATGCAAAATCCAGTTATTCCTGCTTTGATATCAATGTCTATGCACTGATCTGCAAAGTCCATTTAGAAAAACAACAAAACAAATTCCCACAAAATGTATTATCTGAAATGTTAAAATCAACCAAATCAATAGACTTATTAGCCTTCCCAAGCCTTAGTGGGACATTGAGCTCATATGGAAACATGTACACTCATATGTACCATGTACAGTCTGCATGTAGAACCTGGGATCGGAAGGTGCAAGGATTCGCCCCAGAAGCAAATCCCAAGCCAAATCTAGTTAGAGCCAAAGAGATCTGCACCTGGTCCCCTACTCCATTCCTCTGCCACGGGAGTCAACAGGAGGGGACTTCACCAACTGACTCAGAATGCCAGGATGGGAGGAGAGTGGGAGTCCCTGTGCATTTAGCCAGGCTGCCAACCAGATACACAGGGCAGTCTTTGTTACTCCTCCCTGCACTGAGGCTATACTCTTTTTTTTTTTTTTTTTAACGTTTATTTATTTTTGAGACAGAGACAGAGCATAAACGGGGAGGGTCAGAGAGAGAGGGAGACACAGAATCTGAAACAGGCTCCAGGCTCTGAGCTGTCAGCACAGAGCCCGACGCGGGGCTCGAACTCACGGACCGCGAGATCATGACCTGAGCCGAAGTCGGCCGCTTAACTGACTGAGCCACCCAGGCGCCCCGAGGCTATACTCTTCTGGTGACATTGCTGCCTTTGTGGTCTCATTCCTTTGGCCCCTTTTCCCACGCACTGGACTACAGCGCCCTCTAGGGTGAGGTGTGTCCTCCTAGCTACGGGAGCTGAGCTGTTTAATAGCAATATAATGACATATACATAATTGAATTTTTTCTAGTAGCCATCTTTCTAAAAAACATAAGGACACAGGTATAATTTTAATAATAGATTTTAGTTATCCCAATATATCCAAAATATTTTCATTTCTACATGTGATCAATATAAAAATTTACCTGTAAGATCTTATGTCCTCCCCCCCCCCCCCCCCCGCGACGATAAGTCTTTGAATACCAGTGTGTATTTTGTATATACAGTCCCTCTTCAATTCAGGCTAGCCAAATTCCAAGGGCTCAAGAGCCACATGTGGCTGGTGTTATCAGATTAGACAGTATAGCACTAAAGTGTATCACCCAGTGCCATTTCATTTCCTATGTCCTCAAAGTCAAGTTTCCAAGGCTTCCAAAGTGCCAGTAAATAGCCCAATGGAGGCTGTGGCTCATTGGTTATAAGAGGAAATTAGAAGCATCCGGCGTCTCTGCTCTTCTTTTAATAACCACCACCACACCACACACACACACACACACACACACACACACCCCTATATACACACTTGAACCACTCAGGCTCCTCCCTCTCCTCCTAATAACTTAGGCTTTTGAATGAGAACAGTTGCTTAACCTCTAAAAGTATATTGCTGAGGTGAGGATTTCAGGTCAGTTGTGGAGAGAGAGTGGCAGATGTGCCGGGAGGCGGGGGTGGGGGGCTGGGGTGGGGGGGTATGGGAAGCCCTTGTAGGGTTCCTCAGAACAAAAGGTGTGGGTGGCTACCTAGCTTTTGAGTAGGGGCAGGCCTATCCAGTGCAGCGGCCAGGACAAGGACTAACCGAGGGTTCTGGTGATTTAATGACAGCAGAGCTCGTGAATGTAATCACCTCCAGTGTTTGTTGGCTCTCGATTTAGTTCAACAAGCATGTGTTGAGTACTTACCAAGGACCCTGCTAGACAGTGAAACACTCTGAAAATAGGACCATCTCTTCCTCATCTCCGTATGGCCAATGTCTCAACTGGTGAGTTTATACAATTTCAGCCAAAAGCAAAAGACATTTGATGTTTTCATTTTCCTGTGCAGCTTTATTTCAGACGAGTAAACATTTGGGAGGCTTTCTTAAACACTAAACTCCACTGGTGGAGTTTCATGTCTACCTAGAGCTCTCCTGGGTGTGTGCGGGAGGGAACTCCAGGGTGAAGACCACAATTCAGTCTCCATTGTCTGACAAAGGAGGGAACCAAGGCCACCAGACCTTGAATAAATCTATAAAGAGATTTTTACAATTGGGTACTTTTCATGCCGGTACTTTTCACGGGAGAAGAAGGGCGGGGAGTAGTTGGGCTATTGCTACAATTGTAACAGAATTTAGTCCACTTCATCTTTAAAGAGCCCAGACAGAACTCCAGGCTGGGCTGTGGGGAAGTGGGAGTTGGAGAAAAGGAGAAAAGGAAAACCCAACAATCCCTATGCAGGGGAATCTGCTGCGTTTTATGACCCTAGTGGCCAGGAAGATATTTGTACTCTTAGAAATGTACTCTTAGAAATCCCTGAAAGCTGCCAAACTTTATGAATTATTTTGTAAACTACAAAATCATCAGCTTAAAGTATGAAATGGCCAGGCCAATCCGTAAAGCATCCTACACGGTACTTTGCATCTTGTTACACAGGAACCTGGAACAAAAAACTCCCTGGCCCAGGACACCTCCCAGGGAATTGCAATCGGAACTTTTTTTGGAAAACAGAAACATCTTGTCATCTGTGGTCCATGTGAACAGAGCTCAATCAGGAAAGGAATGTGCACAAAGGTTCATCTGTAAGTCCACTGTTAGCAAACCGAATGCATTTGCCCATAGACACATTGTTGTTGACTAGGGCCTCAGCCTATCCCGAAAGGACTGTTTAACCCACAGTGCTGCTGAAATGTGATACCTTTACAGTGAAAAACAGTGGGGTGTTATGTCATTGTCACATTAGGAATTAAGCACTAGAGGAAATTAAATACATTGAAAAAGAACTTGATATTCAGACTAAAATGTGAGGTCAGAAGGAAACCTCATCTATCACCTGTCCCTCACCCTCACAATAGAGTCTATGAGCCAGAGCCCCTGCCCCACTGCCCCACTGCCCCACTGCCCCACTGTGGGCTTGGGGCTGTTCCTTCCAGGCCCCCACTGCCTTTTCTGACCTTCTCCAGATGACCAAAGAATTTTTCCCCAGCATTTGCCACCTGACAAGTGCAGTTCCTTCCCCAATACTGCCCCCTCCTGGAGAAAGGAGCTCTCTCCCCGAAAGGCTGTCCTAGTTAAACTTGAACCATTCCTGAACAGGAGCAGATAGGAATCCCCTTGGAAAGAAGCCCAAACCAGGGAAGGGAAAAAGGAAGCCCTAAAATTATTTTCTGAGTGAATCTCTTCCTTGAACATGAGGAGGACAAACCAAGAGGGCTGGTGCTGGTCCCTCAACCTAGGAGTAGAGGAAATCAGGGATTCAGGAGAATTCCAGGTTGTTCAATAACAGAACATTTATGAACACTACATTTAATATCAATGAAATCAACACATGCTACATTTTATAATTATGTAATAAATCTGTGTTAACTTCAATGTTCTAGTTTTCTTTTCATCTACTGAAACAAGCATTTTTGTCAGATCTCACACCTTTCAGTAGGCCCCAGAAAAGCTAGAGCCCTCAGAATTATGCCTGTTTGCCAACTGTCCCTAGCCTTCTGGGCTGAGTGTTGAGCTTGTCCTTGGACTGATGTTAGCTTTAGAATGGATCTTGTCAAGACTCAAATGACTTTACAGTTTCAGGTAAGGTTTTTTGTTTCAGTACCAACCTCTGGAAGCACGTAGTACAATGGAACAGACAAACTGGAATGGCATTTTTCCATGCCAAAAAAAATGGAGTACGTTTAGGACAGCCCACCAATTCAACTTCCAGATCCACTGTAGAGAAACATTCGTAAACATATACAGAAAAGAGTGTACAGAGGTATTCACTGTTTATAATCTTGGAAATTTGGAAGCAACCCAAGCATCCTTCAGAAGGGGAATGATTAAATGACAGACATACATATTGGCCGTGGAAGACGATTCAGCAGTTCAAGAAGAAAGAAGTAGATTTGTATTTAATGATGTGAAAATCTTTGAAGACAGATTAGATTTTTATTTTTTTTTAGGGAGAGAGAGAGACCGAGTGTGAGCAGTGGGGGGGGGGGGGGGGGGGGAGGGAGGGAGCGATGGAGGGAGGCAGGGAGGGAGAGAGAGAGAGAGAGAGAGAGAGAGAGAGAGAGAGAGAGAGAGAGAATCTTAAGCAGGCTCCATGCTCTACATGGAGCCCAATGCGGGGTTCAGTCCCAAGACCCTGGGATCATGACCTGAGCCGAAATCAAGAGCTGGAAGCTCAACCAACTGAGCCACCCAGGATCCCCTAAAGACAGATTTGTAAGGGAAAAAGGGCTTCAGAATAATCTGAGCCCAAAGATAACGCATAAAACCATGTATTGTTTCTCTGTGTGTGGATGTATGTGTGTGTACATGCATGCACTAAAGGACTGAAGAGAGATACATCTTACTTGGAGGAGGGGGAGTGGACTTTTTTTGCTTTTCAAGGAAGGCGTATGAAAGGAGCTTCTCAAGTCTTTGTGTATTTCTGTATTTTTATATATATATATATATATATATATATATATATATATATATATATATATATAATGGAAAAGTATTCATGTAAGAGTTGTGTAATTTAAAAATGACATGTAAATAATAACAAAAATCTGATAATATTATACACATAGTTAAGGTAGGCCCAGGCTAGAGCTTAAGTCTCGTCCCCTTTCGGGATTTGGCATGCCTGAGCATGTCCACTGGGGCAGAATTGCTTGGAATCTATTTTCGAGATAGACAAAGAGCCACCTGAGAGACATTTTGTCCCAAGGGAAGAGAGAGGCAGGCTCACATGTGTGGCCTAATAACTGGGGCTAAGTGGAGCAGGTGTGAGCCCAGCCATGTACAATTTACCATAGAATATGGGCAGGTGGGCTCCCCCATTAACTGATGGCTGGAAAGCAGGAAACGGCCATTCAGGGGCTTGGAGAGGAAGGACGCCAGACAGATGGAGGAGAGTTACCCCTCTTCCTTACTTCCCGAACTTGTGTTTCCTTCTGCACTCCTTACCAGGATAAATGTCATGAAGCCACATCCAAGTTTAAAAACATGCAGCCTGTTCCTCCCGTTCTATTGTCCCCACACCTAGGTCACCAAACCCTCTCAATCCTCTCTCAACATGCACCTCCTGACCATCACCTTCTCTCTATTCCTTCTGTGATGACTTTGTGCTGGCCAGGAGAACAGCAAAATCTTCCTGCCTCAAACTATCTGCCACACGGCTGCCAGTAAAATGTTTCTGAAACCCTGAAATGATTTCCCCTTCTTCAAATCCAGTGGCTCTTCCAAGTTCCTAAGAAAGTCACTTCTGTCTCTGAGCTGAGCCGCTCATTCGGCCAGTCTTTTCTCTCCTCTCCCGCTGCACCATGTTTGTGCCTCCTGTTCTCTGGGCACAGAAAAATGACGAGCTTCCCCAGTACCTGATGTTTTTACAGCCAAGCCTTCACACACACTTTCTTCTGCTTGAAATGTCCTCTGCAGACCTCTCCATTTGGCAAACTCTTACTCATCCTTCAAGAACCCAGGTGAAAAAACTCCACCCCTTCCTTCCCTGTGCAGAATCAGTGACTCCATCCTCTGTGCTCCCCTACATACCTTGTGCATGCCTCTATCACAGCATGGTCACACTGCATGGCCATGGCTGTTTCCAAGATTGCTTTCCGGTATAGATCAGAACTCTTCCAGGATAGGCTTCATTCATGCAACAAATATTTCTTATTTGCTATGTGACAGGCACTGTTTTAGGCACAGGGATTGTAGCAGTTAACAAGGTGAACAAAGCTCTTAGAGCTTCATTTTAATGAGGAAGAAAAACAAAAACAAAGATGAATACTGAAAAGGGTATGAAGATAACAAAAATTAGGGTACGGGAAGGGTGAAACATTGGGAGCCTCTGCTACTTTTACAAGATATTTTGGGTCCGAGAGGACCACTGTGAGGCAGTGACATTTGAGCCGAGGCCCAAATCAAGTGACTGTCTGGAGCCAGGAGGCAGGGCAAGGGGAGGATGAGTCCATACAGAAGAAACAACTAGTGCAAAGGCCTCGGCTGGGCATGAACAAGGTGTATTCAGAGTATAGAGAGCAAGCTGGCATGGTTGGAGCAGAGTGAGCAAGGGGAGAGCACAGAAGGTAAGGAAGGAGGGAGGGGCAAGGGCCTTGAAGGTCCCAGTAAGGAGTTTGGATTTTATTCTGAATGTTGATAGGGTGATCTGATTTAATTTTTAAATCATTTTATTTTATTTTTTTAAGTTTATTTCTTTATTTTGAGAGAGACAGAGACAGAGTAAGCGGGGGAGAGGGCAGAGAGAGAGGGAGAGAGAGAGAATCCCAAGCAGGCTCTGCGCCGACATCACGGAACCTGATGTAGGGCTCGAACTCACAAACTGTGAGATCATGACCTGAGCCGAAACCAAGAGTCGGACGCTTAACTGAATGAGCCACCCAAGCGCCCCTGATTTAAGTTTTAGAAAGGCCATCCTGGCTGCTGTGTGGAGAACAGAGGGGATGGGATGGGAGTAGGTAGAAAAGGAAGGACAATTTGGGGGCTGCTGCTGTCATCCATGGAAGAGAGTGGTGGCCAGACTAGAAAGGGAGCAAGGAGGAAGAAGCCAAAGGGTTCAGCGTTTAGGTTTTTGACTCAAGCAACTAAATGATAGGAAGTGAATTATCTTATTTCTTTCCATACATCCTCCTCATAGGGTATTGACCACACAGCAGGTTTTCAAGATATATTTGCTGAAATTTGCTCTGTGACTACAAGGTGCCATGACTTTCATCTCCACAGTGCTACTAATGTAGTCAGTCTTGGGATTTTTATGAATGATCTGAAGTCAGAAATCTGGTGCTTAGGACCCACCCTTCACCGGTGGCACTCACGTTCTGAGTGTTAAACCCTGTGTGTGTCCACACACGTGTGTGTCTGCACATGTGTGTTTATTCTCACGGAGAATGTGGCCAGAAGAAAAGTTAGTACCTTAGCTTTAGTTTGAAAAGAAAGGTATTTGGTTTCTTTATGGTGTTCCTCTGTTTTGAAAAGTACTTAACAATGGGGTGATGAGCGTCCAAAGCAGGCATGGGAAGAATTCAGCAGAGCCTCTGAATGACAGATCAGCTTTTCTTCCCCCTACACCACCTCTCTCTCTCTCTCTCACACACACACCCCCAACTTCCTCTGGCTGACATGCCTTTCATGTCCTCAGCTAACCTTACATGCAGTTCTCTGTCATGCCACATGTGTGACAGTGTGCTGAATTACTACAACAGAAACAACAATAATCTGAAAAAAAACCCCACTTTTCTAATTTCACCTAGAAATCAATCTCCATCTTCATCACAGATGATCAATTTTATCACTGCCTCTTTGTCGCAGCTTCTGCTGGAAAGAACAAGTGTTGTTTGATGTAACGATGTGTTCTGCATTGGCACCAAGGAGTAAAATAAGACACGGGGCCTCCTTAAGAAATGCTAGGTTTAAGCGGAGGCCTGAACACTGAGTGAAGACCCTAAGATCATAAGCACATGAATTTACAGATGTTTCTGCTGTTATGGTGTGTGTGCAATGAAATAGTCCTGAAAATATGGAGTTCTGTGAAATCTTGCACTCAAAACCATGAAGTTTGTGGAGAAAATACAGTCGGCCCAAACCACTCAAAATCTATTGATCTTAATAATTAGAGCCTCACTTAAATCAATAAGTAGCACAATTTAAAATGAATATACCAGCATGATTTAAAATGATATAAATTCCTGGGATACCTGGGTGACTCACTTGGTTTAGCATCTGGCTTAACGTCGGCTCTGATTTTGGCCTAGGTCATGATCTCACAGTTCATGAGCTAGAGCCCATATCAGGCTCTGCACTGATGGTGTGGAGCCTGCTTGGGATTCTCTCTCTCCCCCTCTCTCTTTGCCCCTCCCATGCTCTCTCTCTCTCTCAGAAATAAATAAATCAACATTTAAAGTAAAATAAAATAAAATAAAATTAAATTAAATTAAAATAAAATAAAATAAAATAAAATAAATGTCTAAGTAAAAGTACTATAATAAATATGGAATTTAAGCATTAAAAAATAAAATGATTTTGATGAAAGGGTTTTTTGATAGATAAAAGATGGTTACACTTATTTCTGGCTATTCCTTGCATTGAGAAGTAGAGTCTAGTTCCCTCTGCTTGAATCTGAGCCCTAGTGACTTGCTTGGCCAACAGAATGCAGCAGAAGTAACATGCTAGGACTTCTGAGTCAGGTTGTAAGAACACTCGAAGCTTCCATCACAGACTCTGAGAATGCTGGTGTCGGGAGAAGTCAGCTGCTGTGTGAGAAGTCCAACCACCTGAGATCAGCATGCTGTGGGAAGCCTGAGCTATTCACATGGGAAGGGAGAGAGAGAGAGAGAGAGAGAGAGAGAGAGAGAGAGACAGACTCAGCCAGTCCCAAGCTAGTACACTGTGCACTGTAGTCATTCAAAGTGAGGCCTCAGATGCTGTGAAACAGAGAGCTGTTCCTCCCAAGCCTTGCCAAAATTGCCAGTACATGAGTAAATTAAATATTTATGTTGTTTTAAACCACTAAGTTGTGGGGATGGCTTGTTATACAGCAACAGATAAATGAACAGACCCGAAAGGAAGAGTTAAGGTTGCTGAACTATGGCAAACGATGCAAAACACAGTGATTGGCAGAAACAGCCAATCACATAAATGGAGACAAGGAGAAGACTATTGTGGGGGCTGTACTCACACAGCTTTGTGGCTTTGTGGTCTCCAGGCGTATTAGGTGTTTTACTTTCTGTTGCTCTCATTTGCTGGTGTGAAATGCTAGGAAAAATTACATTTGAGTGAACACAACTTCTGCATTATACATCCTTAACCTAATTACTAATAGCATATGAGCCAATTCTTACTCAAAAAAATAAAGGCTGCAGAACAACAGATTGTACTTGCTTTGGAAGCCCATGCTGTCCACAGTGTAAGGAGTGAAAATGTCTTGACTGTTTCCTTGGATTTTATATTTCCGGTTGAATTCACATGAGTCACTGAGAGTAAATGACAGCAGGCAGTAAAAAGGTGCTGAAAACAGGACAGAGAGAGAGAGAAGAGTTCCCATACACAGAGTTCTCTTAATTATAAGCAAATAGAGACTAGAAGAAAACTCCCTCAATCAGATAAAAGACATCTATGGAAAACCTTAACATTACATTTACTGATGAAAGACCAAAAGCTTTCTCCTGATATCAAGCACAAGGCAGGGATTTCCAATCTCACTGCCTCAATTCAATATTCTACTATAGGTTCTAGCCAGTGTAAGATAGAAAAAAAAGAAGTGAAAGGCATGCAAATGAAAAGAAAGAACAACAGTCATTCTCATTCACAGACAATAAGATCCTTTGTGTAGAAAATCCCACAGAATCTACAAAAACTATTACAGCTAATAAACAAGACTAGCAAGGTCATGACGTATAAATTAGTATAAAAACCAATTGCATTTCTACATGCTAGCAGCAAACAATATGAAAGTGAAAATAAGAAAACAGTTTCATTCACAATGGCATCAAAAAGAATAAAATATTTAGGAATACGTTTAACAAAGTGTAGGACCTGTATTCTAAAAACTAGAAAACTTTGCAGAGGGAAACGAAAGAATATTTGAATAACCAGAGGGATGTTCCCTGTTAAGATGTCAATTCTTCCCAAATCGATGTGTAGATTTAATACAATCCCTACAACAATCCCAAGAAGGTTTTTTTCTCTTTTAGGAATTGATAAGCCGATCCCATAATTTACTTGAAATGTAAAACTTGAAATAACCAAAACAATTTGGAAAAAGAATAAAGTTGGGTGATGTACACTACATAATTTTAAAACTTACTATAAAGCCACAATATTCAAGATAGCGCATAAGGATAAAAGTATAGATCAATGGGATGAAATAAAAAGTCTAGAAATAAATGCTTACATTTATGATCAGTTTATTTTCTTTAAAAAATTTTTATTTTTTTATTTTTGAGACAGCGTGAGTGGCAGAGGGACAGAGAGAGAGGGACAGAAGATCTGAAGCGGGCCCTGCACTAACGGCAGTGAGCCTGATGCAGGGCTTGAACTCACGAACCACGAGATCATGACTTGAGCTAAAGTCAGATGCTCAACCGACAGTCACCCAGGTGCCCCACGATCAGTTGATTTTCAACAAAGGTGCCCAAACAGTAGCATTGGACAGCCTTTTCGATACATTGTACAGAGACAATTGAATCTCCACAAGCAAAACAAACCCACACTGACATCCTTACTTCATACTATATACAATAGAATGAAAAGATAACTCCCCGACTGAAATAAAGTATTTGCAAATCATATATCTGACAAATAATTTGTGCCCAGAATATATAAAGAACTCTTAATGCTCAATCATTTAAAAAACAAAAACACCCAGTAAAAAAATGGGCAATATTTTCAGAGACATTTCCTCAAACAAGACATAAAGATGGCAAATAAACACATGAAAAGATGCTCATCATCATTAGTCATTAGGGAACTGCAAATGGAAACCACACTGAGAAAGCAGTACCTTCTGGAATTACTAAATGAAAACACAGAACAACAAGCGATGGAGTTAATGTGGAACGACTGGAACTCTCTTACACCACGATACCACTCCGGGAAAACTGGTTGTCAGTCCCTTGTAAGCAATCCCTCACCACAGGACCCAGGCATCCCACCTGTAGGTATTTACTCAAGAGAAATGAAAACATATATTCTCACAAAAGCACATATCTAAATGAGTTTAGCAGCTGTATTCATACTTGCCAAAGGGTAAAGGAACCCACACGTCCTTCAACTGATGAATGGATAAGCCACCTGTGCTGTGGTACATCAATGTAATGGAATACTACTCAGGCACCCAAAGGTATGAACTATTGATACATACAACAATGTGGCTGAAACTCAAGAGGCTAAACATTGCATTACTTCATCTACAAGACACTCTGGGAAAGGCAAAACCGTAGGGATGGAGAGCATATCAGTGATTGTCAGAGGATACTGGTGAGGGAGAGTATGACTTCAATGAAGCAGCACAGGGAAATCTCTGAGGTGACAGAACTGGTATCTCATTTGTGGCAGTGGCTACGTGACTCTGCAATTGTCAACACCCACTGAACTATGCACCAAAAACAAAAACAAAAACAAAAACAAAAACAAAACCCTGCGCAGGGTGTGAATTTAAAAATAAAGTCAAACAAATCTGGTAACATTCTTATTCCTTATCTATTGTATGTATGTAACTTTTTTTTCTTTTTTGGAAACTTTTAGAATTTTCTCTTGGTCCCGAACATTCTAGAATGTTACATTGTTGTGCACTGGTATGAATATTATTTTCATTGTTCTAAGCCCTACAAGGATCTTTTAAATCTATAAATAAATAGATATCTTTCAATTCTAGGAAATTTTCTTGAAATACTTCCTTGAAAATATCTGCCCCAATGTTTTTCATGCTCTCTGTTTGTACTTCAGATAATACCACTCCTGGGTTGATTTTTTTTTTTCTTTTTGTTTTTCTTAAGCATCACACACCATAAAACTCACCTATTTAAAGTGTACAACTCAATGGTTTTTAGTATATTCACAGAATTGTGCAACCATCACCATAAACTAAGTTTAGAACATTTTCACCACACTAAAAAGAAACCACATAATAATTAATAGCCTCTCCCCATTCTCCACCCATTCTTATTTTGCATCTCTGCTATTTTCTGTAGATTTTCTCAGAGTGTACTTACTCTGCCTTCTACTGACTTTTAAAAATAAGGTTGGCTATTGTATTTTTAATTTAAAGGATGCAGCTGTAAGAAAGAATACAGAGAAATGCTATATTTACTTCACCCAGTCTCCCCCAATGATAACATCTTGCATAACTAGAGAATAATATCACCAACAGGAAACTGACATTGGTGTCATCCACCAGGTTGCAGGCACTCATTTTCCTGTATCTTTAGTCCTATGTAATTTAACTCACCTGGGTAGATTCAGGGGACTACATCACATCAAGAAACAAGACAGTTCCATCACGCAGATTTCTCATGCTACCCTTTTATAGCCACAGCCACCTTTCTCCCCAACCCTCCCTAAATCGTGGCACCCAGCTATCTATTTCCCTATAACTTTGTCATTTTGAGAATGTTACAGAAAGGAAATCACATAAGTTTTGGGACTGACTTTTTTCATTTAGCATAATTCCCTTGAGATCCATCCAAGCTGTTTCGTGTATAGTTTGTTCCTTTTATTGCTGAGTAGTATTCCCTGGTATGGATTTACCACTATTTGTTTAACCACTCACCTGTTGAAGAACATCTGAGTTATTTCCGGTATTTGGAATATTTGCATATGGGTTTTTGTGCGAACATGTTTCTTTTTTCTGGGATAAATGCCTAACAGAACGGTGCAATTGCTGGCTCAGAAATTGTTACCCTCCTTCCTAAACAACCAAGCACTTGCTCTCTCTCTGTGCCTTAGTTTCCTCATCTGTAACAAGGGATGATAAGTAAAACGTTATGTGAATGTAAGTTATTATTGTAAACACTTAACTGTTAAATTGATAAATGTGTGTTGATGCATCACCAAAAATCATCTTGCATTTTATGAGTGATTGTATATTCTACACTAACTAATCCAGGTGATCAATCATTCCCTTTCCCCCACCGCTGCTCCTCTTGACTGTGGTTCTTTGAGAAGTGCATTAAATCACTGAAGCTGCTAGAATACAATTCAGTGAGAAACCGCTTCTGCCCAGGAAGCCTCAGTTACTGCCATGCCCCAGCCCACGGGGATGAGCGGGAGAATCGTGGGTTTGCAGCGAGAAAGGGGGAGTGTAAGAAAATGTAGCACTTAGATTTTCTCACTGACCCCAAATGGGCTCTCAGGCAGAGAATAAGCGTAAAATGTGCACTATTTTTGGTCTTTGTTTCTCCTTAGCACCATTTCTAAACTTTAATGGAAGTTAACCTCCAAACTGAATTGGCCTTCTAGACTTCAAGTTTGTAGCACGGGCTCATTATAGGCTTGAAAGAGATACTGGTGTGCTGCTGACAGCCCGACTCCTGGAGAGTCATTTTATACAGAGGGAGTCTGACCCAGGGTCTTCCAAAAATAACTACTATATGTTAAATGCACCTAGTTATCTATAATGTAAGAATAGTCCCGTGATTTAACTGCTGATAATACTTGTTTTGTGGATGAGAGCCATGTTACAACAGTGTTTGAAAAAAATTTTAAACTAACCCTACTGTGGGCAGGGCCCTTGGTGGGCGCTTGAGTGCTAGTTTGAAGGGAAAAAATGTGTGTAAGAAGCATGTGATGTTTTTGCAGTGGTTTGAGGGCTGGGTTTGGTAATTATACTCTCGAATGCGAAAATCCAATGTGGCATAATGAAAAACACACCTCTGTTCTGCTTCCAAAACTAATTCCAAATACAGGACAGTCAGTCTTTGCCCAGGCTGATTGTGTTCCATAAAGTGTACATTTGCTCCATTTCTGTATCTGTAAGAGCACCAGCACAAAGATCAGAGACCATAAAAACGTGTGCCACCTCCTTCCTTTTGTTTCTGCGTCTTTTCCTCTAAGTGACCCTCATCATTCTTAGTGCTCAGTCTACATATTTGAAAACACACACAAAACCAGTCTTAATAGAAGGAAGAGAACAGTAGTCATGTGGGTAGTAAATCAACTGTGCAGTTCACATTATTATTACAATAAAATATTGTTCATTAAGTACCCTGCAGAGTTATAAAAAGGATGGTTTGTATTGGGTAGGAATAAAAAGCCAGCAAAGAATTCACAGAGTTCAGTGTGAAAGTCCTTTTTTGCTACAAAATTCTTACCCAGGCCCTTCCAGCTACATCAAACATTTAACGACAGGAATTCAAAGGAACCAAAATTCGCCTCATGAATTTTGAACCACATGTTATGGTCATTCATAACATCTGTCTTCCTTTATCTAACAGAGTTTGCCAATCAAAAAAGGAGACATTTTCAATCTTTTTTGTATGAGGATGAATGGGTGTAAAAACATCAAGCACTTCCCTTAGCTGCCGACACAGAGGGCTTATGTTGTTCACTGTTTATATGTTGCTGAGGGCCTTGTCAACTAGGTTATGGGGCATTACTCTCTAATGTATGGTTACTCGGTAGAGAAATTTCTCTCAGAACTGAGCATCAGGAATGATTGTCATTTTCCTGAACAACTTTCATGAAAAGATTTCACTCTTTTTGCTTCTGATGCTAAGAAGCTGAGTCAAAGTCCTGCCCCTATTTCACAATTTACACTAAACTTTTAGGTATGTATTTTGTGTGATAATGTTATCCCCAGCTTTAGCTCCTTGTCCTACTCTAATTTCCCTCTTCCCACAATTTCTTCACTTACTTTTTTCATCTTGCACTATGCTTTTGCATGTAAGCAATTTCACATCCCTTTTTGGAAAAAGGCACGGTTTGAATTTCTAAAAGTGTCTAGAAAAAGAAGTAATTGTATTTCTGCAGCAGTTATGCCAAGCAGAGAAGAGCTATGGCTTTCTTTGTGGTGTCACACATTTCAGAAGATATCAGCCTGGTGGTCTGAAATTCTCACCACTGCTAGGTGGTCAACATGGCTGACAGGCTGCCACAGCCACTTTCTTGACACTGCATGACAGAGGCCCCATGACCTAAGTCACGGTGGTTGGAACTCATCCTGGGTTCAGAGTCTAACAAAGACTTTATCACGTAGTACAGGTGAACGGAGGGTAGAGACAGTCAACCCAACATCCTGGATCTATTTTGGTTCATCTTAAACATTCCTAGTAAGTTCAGGTAACGATGATAAATTACCTCAACACACTAAAATGCTGACTTTTACTCCTACTATTACCAGCTTGGTAATTTATTTGTACCATCATCAGCTGGCAGTCAACCAGCTTGTTAATATTTAGGAGATGCCCAAGTACATTGCTAAGTGCACATCACTTCCATTTAACCTTCAGAAAATCCTATGAAGTAGACACTACTATTTTGCCTTTTCAGTGTTGAAGGAATTGTGAGACAAGGAAGAGTTTAAGAACTTTCCTCATGATCATGTACTAGATTAGTGGACCTGGAATTTGAACCCACCTACGTCTCAATTGTCCATGCTCTTACCCCTGTGCTGTGGGCCACACACTTCACACTGAATACCAAGTGACATACCATGTCAGAGATCCAAGAAGGTCTTTTGTTTGGCAGGAACGAGGACAACACAGATGAGATTCATGTCCACAAAGCACTTGAATCTCATTGAGACAAATGGTCAGACAATATAGTACCTGGAAATTCATGCAAGTGCAGAGCTGAAATTGTCATAGCGAGTATGTGAGTTAAAACTAGGGGCACTTATGGGGCTCCTGGGTGGTTCACTCAGTTGAGTGTCTGATTTTGGCTCAGGTCTTGATCTCAAGGCTTGTAAGTTTGAGCCCTGCCTTGGGCTCTCTGCTGTCAAGGGTGGAGCACACTTCCAATCCTCTGTCCCCCCTCTCAGCCCTTCCCCCACTTGTGCACATTCTCTCTCTCTCTCTCTCTCTCTCTCTGAAAAATAAATAAACATTAATAATTAATAATAATAATAATAATAAACCTAGGGGCACTTAGGCTACTTTGAGAAGGTATCCATAGGAAAATTCCTTTGGTGGGGCCTGAAAAGTCAATATGATCTGTGGTGTCATTTGTTCAGATTTTAATGGTTCCTATTCCAAACTGGATATTGCTGTCTCTTAGAAAGCTACAAATTTTTAGCACAGTAATGTTGTAAACAATACACTGATTAAAGGTTTTATATGTTCTAATAGTTTTCCAGTTGAATCTTTTTGATTTTCAGGTGCACAAACTTACTATCTGTAAAGAATGATAACTTCATCTTCCTATTTTTATTTCCTTATTTTATTGGTTAGAATTTCTATAATAACACTGAACAGTAGAAGATACTATGGATATTTTTGTTATGTTTTTTCCTTTAAAGGAGTTTTTAGTGTTTTACATTAAGTGTGATGCTGGGTAATCTGCAATGTTTAGAAAGTATCTTCTTCCAGTTTGCTGATAAACTTACCACAATTCACAAAGACCTATAAGAAGAAAAAGACAACATTGTGCAATGTATGTGAAAGAAGACTTTAAATAGGAATATAAACTAAGTTTCTAGATAGGAAGATAATTTTGTGGAAAAAAGTTGTTCTTCCAAATAATCAATAAATTTAATGCAATGCTAAATAAAATCTCAATTAAAAACAATAAGCAAGGAAGGTAACCTATGGAACGAGAGAAGATATTTGTAAAGCACAAATCTGATAATGGATTAATGTCCAAAATATATAAGAAACTCTCACAACTCAATAGCAAAAAAACAAATAACCTGATTAAAAAATGGGCAAAGATCTGAAAAGACATGTTCCCAAAGAAGAAAAGGGCCAATAGGTACATGAAAAAGTACACAATATCACTAGTCATCAGGGAAATGCAAATCAAAACCACAATGGAATCTCACGTCACGCTTGTTAAAATGTCTTTCCTAAAAAAGCCAAGAGATAAAAAAAAAAAAATGCTGGCAAGGATGTGGAGAAAGGGAATGCTTGTATACTGTTGTTGGGAATGTAAGTTGGTCCAGCCACTGTGGAAAGCAGTATGGAGATTCCTCAAGAAATTACAAATAGAATTACCACATGATCCATAAGTTGCACTTCTGGGTATAAATCCAAAGGAAATAAAATCACTGTCTCTAAGATGTATCTGTACTCCCATGTTCATTGCAGCATTATTCGTTATTCATTATAGGCAAGATATGGAAACAACCTAAGTGTCTATCAATGGACGAAAGGAAACAGAAAATATGATACACACACACACACACACACACACACACACACACACACACTGAAGTATTACTCAACCATAAAAAAGATGGAAATCTTGCCACTTATAACAACATGGATGAAATTGGAGGGCATTATGCAAAGTGAAATAAGTTAGAGAAAGATAAACACTGTAAGGAATCACTTGTATGTGGAATTATTAAAAATAAATAAAAAGTTAAAATCAGAAACAGAGTAGAGTGGTGGTTGCCATGGGCTAGGGGGTGGGCAGGGAAATAGGGAGAGGTTGGCCAAAGGGTACAAACTTTTAGTTATAAGATGAATAAATCCAAGGATCTAATGTATAGCATGGTGATTATAGGTAATAATACTGTATTGTATACTTGGAATTTGCTAAGAGAGTAGATCTTTTTAAAAAATTTTTAAAAAACATATTTTTAAAAAACATTTTTTAAAAAAATTTTTTAAATTTTTAAAAATATTTTTGAGAGAGAGAAAACGTGAGTGGGGGAGGGGCAGAGAGAGACAGAGACATAAAGTCCTAAGTAGACTCTGAGCTGTCATCACAGAGCCAGATGCACGCGGCTCGAATCCATGAGCCCTGAGATCATGACCTGAGCCAAAGTCAGACGCTTAACCGACTGAGTCACCCAGGAGCCCCTCTAAGAGAGTAGATCTTAAACATTCTCATAAATAAATAAATAAATAAATAACCATATAAGGTAATGGGTATGTTAATTAGCTTGATTGGGGGAATCATTTCATAGTGTATACATCAAATCATATGTATGTATATATCATGATGTACACTTTGACTATAAGTTTGTCAATTATACCTCAATAAAGCTGGAAAATTGATTAATTAACCATAGTTGCTTCCCAAAACAAATTTTTAAAAACTACAAGCAAGAGAAAGGTCAGAGCAAAAATGATTCTGAAGTTTATCTGGAACGAGATCGACCAAGAAAATATTTTAAAAAGAAGAATAATGAGAAAGACTGTTTATTTATTATTTAGCCTATCAGATATTAAAACCCATGACTAAGGTAATAAAAGAAGTGGTGTATAGTCATGCAAAGGACAGGAAAGAATACCAAGTCCATAGGCCTGAATTCCTGGGGAGTTGCACCGTTGAAATAAGAGATGGGCCCCTTCTTTAAGGAGTCTGTTAGTGGGAAATATCATTGGGCAGGAGTCCCTGCTTCTAGAAGAGGTGGTCATGCTGTGGGGACTAACATGAGGCAGAGGAAAAAGTAGCTGTGGGGTGGTGAGTGGGAGAGACTCGGATAAACCTATGGTAGAGGGCAAGAGGGTTAGTGAAAAAGAATTTTCATCAAGTTTCACTGCATGTAGAGATGTACAATGCCTTTGTCAGCATCCCACCAAATCCACCATGCTTTTCAATGCTTTTGGAAAAGAATATTTATTGGGTTTTTGTTTGGTGTGGATGATAATGTGATGAAATTAACTGTAAGGTAAAAGAGAAGGTCCAATATTCCTTAGATTACATGAAGATTTAGTGACTGATAAAGTTGGCATTTACTATAAGTGAGGAGGAAAATGGTTTGTTTATCAGTGGTGTTGGGACAACCAGTCTATTCTTATAGATACAAATGTGTGTGTCCTAATACTTTTTGAAATTTTTACCATTTATTCATGGTCATTTTAAAATATAATGATGCATCCTAGGGATGCCTGGGTGGCTCAGATGGCTAAGCTCAGTCTACCTCTTAACCTCAGCTCAGGTCATGATCTCACGGTTCATGGGATCGAACCCCGCATAGGCCCCTGTGCTGACAGGGTGGTACCTGCTTGGGATTCTCTGCTCCTCTCCAACTCATTCTCTCTGTCTCACTCTCTCTCTCAAAATAAATAAATAAACTAAAAAAAATTTTTTAATAAAATGAAATATTCTCAAAGAGGCACAACTAAATGAAGTTTTGACTTCTGTTTTGTCTTTCTCATTATATGCTATATGTTACCTCATAGTCCATTGTGTAATTTATGATTGTGTATTATTTATATTATGATGTTATTTTTAAATATATTTTACTTTTTAGAGTAGTTTTAGATTCACACCATAGCTGAGGAGAAAGGACAAATATTTCCTATAGACCCTCTACCCCCACATATGCATAGTATACTCCGTTATCCCCACCAGATGGAAAATTTGTTACGGTTGATAAACCTACATTGACACATTGTTATCGCTTAAAGTCCATAGTTAACATCAAGGCTCTCCAGGAGCACCTGGTTGGCTCAGTCCGTTAAGTTCCTGACTCCGGCTTGGGTCATGATTGCACAGTTCATGGGTTGGAGCCCCACGTTGGGCTCTGTGCTGATGGCTCAGAGCCTGGAGACTGCTTCAGATTCTGTATCTCCCTCTTTCTCTGCCCCTCCCCTGATCATGCTCTGTCTCTCTCAAAAATAAATAAACATTAAAAAAATTTAAAAAAAAACTATCAGGGTTCCCTGTAGTGATGTACATTGTGTGAGTTTGGACAAATTTATAATGACATGCATCAACCATTGTAGTATAATAAGCATAGTTTCCTATGTGCTCCTCTGTGCTCTGCCTATCCCTGTAATAATTTCTGAGATCATAGATCTGTGTTTTGTTCACTGTCTCTCATCACGTACTTCATCACAAGGAGGATATTCGGTAAGCCTGGATATCTTCTTCAATCTGTAGTTTTAGGAGAGATTTTTTTATGAAGAAGCATTGAATTTTGTTCAATGAGCTTTCTGAATCTATTGAAATCATAATGTGGCTTTTTTTTTGTTTATCTGCTAATGTGGTAAAATCTACTGAATGATTTTGGAATGCTAAGCCAGCCTTGTATTCCTGAGATAAACCCCAGTTGGTTGCGATATATTATCCTTTTTGTATTTTGCTTTGATTTACATTGTTAATATTTTGTTAAGGATGAAGTGGGGAATTTTAATTGTTCTTTGTTTGTTTACTTCTACTGTACCAAAGAGAAAACACAAGTGACAGGAGGACTCATTTCCCTAGGAAACTGAAGTTACCTTTCACAGTCTCTACCAAATAAAATATCACCAAAATATAGCAAAGCAAACAAATAAGCAAAATCCCAAATACCAAGAGAGCAAATCTAAGATAGAACATCAGCAAAATATGTAATAAAAGTAAAATACAAGTATGTTTAAAACTATAGATGTTAAAGGGGCACCTCGGTGGCTCAATTGCTTAATCATCTGACTTCAGCTCAGGTCATGATCTCACAGCTTGTGAGTTTCAGCCTTGCATCGGGCTCTGTGCTGACAGCTCAGAGCCTGGAGCCTGCTTCAGATTCTGTGTCTCCCTCTCCCTCTGCCCTTCCCCTGCTCACACTCTGTCTCTCTCTCTCTCAAAAATAAACATTAAAAAAATTAAAAAGAAAACTATAGATGTTAAAGCCTTGGGTAATTAAAAACATTTGACCACATTTATTGAAATATCAATCGTAATTGTTATAGATAAGTTAAGGGCCAAAGAGGGGGGTTTAGTACATTACTTTTCAAGTGTGAAAATTGTAAATTGGAGATCAGTCAGTTAAATAAACCATATATTTTTGGAGTCTTTCTTGGAAATGCCCTAACATCAAAAATTTATTTTGCAAATATGGTTACCTTTGGTTTGATTGGTTACTGTCTTCCCCAGTTGCCTTGATAGGATTAACGTTCCTTTTAACCCCACTCCCCCTTTCCCACACTTTCCTACCTCTTAACATATAATTGAATTTTTCTGAATTTTTTGCTCTTCTTAAGCATTATCTCCAAAGGCAAAACCATAAAAAGAAACTATAAGGCTAAAAGCAAACCAAACAGCAAACAAACAAAAACTCAAAAGCAACTCTCCTATCCTCACCAGCAATACCATGATAGACAAAATTAAAACACAAGTAATAAAATGAGGGAAATATCTGTAATATAATGATCACAGGTCAATTTTTCTTTAATATAGGAATACCTCTTAAGAGTGAAAAAAAAAATCATGGAAGAAAAGTGAGTTAAAGGCATGAACAAACAGTTGACCAAGAAGAAATACAAATGAATAAAAAAAAGCATTAAAAATTATTTAAGGGGCACCTAGGTGGCCCAGTCGCTTAAGCATCCGACTTCGACTCAGGTCATGATCTTTCAGTCTGTGAGTTCAAGCCCCACATTGGACTCTGTGCTGGCAGCTCAGAGTCCGGAGCCTGCTTCAGATTCTGTGTGTGTGTCTCTCTCTCTGCCCCTCCCCCGCTTGCTCTCTCTCTCTCTCTCTCTCTCTCTCTCAAAAATAACATCAAAAAATTTAAAAAGTTATTTAATCATACTCATATTTAAAAATGCAAATGAAGACTGTATCGAGAGTGTTTTGCTTATCAGATTGGGAAAAAATGAAAAAGAGTTCTAAAACCTGATGGGAAAGTGGCTGAATCTTCCTGAAAAAAAAAATTGATGATGAGGATGAAAAGTCTATAAAATGTGTGTTATCAACTCTCCCCAGATCCATAAAGACACCGCATAGTTTGTGGCCACAAAGGGTGGGAGGCAACCTAGAGATCCATTACCCCCCCCCCCCCCCCCCCGGCAATGAGTAAGTAAACACGTGCATACAGAGGAATGCCTTGTAGCAATGATAACAAATTAGTTGTATTTTCATCATACATGGATATATCTGAAAATCACATTATTTAAGTCTAATACGTAAGAAACAAAATGAGATTTTTTGGCACAGTGTCATTTATACATATTAAAAGCACATGAACACACAACCACCATGAATTTCTCAAGGATATATGTATTTCTACAAAGAAAAATAGACAATGAATTGAAAGAGTAGATAGTAAATACACTAGGATGGGCATGTGGGAGGGAAAAAGATGAGGAATGAGAATAAAAATAACATGAAACAAAATATGAGAGAAGTCTTGCCACGACTACAGGGCCATGAAGTGAAGTCCATGAGAAACTCAACTTTGGGCAGATAAGGTGCATCTCTATGGAATCAGCAGTTGTGCTATAGAATTACTCTAAGAAAATAATTTAAAAATCTCTGCTGAATTTCTACTTTTCAAAAAAACGGAAGGATAATATATTTCACAATAAAAAAAAATCATAAACAGAAAGCCTGATGATTTTTCACACAGAGAACACACTCATGTAATCACCTTCCAGATGAAGAGATAACAATATTTTCAACTCCCAGAAGGTCCTTTGAGTCCTACCAAGCCATTACTGGCCTTCATCAAAGGCAACTGCCGTTCTGATTTCTCACACCATAGATTTATCAGTTTTTGATCTTTCTATAAATGGAATCATGCTATATGTATTGTTTGTGTCTGCTTCTTCATTCTCTGTTCTGTTTGGAAGATTACCCAATGATTTTTGCAAAGGACAGTAAACTATTTTAAGGTATAAATATATCACAGTTGATTCATTCTATTATTGATGAATGTTTTGTTCTCAATTTGTTATAGGGATAGCGTGGCAATGAACATTCTTGCCCATGTCTTTTGGGACACATGCAAGCTTTTCTTTTTGGAGAAGAAGAGTCCTTAAAAGAGTTATAGTTGGATCATAACGTTCGTATATGATCAGCCTTCATAGCTACTGCCAACTCATTTTCCAAAGTAATGGGACCAATTTTCACTTCCACCAATGGTATATGAGGACCCAGTTGCTCCACATCTTCTCCAACCCTTGGGACTTGCCAGTCTTTTTCATTTTGGCCATTCTGGTGCAGATGTCTTGTACTTTATTATTATTATTATTATTATTATTATTATTATTATTATTATCATTATTATTTTGTTTAAAATCAGTTTCTGGGTTTAATTTCTTTTAAAATCCAGATTGGGCCACACAGCCTAACATGTCCATCACTCTCTCAACAGTCCCAAGTCCCAATGTCATCCCACTGTATTTATTGGTCAACATCCCAAGTACAGATCAATCATTCTGCCTTCTCTTCCTTACACATCGCCTACTGCTTCTGCTGGAGGGAATTATGCAACAGTACAAATTGGTACCTTTATATATTGAGGGCCAACCTTCAGTGGGCTCTCTCTCCATCCCTAGTGCTAGTGTCTTAGTCCAGACCATCTCCATCTCCACAATAGCCACTTGTGCTGTCTCCTGGCACTTCTTTAATCTTTTCTTTAGTGGGATCTTTCTAAAACACAAAACCGATCACCTTATTTCCTGAATTATTCTTCAATGACTCCTACTGTCTTCAGGATATAGTGTAAATTCATTCCAGATCTCATTTTTAACACTCCCTACGCTGCCTCTCCCCACATCCTTGACATTCTAGCTCAGTGTTTTTCAAACATTTTTAACTTGGTTCACGCATAATAATGAAACAAAAGTTTTTTTTAAAACAAGATTTAACCTTTCTACAGTGATGCACTCTGACATTTTCCCTTCTGTTTTAAATGAAATATTGGCATGACTAACAAAACTGGTTTCATCAGTGACTAAATGGGTTGCTGCTAGCACTCGGTAAAATATATTAGCCCTATTGTACATGTTTCAGTTTCCGTAAAACCCTCCATTTCTCCTCTCCAGGAACCCTCTGCCACGTATCTCTACCAGTAGTGTTTCATCTTTCAGGACTGCACTCCAGGAAACTTCTCCTGATCACTCCTCCCTTTTACTCCAATTATGTACTCACTCTGTATTTTAATTGCCTGTTTACTTACTTAACATTTTCCAATGCACTGTAAGCTCCTTGAAGCCAAGGAATAGGATTTCCTCATTCGTCTTCATAGTTCTAATACCTGGCACATAACTGGCACTCAACAAATGTTTGTTGAATGAATGAATGAATGATATATATATATATATATATATATATATATATATAATGTTTATTATAGCACATAATAAACACATATATGTTATTACTTATCCTTCTAATTTTATAATATTGAAAACAGTTTAACTTGCCAACATTAAGACATTTAAAAATACGATATACTGTTGCAATACAATGTAGGTAATGATTTAGATGAATATTTGTTGTTATGAAACAATGTCATTGGTCTCTTGGGAAGAGTAAATGAAATAGAGCAGATAAAGTGCTCCTTGGCACACTGCAAGTACTCCTCCAACATTCAACAGCCACTTTTGTTAGGAATCAATGAGATGCATTCATAACAGACAGATACTAGGATAAAAGACAGGTTGGCAGTAAAGAAAGGAAGGTGGCTCCAAGGGTCCAAAAAAGAAAAAAAAAAAAAAAAGGAGGCAGAGGCAACACCTCTGGAAGTTGTCTTTGTGTTTTTGGCTCCACACCCCCACTTTACAAAGGGAGAGATGAAGTCCAGAATGCATGGAGGGTCCATCTTTGGACATGTACCTGGAGCCCAGGTCCTGACCTCCAGCTGGGAACTCTTTAAAATACCAAATGGAAAGGGTACCTGTGAACATACCTTTCAAACAAAAATTATTTTTGAAAATGCCTAATAGAACTGAGAGAAACCTCCTAGGAAAGCTTTGCAGGAAGTTAGGACACAGAGATTTACAGGGTTCAGTGTACTGTCTAATTCAGACTCCCTGAATTCCCTTCAGTATGCCACATTAACTTATTCTCAGATGGAATGCCATGCAATTATTTTGACTTAATCTTTCTTCGTTATAATTATACATTAGCCCTGCCTTTTTTGTCATCACCTTGATTATATTTTGCATGCTTGTCAATCACATATTGACTGATTTGTTTTGGGACTGTGTTATCAGTGACACATCTCATCTTTTACAATTTGATCCCTCTTAATTTCAACCTGTAAGCGTTCTTACTCTTTTTTTTACTGAAGTATAGCTGACATACAATGTTAACTCGTTTCAGATATACAACACAGTGATTAGACAATTCTACACATTACCCAATGTTCACCATAAGTGCAGTTACTGTCTTTCACCATACAACATTGTTACAATATTATTCACTACATTCCCTATGTTGTACTTTTCATCCCCGTGACTTATTTATTTTATAACTGGAATTTTATATCTCTTAACCCCCTTCCCTTATTTTGCCTACCCCTCCAACTCTCTTCCCTCTGGTAACCACCAGTTTGTTCTTTGTATTTATGATTCTGTCTCTGTTTTTTTGTTTGCTTGTTCATTTGTTTTATTTTTTAGATTCTCTATATAAATGAAATCATATGGTATTTGTCTTCTTCTGTCCAACTTATTTCACTCAGTATAATACCCTCTAGGGTGCCTCCATATTGTCACAAATGGCAAGATATTCTTTTTTTATGGCTGAGTGATCTCTCTCTCTCTCCCTCTCTCTCTCTCTCTCTCGATCTATCTATCTATCTATCTACCTCATATCTATCTATCTCATCTGGAACTTGAGACTGGGCTTCCCAGTGGGATCTGCTTCTCCATGACAAGAGGGCAATTCTGCACTCACCCACACCTTTAGCAAAAATCTATCCAGGGCCCACTGTGAACTGAGCAGAGCTGTTGGGGTTGTACAGGATAACTGAGCAGTCCGTTAAGTGGTTCTCAGGCTCTCTCTGTTGAATCTAGACAGAGAATGGATCTATTCCCACTCAGTTCAACGTAATTAGCTTGGTGGAGAGAATGGAGCCTTCAAACTAGCAATGGTGGAAACACATCTGTCTGGATGCTCTCAGCCAAGAGAAGGGACAATGTGAACTCTGTATGAGGACTGAATCTAGAAGTCTTCAAAGGAACCTCAGGACAGCTTCCAGCACCAGTTAGTTCCATCTCTTCCTCCCTGGTCTCAGGGAGAGATGCTAGGTTTGACTTTTTAAAGTATTACAATTACCATCCTTTACATGAACTGTTTATGCATTTAAATCTAAATAGTATGTTAGTATCTAACAGGATGATTATGGATACCTTTACATGTATGTCAGACAGGCACTGTTTGTAAGTTATATTTGATTTCATCTCTCCACTATATTTTCTTATGCCCAGTTATTAGAGTTTTTGCTTATGTAGTGTGCTTGTATACTCAAGTTTGAACAACTAAAGGTGACATTAGTCTATAGTGCATTAGATCTAATAGATTTCAGGAACAGTAAACACAGAATAATATATTTTTTTATTCTTGGCTTGATCATCTGAAAATTAACTCTACCAGGATATGTCAAAAGAATGAATATATAAACTACTCCTTCTAAGTATAATTTACTTGTGTGGGCATTTAATAGAATGCCTAGTCTCATAGATAAAGATAAAGAATCACTGTATGATTTGAGCATATATAATTATACTATATATATATATATATATATATATATATATATATATGGAAGAGAGAAAGGAGTGTGGGAGTGTGGGAACTAAAATTCAGTTGCTACCACAACTGTATATGTCCTAAACTTTTTTGCATCTTGGGTATTTTATCCTCAAAACTAGTTTTAAAATTTGAATATGTAATTACTTTCATTTCTTTATGGGCTGTAGAATAAGTTAAAAATATATATTTATTCATTGGAATCTATTACACAGAATTTTTAGATATTGCAAAAAAAATTTTTACTCTTCCTTCATAGAACTGTAATTTTTGTTTGCTTATCATTTAATAAAATGGGGAGGGGATGAGTTGAGGGTTTAGTCTCTGCTGAAGATTCACTGTGCTTCTAAACACATCTTGCATGATTGATAAAATGTTTTGGAATCTTCATAGAACTGTAGCTATTAAGTTCCTGAGGTCAGGTATTGGATCCCCAATTCATTGCCACTGGACCCAACATTTGAAACAGTTCAGGAAATATTTCTTGAATGATTGAGTCTATATAATACCTATAGAACTGACTCATTTACTTAAGTAGCCAGCCAAACCAGTTTACTCAATCGCATTGATATTATGGCCTTATTTAGATACACTCTATTAAGTAGAAAGTCATAATGAGGGAAGGGATATAAAGGTTCCTATTGTTGTATTGTGGTAAAAAGATAATACAAAATATTTCATTGTATTATGTGGCACAAAAAGAGAAGATAAAAACTTCCAGGACTATGAAGAAAATACTCTCTAAACTTTTGAATCCCTGAATAGCTCTGGGGGGGCGGGGGTGGGTGGAAACTCTGAAGACAATAATTTTAAAACAAAAACAAACTAGTCCTTTAATTATAGCATAATTATCCAGATTTCAAACTGTGAATTCACTTTTGCTTTGGTCTTTTAAATAAATTATGCATGTTTTCCATATGGGGCCCCACACCAAAACTCCTTTTTAATCTGGGAAAACATTTCCAAAATCCAAGTTAGTATCCATGCTCTGGCATATTAATTTGACTTTGGATTCTTCCATAAACTTTCCATGTTTAGCAATCTTTTTGAACTGTCCCTTGGGACACACATGTTTGTATTACACAGATTCTATGTCTTTTAATAGTAACGTTTAGGAATTCAGTAGGAAAAAAACAATGCCCTTGTAAATTTGATCTCTTTTGCAAACATCAGAACATGAAATGTTCTTTGGCTTACCCCCCACTAGGTTTACATTAATAAACCATCAATTGTGAGCCCAAACACCCAATTCCAAAGAAACTTCCAACTTCAATATTATATGCTGTTTTCTTCTTTTGTGCATTTAACAAAGGATTAAGGCATAATGCATTTTTAATTAACTGAAATATTAATGGCAAAGGCTTTTAAGAGAAAATTTTTAAAGAATTACTCATCATAAACATGGTTTCAATAGAATTTATTTATAAAGCTGGGTAGAGAACCAGGAATGGATAATTAAAACTTTGAAACAATGTTTTCCTTTTATATAAAATGGTTAACTTAAGGAACTTCATAGATAACAGCAAAAATGTGGGAACACTCGTGGGGGTTATGTACTAGTCACAAACACTGAGATTTTCTAATTTTTGGCCAAGTTTTTGTGAAACTGCTTATAATAAGCATGTAGAGCCTGGATTGTGTTTAGCCAACCAGTTTCCTTCATAGACCCACATCCACCATCATAAATACCTTCCTTGGTAGCCACCAGGAATTCTGAAACTGCAGCAAATGAGATTATGTACAGTGACAGGACCTGAACCACAGCATTGATCAATCTATCACTGCCCTGCTTTTAAGTATACTGTTTACACTATATAAAGCAAGGTCAAGATTTTATACTTAGTCCTTAATAGCATTTCAATATTGACAATGGACTAATTTTCATGGCTTTGAAAATTTTGGAATCAGTCCAATTTGGCTAAATTTAACAGAAACCCACCAACAGTGGCTTAAGCAATAAAGTCTTTTGTTTCTCAAATAAATTAGAAGTCCAGAAGGAAGCATTACAGGTAAAGAAGTCATCAAAGATTAAGGTTTATTTCCATAAGCTGTCCCACCTTCCACAGTGTTTGATTTTCATGATTATGAGACAGTCGCTCCATCTTTAAGCATCATATCTGTGTTCTTAGCTGGAAGAAGGAGGAAGTGCATAGCACCAATGTGCATGCCATCTGAGCCTGTCCCTTTTTAACAAGGAAAACACAGCATTCCTAGAAGATCTGCCAGTAGAATTCTGCCTATATCTCAATGTCCAGAACTGTCTCATATGGGTCATCTCCAATTGAAAGGGCAGCCTGGGAATTCAAATTCTTTTTTTGTTTGGCTACTTTGCTTCCCCCAATAAAATCGGCTCCCCATCAGCAAGGAAGAGGGAGGGAAAAGGATATCAGATAGACAAACAGAAGTAGTTGTAATATGTGATGTGGCTCATTATGGTGACCAAATAAATTACCTACCTTCTACCCTATTTCACATTATATATACACAGCTTCAAATATGCTGTCCTAGAATGAGAAGATCCAAAACCATTTTATGTCACAACAACAAACTTCAGCTGTGAAATACTCCATTCTCTTATGCAAGCCTCGCCAGAGCCTCAGGGACTTTCCAGGTGCTTCCCATGGAATTTTCAGGAGAGGCAGAGCACAGAAGTGGGTCAAAGAATGGTTCTGGAACATTTGTCTTAGTCATTCTTTAAACTCATATAACCTGAGTCTCATCTCATTTTGGCACAGTGAATTAAAGGCTGATGACCACACACTCCCAAATTCTGGCCTACTTATGTTTCTGCCTTAAGTTAGGGAACCCCTTTTCCTCTCTCAGTGTTTGTACATCAGGCAGGTCTACAATACTCATGTGATAATGACTGACCTAGATTAGGGGTCTGCAAACTACAGCCCAGGATCAAATCTGACCAGCGGCGTTTTTATACATAAGGTTTTCTTAGAACAGAGCCACACCCATTCCTTTATGTATTCCAGATGGCTGCTTTCACACTACCAGGGCAGAGGTGGGAGTTGCAACAGAGACCATCTGGCCTGGAAAGCCTAAACACTTTTGATAAACACTTTCTATATGCAGGGGATGGAAACATGGATTGCTTCATTATTGTCGTAGACTACATCTATGAGTTTGGCACTATTTTTATCCCCATTTTAAGGATGAGGAAATGGAGTCTTTAGATCAAATACTTAATCTAGAATCTGAAAAGGTGGAGATGGCTCCAAGTTCAAGCTCCCTGACTCCAGGGCCTTTCACTCATCTGCCATGACAAGACTGTGCTCCTTCCTTCGTGGCACAGAGGAGAACAGCCAGGGGTAACCTCCCAGTGTAGGTCTCCACACCTGCACATGGGACAGGGGCCACAGCGGGGATTACTGTGGGAGCCACTGGTTTCAGAACAAGATATGCTCTTTGGGTTTTGACACTTTCATTTCTCTCTTTGCCCCTAAGAGCGTCTATGACAATAGGTTAATAATTCCTCCTAATCAATTGACTATTTCCTCCTTTGCAGAAAAATAATAGCCATGGAGGCAGCTGGCCTCATTCCTGCCAATTAAACATCCCTAGAAGCCACAGGAAGAATTTCCCTATCTAGACTGGGAAACTAGGAAACCCACAATTACTCAGTGGGGACTTAATGAAGGTAGATGGTTATTTTGTCTTCTTGTTGATAAATTTAAGGTCACAGAGAGTGAAGGAGAAATGAGGGAGGACTGGAATCCCTGGGTCCGCCCCTCAGTGCAGCAGGGCAGAGGTAGCACTGGTCAGCCAACTTGGTCAAAGATGCCAAGAACTCTGCTCTCAAAGACTGCCAACTCAGACTTATAACACACGAGTGGCAAAGGTAGAGGCTGGCACATGTGTGCTGTTAGGAGAGTATTTCAGTTAACCTTCCCATCCCTACCCTGGAAAGCCAGTAGTGTCCAGCCCGAGCATGTGAGTCAGAGACAAGCACATCCAGCCCAGAGTCCAAGTAGATCACAGACACACAAAAACAGTTCTTCCAAGAGTAGATTTCAACAGCTCTTAGATTCTAAAAATAATTATTCCACACATCTTTAGGTTGAAATACTCAAATTCACTCAAATTCTTTTTTCTCCTCATGTCAAGCACAGTGAATCTTATCCCATCCAAGACTAAAAGACAAATTTAAAACAAGAAGACACAGAGACTGCTATTCAGGTATCCTAAAAAGCAAAATGTGGAGACTCTGATTTTTATATCCATTTATGGATATAATTCACTCTTTCACCAAATAGATTTCTTCTCTGTTGTCACATTGCAATTCAAATATTGGACATTTAGAGTATAAACCTTTGTGGCAAATCTCCAACGTCAATATTCCTGAGCAGAAATTCGATCTTTGGGCTCTGCTTTTTCCTGAATGGATCTTTTCTAACTATCCAGAAAGAAAGGTCTTTGATTTATTAGGATTGGGCCAGTCAAATAAGGCCCAGCAGTCACCACAAACATAGGCCCTGTGGATTCCTATTTGAGATGGTTCCAAAGGCTGAGGAGTTTAAAAGTTCTCACCAGGTTGGTGCCCTTTGAACAAACTTTGCCTGGAGTCATCCTTTAAAACCTTGTTAAAGCATTGAGTCTTGTCTCTGTGCTCCCTGAGAACTACTTATTCAGGTTTATCAGCCCCTCCTTATTGATGGTTGGCCTTTTGTCTCCTTTCAGAAACATGAGACTGTAGAAACACCATTCTTACTGACTCTTGCAGTGCCCATGGGGTGGTCTTCATCTAAATCTATGGTGTCTCTGGGTCAAACATCTAATTTTTAAATATTTTTTTTGAATTATACTTTTAATTCATGTGCAATGTTCAAAATGGCATAATTTAATCAAGGGCAATTTGAAATTAATGGTGGCCATTTTGGAGAACTTTGAACATGAACAGAAAAGGAAACAAATCTTAACTATGCTTTGGTCTTTATGGTTTAATTGACATAGGAAAACTTTCAAACACAATTTGGATTCTAAAATTGCCTCCCTAAAAGATTTGCCAATAACCATAATTTTATTTATTTTTTATTTTAACATTTATTTAATTTTGAGAGAGCACAAGTGGGGGAGGGACAGAGAGAGGGAGACACAGAATCGGAAGCGGGCTCCAGGCTCTGAGTTATCGACACAGAGCTCCACACAGGACTCGAACTCACACACAATGAGATCATGACCGGAGCTGAAGTTAGACACTTAACTAACTGAGCCACCCAGGCTCCCCTGCCAATAACCATAATTTTAAAGGAAAAGTTTACTTATAGCTTCAGACTTGGGGCCCCCTGGGTGGCTCAGTCAGTTAAGCGTCCAATTCTTGATTTTGGGCTCAGGTCATGATCTCAGGGTCGTGAGATATAGCCCCATGTCAGGCTCTGTGATGAGTGTGGAGTCTACTTAAGATTCTGTCTCTCTCTCTCTCTTTCCCTCCCTCCCTCCCTCTCTGCCCCTCTCCCATGTGCGACACACTCTCTCTGTCTTTCAAAAAAAAAAAAAAAAAGGTTCAGACTTATGATCACATTCACTTCAGGCCTCCCTGAACTCTATAAAAATAAAAAGAAGAACTAGAAGCCTCTGGGACAACGCAGAGGCTTCAAGCCAGACAGCGGCACCCAATTTCCAATAAACAGCTTAAATGAGCAAGAATTGTCTCTGATGATCAGATAAGAACAAGCCTCTTTAATGGGTCTAGGCGCTGTTCTTTCAAAGAGAAGTCCCACCACAGTGTCTACACTTGTACCCTGCAGTTAGATTACTTATGTGAGGGGATGTTTAACACCACCTCAGACTCTCTCTCTCCCTCCCCCAGTCTATAACTGTAACTTCTATATTTGTCTATAGCGGGCCTGTAGCTGGCTTTCTCTCATTTAATTTCCCCCTACCCCATCTCTTTGGAAACTATAGAAATTAATTAATTATAAAAGTTGTCATTATGTGTCACTCTAGGAATATCTAATTCAGATAGCCAGAAGTAACCACAGGAAAAAAATCTCAGAAATTAGGTTTAATGTAACAAGCTCTTGCCTCAATTGACTTTTAAAAACAAAATCGACTTAGTTAGCTTTTGAAAAAAACAAAAACAATCCGAAACTGCATGGTCTTAGTTACTGGGTTACAAGATAAGAAGGAAAAAGAAGTGCCAAGAGCTTTAAAATATGATTGATAGTATTTAAATTTTTGGTTTAGAAAAACACACATTTGTGAATTATATTTGTAAAACTTTCATGTAACGTTCTTATTGAAATGATTCCTTGGACAAATAGCTAATTTAATAATTTTAGGCTTAAAACTGCTCTATGTTCTGCCCCTGATTTTACCACCATATTAACAACAAAGTTAGTGGGGTGCCTAGGTGGCTTAGTTGGTTGAGCATCTGGCTCTTGATTTCGGCTCAGGTCATGATCCCAGGGTCTTGGGATTGAGCCCCACATTGGGCTCTGTGCTGAGCATAGAGCCTATTTGGGATTCTTTCCTTCTAAGCCATCTCATTCTTTCTTGCTAGTTCACATCTCGAAATGGTTAGTAGACACCTCTATTCCTCATTCATGCCATTACTCTCATCTTTGGTAACATCCAAATACTTAATCTGTTCTTCAGACACTGGCAAAGTTAAAGAATCCATATCCAAATTAAAAAGGGGAAAACAGGTATAAAAGGAAGATTCAAATAGTTTGTGGGGCATTTAGGATGTGTTTCAACCATTAATAATAATCCTTGTGCCCATGTTTGTCTCTGTTATAGTTGCCAAATGCATCATCTCCAGGATCTTAAATACTGCTGTAGAGTCACTATCATACTAGATGATTCAATCAATAATCACCCCAAGAAAATAGCCAGAAGGTATAATGCCTATACTTATCAAAACAGCTATCATTACAAATATTCAATCCTTTTAAATAGATTCAAAGACTATACTTTCTTCTTTAAAAACCAAGATATAATTGACAAAGTTGTATATATTTAAAGTATGCAATGTGATGATTTGATATAAATATACATTGTGAAATGATTACCACAATCAAGTTAATTAACACATCCATCACTTCACATAATTACCTTTTTTGTGTGTGTGAGAATGCTTAAGATCTACTCTCTTACTCCCAGCAAATTTCAATACAGTATTATTAACTATAGTCACCACATCATACATTAAATCCTCAGAACTTATTCATCTTATAACTAAGAATTTTTTAGGTACTATGCTTTCAACATGATCACATTCCCAAAGGAAATAATCTATCACCAAGAAAGTAAAAAATGTCCATACTGGTAGTTAGGCTGCAGTAGAGGAGATACTGATAATTGAAACAGAAGGTGCAACTTTCAAAAATGCAAAACAGATAAACTGCATCAAGCCTAACCATCTTGTGCATCATAGAATATCCAGGCTCAAACTTCTGTAACACGAGCTCATTCAGACCCATATACTGAGATAAGACCATGAAAAAAATGATCTAGCAGTAACTGCACAAACTCATGCTTAAAGACCATAGATTGTTCCAACAACATGCCTTGTTAAGGCCATTGTTAGACGAATCTAACCATCCATATGCTATAAGCACCCTTTCCAAACCACTGCGTCTTGAAATACATCAGGGTCCCTCTGGAATACCTCTTCCTTATGCACCAAACTAAACCAACATTGGCTTCAGATATGTTCCTGGTGGTCTTTGCATGGTAGGCTTTAAAAATCTTATGAAATAAGTATTATTACTATTCCCTGAAATATCTGGAATGTTTCAGATTTTACTGAAGAATTTTATCTTAGAGCAGCACTGTCTGATAGAACTACCTGAGGTGATGGAAATGGTTTGTAATCTGCACTGTCGAGCACAATAGCTACTAGCCAGTGTTACTCTTTGGTACTTGAACTATGGCTAGAATGACTGAGGAACTGAAGTTTTAACTTTGTGTAATTTTATTTAATTTAAATCTAAATAGCCGCATGTGGCTAGAGGTCATCATACTGGACAGTACAGTCTTAGAGCAGGTACCACTGTTGACCGTACTATACCCTGCTGGTACACTTTATCTAAAAGGACATCTTCTCAGGAGGTAATGAGCCTGATCACTTCTCTTCTTTACAAAACCCTGTGATAGTCTCTGAATAGATGTAGAAGGAGACTGACTTCCTGATGAGGGAAGGAAGGTAAAACTTAGCTTTGGTCCTTTCAGGGAAACATTTTGGTTGTAGAGACATAGTTTCTGCTTCTTTTTCTGATTAATCTAGTTTCTGCATCACCAAAGAGAGATTAACAATAGCATTGTTCTATGTTTTCATCAACCAAAGGGTTTACCCTGATTCAAGTTGTACCAAGTCAGAATGCCACTGTGCTTGTGAATTTTGACTCACAGCACTCTTGTTTGTGGAAATTCCATGAAGATTCTGGCATGTGACAAACTTTTGTGTTTATGTTCCTTTGTAACGTGAGTTTTCATAATTTTAGATGTCCTAATACGTATTTTGAACAGATAGTTGGCTGACTATGAATCAGAGGCTGCTTAGGTTGACACTATCTTAAACCAGAAGTCCCAATGTCACTAGAATATTTATGACAGATTTGATGGTGTACAAGAATGTCTATCACTGAGATACTTTATTGCATTTTGTTAAGATACAATTGACACACAATATTATGTAACTTTAAGGTGTACAATGTGAAGATTTGACACATACATATTGCAAAATGATTACCACAATAGGATTAGTTAACGCTTCCATCATCTCACATAATTATCTTTTTGTGTATATGGTGAAAACATTTAAGATTTACTCCCTTAACAGCTTTCAACTATACAATATGATATTGTTAACTATAGTCATTGTGCTATACATCAGAACTCCAGAATTTATTCATCTTATAAATGAAAATTTGTATCATTTGACATCACTCATTTCCCCCACCCCCTAGCTCCTGGCAACCACCCGCTACTTTCTGTTACTACGAGTTTGGCTTTTTTCAATTCCACATGTATGTGAGATCACACAGTATTTGTCTTTCTCTGTCTGACTTATTTCACTTAGTATAATGTCCTCAAGATTCATCCATGTTGTCACAAATGGCAGATTTCCTCCTTTCTCATGACTGAATAATATGCCATTTTATATATATAACAAACAATATTATTTTAATATATGTACATATATATATACATATATATGTACACATATATGTATATGTACACATATATGTGTATATATATGTACACATATATGTGTACACATATATGTGTATATATATGTACATATATATGTGTATATATATGTACATATATATATGTACATTTATATATATATATATATATATATATATATATATATCTCACAACTTTATCCGTTCACCTATAGATGGACATGTATGTTGTGTCCACATCTTGGCTATTGTGAATAATGTTGCAATGAACACAGGGGGACATACATCTCTTCAAGATCTTGATTTCATTTCTTTTGGATATATACCAAATGTGGGTTTGGTGGATCACGTGATTTTTAATATTTGCAGGAACTTCCATACTGTTTTCCATAGTGGCTGCACCAATTTACATTCCCACCAACAGTACGCAGTTTCCCCTTTTCTCCACATCCTTGCCAGCACTTGTTACCTCTTATCTTTTTTATAATAGCCATTCTAACAAGCATGAGGGGATAGCTCATTGTGGGTTTGATATACATTTCCTTGATGAGTAGTGATGTTGAGCATCTTTTCATGTACGTGTTGGCCATTTGTGGGTCTTCTTTGGAAAAATATGTCCCTTCAGGACTTCTGCCCATTTTTAATTGGTTTTATTTCTTACTTCCTTTCTCTTTCTTGCTTACTTTCTTGCTTTCTTTCTTTGATATTGAGTTGTAGGAGTTCCGTGTATATTTTGGATATTAACCTTTTATCAGATAGATGGCTTACAAATATTTTCTCCCATTCCGTACGTTGCCTTCTCATTGTGTTGATTATTTCTTTTGCTGTGCAGAAGCTTTTTACTGTTATATAGTCCCACTTATTTATTTTTTCTTTTATTGCTTGAGCCTTTGGTGTCTTAGGCAGGAAATTGCTACCAAGACCAATGTCATGAGGTTTTTTTCCCTATGTTTTCTTCTAGGAGTTTTACAGTTTCAGGTCTTGTGTTTAAGTCTCCAATCCATTTTGATTTTATTTTTTGTGAATTGTGTAAGATAGGGGTTCAGCTTCATTTTCTACTTGTGGTTATCTGGTTTTCCCAGCACCATTTTTTAAAGAAATTATCCTTTTCCTCCATTGATTATTTTTGGCTCCCTTGTCAAATACTAGTTACTGTTTGTGCAAGAGTTTATATCTGGACTCCTAACTCTGTTCCATTGGTCTGTGTTTCTGTTTTTATGCCATTACCATGCTGTTTTGATTACCGTAGCTTTGTAATACATTTTGAAGCCAGAAATGTGATACTTCCAGCTTTGTTCTTCTTTCTCAGGATTGCTTTGTCTATTTGGGGTCTTTTATGGTTCCATACAAATTCTGGGATTATTTTTTCTCTTTCTGTGAAAATGCCATTGGAAATTGATAGGGATTGTACTGAATCTATGCATGACTTTGAATAGTACAAACATTTTAACAATATTGATTCTTCCAATCCATAAACACAGGGTATCTTTCCATTTATCTGTGTCTTACTCCATTTCTTTCACTGATGTTTTATAGTTTTCAGTGCACAGATCTTGCACCTCAACAGTTAAATTTATTCCTAAGTATTTTATGTTTTTATGCTATTATAAATGGTGTTGTTTTTATTTATTTTTCAGATATTTGATGTTAGTATATAGAAATGCAACTTATTTCTGTATGTTGATTTTATTTTATTTTTTTATTTTATTTTTTTTAATTTTTTTTAACTTTTTTTTTTTTTTATTTATTTTTGAGACAGAGAGAGACAGAGCATGAACAGGGGAGGGGCAGAGAGAGAGGGAGACACAGAATCAGAAGCAGGCTCCAGGCTCCAAGCCATCAGCCCAGAGCCTGACGCGGGGCTCAAACTCACAGACTGTGAGATCGTGACCTGAGCTGAAGTCGGACGCTCAACCGACTGAGCCACCCAGGCGCCCCTGTATGTTGATTTTAAATTGAGTTATTCTAGAGCATTGATTCTCAATCTTGATTGTACATTAGGATAAGTTGAGGAAATTTTAAAAATTCCAAATGCCCATCAAATAATTCAGAATTTCTGAAGGTGAGACCCTGGTGTTAATGTGTTTTAAAGTTTCCTAGATGATTCCAATGGCAGCCAAAGACAGAGTACTCATTTTTAGTGGGTGGTTTAACACAATTAATGATTTCATACTAGAAATAGAATGAAACACTTCTCAGAGAGTTCAAAAAAATCATCATCATCATCATCTCTACTCAGTGACTCCTTAGCACACAGTAGTGTCTCCAGTCTTAAAGCATTTCTATGAAACAGGCATTGTTATTCTTATTTGTCATAAAAAAAAAAACCTGAGTAATTAATTAAGAAATTGAATTTCAAAACCCTTGCCTTTTCTTTCCTTTTTTTATCTTTCTCTCTTTTCTTTCACTAAGATTTTCCATATGATAACAGAACCCTCTGTGAAGCCATCCTCAGCTTAGCTCTGGGATTGGGATAACCAACTTTATTTCTTGACTATGAATCACATCCAGCAAATACCTACTGAGCACTTAATTTGACCATGGCACAATGAAGAGGAAGTTAATCACCCTAATCTTTTACATTAAGTAAAACTAACTGGTAATGGCTATTTCCCATTGTACCAGATGTGGCAATGTCAGATATATTTGAAGAACATTTTTTATTTTATATTTTTGTGAGAAATTGGGCTGTCTTGCATCTTAGCTTTACATGACAGATGTTAGGGGCTTTGAAATAGACTCTGGATTAAGGAAAATGGTGAGATTTGGGGGCCTGAGATGATTTGGGGTTTACATTTGTGTATCATCAATATCCTTGGGTGTTTAAGCAGGTGCATGAAAGAGAAGTATGGTGGTTGAGGCCAGACTTAACTGTAAGAATTCAAACCCAGCTCTTCCAGCTATGAGATTTGGGGGAAATAAGTTAAAATGCCTTGTACCTCAGTTTTCTCATCTGCTGAATGGGGATAATGATATTAACAGCGCCCACTTGATAGAGTTGGTGAGGTTTAAGTAATTGATACATACATATAACTGAGATCAGCTGTCTGGCACACAGTGGCATTTGCTATTGTTATGATCTAGGTTTCTACTTTGAAGAAGCTCATGTAGTTGTTTTCACACAAGAGTTCAGAAAAAGAATGTGATCACTGATTTGCAACATACCCTGTTTTTCATCATGTCATTCGAGAACTGTTGATCTCATACCTATTTAGTAATAAAAAGCTTTAAGCATTTATTATCTTGTTAGAAGAACATCCAGAGTTTTGACAATGTCAGAAGGCGTCCTAGAAGGTATTTTTCCTCCTCAACTCAGGGCAGCTGTGCATCCTGAGACCTCGTTCACCCAATGTGGATCCATGCACCTGTCCAGAAGACACAGAACTCATTTCTCTGTTATCTGAGTATTTGCCCTTGACAGGAACGACAGAACCAAGTTTCTGACTGTGAAAAGGAGAGAAATCCTTGGCAGTATGGATGGAGGATTTAGGCATTTATGAGCAGCTTTATTTGACAATGAATCCCTTGGAGTATAAACATTAGGGATTTGAAGAATTTTTAGTTATTCTAAGAAGACCTTCAGCAATCTGGTTTTCCTCTTAATTACACAACTGCACATTTGTGTAAAAGTCCACTGGCATCATGATATTCCTTGCCCTTTCTAAACTTTGCTCTTCTCCTTCCTTGCTCTAGACAAGTCTTTGAAAAGGACACAGTGAAGAGAAGGGTAAAGGGACAATTGCAGGTAAAGGTGAATAGATGGAATCCTATCCACGACCTTCATCCACAGAATATGACTAAACCTGAGTACATTTTCCTGGCATTTAAATGTAACTATTCATATTCTAAAGAGTTTCTGAGGTGAGCAGAATTCTGGCCTCTAGATAAGTAGCTAATTTAAGGAATACATATTCTCTTGTTGAGGGGAAACCTAGAACAAGGACAGGAAATACATTTATTGTTTTTAAACTCTTCTTTTTTTTAAATTTTTTTTAATGTTTATTTATTTTTGAGAGAGACAGAGACAGAATGCGAGTGGGTTGGGGCAGAGAGAGGGGGAGACACAGAATCTGAAGCAGGCTCCAGGCTCCGAGCTGCCACCACAGAGCCTGATGTGGGGCTCGAACTCACAAGCTGTGAGATCATGACTTGAGCTGAAGTCGGTCGCTCAACTGACTGAGCCACGCAGGCGCCCCTTAAACTCTTCTTTATAAATGGGTCAACTTGATCTAATGTATAAATTCCTCCAGGCAGGGCTAGAATCATGGTATATTGTGAATTATGAATTGATGGAACAGCCTGGAGACTGTTTAGTCTGAAGGCCTGAGGCTTAATAGTCGCTACTCAGTACAAAATGTTCCAAGGCTGCCATTTCTTTACATGCTACTCTGGTAAAATTTCTTTTTGGTTTCCATATATTAATATTTGAAATACATGAATTGGTATTTTACTATATTTGAAGTCTTATGAGATCTCTCTTTAGAAAAATGCTTAAAAAGAGTCCAAAGTGTGAATATGGTTTTTTTAGGGTCATAAGCAGGATACCATCGCCTAGTCTGGGTTTCTCTCCGTGACCGTGTGGCCTTTTATTTATTTCTTGCCCTAGACTCCCTCTATGTCAACTTTGATTGTGTCATCAGAGTTCTGAAGGACAAATTTAATCACATCTCTGCCTTAAGAATATTTATCCTCGGGGCGCCTGGGTGGCTCAGTCGGTTAAGTAGTTAAGCTTCCCGCTCTTGATTTTGGCTCAGGTCATGATCTCGCCGTTCGTGAGTTTGAGCCCTGCATCGGGTTCCTCACTGACAGCACAGAGCCTGTTTGGGATTCTCTCTGCCAGGCATGCTCGCTCTGTCTCTCTCTCTCTCAAAATGAAGAAATAAACTAAAAAAATATATATTTATTGTCTCCTTCTAGGCCTAAGAATGAAACCCTAATTCCTCAGGAAGACATGCAAGGCCGTCTCACTTTTCCCTGGGAAATCTTCGGCTCTGTGTGCTCCATGCCAACAGAATCATGGCCGGTTTTGTTCACCATTTTCTCACAGGTTCAAAGGCAGCCAGCACAGGACATGGAGAGAAGACGGCAGGGTGGAGACTGGGGTGAACTGGCAAGCACATGCCTCTTTCCGAGAGGGAGGAGGTACAGGGGCTGCTACCCAGCTCCAGTCGTTTGTTGCCATGTGGGAATGTGGGCCCAGTGTTGCCAGATCTTCTGATTTTTTTTTTCAAGAGAAGCCAGAAATCTGGAATTTTATGAGAAATCTTCCAATTTTTAAATCTTGGCAACTAATTCAAAATATTTTTAAAACACTGCATGGGCCAAAAAGAAAAAAAAAAAAGAGTCTGCCAGCTGAGACTGTGACCTCTTTGGTAAGAGCCAGAAAGTGTTCGCTATTTACCTAGCCCTGTGTTCCATCCACACTACACTTCCTGCCATTCCCCAAATATGCCACGTATTTTGTACTCCTCTTCTGCATTGATCTTGCTGCCAGGAATGCCCTCCTCATACTCCACTTGGAAACTCCTACTCATCCTTCAGGACCCAGCCCAAATGTCACCTTCCCTGGTGAGGTCCACCTTCCCCAAGGAGGGATCATCTGCTTCCACCTGGACTGTCGAAGCCCGTACCATGTATATGGCGATCCTTACGCACCAGGAGGGGCTCTCTTATGAATCTTCTCTGGCATCCAGAGCAGGGTCTGGCACATAGTAGGCTCTCACTAAATGTTTGTTGAAGGATGTGTTCCCATCAGAATGAATATATGAGATTTCCTGAGGAAATAAACACTTTTCAGTTCCTCTCATCTTTGCCATGTTGATTTCAATGTGGTAGGCAAATCCATCTGTGGGTGCTGGTGTCCTTTTTCAGTTCTACACTACGTGCAGACGGTACTCTTTTTGGAGCTCTCCACGGTTACCACACTCATTGGCTTAGGGTTAAAGCATAGCTAGGCAGATGGCTATATAACTATTTGTCTTAAATGGGCTAAATTATTCAGGTTGTTTTTCAAGAACTTAAGGTATAGTAGAAGAGTTGTTTCTTCAGTGACCTGGAAGTGAGTTTTATAGAAATAAAATTATTCCCTGCTGAGTCAGGTAGTTCCAATTTTAAAAATATGCCTACTAATTTTGTAGTTTTGTAAGCTTACCTTCTCTGTGAGAATTTCATTTCTTAAAACTGTTTGAATTATGTTTGATGTACATTATGAGAATAATGCCAGCCTAAATGATTTCATATGAAAAATGAAAGCCACTCCAATCCATCCTTACCTCTGTTAAAGTAAAACCATAAGGGCTTCTAATTCCTAATTTCCTGTATACACCCCATACTTCCCAACAAACAAGCCCATCCACATAATTTGACCACATATCCACCCACACAAAAAAGCCCACAGATTCCATACACATACATGCATATAAACAGAGAAATACACTAAGCAATTTGCATATAATCATTCTGTCTACACAATAATATTCAAAGTAGACTTTCCTCCTCTGGAATTCAATACACTCGAATGTTAATTAGGAAATCGCATTTCTCCTGTTTCCATAAATCCATACACTCCCCTCTTTTATTTTTCTAAAATTTTCTACTTATTCTAGGATTAAGACATAATGTGTCTGAAAATGTGAAATGGTTTTGAACAAAGGGCAAATTGTGTTCCTAAAGTTATCAACAGGAATTTACTCTCTTATTCAGGAGCTGACTCATTAGTGAATCAAGTAAGATCTGAAGGACGATCTCCCTACCCATTATTACTATCATCCCGATAAAATCTGAAAGAGCAGAAAATCAGTTAAAAAGAACCCCCAAGGACAGCAACTTTTCTTTAATAAGAAATTTCAAATTCGACATGATCCAAAGGATGACTAAAATGCATGAAATAGGAAATTCCAAACAGCAAAAAACGAAAAGAATAAGGCTTTCAAATAACTTGTTTCTCAAGTCAATAAGATATATCATTTTTGCATGATGATTAACAATAGATTACTATAATATGAAAATGATTATATTTTCTCTACATGATTATGGAACAGTATTTGTTCTTTGTTCTATAATCTTTTCTCCTAAAATACACCACTAATAGGATTACTCAATTAGGGTCTCAGGAACTCCAGAAAAAGGTCAGGATAACACACAATGCTATGCTTGGCAGTGAAGTCCAACCACAATTCCAATCTCCCTCCTCTGCCCTCACACACAAGGCTCCAGGGGCAAAAACATGCCAAGTCATTGAAGTGTCACCGATTAACTTAAATGACAGTAAGACTCCAAATGAATGAAGAACTGAAAACACAAGTCAATGATCTCAAAGGTCAGAATTTTGAATTCCAAGCTGGTGGGATCTTGGCCACTGGCTAGCAATAGGCATCGATCCCCTACCCATTTATTTATGTTCTCTCATAGACCCTGTGGCTGCAAACATGATTAAGATGTAGGCTTTCAGAGCACAGGGCTCCTGGTCTGCAGCCAAAAAGGTCAGACCCCATTGTGTGGGTATACTGGATTCCAGGCTCTCCTGGGTTCCGTGTTTCCTTAGTCTCCCACCCAGGACAGGTGCACTGTTCTAAGGTGCTGTGCACCATGTTTCACCTTGGTGGTTTCCTAGTCCTTTCTGCTATTCTTGATTCCTATTCATTCATTATAAAGCATTTTCAGGAATAATTGTGATGGCAAAAAAATTACAAATGTCTCAATTGTCAAAGAGAAAATATAATACTGTATCCACAAGTCATGGAACAGAAGGAACAAGGATATAGTGGACCAGGGTGAAGTTAGCTATTAGTGAAAAAGGAAAATACTTTAACTAGGACTTTCTTGCTCTCATTCAGTGAAGCTTGTCCATAATTTTAATTTTCAGAGACAATAGGGAAACACCAGACAATGAAGGTAGTTAGGATTTCCAGATGGGAAACTCTAGCAGGTCATTTTTAGACTAAAAAATCTGCATCTTTCCTTTTAAGGAAAAAAAAAAAAACCCTTTGGTATGATGTGGTCATAGACATGGTTCACTATTAGGTTATAAATTTTAAAAACCTTATTAGGATCCCCAAACCAGGAATATAAAAGTACAGTTTGTCCCCTTCCCCATAAAGACATATTTATTGGCATCCACAGTGAAAAAAAAAAAAGGCTTCTGAAAGTCCCAAATGTATCTAAATAAGCAGTTAAGAATACACAATGTGCATATGCCACATCAAAAGAGGTATTGTAATTTAAGGACTGTAGGGTAAAAATAAAACCCAAATCTGCCACAGTTGCATAGAAATGTGTTTAATCCTCTGTCTGAGTTATTTGGTATGAAACATTACCCTGCCCCCACAAACCTTGACATAGACTTTGGTGGAAACTCAGCCAGGCCACTGGTTTTTTGCAGGCTCTGTGGTAGGGTTGGCCAGTCTTCATCCCCTCCCAGGGCTACCATGCTTTAAATAAACTCATCTGACTTTAAAGGAATGTTATACAGACAGATTGTTTGTTTGCACTTGTATTTCTGAAATGGAGATGCTTCTGCTTTTGTTAATATGGGAGCAGAAAGCTTCATAACAAAGAACAGAGTCAGGAAAATCTCATTTGTACCTGGTAGAGGGACAATGTGGGTAGGCCCACATACTAAATTCTCCTTTCTTTGGGACTACAGTTGTCCTTTAGACCAGTCAGGAACTCTGGGCTCATGAGGCCTCCACATGGTATGTGGAGAAATCAGGGGCATTTCCCCCTAAATTATATTAGCAATGCTTTGGTGCCAAATGAGTGATTTTTTTTTTTTTTTTTTTTTTTTTTAGTTCCAATCGCATGTGCCTATAATGATCATAATACAATAAGTAAAAATTATTGACATAGCAATAGAACTAAAATTGGTTTTCTCCACACTTTCACATGTTTATTAAACATCTACTTCATGCCAGGCTTTGTATTGACTCAAACAGATACATGAAAAGGGCATGCATGTGGGGCAGTAAAAATAGTTCACAAAAGCTAGACAGTGAGTGCTAGAAGGAAATGAGTGCTGAGGGAACTGAAAAGCATTGTACTAGAATCTCAGCTTAGCCAAAAGACAAGTGGTTAAGGCCAAAAGGCAGAGAGCAAGACAAGAATCTCAAAAAATGTCATCATCCTTGAAATCTCTCATGAAGCTACCCTATTAGTGCCCATGTGCCATCTGTCAATAAATTCATCCTGGACAAGCTTTCCTCCCATCTTCATAGAGAGAGCTGTTTTTCCTGTTGAGTACCAGATTTTAAAAAATGTCTTCCATTTCGAATTCACATTGTATAAGAAATACATGTATTTAGGCATTGTCATCCCATTCAGTGTGGTGAGATGTCCACCCCCCAGAAAGGCACAAAGAAACTCTTGAATGAAGGTAACCCAGAGTCATGTCTCCTATCTCCCACTTGCACTGGAGCATGCTCTCATTGAGTGAACTGGAGTGCAAGTTTTGCCTGCAGCATTTCAATACTGAAATTGTAATTTCTGTCACTCTTGACTCTTCTATAAGATACTAATGGTTGATTTTTAGAAAATTAAAGGAAAGAGTGTGAACAATATCACTTGGCCAACATTTGTGGTTTAGAATGGCTATTGTAGCTTAGAGGAGGGGTAGGAGGAAGGAATACAAGTGATACATTTGGATACTGTTGCAAAGGTTTTCATCAAATGGAGGCTGTGGGTATGGAAAGGAGAAACTTCAGCAATCAGACAACAAAAGGAAATCAAAGGCATCAAAATTGGCAAAGATGAAGTCAAGCTTTCGCTTTTTGCAGATGACATGATATTATACATGGAAAATCCGATAGACTCCACCAAAAGTCTGCTAGAACTGATACATGAATTCAGCAAAGTTGCAGGATACAAAATCAATGTGCAGAAATCAGTTGCATTCTTATACACTAACAATGAAGCAACAGAAAGACAAATGAAGAAACTGATCCCATTCACAATTGCACCAAGAAGCATAAAATACCTAGGAATAAATCTAACCAAAGATGTAAAAGATCTGTATGCTGAAAACTATAGAAAGCTTATGCAGGTAATTGAAGAAGATATAAAGAAATGGAAAGACATTCCCTGCTCATGGATTGGAAGAATAAATATTGTCAAAATGTCAATACTACCCAAAGCTATCTACACATTCAATGCAATCCCAATCAAAATTGCACCAGCATTCTTCTCGAAACTAGAACAAGCAATCCTAAAATTCATATGGAACCACAAAAGGCCCCGAATAGCCAAAGTAATTTTGAAGAAGAAGACCAAAGCAGGAGGCATCACAATCCCAGACTTTAGCCTCTACTACAAAGCTGTCATCATCAAGACAGCATGGTATTGGCATAAAAACAGACACATAGACCAATGGAATAGAATAGAAACCCCAGAACTAGACCCACAAACGTATGGCCAACTCATCTTTGACAAAGCAGGAAAGAACATCCAATGGAAAAAAGACAGACTCTTTAACAAATGGTGCTGGGAGAACTGGACAGCAACATGCAGAAGGTTGAAACTAGACCACTTTCTCACACCATTCACAAAAATAAACTCAAAATGGATAAAGGACCTGAATGTGAGACAGGAAACCATCAAAACCTTAGAGGAGAAAGCAGGAAAAGACCTCTCTGACCTCAGCCGTAGCAATCTCTTACTCGGCACATCCCCAAAGGCAAGGGAATTAAAAGCAAAAGTGAATTACTGGGACCTTATGAAGATAAAAAGCTTCTGCACAGCAAAGGAAACAACCAACAAAACTAAAAGGCAACCAACGGAATGGGAAAAGATATTTGCAAATGACACATCGGACAAAGGGCTAGTATCCAAAATCTATAAAGAGCTCATCAAACTCCACACCCGAAAAACAAATAACCCAGTGAAGAAATGGGCAGAAAACATGAATAGACACTTCTCTAAAGAAGACATCCGGATGGCCAACAGGCACATGAAAAGATGTTCAACGTCGCTCCTTATCAGGGAAATACAAATCAAAACCACACTCAGATACCACCTCACGCCAGTCAGAGTGGCCAAAATGAACAAATCAGGAGACTATAGATGCTGGAGAGGATGTGGAGAAACAGGAACCCTTTTGCACTGTTGGTGGGAATGCAAATTGGTGCAGCCGCTCTGGAAAGCAGTGTGGAGGTTCCTCAGAAAATTAAAAATAGACCTACCCTATGACCCAGCAATAGCACTGCTAGGAATTTATCCAAGGGATACAGGAGTACTGATGCATAGGGGCACCTGTACCCCAATGTTTATAGCGGCACTCTCAACAATAGCCAAATTATGGAAAGAGCCTAAATGTCCATCAACTGATGAATGGATAAAGAAATTGTGGTTTATATACACAATGGAATACTACGTGGCAATGAGAAAAAATGAAATATGGCCTTTTGTAGCAACATGGATGGAACTGGAGAGTGTGATGCTAAGTGAAATAAGCCATACAGAGAAAGACAGATACCATATGGTTTCACTCTTATGTGGATCCTGAGAAACATAACAGAAACCCATGGGGGAGGGGAAGGAAAAAAAAAAAAAAAAAAAAAAAAGAGGTTAGAGTGGGAGAGAGCCAAAGCATAAGAGACTGTTAAAAACTGAGAACAAACTGAGGGTTAATGGGGGGTGGGAGGGAGGGCAGGGTGGGTGATGGGTATTGAGGAGGGCACCTTTTGGGATGAGCACTGGGTGTTGTATGGAAACCAATTTGACAGTAAATTTCATATATTAAAAAAAATAAAAATAAAAATAAAAGGAAAAAAAAAAAAAGGAAAGGAGAAACTTCAGAGAGAAAAATGTGGGTGGTGGAATTGACAGGGTTTGTGATTACCGAGATAAAAAGGGTGAAGCAGAGGAAGGTAGGAGTCACCCTAAGATTGATTTTTAACAGGATATGCAAAAATTTGACATCATTCTTACAAACAATTTATAACTTGGGCTACTAACCCAGAGGCACATATAAAAAAGCTTGCCATTTATTATATGGACTGTACTACAATCTTTTCCCCAATATCTCTGTTGTGAAGAACATACAGATTAGGGTTTAGTATTTATTTGCGTGCCAAAGTTTTTATGTTGCTATCACTTGAAGTTATGAAATAATTTTTTTAAAAGCCAGATTAATTTTGGTAACGAGGATATTAGACTGGTATATGGAGGTACAGTGCTGGTGACTAATTGGCTTATGACTTCACCTGTTTCCCATGAATGCCTGCCACTGACAAATCAGCGAATTATGGATTCTACCAGGTACAACAGAATACTGTTATTAGCAAGAAGTAATTAGGGTCAAAGGTCTTAGTTGTTCATTATGTATAATATAGCACTTTTCATAAAAACAAAAATGTCAGCTTTGACTCAAATTTAAGGAGACATGCCATTTACGGGTGTTTTCTTTCACTGTGGTTTATTTCTAGCATGAATTTGAATCCTTTAGGATTAGGATCTGGTATTTGTACCTGTGGCTGCAGTATGTAGGAAATTAAAAAAAAAATCAATAAAATTCTATCTCAACATTCTGACTAGTTAAACTTAATACTACCTGCATTATATCTGTTGAGGACTATATTCTCATCCCTTCTATTTTTGAGCCCATCCAGGAAAGAATATCTGTGCGTGTGTTTGTGACATTGATTATTACCATCAAAGTGAAATTAATTGTGTTTGTTCAACTTATTTCTAGCTCTTCAGTGATTTTAGTTAAAGAGACATGAATGACTGTATCTTACATTAAGCGATAATGGTATGTGGCAATGCTGAAATTAACTTTCTTGTCAGATTTCCTTTTAGAGAATTTTGTCTAGGGGCTGAGATATTATATAATATACCCAAGGTAAAACTTGCCAGGTATTTACCTTCTGATTATTCTAACACTACGATTAGCCTTATCTTTAAATTACAAGACACACATCTTTTTAGCATTGAGTAGCATTTACTATCAAATCATGTTATAAAAATCTTTTTTTAAAAAAAGAGACACTTCATCTATAAGATGGTTATATAACAGATAACATTACTCCCTAAATTAATAAGAGATGGGCAAAATTTAGGAACAACATTAAAAAAACTTAACCATTGAGGAATACTAAAAGCTGAAATAAAGTATATCTATCATTTTAATGTCCTAAATTGTTTTCTTTTCAAGAAGGCCTGAATATAGTGAAGCCTATTCAACACAATGAAAACAATTTTCAATTTGGCTATAGGAAACACGCTGCATTCAAGTAAACATTCTCTTTTAATGACTGAAAATGACGTTACCTTAAGTCAATAATGGATGTCAAATTAAAATATGCTCTGTACTGGGTATGCAGTTGATCTCAGGTATAGCCGATTTTTATTTCTACCTTTTAGCAAGAATACATCACAGGTCTGAAGTAAAACCTTCTTCAGCATAAAGTGCATTTCTGGACTATTTAAGTTTGGTGGGAAAGGTAATAAAATGGTTGGTATCTTCTCAATATCTGCGCATCCAAAAAAAGAGGGATCACAGTTTTGATCAAGCCCTGATTAAGAAAAAATCCCACTATATGTAGGAATGAAAACAAGCTAGAAGCATGGGAACACAACTGAGAAAATTTCCCAGTGCATCTGGCCCCTGGCACCGTGATCCCAGAGGCCACTCTGGAGGGTGCAGGAGCCTCCTAAAGACAGGGCACATGGCCCCCTTTCTCCTGAACTCAGGCAAGTCATGTGTTTTCCCTGAAAATCTGGGCCCAACTCTCGGTTTCCTCCTCTGAGGATTCTATACCCTAAGTTTTCTCTGTAATGCTAGAAGCTGGCCTGGATTTCCAACATTTCAACATCCTAATTAAAGGAGAATTGTCTTTATCCGGCTGGCAGATGGAGTTGCGGCAGAGTCTGCTCAAACTGAAATGTGTTTGCAAGGCCTTCCCTGTTGGAGACTTAGCAGGAGAAGCAAATGTACTGGGCACACCTCCCATGGCAAGTCACTAGGTGGGTAGACAGGTCCTCAGAGAGACAGAGATAGACATAGAGAGATAGGGAGAGAGAGCCAGAGACAGGGGTAGAGACAGAGAGAAAAGATGGGGATAAACAGAGGGCTAATATGACAACTTGGAAGTCTTTCCAACTTGACGCCCTGCTCTAGCTTGCTACAGGATGGTGGCTAATATCAGGGACCAGAAGTGCAGCAGACTATCTTGAATCTCTGTTCTGTCAGTTATAGAGGTTAATTCTCTGCAATTCAGTTTCCTGATGCATAAAATGGGGGCAACACAATTTTACCAGAGGGATAGTATTAAGAACACACGAGGTCTTAATTTAAGGAGATCATTTAAGGATTTAAGGAGATCATTTTGCAACTGATATTGACACGGTGTCTGGTCTCAATAAATAATTTTATATTATTAAATATAAGCTAATTGAGTTTATCACTATACAAGATATTGGAGATATAAATTAAATTGTTGTTATAGAGTGGCTAGCCTCAATGCTACTGATTTTGGTTAACTCTGAGATGTAGCTCACCAGATTGTGCCATTAACGTAGCACAAAGACACCAGATCCATGGGTTTCTGCTTGGAGTACAATCTTAATTTTGGACCTAGTAACAGCTAAAGGTTTAACTTTCAAGGACATCTACTCTGAGTTTTAAATATCAATGTCAAGGTTAAGTTCTCTGACAGTTTACCTTCTTTCTGGTTTTACCATACTTCTACAGGCCAGGTAAACATTCTAGGAAAAAGTAAAGTATAAAATGTTGAGGCTATAGACTGGCTGTTGGCCCAGGGGTGAGATGGTGTTCTTTCTCATCCCTAATCTTGATATCTTTCCTGAATCTCTTTGGAATCAAAGTCAGGGTCTTAACAATCAAGTTGTCCCTGAACTGTCAGCTATGGTGTTGACTAACAACAGTTTCTCACTAGAGAACACTTGAATAGCCACAGACTTCAGGAAGCAATATATCATCTTCACTTGCAACATTTTAGCCAAGTGTGTGGCCAAGGAGCCTTCCAGGAACTGCCCTCTAATGGCCCTAAATTAAACTCCTGTAGTCATCTACCTGGCAATTGTGGCAAACGGAAAATCTGTAGGGGATGGGACCTGAGAAGTCTCAGGGACAACTAAAAACATAAAAGAAATTGGGGACAAAAGCCCTCTTCTTTCCTCTCCCTCCAACTCTTCTACAAATGGAAGAAAATTTACCAAATTCATTTCTTAAGAAAGGCATTACTAGTGGCAAGTATTGTCAGGGTGCAGAACAAGTGGAACTCTCATGTACTGGGGGTAGAGGTGTAAATTGGTACAATCGTTTTGGAAAATCACTGGGCAGTTACTACTAAGGGTGAACTACGCATACTCCTTGACTCAGCAATGACACTCCCAACAGTAAGGCGTATATATGCCCACCAAAACCACGTACAAAATGTTCCCTTGTGGTATAATAGATACAAACTGAAAGTAACTCAGATGTCCACCAACAGTAGAATGCATACGTAAATTTTGATAGCTATACAATGAAATACTACATGCCAAAAAATTAAATAAAATGTCATTACCCACAACACAACAGATGAATTTCATGAACATGTTGAATGAAAGAAGTTAGATACCAAAGGGTACACACGGTATGTTCCATCTTACCTAAAGTTCAAAACAAGGCAAAATGAACTTACGGTGTTGGAAGTCAGAACAGTGGCTGCTCTTGGTAGGATCATAACTGGAAGGGGCCCAAGGTGAAAGAGGGCTTGGAAACGTTTTGTTTCTTGACATGGATGTTTGGTTATACAGGTGCAATCTCTCTGTGAAAATGCGCTGTGTGCAAACTTGTGATTTGTGTATTTTTGTGTGCAGCTATGTCATATATCAATAAAATTTATACAATAAAACAGGATAGTCTCTTGTGCAAAGACACAAAGGTGGCCCACACTTCGGAGAGATGCTTTGCTAGTTGAGCCAGTGCTCTGAGAAGGGACATTAGAGGCAAGATCAGCACACCTGAGTTCCACTTAAGGCATTTGAACAAATCACTCGTTCTCTCTTGGCCTCATTTTTCTCTTCTAAAAGAGGAAGGATGTCACTAGAGGTCCCTAAGATTTCTCATGGCTTTATCGTGGGCATAGTGGCCTCAAAACGAGCACACTTAACCACCAAACTTGTTGCATGCGTCAGCTGGATAACAGGCAGATTGCAGTCTCTAATGTTCCACCCGAGGTGAATCCCGCTTCCTCCTCAGATAGATTCTTGGGCAGTCTGATAGAAACTACATTAGAATAGATTTCTAGAAAAGATTTTTTTCTCTGGTAGCCTGTATCCTTTCAATGTTGGATCTCATTAAGCAATAATCCCCCAAAGAGAATTCATCTTTAATCCTAATAGAAGTGAGAAGGGTTAAAGCAATAATTACACTTGAGGTAACCAATCTAAAGGCATTAAGGAAGCTTTTCGGGTAGGAGCCGGGGCGGGGGGGGGGGGGGGGTGGTTTGGGTGTGTTCTTGAAGCTGCCAAATGCAGCATTGGATTTTTGATTACCTATTGCATTTGACTTCCTAACAAACTGGGATTATCAACAGCCCCTTGCCAACTAAATTCTAATGAGGAGGTCTGAACTGAAATTAAATGCAGATAGTTTAAATGAGGCCTTATTATGCTAACCATGTTCTTCAGCTGGGCCAAAAGCTTCTCTAAATTGGGATCTCTGCTTTCAGATGGCTTTTCCCTTGCCCCACACGGGGAGGAGGAGAGGCTCATTTCATCAGACCCCTCTCCCTGGGCCCCTCTTTTCTTACCTTGGGACAATCTAGAAAACTTATTAGGATGGAAAATGTTTTGCTGAATTTTTTTTGCGTATAATTTCCGAGAAATTTCCAAAATAGCAAGGGGATGCTGACTTCCCACTAGGACTCAGTAGAGTGTAGCAAATCAAACAATTTTCCAAAAGGCATTTTCCTACCACTCATCTGACCACATTTCCCACCCCACAGAGAAGTACTGTGGCTGCAAACAGAATTAGATCTGAAATTCTCGGAGTGAAATAGGTATGTTTTCACATGTTGGAGGGAGAAGGGAGCAGAGAAACACTCCAGGACGAATTTTTGAGTAGGTCACAGGGGAAGGTGGGAAATGACAAAGGGTAGCAGTGCAATCAGGAAAGAAACAAAGTCACTTACTTTCTGTAACTGAGCTGAGGTGGGGTGAAGACATCGGCACCCTGAAGCGCGGGGACAGTGACGTCTTGAGCAACCCAGAGAACAGTTTCAGATTCTACTCTCAGTGATCTGCGGGTCTTGTCTAATCAGGGAAACTTTATTTTTCACCATTCCTTGCTGAGCTGTGACACATGAAAATAATTACTGAGGTTAGGGATGGAAAATATTTATTAGGTCAGCTCGACCATCCTTCCCACTATGTAGGCCGGCTCCCCGCTGGGCCGGGAAGACATAACTCTGACAACAACCTGGCCAGTCCCTGTCTCCCAGCACCTGAAAAGCAGGTTATTCGTTCCTTCTTGATCTTTGCTGGGTTTATGAATGCCAAGGAGGAGAAGAAAGGAAGACAGCAAGATACAACCCAGCCACAGGAAGTCCCGTCGCCCAGCCACTGACCAACTATTAATATGGGACGTGGTCCGATTTGGTTTCAGAAGGTTGAGGTCCAGCCCATCCTTGATGTCTCCCCTACTGTTTGTTTATGACAGATGCACGAGGCCACATTTAAGGTTGGGAGTTATTTCCAGGTGGATTTCATCCTGTGCTCATCGCTTTTCCTTGGGCAAGACCTGGCTCCCCAGACCTGGCGCTCAGCAGATCCGTGCTGAGGGGCCTGCATGCTCCACTGGTTGTCACTGAGCCAAGGAGGAGAGAGCTGGTCCTCTCTCTCAGCTTGCCAAGTCAAGGCACTCCCCCGAGCCTTCTTCCTTTCTGCTGTTTTTCTTCTGCATGATTTCCAGCTTGCTAACATTGAACCTGTCCTAAAGAGACCAGGGAAGCACTTAGCAGCCTAAAGATGGTCTCTTCAGAGCCATAGAGACAGCGCTGCCCCCCCCCCAACCCCGTGCTGGGCCTCCCAAATAAACAGCTCTCCTCAACCCCCCACCAGCTCCCGTCTATGTGCCCTTGTTTCACGCGGAAGTCCGGGGCTCGTTCTCTACAGGGCTCGGTGCACAGAGGCATTTAACCTATGTAAAATGGTGCTCTGGCCTCCCCACCCCTCCCCGTATGGCCAGGGGTGCAGGGCCGAGGGGGCTTCGTCTCCTCAGAATTGCCGGCACACGCTGAGAAGTAGCTCAAGGGCCCCACACAGTACTGGTCTCCGAAAACAGCCCAGAAGAATTGTTTCAAATTCCTATCCAAGCCCCAGAACATGTAAGGGGAAAAGGGAGCAAAAGTTGCTATAAAATCAAGGAAGTGACTGAGGAAAAGGTTATAATGATTGCAGATATGCACACTGAGTGCTACGGTTGCTTGTACAGGTGGCGCAGGGTAGGAATAAGCGTACAAGGAAAGACAAATGATCCATACAGTCTGCTTGTCCACATACAAGAAGGGCCTATACGGGATGTTTTTAAGGTAACTGAAAACCGTCCACAATTCTCCGGGGCAATTTCATAGGTGGAGAGGGAGATCTTTTCCTGGCGCTAGATAGGGCCCTAATATTACCCCAAGCTGTTTACATCCTTCAGGGCCGCGAAGCAGACCCAGCGATCACTGAGTCCTCAGCTTTGCACTAAGACGCTGTGTCTACTAGTGAGTGTGGATTTACATACAGATCTTCTCACAGAACTTTGAATATGCTGAATTTTAATTAAGTCAAGTCACCGGCCTCCTCACTCCCTCATCCACATCTGCTGCCGGTACACAGTATACCCCAAAGCCTTAAAGTCCTTCCCACACTGCAGCTAGGAACATGTTGTTCCAGAGAGGAATGTTCTCCCGACAGGAACTGAGGCACTGAAATCGAAGGTTCTGTCAACCTTTCAACTGACCAATTTAGTTTTAAAAAGTGAGGGAGGTCATCGCAACCATTTAAAAAATCCAACTTATCATTTTTACTAATTAGTTAACTGTATGCCATGAAGCCTTTTCTCCTGAATGTTGACTAGCAGGTATTATGATCATATAGAATCCTGGGCAAAACATAAATATGAATAAGATGCCATAAGTGATTGGATATGTGCAATTAAAGGTAACAGTTTTAAAGCAAGAATTTCTCAGACTCAAAAAAGAATAAAAATTTTAACTGTATTTCGAGACTCTTCTACTCTATGTCAAAGCTGAATTATATCTCTTTTGGTTTTACATTTAACTTTTTTTTCCCCCACAGCTCCATACACATTGAGGGGACCATAGAAGGATACTTGTGAGCCTCATTTCAACAGATTTTTCTAATTCATTTTAATATCCATAAACACTTCAATTTTCTTCCCTATTCTACTGCAAAAAAATTATGCTTTTTACTTTTTCTTTTTGGAAAATAAATTAACCAAAATGTAACGTGATATTTTGGTGAAGAGTGCAACTGACATTAAATGGTCCACGTGGCATTACATTATGTTTTCTGTTTTGTTCTATGCATCTTTCTAATACAGGCTAAAGCTGGTGTTCATGTAAATTGCTCTGGTTTTATAGAACAGGATGCTGCATTCTTTTTGAAACTCAGGGCTCTGGTGCAGTAATAGAAAAAAAAAGAGGCAGCAACAAAATAATGGGCACCGGCAATCAAACTATCATTATAGGTACATTATGTGAGGGGTGCTAAATTGGTAGAAGGCCTTTATTTTTAATTTCTGCTCATCTGTTCACCATTATTAAGCAAGCTTAGACACCAGAAGAGATTTAAGAGTGACAGAGGGTAATTATACACTTTAGGAAAAGATATTTTTCATCATAGGATTAGAACCACACCAGGAAAAAATATCCCTTCAGGATTTTATACAGAGCCTCAATGTACATTTTTGTTTGGACAGGTACATACTTTTCATTTTATATTCCAGTTTGTATTTCGCATAAATGCTATTCCTATTATATTTTTACAGTCTGGCTATATAAAATTTCATAGTTGTTTTTAAGGGCATTATTTTAATAAATAATTGTTCATTTTGTACTCCGTACTTAAAAATAATTCACAATGCAGTTAATGAATTTCCAATTTTCCAATTACGGTAAGCATCATTGGGATGAAAATGTGAGCATTTTACACATAATTGGAGACTTTGGTTAAGTGGAATTATTAATGGCACAAACTCACAGAAACTATACCAATTGTAGCAGTTTTATTGGCATATAACTGACATGCAAAAAACTGCATGCATTTAAATTGCATACTTTCATAACTATTGATATATATGTGATAGATACATGCATATGATATATATATATATACATATATATATATATATATCTACATATAAACACACTCTAACGAAACCACCACAATTACAATAAAGATAGTGAGCATAGCCATAACTCCCCCCAAATTTTCTTGTGCTCCTTCCTATGTAATTCCTCCCTTGCATGCCTCCCTACCCTCTGCCCTAGGTAACAATTTACCAGCCATCACTATAGTTTAGTTTGCATTTTCTACAGCTTTACTTAAATGGAATCACATAGTAATATACTCTTTTTCTGGTTTCATTCATTCAGCATATTTTGAGATACATTCATGTTATTGCATGTATTGATAGCTTATCCCTTTTTATTGCTATTCCATTGTATGGATATATCACAATTTGTGTATCCATTCTCCTGTTGTTGGACATTTGGATTGTGTCCAGATTTTGGCTATTATAAATAAAGCTGCTCTAGACATCCACGTGCAAGTCATTGTGTAGATATAAATATTCTTTTCTTTGGGGTAAATACTTAGGAATGTCATAGCTGATTCATATTTCCTTATTAAGAAACTGGCAAACTATGTTCCAAAGTGGTTGCACCATCTTCTATTCCCACTTCAGTCTATGAGAGTTCAAGTTGCTTCTCATCCTCATCAGTATTTGGTATGGTCAGTCTCTTCAATTTTAGACATTTTATAGGCATAAAGTGACCTCCCATTCTGGTTTGCTTTTTTTTAATTCCAGGACTTACCATTCAGTGTTACATTAGTTTCAGGTGTGCAGTATGTGATTCAATAATTCTATATATGACTCAGTGCTCATCACAAGTGTACTCTTAGTCCTCTTCGTGTATTATGCCCATCCTCACCCATCCACCTCCTCTACCATCAGTTTGTTTTCTATAGTTAAAAAAGTGTTTTTTGGTTTGTCTCTTGTTTTCTTTGTTCATTTGTTTTGTTTCTTAAATTCCACATAGGAGTAAAATCACATGGTATTTGTCTTTCTCTGACTGACTTATTTCACTTGGCATTATACCTTCTAGATCCACCCATGTTGCTGCAAGAGGCAAGATTTCATTCCTTTCCATGGCTAAGTAATATTCCATTGTGTGTGTGTAGGGGGGATTGCATATCTTAGGTTGCTTGCATATCTTAGCTATTGTAAACAATGCCTCAATTAACATAAGGGTACATATATCTTTTGAATTCGTATTTTGGTATTCTTTGGGTAAATACACAGTAGTGGAATTACTGCATCATATGGTAATTCTGTTTTTAATTTTTTCAGGAAACTTCACACTGTTTTCCAGAGTGGCTACAATAGTTTGAATCCCCCCCAACAGTGCAAGAGGGTTCCTTTTTCTCCACATCCTCACCAGCACTTGCCATTTCTTGTGTTGTTGATTTTAGACATTCTGACAGATCTGACAGGTCTTCTTTGGAGAAATATCTGCTTATGTCTTTGGCCCATTTTTTAATTGTCCTTTCTTTCTTTCTTTCTTTCTTTCTTTCTTTCTTTCTTTCTTTCTTTCTTTTGTTTGTTTGTTTTGTGTGTGTGTTGAGTTGTAGTTCTTTATATATTTTGGATACTAACTCCTTATCAGATATGTCATTTGTAAATATCTTCTTCAATTCAATAGGCTGTCTTTTAGTTTTGTTGATTGTTTCCTTTGCTGTGCAGAAGCTTTTTATTTTGATGTAGTCTCACTAGTTTGTTTTTGCTTTTGTTTCCCTTGCCTCAGGAGATATATCTACAGAAATGTTGCTAAGGCCAATGTCAGAGAAATTACTACCCATGTTCTTCTTTTTTTTTTTTTAAGTATTTTTATGGTTTCAGGTCTCACGTATAGGTAGGTCCTTAATCCATTTTGAGTTTATTTTCGTGTATGGTGTAAGAAAGTGATCCAGTTTCATTCTTTTGCATGTTGCTGTCCAGTTTTCCCAACACCATTTGTTGAAGAGACTGTCTTTCTCCATTGGATATTCTTACCTCTTTTGTTGAAGATTAATTGACCATATAATTGAGGATTCATTTCTGGCTTTCTATTCTGCTCCATTGATCTGTGTCAATTTTTGTGCCAGTGCCATACTGTTCTGATTACTGCAACTTTGTAGTAGATCTTGAAATCTGGGATTGGGATACCTCCAGTTTTGTTCTTCTTTTTCAAGACTGCTTTGGCTATTTGGGGTCTTTTGTGGTTCCATACAAATTTTAGAATCGTTTGCTCTAGACCTGTGAAAAATGCTGTTGGTATTTTCGTCAGGATTGCATTAAATGTGTAAATCACTTCAGGTAGTATAGACATTTTAACAATATTTGTTCTGCCAATTCATGAGCATGGAATGTCTTTCATTACATTGTGTCATCTCAAATTTCTTTCCTCAGCACCTTATAGTTTTCAGAGTACAGGTCTTTCATCTCTTTGGTTAGGTTTATTCCTAGGTACCTTATTATTTTTGGTGCAATTGTAAATGGATTGTTTTCTTAATTTCTCTTCCTGTTACTTCATTATTAGTGTATTAAAATGCAATGGATTTGTGTATATTGATTTTGTATTTTACTGAATACATTTTACTGAATTCATTTATCAGTTTATTTATTTACTGAATTTTACTGAATTCATTTATCAGTTCTAGTAGTTTTTTGGTGGAGTCTTTAGGGTTTTCTATACATAGCATCATATCATCTGAAAATAGTGAAAGTTTTACTTCATCCTTGCTGATTTGGATGCCTTTTGTTTCTTTTTGTTGTCTGATTATTATGGCTAGGACTTCCAGTACTATGTTGAATAAAAGTGGTGAGAGTGAAAATGCATGTTTTGTTCCTGATTTTAGAGGAAAATATTTCAGTTTTACACCACTGACTATGATGTTCACTGTGAGTTTATCATATATGGCTTTTATTATGTTGAGGTATGTTCCCTCTAAACATACTATGTTGAGGGTTTTTATCATGAATGGATGTTATACTTTGTCAAATGCTTTTCCTACATCTATTGAAATGATCATATGGTGTTTATCCTTTCTTTTGTTGATGTGATATATCAGTTAATTGATTTGCGAATACTGAACCACCCTTGTATCCCAGAAATAAATCCCACTTGACTGTGTTGAATGATTTTTTTAAATGTATTATTGGATTCAGTTTGCTAATATTTTGTTGAGGACTTTTCTCATTCTGGTTTTAATTTGCATATCCCTAATGGCTAATGATGAGCATCTTTTTACATGATTATTTGCCATCCATATATTTTTTTTGGTAAGGTGGCTGTTTAATACTTTTGCCCATTTTTTAAAAATAGTTTTTTTCCCATATTATTCAGTTTTGAGAGTACCATGTTCTACCTAAGAAATCTTTGTCTAATTCAAGGGCACAAATATTTTCTTCTATGATTTTTTTCTAGAAGTTTTATAATTTTAAGTTTCGAGTTAAATTTTGTATATAAGTATGGATGTAAGTTCATTATTTTGCATATGAATTTTCATTTGTTCCAGTATGATTTGTTGAAAAAGAAAACACCTTTATTTTCTCTACTGAATTGCCTTTGCACTGTGGTAAAATATCAGTTGTTCATGAATGTATGCGTCTATTTCTGGACTCTATTCTGTTCTATTGATCTATTTATTGTTATACCAGTATTGAGTCCTCTGACTTATGAACAAGGTTTATCTCTTCATTTACTTAGATTCTCTTTAACTTCTCTCAGTAATGTTATACAGTTTCAGTACACAGGTCTTTCAAATCTGTTGCCAAATTTGTTTCTAAGTATTTCATATTTTTGAGGTTATTATAAATAGTATTACTTTTTAATTTCAGTTTCTGATTGATTGTTGCTAATGTATACAAATACAGTTGATTTTTATATATTAATCTTGTAGCCACCCACCTTGATTAATTCACTTATCCTAGCTCTTTGTAGATTGCATTAAATTTTCTTCATATATGAATATGTAGTCTGTGGAATAAAGACAGTTTTAATTCTTCCTTTCCAACATGGCTGTCTGCTTTTTCTTTTTGTTTGAGTGCACTGGCTGGAATCTCCAGCACCATGTTGAACAGAGGTGGTGACAGTGAGCATGCTTGTCTTCTTCCTGATTTTACGGAGGTTTTCAGTCTTTCACCATTGAGAATGATGCTAGTTATAGGTTTTTCAAAGATGTCCTTTATCAGGTTGAAGAAGTTCCTTCCTATTTCTAGTTTTCTGAGAGTCTTGATCAGAAATAGGTGTTGGATTTTGTCAGTTCTCTTTCTGCACTTATTGAGATGATCATATAATTATTCTTTTACAGTTTGTTTGCTTTTCAAATGTCACACCAACCTGGCACTCTTGAGATTAACTCCACATGGTCACGGCATTATCCACTTTGTACGTTGTTGGATTTGATTTGATAAACGTTTGTTTAAAACATTGTGTTACAGGCAGAATGCAGAGAATTTTTAGGACAGTCCATCTTCTCTCTGTAATACTATCATGGTGGACACAGGTCATTACATAATTTGTACAACACCAAGAGTGAACCCTAATGTAAACCATGGACTCTGGGTAATAATATTGTGTCAATGTAGGTTCATCAATGACAACAAATGTACTATTTTGGTAGGGGTTGTTGATAATGGGGGGAGTTTTACATGTGTGGGGCAAAGAAGTATAGAGATAGCTCTGTATCTTCTACTGAATTTTGTTGTGAACCTAAAGCTGCTCTAAAAAATAAACTACTAAAAAAAACTTCTGGACATGGATAGTGGCAGATAGTCATGCAACAATGTGAATGTACGTAAAACCACTGAATTGTACACTTTAAAAATGGTTAAAATGCTAAATTTTGGTTTGTATGTATTTTACCACAACAAAAGTTATCATAAGGTCTTTCATGAATACAAAAGAATATAACACATAATAAATACATATAAAAATGAGCACCTATACCCACCACTACATTAGGAAATAAAGCATTATCATACATAAGTCTGGGCACTCCTCTGAGTGTCACTCTCTTCCTCCCAAGGATAACTACTCTTCTGGTTTTATGTTTACCATTCCTAGGCTTTTCAATCTTTATATATCTCTAACAAATATTTCAGTTATTGTATGTTTCTATACTATGTATATATAATACCTGGTAGTACCTCACAAGTGTTCCTTCTTACTCAAAGCTATGATTTTCAGATTTATCCACACTGTTAGATGTAACTACAGTTCATTTTCATTGACCTTGGAACGCATTAAGTAAATATACCACATATTGTTTATCCAAAAAAAAAATACGAAGTTAATTTTTGTTAAGTAAACTCTATGCCCAATGTGGGGCTTGAACTCATGACTCCAAGATCAAGAGTCCCATGCTCCACTGACTGAGCCAGCGAGGTGCCCCAATACAGTGTTACTTTAAATAATATGATGTTATTTTGTTCAAATACAGTGAGTATCTTAAAATTTGAACCCTGGTTAATTCTTGAATGGTTCAGAACAGAAAACCTATAGGATCCATAGAATTTTTAAAGAAAAAAAAAATGCTTTTAAGATAAAGGCTGATGTTGAACTTCTATAACATTTATTATCTGCACTACACACATTAAGTAATTGTACACTGCATCTACCGGGCTTTTTTAAGTTTATTTATTTTGAGAGAGAGAGAGACAAGGAGTGTGCATGTGTGCGAGGGTCGGGATATGGAGGAGCAGAGAAAGAGTGGGAGAGAGAGAATCCCAAGCAGGTTCGACACCATCAGCACAGAGCCAGATCTCACAAACTGTGAGATCATGACCTGAGCTGAAATCAAGAGTTGGACGCTTAACCAACTGAGCCACCCAGGTGCCCCTGTATATATTGTTTTTAATTATAGAACTTATTTACTATTGCTTCTCCAGTTAAATTATATATCTTTTAGCAGGAATCACGTTCAATCTACCTTCTGTGCTCCTCTCAGCACCTAGTACAATAGATGGCTATCAAGGCCCAGAATCTTACCAGAAGGTGTTTAATAAAAATACTCACTGACTGAGATGGACTGATTGAATAAACTAATTTCTGCTTCTCAGTGTCCCTCAACCCTGATGATTTCAGGATTGGACTTTTGAGAGTAATGGAAAAAGTATTAAAAATTACACTTTTTTATCTTTTCTGCCTCCAAGTCTTGTCTTATCTCCAAGCATGAAAATAGTCAATAGAGAAAGAGTGGGAGGGGCTGAAATTCAGAGGTGGGGGCAAGTATAGTGGGCTCTAGGAAAGGCCACTGGGTGCTCGCATATCTTGGGGTCAGGTCACCTATGCATGCAGATTGGTAGCATGTGGAGAATTCAGGTCTCAGCTATGAACATAAGAATAGCAATTGCAAGATTAGATCACTATTATTAGTTGAAGTCTATTGAATTTATACTCATGCTTGAGAAGTAACAGTCACAAATTAATGGCATTTAAAACTGTTCTTGTCTTGGGTACTGAAAAGGACTTTAGACGTCCAGAAGAGCTAGGGTATCTTACATACAGTGCAAACCTACTTGTATAGGATTATACTACTACTTGTGTTCTTTTGTTTTTATCAGTAGATGGATATAATTTTTATATCTAACCCCTTATTAACATGGAAGACAAGAAAAAGACTGGAAGTATATGATACAAAATTTTAACACAGCTGATAGAATTAATTATAGGTAATTTGTGTTTTTCTGTGACCTTAATTTTCCATAATAAATATTTCTGTAATATTTATAGTTGCTTTTCAGTAACAAAAGACTTTTAAAAAATCCAATTAAATAATACTAATGGTTATGATGCTAGCCATGTCAATAGCCAAGTCCTTGAACTAGCTTACCTGCTAGAGCCAATCTATTCCCATCTTATGTTGCTCAGTTTGCTTCCCAGAAATCCCCAGTAAATGACAAAATTTTGTCACATCTGTAGATAAAGTAAAATGGCAGTTTGGAATATAGTATTAGAATTTACCAAATTCTTTTTACAGAGCAAAGTAAGCGTCCATGAAAAAAAAAGTAAACCAACCTGAGTTCATTGCCTGGAATATAAAAATTCAAAATCAAGAAAAGAAAAACAACCAGCCAAGATCACAGGAATATCTGGAAAACAAGTGAGGCAAAGGTGATAGTTTGGTCAGAAGTACATCAGCCAAAACCAGAAGGGACAGCATGAGTGACTGAAGTTGATATCATAGATCAGTTTACATGATCCCTAACCTATCAGTTAAAAGCAAACATCTCTGCCCTGATTCAGGATAGGTACCACAAAGAATGACACAATAATGCTTATCCTTCCTAAGGATGGCAGAATACTAGTGTTACCCAGTACATGCTGGTATCTAACGGCACTAAAAATGATGAGTGATGATGATTCATACAGGTTTATTAATAGTCACCATATTTTTCGTATGCTGATAAGCAACTTTCAAAGAACATGAACACCAGAGAGTATATCCTCAATTATGACACATTAGGCATAATTTGTTCTTTTATAAGTCAAAAGATTTTTCAGCTCTTAACAATGACTAAAAGTCATTGGAGTATATAAAAATTCTAAGGAAGTGTTACTTATATATAGGATGTTAGATTGAAATCTTGGAGAAATCTGTTTTGTAATAAATTATTTCCTTGCCTTTGTACAATACCATTTCCTTAAAATGTGTAATTATGAAAATAATGCATATACAAATATATAAATGGCTAAAATCATAATAAATAAAAATACCCATATATCCACTACCAAGGCTTTGAAATCCCTGTGTAACTTTCCCAAATTGCATTCCTCTCTCACCTCATGACAACCCAATCCTGAATTTTGTGAATAGAATTCCCTTAAGTTTTATCATATAGGTATGTCCCTAAACATTATATTGTTTTGTTTGCATAGTTTTGAACTTTGTATATGCTGAATCATTGTGTATTTGTTTTTCTAACTCCACATTAAGTTTGTGACATTCACCTATGCTGATACAGCTAACTGTAGTTCATTCATTTTTTCACTGCTGTAGAGTACTTCATTGTTGAATATACACACTAGGCATTATATATTGTGTCCAAGTTAGAAAAAAACTCCAATCATTTCCTTCTTGAGAAATGGTGCAGGGTATGTGAGTAAGACTCACACCTTAGCTTTACCAGTGTGACTTTTGATTGGTTACTTACCTCTCTGACCCTCAGTTTCCTCATTTGTATTGTGAGGATAACAAAAATAGTACCTATCTTAAAGTTGTTACAATGATAAAATGAGCTAATACATGTAAAGTGTTTGGAACAGTGTCTGGCTCATGTTTAAGTGCTCAGTAAACATGATCCACTATAAGAGACAGAGATTTAGAATAAAGTCTAGATGCTTCTGTAGATTTAAGTGTATATAAGAAGCATTTTAAGAACTGTCAATTAATGAGCTAATGAGAAAAGCATTGTTCCTAATACTTCTGGAGAAGAGATGACAGATCTCATCTCTTCCTTGTACCATCTGCAACATTAAAGGTAATGCTAAGTGGAGCAAAAAGGAACAGGAAGAAGGATAAGCTTTCAGAAAAGATTGTACTACTAGCATCCAGCCCTTAAATGAAAGAGGTGAATATCTCTTATTTACACTGTAATCATAGACTTCATGTAGCAAGTCCATTAGGATATAAATTTATGATGTTCTTTAAAGAAAGTTTATCATCATAAAGACTTCTAAGTGAACTGAAAGCTCAATGAGTAATTGGAGATTAAATCATCATCTCATGGAATGAGGCCAATTTACTGCTAAAAAACTACAACCATCTCCACTTTTACCCTGGAGAAGAAACAAACAGAAGGAGGGAGAGGAGGTAACTTTCGACTACAGGAAGCATTTATGTGACACTTGTGCAGAGAAAATGAATATTCCTTAGCTGTTCCACAAATGGGAGAAAAAATTTAGGATTTTTAAAGCAGGCTCCTTTATTCATTATTGGTTACAAGTTCATGTTGAGTGCAGAAATGAGCCTCATGAGTAAATATTTACTTATCCTTTTCAAAATCTGTTACCCTTGCATTTATATGGAAGATAATAGAATTATAGGAATGGAAGTGATCCCACGTGCTGGGCATGGGTTAATATATTGCATTTCTAGTCACTGAAAGACGGTGAGTGACACGATTCCAGAGACTGTATGTGTCTTGGCCCTTTTTGTAGCTCCAGGCTTAGCAGAGTGCTTGAGGCATTGATATGTGGATGATGCTCAGTGAATAACTGTGGAATAAATACAAGAACAAATTCCTGTGTTACCTTGAAATGATACTAGTCTCAATTATTTCACTGGTGTAGCAAAGTACATTTCAGTGCTTGTCAGTTAATAATTCTTATTGCTAGGAAATTCATCTTTATACTACACTCACATCCCAATGCTATAATCAAAATCAGTGGTTTCCAGCCTTTTCAAATACAAAAGGCTCCCTTTTAATGGCAAACATCACACCAGAAAGAAACTATTGTTATACTTTTTACATTTAGTATTTGATAAAATATATTTGAAGATCCTTTATTTAGTTTTCAGTGTTTGTTTATTTGCTTTTGAGAGAGAGAGAGAGAGAGAGAGAGAGAGAGAGAGAATAGAAGGAGGGGAGAGAGAGAGGGAGAGAGAGAGAGGAAGACACAGAATCCAAAACAGGCTCGAGGTTCTGAGCTATTCAGCACAGAGCCTGACACAGGGCTTGAACTCATGAACCACGAGATCATGACCTCAGCCAAAGTCATACACTTAACCAACTGAGCCACCCAGGCACCCCATAAAGATCCCTTTAAATAATTCAGTGCCAACCTCCCTCTCTGTCCTTCCCACCCAGAACTGGAATCCACAGATTGTAAATCAAGTTCTAGATTCAGTTCTTGCCACTCTTGTTCTGAATAGAAAGAGAAAATGATAACTCTGTATCCACTCTATGAAAACTTCAATGTGATCACTAATCACAGTATGTCACTCTTAAGTATCTTTAAACCTTTGCAAAAATAAATCCCTTTAATCTTGCCTCTCAGGCTTTATTTTTCCAGTACTTTCACTTTTCATAGACTTTTCTGAACCTTCTCCAACGTTTCCACATTTTCAAGTTGCAGAACCCACAAGTGGTCACAGCACTCTGGTGGTGCTCATTTAGTAAGTGTAACAGAGTGACAGGCTTCTTACAGATGGGCACTTTTAAATATAGGAAACAGCAAATAAAAATACAAATCAAGAAATATCACTGAACAACTCTAGCCTATGATGTTTAGTGAAAAAGATATCACAATAATCCATAAAGTTATTGTGTTTCTTGGACCTTATCGTTCCCATACTAGTGTTGTTCTGCTGGTAACAGGATACACAGTTCATGTCTCTAACCCATAAAAATGCAGGAATGAATCCCATATGTACCTTTGCCTAGTCTTTATGATGTAGACTCTGATTAGCCTCTGGGCCACACAAGTTGAGTTAACGTGTCTTTCCAAACAATTCTGTTATATCTCATTGCTTGGACTCCTGTTGGCTGGCTGATGAAACGAACAGCTGTTCTCTCTACTTCCTCAATCCAACTATAGGATCTTGGAGTATGTTCCTGGGAGCTAAACTGTCACTTCCTTGCGCAGCCTTTTAAAGCATTAATAAAGCACACATCACATCATTTTTATCAGTGGAGGTGGGAATTATGAGCAAACAGGAGATTTTTGAAAATCCTGGGTTGGCTGCAAGTTGATGTGGTAATTTATCTAACCCTTAGAGCCACTGCACTGTGGAAGAAGTGGGGGGCGTACGTGCTTGGGTTTTGTTCACATTACATCTGAGAGTCCCAGCTGCACTGGAGGACAGACATATTAAAATCATGAGCTAGGCGCTTTCTCAATCTGAGAAATCTTTCTTTCTACCAATGCTTTCTCTGACTCAATTTGAATTTAATAGAAAGAGCAACAAACTTGAATCACAAGATGCATTCATTCCTGGCTTTCCCCCTTATCATCTGTGTAGTTTTGGGCAAGTCAGTACTTCTCTGAGCTTGTTTTCTCTTCTCTAATATAGGAATAATGATGTCTGCCATAAGTGTTATTTTGAGGATCAAATGGGACAATGTTCAAGGATATGCTGGATACACTATAAGGCAGAGTGAAAATGGAAGGTATTATTGTAATTATCAGCAGCAGCATCTCACAGCCCCATGATTTATGTGTGACTTTATCTTCCAGTGATTCCATAAAGGGGTTGGCAAAATAAGCCCAGTGGGCCAGATCCAGCCCATGGCCTGTTTTTGAACAGTCTGCAAGCTAAGAATGGTTTTTACATTTCTAAAGAGCTTGTAAAAACAAAACAAAACAAAAGCAACAAGAAGCAACACCAGTGACAGAGACCATATGCTATGCACAGAACCTAAAGTAATTTACTATCTGGCCCTTTACAGCAAGTTTGCTGACCCCCAATTCTACACTGAAGGACCATGAATACAAATAGTCCATTATTTTATTATTGATGAATGGGCACAAAGATTCTTCGATCACATATGAAAGATTTAGAAAATTCTCAAATCACATGGTTCGGGAGGTCAGCAAATTCATGTACTCAAATTGAACTGCGGGCACAAATTACGTTAGGAAAGACCCAAGGACTGCACATTTCATATTTTTGTTTTCCCCTTAATAATCTGCTGCAAATAGAATTATCTCATCTCTCTTTCCCCTATCACCACAATCTTCCAAACCTCTCAATCCAAACTGATACTGGTGGCAAAGAGCCTCTGACATAATTAAATTGAACCATATGGATTCTGGATCAAGATTAAGAAAAAAATTAAAGCGTTTATTGTGTTGAAATTTCTTATGCCAATTTTCTGCTAAAAAGGAAGACTCAAAAGGTCAGGGACTTTGCAGTACAGGCTTAGTGGTATATTAGTTACAGTAATTCAGCCTGAAAATTCCGGCAGAAATAAATACAATGGAATGCCATGAATTACAAGAGACCACAACTTTAATCAGATCATGGGAAAAGAAAAACATGCATTTGCCTATTGACAGTTGATAAACTGAATCCTGAACTTGTTTAGAGGCTGAGGCGCACCAAGGGCTCACCACCAGGGCTGTTATGTTGAAGCAAACATTTTGAGCTTCCATTTTTTTTCCCTGCTGGTTGTGATATAAAGGCATTCAGGGCAGAATCCTATCTAATTCTTCTTGCAGCTACTCATTATATTCATTTAGTGGGTGTTCTCTGAGTCAGACAATACCCCAAAGCATGGGAACCAATATGGTTACATGGTAAGAGAACGACAGAAAACTTTATGAATTATTTTGCTCTCATTTCAGATGCAACATTACAAAACATAACAAAACTTGTGCATTCTGATGTCACAAATCTTATTGACACCAATTTATGGTAGAAAACTCACAATTAAAGAGAACACTATGCCAGGCATATAAATACTCGTTAAATTAATTTTACATCAAGAAACTTAACAGAATTCTCCAGCTTTTATTGAAACAGAGTATCCAGATTTTATATGAATTTCGACCCATAAGAATCATGCTTAAATTTATAAATCCTTTAGCTTCTTCAGATCAGTCAGCAATGTCAAAGAATTTTTTTTCTAGCTTCTTAAATAATTGTTTCCAAAATTCATATAGAAGACAAATAGATGGTAATAGTCAAGGAAGTTTCTTCAAAAGAAAAATAATGGTGTAAAAATTCTCCCTCCACACAGTAAAACACACTCTAAAGCTGCAGTAATTGATATGGTAAGGCACCAATACAGGAATAGGAGATAGCTCCCTGAAGTAGAATAATCTAGAAAAAAGCTACTGAATGTGAAGGAATTTACTCTATGGGAAAAGTGGTATTTGGGATCAGTAAGTTAGAGGCAAATGGTAGAATGAATTGGAAAAATGTTTGGTCATATATAAAATACATATAAACCATATATATTTCTCAAACCATATATAAAAATTATATAATATTGTTATAATTATTTTAAGTATCTTATTTTAACTATTTTAAGTGTTAAAAAAAAGAGTGTATGAGGCACCTCGTTGGCTCAGTTAGTTAAGCATCTGACTTTGGCTCAGGTCATGATCTCGTGGCTTGAGAGTTCAAGTCCTATATTGGGCTCTCTGCTGTCAGCATGGGGCCTGCTTCAGATCCTCAGTCCCCCTCTTTCTCTGCCCCTCACCCACTTTTGCTCTCTCTTTCAAAATTAAATAAACATTTTTAAAAAATAAGAGTAACTTGGCAATGAGAAAGAATAAAATCATGCCATTTGCAGCAATGCGGATGGAACTGGAAGGTATTATGCTGAGTAAAATAAGTCGGTCAAAGAAGGACAGATATCATATGTTTTTACCCATATGTGGATCTTGAGAAACTTAACAGAAGTCCATGGGGGTACGGAAGGGGGAAAAAGTTACAAACAGAGAGGGAGGGAGGCAAACCACAAGAGACTCTTAAATACAGAGAACAAACTGAGGGTGAGTGGGGGGTGGGGGAGAGGGGAAAATGGGTGATAGGCATTGAGGAGGGCTCTTGTTGGGATGACCATTGGGTGTTGTATGTAAGCCAACTTGACTAAATTATATTTAAAAAAAAAAGCAAAAAATAAGAGTATATAAGACACAATTTTAAAATAATACTTGAATGGTATGACCAGTGTCAAAATCCATAAAGGAAACTATGGGAAAGACTTGATAACATACAATGTCTAAACTGTTTTATGATGCAGGTGACATTAACAAAGTTGAAAGACAAACAGCAAATAAGAAAATAACTGAACCATACTTGGCAAAGATTTTCCTAACTACACAAAGATCTCTTACGGATCAACTATTTAAGAAAAAGATGAACACTATGACAGAAAAACATGAATAGGCAAGTCACAAAAGAAGTACAAATGACCTATAAGCACATGAAAAGATGCTCAGATTCATTGAGAATTAGAGAAATATAAATTGGCAACACTAAGATTAAAAAAAATTGCCTTTTGGGGCTCCTGGGTGGCTCAGTCCGGTAAGCATCTGACTTCAACTCAGGTCATGATCTCACAGTCTGAGAGTTCGAGCCCCACGTCAGGCTTTGTGCTGACAGCTCAGAGCCTGGAGCCTGCTTCAGATTCTGTATCTCCCTCTCTCTCTGCCCCTCCCCTGCTCATGCTCTGTCTCTCTCTGTCTCAAAAATAAATAGACACATTTTAAAAAAATAAAAAAAAAATTGCCTTTTTTGAAGGCAATCTGGCAATATATATTAAAATTTGATCCAGTAATTTTACTCCTAGAAATTTAACCTACAGAAATTATTAGACAAATGCACAATGAAATATATTTGCACGTGGTAATAACAAAAGCTGTGACAAAGTAATAATTTACAGAGAGCTGGTTACCTAAACTACATAGGACAATAATTTTGAAGAGAATGATGAAAACTATTTATATAGGAAGAAGAAATATCTAGAATTATGTTCACTTAATATTAATATGTTCACTCATCATTTCTATGTAGCATAATATTTTTTCTCCAGATTTACTTTCTCCAGATTACTTGATTAAAACAATAATGCACACGAATCATTTAACAATAAAGCAAAATCTATGTCCTCTCATGAAACATATCCATGACTTTTTAAAGTAAGAAAAGCAATTTACAGGACAGTATGTGTATCGTGATCCCATTCAAGTAAAAGTATAGAACGATTATACAATGAAAAGAAAAAAGAGACCAGAAGGAGGTACATACTAAGAGGTTTGCTGTGGCTGAAAAGAGAGATTACAGATGTTTTTTCCTATTTTATTTTTTCTTTTCTTTCTTCTGCTTCTTTTTTTTTTTTTTGCTTGAAATCTGTATTGTCCTTGTAATAATAAAAAGACAGAAACACTATTTTTCAATGAAAAAAGATTGAATATTTGAATACAAAATGAAGGCACCAATCAAGATGCCACACAGTAGGTCTTCATTAATTATTTTTGTTTGTTTATTTGTTCAGAAGATCGACCCTTAAAAGCAAATATTAGGGGTGCCTGGGTGGTTCAGCTGGTTAAGTGTCCAACTCCTGGTTTTGGCTCAAGTCATGATCTCACGATTTGTGGGTTTGAGCCAGGTGTCGGGCTCCACGCTGACTATGCGAAGCCTGCTTGGGATTCTCTACTTCTCCCCTCCCCTGCTCTCTCATTCATTCTTGCAAAATAAACTTTTAAAAATATATAAAAATAAATTAATAAAAGCAAATATTAAATCATCAGAAGAACTCAGGCTTCACTTCTATCTCATTCCTGTCTGTTTGTCTCTCTATTGTGAAATGGCGATGGTGTTATTAGCTAACCTACTGAATGGCCACAAAGAATGAGAAAATAAGTTTCTGTAAGTATAATGTGTTACCTAGTTTCTGCTTTAAGTGAATAACAATTGTAAAATTAATAAATGACAAACTTTCTGATTATATACCACTGCTGTCCAGGGCCTTCCTGTAACTCATGCCAAATTTCCATTAGTCTAAATGGGAAACATCTTCAGAAATACTGAAATGTTGGCATAAGAATCACTTTTTAACATGTTCCTTCCTGGGTAAATTACTTTGTGAAAGAATTAATAATTGGCCCCATGTCTGGAGTGCTGAAGGAAGGGCTGTATATAGCCTGCAGTGAAATCTACAATGTTAATGCTTGTTTAGGCAGTTAATAAAACATACATGCCTATTATCCAATAGTCCATTAGGGCTCCTTTAGAGCCACCACTGCTGCTTTTGAATCTGTAGAAGACTGCACCAGAAATATATGCTGTTCCCTTATAGAACAGAGTAAGTTTTAAATTGTTACAGAGTGTAATTTAAATTTCTACCCAGGTTTTTTTAAAAAATGGACATCTGGTGAAAAGAATAATAGTTTCTCTGCTTCACTGTGTAAAGAGAGATATCAGCACCTCCCTAACATTGCAAACAGGCAGCCAAACATCACACTAAATGGTTTTGTGGAGCCTGTATAGAAAATTAGCCCAGGTGATGATTCTACATGGCCACAAAAATTATAACTGATCTGACCTCATTTATAAACCATGAAGTTTATTTTGGTCCAGTATTAGAGTATAGTCGTCCTTATCACATTACCAATAACTAAACACCTGTCTGTTTAAGGTATCCATTTTTGAAGCCCTATGCTCGCTCAGATTGGAAAGTACTGTCATGAGCTCAGGCAGCTCTTTCTTTGCCTGTGCAATATTTCTGCAGAACGCCTGGGAGTGAAGGCATTGGGAAGGTGGTGTGTTTTCTGTTTTGGTCACTAACACAAGTGTATGCAACAGTAACACTGAAACTTTAAGCGATTTATTGGTGCTACCCATGCCAGAAAATGATGGGGGAAAAAGAAATAAGTTCAGACTCCATTTCCTTAGTGGATGAAAGGTAGATATGTGGGTAGTATCCAGTGGAAAATGAACATGTAACCAGGGGAGATTCCAGAACTACCTATTGGGATGGAGATTAAAAATAAATGAACCAGGGCTGCAAGAATAATCTTTCCCAAGCTAAGAAAACAAAGAAGAAGAAAAAAAAGAAGGAAGAGGAAAGAAGGAGGAGGGGGAAGAGAAGAAGAAAGATAGGAAGATGGATTGGAAGGGGGAGGAGGAGGAAGAGGAGAAAGAAAAGGAGATCTTTTTCCTCCTTCCCTGTGGAAAGATATAACAAAGAATTCTATTTTCTTTTTTTTTAAAACAAGCTTCTACTTTTATTATTTTTTTAAATGTTTATTTATTTTTGAGACAGAGAGAGCATGTGCGTGGTGGGGTAGGGGGCTGAGAGAGAGGGAGACAGAGGATCCAAAGCAGGTACTGCACTGACAACACAGAACCTCATGCGGGACTCCAACTCACGAGCCATGAGATCATGGCCTGAGCTGAAGTCAGACACTCAACCGACTGAGCCACCCAGGCGCCCCAAGTATTTTCTTTTAAATGGGATGTGCTTTAACTTCTGTAAGCCAGAAACACCACCATCAGTCAACCACATTTATTGAACATCTATTTTACGCCTTTTTTAAAGCTGTCATTAGCCTTTGATAAGGTCAAAAACTCACATCTGCTAGACCCCAGAATTCAGATGTCACAAAAGTTTGACATCTCATCATCAAGGACAAGAAGATGATAAATAAATTTCTATACAAATTTAGAAAGCATGTTTCTAAACTGTTTACCCAGGACATTTTTAGGTAGTTGAGGAATCATGCGTATGTGTTATATATTACAGTTTCTTCAGAGTTTTCCATCTGGATAATTATATGTCAGAGATTGGGGGACTATAGTCTCGCTTATTAAACTACACCTTTTAAAACTGAATTTTGCTTGGCCAATTCCTTCTTTCACATACTGAGCCCTTGTATGTGGTAGCCCTGGTGTTACAAAGGAGAGTAAGACAAAGCCCTTGCCCTAAGGTGCTCACGTTTTACTGGGGACAACACACATAAATAGGTAAATTCTATCTTTGTGATAACTGTCATCCATGGCAAAGGGTGTCTTTTCACCACTCATTCTTGAAGACATAATTTAAAAGCAGTCATCTCTTAGAACCCTTCAAAACCTTCCTTGTCACAGGTGGAATTACCCACTCTCAAACCATCTTACTTTCCATAGTACTTCACCTTATTTCTAGCAGAACACGGATTTAGTATTATGGATTATGGATTATGGTTAATTATATATATGTATATACACACACATATATATAATTATATATATATATATTCATATGTATAATTGAATCATGGGTAGACTGTAAGCAGTCTGAGGTCAGACAGGGGCCAGGTATCATTCATTCTATATCTTGGATCCCAGAATAGTATCTGATTTGCCATAGACACTCAACAGATGTCTCCTAAATTGAACTGGATTCCAATGAGCCATTTAATTCCTGGTGTGTTGGGTCATCTTTTTGTGTGTTCCCTCCAAAGGGAAATTTACAATGGACTGGTAAGCCTCAAAAAATTAATCCTTGGGGGAAAAAATCTACAGTCAATAGTTGGTGCACAAATGGAAATTGCTGTCAGAGCTCTAATATTGTTTTCCTTTTGGTTAACACTGAGCAGACCTTCACGGTAGTGGGGGTGCCACTGGTCACTGAGAATGAAGGGAGCTGCTATTTCCTCATTAGAGCTGTAATCAAATGTAAGGGCTTTTCTCATGGTGCTTTAGTTTACTATGTTAGGATTAATTTTCCATCTTCTTAAAATAATTACTTTATTTATTTATTTTGAGAGACAGAGAGAGAGGGAGAGAGAGAATCCTAAGCAGGCTCCATGCCGTCAATGAGGAGCCTGACGCAGGGCCTGATTTCATGAACCATGAGATCGTGACCTGAGCCAAAACCAAGAGTCAGGCACTTAACTGACTGAGCCACCCATGCACCCCTTAAAATCATTATTTTAGAAAAGAGTTACTGTACCCAAGTGAAAAAAATTTTTAAAAGTAAGGTGGAAGTTCTAGATAATTCTTTTAAAAAATATGTCAGATTGAGAATGTACTAATACTAATGACTTGTTTTATATAATTTTAGAAATAATGTCTTGCATAGAACAACTGATAGGAAATAAAAGCAGTCAATGGACATAAAGCCTTTTTTTCCCATTGTTATTCTACTCTGACTGCTCCATAAGGTGGTCTCTCATTGTCACCAAACAAAGAAAAATTGGGGAGCTCAACATAGTTTTGTCACTTTTATGTTACCAGATAAGGGCTTTACAAAACAAAAGTCAGAAATTACTATTTATTACCACATTATTTCATAAAAGAAAGGACTTTCTAACATACCAAACATAGGAGGTCTTAATCTCTGAAGACAGACATTTAAATTGAATAAACTTAGCTTTCAAAAAACCCACTTCACATCCCTATTATTCTTTTTGCTGTTCACTGGTAAACACTTTGGCATGGACTTGCAGGGTCCACTGCTCAATCTTAAGTTTCTGTGCCTTATCCTTCTCTCTCAGTCATGCCTGCATCATTCCATCATCCAACACAGCCTCCTGAGCCCCTCCTGGGCACCACGCACAACTGCCACGACAGCCATCTTATGTGTCCTCCCAGCACTATTGAAGCAATCTGCTCGTGATAGGTTAGGGCTTCATAATCAACAGTTCCATTGCATGCAATTGAACTAGACACATATCACAAGAAAAGTTGGTGATTTTAACAAAGATTTCATGAACTCATAGCATTATCAGTTTGTTTAATGTAAAAATAAAAAAAGACAAGTTTTTTTTGGAGTATACGTTACAGAACAGCAACTGCATTTGTGATAGCACTCTAGCATTCTAGAAGAATTAAGATAATAGAACATATCTTACTAAAGGGATTTCATCTTTAAAACCAACTAATGTTAGAGGCAGTATCTGTACTCTGCACATTGAAAAGAAATTGAAGCAGTACGAAAGAGCATATGGTGAAAAGTCTCTCTCCTTCTTCTGAACCCCAGTTTCTCAAATCCCCTCCCCAGAGATAACTACAGCAACTATGGTTACCAGATTTTTGTATATCTTTCCATAGATAGTCTATGATTATGCAAACACATATATCCTCTTTTTTTGAAACAAAAATGATAGTATACCATATATGTTATTCTCTATCTTGCTTTTTTAAGTTAATAATTTTATCTTAAGGCTGGTCCACACTAGCATCTACAGATCTGCCTCATTCTCCTTAACTTTTGTGTACTATTTCATTGTGTGGTTACACATAATTTATTTAACCAATTGCCTTTTAAGGTTTTTTATAGTCTTGCGCTGTTGCAGATAATAATGCAACCAGTATACTGGTACCCAGATATGTGTGTCCCTGTAGGATGTCTTCCTGGAAGCAGAGTCACTGAGCTCAAGGACATGTACATTTCTGGTACTCTCCTTGCCTTTCAATAACAATTGGGGGATTTTAAAAGATCCATCTTGCTCACCACCCTGCCATCTAGCCATTTTCCAAACATGCTAACCCTACTTCCTTTGTGCCAGCAATTTAAAAAAAAAAAATTTTAATGTTTATTTATTTTTGAGCGAGAGAGAAACAAAGCATGAGTGGGGGAGGAACAGAGAGAGAGGGAGACACAGAATCTGAAGCAGGCTCCCGGCTCTGAGCTGTCAGAGCTCAGACCCACAACGGTGAGATCATGACCTAAGCTGAAGTCAGACACTTAACTGACTGAGCCATCCAGGCACCCTATGCCAGCGATTCTCAATCCTGTTGCCCATCACAATAACCATGGAGCTTTAAAAAATACCAATAACAGTCTCAGAGATTCTATTTCAATCAGTGATTCTAACATGAGGCTGGCGAGTCTACTTCCCAGTCCCATTACTCCTTCTCTGGGCATCCTTCAATCTGTCTTAGGCAGAAAATAACCCTAAACCATAAAGAAAATACAGCAAAAATTGCTCTTGAGATCTGATTGAAGAAGTGTTGGGGAGCCTAGGTGGCTCAGTAGGTTAAGTGTCAAGGGTCCCACTTCGGCTCAGGTCATGATCTCACAGTTCATGAGTTCGAGCCCCACGTCGGGCTCTGTGCTGACAACTCAGAGCCTGGAGCCTGCTTCGGATTCTGTGTCTCCCTCCCCCACTCGCGCTCTATCTCTCTCTCTCTCAAAAAAAATAAAAACATTAAAAAATTTTTAAAAAGTGTTGAATCATTTGTATGAGGGCCACTTATTTATATGATAACTATATAAATTATTTATGTACCTTCAGGGGCAGAGGAGAAGTCCCTCCATTCTTGTCTTTGCTCTCAGCCCCCTCTTTCACTTCTGAACTTGTTACCTTAAGTAGCCCCAGAGATGTTGCTGAGTTCTCTGCTTCTTTATTAAATATGGGATGAAAAATCAGTATTAGTATACATCAGGAGCCAAACTGGGAGTGGGGTGTGAGGGTCCATCATGGTCTGAACTCCTTACTACACAGTGGTTAGAGATCACTGGTTTTTCTCCATTTTTCATATATGTTTTTTTCCTTTTACTCTCTTTTGCTCTTCCCCTCTCATTCTCCTTTCCTTTTTCATGCTTCTGTTTGTGACCTCTTTAACGCATGTGGAAACTCACTGCTATGAGGAACAAATTATGGCTGATAGTATCCAGTCCGAGTAATTTCTTGATTTTTGTGTCTAACAGGGTGAAGTCAGTGTGTAAGTTTTCCTGTGCTTAATGCTGCAAAGCACCTATCGTTACTCTTCGATAGCCATTCGTGGTTAGAGTCTCATCAGCTCTGGAGGAAAGCTGATGAAATACGTTATCTCTTTACTTTAGCTGTTCATTTACAGATGCTGGAAGCCCCAGTCAGGGTGTCTTTATAAGTCTGCTTTATAACAATGAAGCTAGCTGTGGTAGGAAATTAGTTCCAGCATGTTTTATGGGCAGCTACAATTTTGGTTCAAAGGAAGGAGCACGTAATCTCAACAATTCCAAAAGGGAAACATTACAGGCAAATTCTGACACATTTCCATCTCCTGGCTATTTCAGAAACCACTGACACCTCCCATCTGTATGCTTCTTCCTATGCAGTAAGTTAATAGTATAACAATAACGGATGTACTGGGAAGGCATGGGGGTGGAAGCTGTTCTCTTCTGGGGGTGGAATGATGTGCCCTTAGTATGATAAGCCGATTCCATCCCATTAAATCACAAATCTGTCTCCTCTGTGCATCCCACATGAGCGGCTGAAGAAAAATCATGGAATTGCTAACACTTGCTGCAGCTGTCAGGAAATGATACTAATTAGTTTAATTTGCAATAACACAAGCACTTAACTCTCCAAATAATCTAAGTTAGTAAGTCAGTTTTTATATTATGACAATGTCATGTTTAAGAGACTCTGGAGCACTGCTTTTTTGACCTTTGACACACATTTCTGATAAAGGAACACATCAAAGATGTTTTGTTTTCCTTCTCCATTATTCTTTCATCTGTTTCAGTGCAAATTATTTGATAAATGAGAGGTAGCTTTACATAGCAGAAAAGGAGCTGAGATTGATGCCTTAAAAAGCACACATTAGCCAAAAGGATTATACTTGCAAAGAAGATACTATTACTATATACAAATGGTGATACCTCTCAGATCACTAAATCTCCTAGAACTCATGAGTTCCCATTTAATTCTATCCATTTTTTCCCCCTCTGTCCTTTTTTGGTGATTGTCAGGCTGGGAGAGGGGTGCTCAACTGGAGAGTTTCACTTTCTCCTCTTTCCCGGCTCCTTCTCTTCTCAGGCAAGGCAGCTGCTCCTGCCCTTTCTCCTGACAGGCGAATGTTTAACGTCTCTTTCTCCTTTTTCTTTTCCATACATTTGGTATCAACATCTCTTTCAGAAGCCAAAGAAGAAAAAGCTCTCAAAAACATAGGTCTACCTATGAAATGGTCTTCATCTGGGGTCTCCTGAGGTCCCCCTGACCTGGGAGTTAGCAGTTGGACAGGCTTTCTGTTTCTCTGGAGTTGCTCCTTCCTTCGTGTCATAGTCTTTTTCATTCCACACAAGACCAGGGGTTTGTGGCTGCTACAAAGCGCGTGAACAATTCCAGACCTTAATGGAATCCTCATTTGATTATCTGTTTAGATCAGGAGAGGTTGCCTGGTGATCTGGGATTCCTGTGCTCAGGTCCCTAGGCTACAAAGAGCTTTATCCAAGGGTTTGTTATTTTCATCAGAGGCTCAATTTCTCAGGCACCTTTTTATTTTGGGGGAAAAAATATTATAAAGCTTAATCTAGCTCTGTGAAGCCTAAAGACAAGCATTAGGAATTTCTGTTGTTATTCAAATAGGTGAAAATTGTCTGGCTTCTTGAAGAAATTTTGTTCATAGCCAGCCAGATTTAAACTCGGATAGTGATTTTTAAAGGGAGGATCAGAAATAAGTTTCTTCTTCCCCTCCTAATTGCAGTTCAGAGGTAAAAGCAAAATGTTACTTTCTTCTGGAAGATTTAATCCTAGTCAATGAGAGCTATACTTAAGATCAAGCACCAAATGGCCATAGAATACTGCCTTGCTTTGTCTTGCTTTTTAAATCAATTACTGGGGAAACAAAAACAGGTTTTACAGTTTAAAAAATCTGTAAACATTCAGGTCTCTTTTTCAAGGGGGAGACGAGGGATATGTAGAGTTGATGTCAAATCTAAAAATCCATTCCAAAGATGGATCGGAAACCTTTGAAATGGAGTGGGGGTGGGGGCATTAAAATAACCACTAAATAATTTCAGCATTTGCCCGTTTTGGAAATTCTACCTCACTGGCACATGTATCACTGAAGCCACTACAGTTAACATGCTGTCAATGTTTCCATCATAAATAAGCCTCAGTGTTGAAAGCTTTATAATTTGGTTATAAAAATTTGCTTTCTACTAAAATTTGACAGGATATGCAAGATCCAATTGTCCCAGAGAGAGATTGTTTTAAAAACATTTGGGAGGAATAAATAAAGAAAGATTAACATATTGTGAAATGAGAATCAGAAGTTTTATACCATATTTTTTAGTGGTCTAAACAGTCACATATTTAGATAAATCTTGGCCCCAAAAGTAAAATTTTGGAAAAAATTCACTTATCCATTGGTAACTGCTGAATAAACATGTCTCTAGTGTCCCTCATTACCCAGGGCACTCTAGGTAGTATTTGGTGATGTAAAGAAATACAGACTATATATTATGGATTAATATAGAGAGACTATGGAGACAAAGATGCTAAGATTTTTTTGCCTTGCTCTAACCTGATTTGCTTTGCTTTCCATTGTGTATTTTACTTTTTTCCCATACATTTTTACTAATTCATAGCAAGCACCTATGTTACTAATTGTCGCTCAGCTTAAAGGTAACTCCCATAAGTTTACTAGATTCAGTTAAAATAATGTTAGTGCAGAAAAGTTTAAAAAAATAAAAGAGAGAGAGAGAGAGGGAAAGAGAGAAGATTGGTCAGTAGGAGCCCAGGAATCTAAGCTGAGTCCTGTTGCCAACTGGTTATGTGACCTTGATCATGTCATTTAATGTCTGTGGAGACTTTGGTTTCCTAAACTATAAAATGTAAGTGTTGACGTTTTAGTTTGTTGCTCCTATCCGCACGGTTTTGTCATTTTAGGTGGACGGGGGAGGGGGGGTGGTTGTGGAGGTTCAGGGTTTTCTCAGAACTGTGCAAAGCCTCTGGCTGAATTAATAGAACCTGTGGCTTCCAGAATGGTTTGGGGAGGGCTTCTGTTTCATAAGACCATGCTTTACAGGGAATCCTTTGGGTTTCAGCTATCCCTCTGGCTGTAATGCTTGAACAACAGCAGGGCCTGTGTAAATGGTATATTTCATGAAGCACTTTTGAGTACACAATCTTGTTTAATTCTAACAAAGCATCTACAACCTAGGTATTGACTCCATCGTTTAGTTGAGAACACTGAGATCAACCAGATTCAATTACTTGGCCAAAACAGTAAATGCTGGGGATCCCTGAAGCTGAATTCAGTCCTGTTTTGGTACATTTCTCTCTAGTTCTAATTCCTCTGAGAATGCTTTAAACAAATTAACACAACAAATTAATACAACTTAAATTTAAAGATCTACGGGCAAAGAGGACATGTCTCTATGTGTGTGCATGTTCACATGTGAACAGGTGCTTTTTAGATTCTTGTCCTGTGGCTCTAGTAGTCTCATAAGAGGCAGCAAAATGTCCCTGGGCTCCACCTCTGTGCCTCAGCCCCAGTCAACGTTCAGATGTTGGGACTGAGTTCAGCTACAGGCCTGTTTAATTCCAGCTGCCAGGAGTCTTCCTCTCTCTGGCTTGTATAGCCTCTTCAAAGCAGCCAAGAAATACAGAAGCTCTTAGATTCTTACAGCTGAGTGAGATTTTTTGACATTATTTGGGCCCAGATTCTCATTTTTCCAGAAGAAGAAACAAAAGCCCCAAAGACCTGAGAATTCCTCTAACTGGCTGGCGGAAGAGCCAGGACCAGAATTTGGTCTTTAGTGTCAGACCCCAGCGTCATTCCTATGGCTCCAGGCAGGCTTACCATCTTCACTCCGCAGTCCAATTGGACTTCTGCAGAGAGAAGCCATGGAAGCCTATTTAAATGGGTGGATTAAACTACTCACGGAAAGCCTGGCTAGGGCACCTGAGATAGGCAGGTGTGGCTGCAGTTTGTCAAGCCACCTCTGCTGCTTAGTTCTGCACACATTACATACATTCATCCCTCCAAGCAGCTGTCTGTTTTCCTTAGTGTCATTCGCCTTCTGCCCCAGTGTCTACCCTCTTCCCTGTTTCCTTCCATCCCACTCCCAACATATATACATATGTGACATAATGACCACATGCCAACATTTGCAAATCTTACTTAGTTCTTTAAGCTTTTATACATATAATCCTCGACGCTCTGATCTCTAAACCATGAAAGAAATTCAACCTTTAATTCAAAACAGCTGATTTTGGGTTCTTCATGTTCAGAGCAAATAAAAAAAAGCTCTCTGTTTTCATCTATGGTACCCAAACTGACAAAAAAAGCTGTTACATGACTTGCTCGGATTGCAGTAGGACAAAGTGGGGCATGGAGAAGGGGAATAGGGTGAGGGGAATGGAGACTAAAGAGTTATCTACCGCTTTTTTAAAGGAATGAAGCAGCGATACCATCTAGAATGCAAGATGGGCCTCGATATTTCTGGTCAAATATTCAAGGTCTCGGCTTTAGAGAGAAATAAAAAAGAACAATGCATTCCCTTACCAGAAATGTTCAGCAGTTTTGCATCATAAATCAGTTGTTTGAAACCAAAAAAACCTAGCTATTATCCTCTCTTATTACACAGCGACCACAATAGTGTAGTGAAACTGACATTTTGGTCTTTTCCGGGGGGCAAGGCCAGACCTGCTGGGAACGGTACCCACAGTGGACAACATTCTGGTTTTGCTTCTTAAATCCATTATTATTCAGAACCTGCTGTAATCCAGATAACACCCCTTGTTTCTAAGAGGTATCACTTGCCTTTGTGATTTATGTCTACACTTCAGTAAACAGAATTCAAAGATTCTGAGGAATTAAAGAAGGTCTTGGAATCAGGCAAGCAAATTGAAGAAAATAAGCGAGGTGTTGATTACATAGACTCCTCTGGAATACAGGGCTCTCGGGCAGCACGCATGTAACATACGAAATATCCACTCTGTAGAGGACTCTCAGTGCAACCTTCACATCCTTGAGTCCTTGAGTCGAACTGCATTCACCAACCTCTCTCTGGGAAAATAACATCGATAAGGTGAATATTTGAAGGGACAAAATTCTTTTCTTGCCTTTACTCCAAGGAAACTTACCACAATGGAGCCCACAGCAATTGGAAACATAAGCCTATACCTTGATCTTTAGGCGAGGAAAATCTAACAAAAAAATAAGAGATGGCTTCCGTTGGCTTTTTGGGCTGTAGTAAAAGTGTGCTATGTGTCTCTATGAGATGAAAATTCAGTTTGGGTAACACAGCTATTCCTGACATGGATAATATCTGCAATTAAGTAACTTCACGGGGCCCACTTCTTCCCTGGCAGAGCCACTTTGCATATTGAGGTACACAGGTGATCTCTGTCACTCTTCCCCTTTTACAAAGACCAGCTTCAAGGCTAAATGTGTTTGTTCAAAATGCCTCCTCCCCTCAAGTCACCAGGGCTGCTCACTGTAACCAGTAATTTAGAAACAATAAGAACACTTTTCAGTAGAATTATAATGCGGTTGTCTGATACCCAGAATGCCCCCTTGTCAAAGCTTCACTTATAATCAACATGAGAAATGCAGGGTGAGCTGGCAGTGGCCTTGGAGAAAGGAGTGGGTGGAAGCAGGAGTTTGTGCCACATCAGTGCCTGTCTGGTGGAACTTTATTTTTCCCCCTTCAACACATCAATACAGAATTATCCCAATCTAGGCACACACACCCCCACCCCCAACTCAGATTGCTGTCACCTTTCCTGGCACCAGAAATCAGTAACAGATGTACCAGGCCTTGAGTAAGAAAACAGAGATCATCGGGTACTTTGTAATATGCCCCAAACTAATCCTAGAGCTTACATACAATTAAATTAAACTATGTCGGGATTCACGCTTCAACAAAGTCTAACACTTTGGAAAACTCTACCTTTTGGTTTTAATAAGTAAAATATTAAAATTTCCCTGGAAAGAATTCACAAATGCTAGATTTACTCTATATCTCACATTGCTGATCAAAACTCATATTACTGAATAATTACTGCTTATTTCAATGGAGTATATGAATATGAGACAAAGGCACTCAAATTTTTATCTTCAGAGGTCTGAAGGCTATTGGTTTTTTGGTGTTTTTTTTTAAAGTGACTTTCATTAGAAACATGAAAGATAACCTTACTCAAATTATGAGAGACCAGGTTCAGGGAGAAGCTTGAAGCTGTCAGCAGGTTTTAGTTTACCCTTGTACAACAATAGAGTTTATTCCCACCTGGAGTGCAACATGCCGTTCTGGTCACTGCATCTCAAGAAATACAGCACAGCCTGTACATCTATCCATAGAGGAATATGGGAAAATGATCCTGGGTTTTAAGGGGTTTCTCTGCTGAGATTAGACTGTAAAAGTAACACATTTCTCTCTGGAAAGATCAAAGCTGATCAAAGTTAAGTCATAAAAGGTGTCAATACCAATCTATCTAAACTCGGATTACCAGATCTACAGAGAAAAATAGTTTTAGATCAAGTAAAAAGGAGTTCAGGTTTCATTATATTCTTAAAAACGTTGTTACCTCACATATTCGAAAAATCAGATTAGAGTTTAGGTGGGATTATAGGTGTCAATTTCTAGTTGGTTTTGAAGGGCGGGTGGGGCTACCTGGGAATGTCTTTTTAATTTTCTTCTGTGAGCTCATGAGGATGGCTATCACCTCTGACACCCCTGTGTACCGGAGATGAATGGAAGGTCTGACCCAGGGTGGTATTCCCTTTGTTCCCATGACCTGAGGAGGTGGGAGGAATAGGCGTACATTTTCATGGAACTTTCAGGCTACAGTAGTATGGAAACCACAGCCGAGAGGCTTTGGGGGCTAATTTTTTCTAGCAGAAATCGAAATCGTCATGATACATCTCTTATCACAGTATTGTTACAATGGCTATAATTATTTCCCTTACAAAAAGAACAATGCCCAGGTCTGAAAAATCTCGCTAATAATAGCTTCTATATAAATGTAAGAATTGTAGGGAAGTGCATTTTATTTAATGCATAAAATAAAAGCTAAAATAAAATAAAAGCTTTGGTGCCATTTTTTTTTTTTTTTTTTTTTTTTTTTTGCTTTAGTCACTGGAAGCCTATGGATCATTAATGCAAATTAAAAACAACAAAGGTTAAAAGTGCGTTGAAAGGCATGATCGAGAATAGCATAAGCCTTGGCCTTTGGATGCCATTTAGCAGGTTTTTCAAACGGGGCGTTCGGAGACTTAGGTCCTAAGAGGACCCAGAGACAGTAATTATGAATGTCTCTCCTCTAGGGAGTGTGTTGACCAACTGCCACCACCATTGTGGGACAATGGTGGTGGCGCTGCTAGGGGGTTCACTGAGCCCTCAGGGCTCTCTGACCAGTTCCCGGGCTTCTGGGGGCCTGGAAAAATTGAACGTGTAGTTTCATCATGGCTTCCCCTTCTTGAGGTCCCATTGGTGTATGATACCAAGACAGACCCCAGGATTGGCCATTGTCACATATAGGTCCTCAGCTGCAGCTGTTGAAGCTGAGGGGGTAAAAGGGGAAAAACAAAATGTTTTAATGACTTGTCTAGTTCCTAAGAGCCTGATGCCTGCTTCTTCCCCTGAAAGAAAGATGCTCTTTATAACATGCTCACTATGAGTAAATGAGGAGAACAGAAAAGTGCTGGAAGATTAGGAAGTCAAGCAATGTGTCCCCCATTTCCCCCATCATCCTTTGGGGGGATATGGAAGTATCATTCAGCCCAGTAAAGCCAAAGAAGTATTTTATTTCTCCCCTTAGATCTGAACTTGGTGGTATAAGCCTCTGGAGTGCAAGCATGCTACCCAGGGCCCCACTGCATTAAGGATTTTAATTTATGAAGGTGTTGGCAGTGGTTCTGAATGTCTTATTTTAGGAAAGTTATAAAAGTTAGTTTCAGCAGGTACTAGGACCCTGGGGTCCCTGTGACCTTCAAACGCCTGACCCCATTCACATCGCCATTCCACCTCTCTGGCAAGACAGTGTTGGACACCTAGGCCTCTTTTGAAAATTGTTAGGAGCAAGGGGAGGAAATAGTCCATAAAGAGATTTTTTATTTTTTTTCTAAATGTTAAGTAAAAGTACCTTATCTCCGCCGCTGCCCTAACTACCTCACTAATTCTGGTAGCAAAGTCATGCTGTTAACGAAATAGCTGATTTAAACAAAGCAGGAGTATTTTTAGAACCATAAAAAAACCTATTCATGATATCTAATTATGCAAACTGTGAACAAGAAGATGCTAGTCTTGCATTAGCTGAGACTTGACTCTTGTTATAATTTGCTCTTTTTTTGCAGCAGAAAGCGGTTCTTCTTTGTCGCTTTACTGCCTTAGCGTGGCTTAGCGCTTTCGGCAGACACAGCACAGGTCACCGCAAAGTGTCTCTGTTGCGTCGGTAGACTGCAGTTAGGGAGCGGGGCAGGATAATGTATTGTGATGCAGATTACGGTGCTTTGCTGCTGCGTGATTCACAGATATGATTGCATCTAATTTCAGAAATAAGTGGAACCGTCTGCTCTTTTGTGTTAGCTGAAAAGCTGTTCGATGGCATTCAAATGACGGCTGCCTTTGCCACCTAGAAAGAGAGAAAAGAAACCCACCCATATCACAGCAGTAACTTTCCTCATTGTACACCTCAAATTCAGCACCATATTGGTTTTTATAAGAATTGTGGTTCTTTTCATCTTTCTTCCGAGCAACAGTATGGCCCCATGTTTTGGGGAGTGGGTATGTTTTATTTTATTAAATTTTCTCGCCTCTTCCTCTCTGAGAAGGACCGTGCTACACGGTTCGTTTTCCTCACTTGCTCCTGTGGTTCTGTAACAATGTTCTTTGGACTCTTTGAAGAAAACATCTCCGTGTAAACCCTTCAGTGAAAAGTTCCTAAGAAATGACTTAGCATCCACATTTGGCCACCGTTATGAGGCCCGTGGATAACTAGAGACTTCACAACTGAGAAATAATTACGCCTCCGATTATTGATCAGATCCATGTAGGTTGATGAGTTTTATCCGTTTGTAGGTTTTTGTATAGCTTTCCAGCTCCCTGGCCTCCTCCACTTTGAAGGGAGGCGGTTCCCCAAAAGCAGAGGAATCATGCACACACTCTTTTCCTCTTCTGTGACCACACACAGTCCTCATCCCTTTATGAAATCAGCCTCCCCGTTTGAGTTTGCATGCCCCTAATTATGTGCTTTCTTAAATGTTTGTTTTCCGTTCCTCTAACTTTGGTTTTGCATATCGCTCTAAAAAAGCCCACAGAAACAAGTTAACTATACTTTTCATTCCAAAGAGAAATTAAACCTAGGTAACAAACCCTTTGGCAGGAAAACAGTGGGATTTCCCAACGAGCCACATGAACGCAGAGGATTTTGGAAGCCAGTGGTCACTGGGGACCCACAGAGCACAGAGGTTAACGTGAGGGAACATCCGCCAAAGGTCTGTGAAGAAGCAATCCACAATTTAACACTGACACTTAGTTTTGTTCGGACTGCAATGAGACCAATCACAGGCATGTTCCCCCTTCTGATTTAACGCGGAAAAATTCAACCCTGCGGATAAGCACAAGATTAAGAATATGAACCCAGTGGGGGGAAATTTTTAAACAGAGGCAACTCCTTCTGGCTGACTCACTCACTCTCTTCATGGAGGCTAACCCTATCTCCCCACGCTGGAGAGTTTTTGATGATCTTTTGATTTGACCCACAATAAGTATAAATCCGTGTAACAATGAGGTCTCCGAAGCTGGAGCTATTGTATGCATGTATACATACTCTTATTCTCTCATATGATCCTTAGACATTATCCTCTATTAGGGCTTTGAAGTTGAGTCAAGTGGCATTTTATCTGGGTGGATGAGAGTGTATGATATTATCATTCATATAAAATTCTACTAGGTTTTTGGGGGATGCCGCTGTTCATCCTGTGAATCCCCAAACTGCCTGATGCCTAGGTCATTGGCACATCTTTCTTTACTGGTCTTCATAGCAAGGAGCAAAAGGGCTGAAGCTGTCCGGCTGCAACCAGAGCATTTAGTAAGATGTCACAGGAGATTTCTTCTCTAGCACAGTGATTATCAGAAAGCACCTAGCAGGCATCCTGAGTATCCAAGACAGAAGGCCCAGTACCCCTCTGCATGTACACACTAGGGTCTTTACTATGGAAAGAACATAATTAATAATTATCTCACTGACCCAGAACTCTAGGTGGGAGAAGCAGCTCATTAGGAAACATGAAGTTTTCAAAGAACAGAGGATTTGATTCCCCCCAAACTTTAAGCTAATTATAATATTTGGAGCCCCTGGGTGGCTCAGTCAGTTAAGCATCCGACCTTGGCTCAGGTCAATGTCTCACACTCCGTGAGTTCGAGCCCCATGTTGGGCTCTGTGCTGACAGCTCAGAGCCCGGAGCCTGCTTCAGATCCTGTGTCTCCCTCTCTCTGACCCTCCCTCATTCATGCTCTGTCTTTCTCTGTCTCAAAAATAAATGAACACTAAAAAAAATTTTTAAAAACTAATTATAATATTTAAATAAATTTTATTCTCACAATTAACAATCTGCTTCAAACACCACAACCTAAAAGTACATGGAGAAGAATATAACTCCCACCAAATACCTTTCTCACCTTCACTTTGCACATCTACCCAGCTTGAGGTGTAAAGCCAGAAGAAAAGCAATATGGCTGGGAGTGGGGGCCAGGAATCAGTTCCTATATTAATTCACATTTAGGATAACATAACATAACATAACATGACATAACAACATAACACATTTAACATAAAATATAAGTTTAATTTCTTTAAGAGGGTGTAAGTTAAACTCTTTCAGTAGACACAGTAGGCAAAAAAGTATTCTTTATTAACCCAGTGAGAGAGCCTTACTGTAATGCAGAGATGAGGTCAAGAAGGTAAACAGGACAAGAGGCCAAATGCACAGAAACAATAGTGTCTTGAGTTGAAAACTAAGAAATTTAGGTTCCCTCCTGGCACCAGTCACCTAGGGAAAGCCTCAGGTTCACCATCTATAAAACGGGGAGTTATCCTACTTTCTATCTTCACAAAGATACACTACTATCCTATCTTCACGAAGATACAAAAATTAAGAAGTGTCTTGAAAAGTACTTCAAAATATATACTATTTTAACCTACTGTCCACCACTGGGCCCAGAGCACACAGCTCGGATTTAAAGGTGGAAAGGACATGGGGCACCTGTGGGGCTCTGTTGGTTAAGCATTCGACTTCAGCTCAGGTCATGATCTCCTGGTTCGTGGGTGTGAGCCCCGCACTGGGCTCTGTGCTGACAGCTCACAGTCTGGAGCCTACTTCGGATTCTGTGTCTCCCTCTCTCTCTGTCCCTACCCTTGCTTGCACTCTCTCTCTCTCTCAAAAATAAATAAACATTAAAAATTTTTTTTAAATGGAAAGGACATCAAGAAGGTGATTCTAGTGGGACAAGGGTCTGCAAATTCCATGGCAGCACTCAAAGAATGCCAACGATGGTATTAGTTATACCTGGGGAGCACTGACTGGCATTAAAAATGCCCAAGTTACAGAGGGCAAAGGACACTTTCCATAGAAAACTTACAGAGAATGGAATGGCAGGTGTGTGGCTGTGGCTATTTCCTTGCTGTGCGTAGGGGTCGCCTTGTTATTGGCACGGCAAGGCCTAAGCCTCATGTTTAGGAGCCGAAGTCTCTGTGTGTGGAGAGAGGTCTTAGTCTCCAGACACAGAGAGGAACAACTCGACCATTGGGGAAGACCTAAGTCCATGCACAATATTGCTAACTGGCCTGCAGAAGCCCTCTCAGTTGACACTTTCCTTCCTCTTCCTGTGCCTGGCTCAGACCACATGCCAGCATTACTTAGGGAAGGAGATGATGATTCCCTGTCATTGTTTTTGAGTAATGAATGGGCAATTACCAAACTCTTCTGGAAACTCCTGTCTTCTCAGAGCCCTAATGGAGCATTTGATTCCGAGTATTGGGAACACAAATAGCAGTGAGGGTGCCCACATATTTCAAAGGCTGTAGAAATTATATTGCACAACGTAAACCACCAGAAGTTAAATGGCTTTCTGAAAGGATACTGCTGGGATATTTTTCATCACTTTTATAATATTTTTTTCCTTGCTGTCATTTAAAATAGATCCTTGGAAACTTGAAACTTAAATCTGTTTCCTTACCAAAAGTTTTCCTTTCAGCATGCACACTCACACACAGACACACACATATAACTGCTTTGTTATTTTAGGATCACTCATGGACTGGTGGCACTGATTTTTTTTTAATCAGAAAAACACATAAAAGCTTTCTCTCCACATATTTTCCCCACACACGCTGTGCCTCACAATGGTAAATTAAAGCCACGTAGACAAAAGAGAGACATCCTCACTTATTATATAGAAGCTCTCTTTTTACATAAGTAGCCATTAGAACTATTTAATTTGGGGGGGGGGCTATTTCTTTAAATATTTAATTTGTAAATAAAAACACATAAAAAATAATTGTATTAGGTATAAGGTTTAAGTAATGTTTACAGCTACAGCTGCTAACTAAAACAACCTTCATGCTCTTTGCATAAGAAGGCCGGCAAGTAAATCTGATTTTCATAACAGCTCGGATCCACATACATTGTTCGTGAAAGTCTACGAAAATATGCTTTGTATTAGCTCTGCTAACTTTATATTCAGTTTTTCTTTTAAAAATTTAATTGCATTTCCCATTGTTTCTATTGCATTCTTATAACACAATTTGTGTTCCCTTTGGTAGCTAAAATTACACCTGTAACTGTCCAAAACTATTAGTAAAGTCAGCTTAGCCTGTGGGATAAAGTATCTGTCTTGTATTTCAGACAGATTGTGTTCCAACACCATTGTGGTCAGATTTTTATTAAAAATTCTTCATATTTCTTTTCTCTTGGTGCCAAACAGATCGCTACATTTTCAACACTTAATCATCTTCATCATCTAAAAATATTTCCACATTAAACGAAAATATTTAAACTTCTTTTTGATGCAGCAAAACTTAGCACACTGTACAAAGTCTGGTTTTCATAAAGTTTCGCAAAAGCTTAGTGTGCATATAGAAGTGACTCTATTGTAAATAACTGTCAAGGTCAACTCCAGAAGAAATGCAATGGTAGCAACAGAATGCTTCTTTCTCTGAGATTTCAGATGAGCTACCTCAGCAGGGAAGCTCGTTCCCTTTTTCCAAGGAATGTCTGGAGAGTTAGCCCTGCTGATGTAAAGTTATGGCTTCCCTTAGTGGAGACACTTCCCTCAGCATCACTGAATGTTTCAAACTCATTCAAGAGAGGGGGGAAGTGCACCAAGATGTGACCCTGTTCCCAAATGGCCCCAGGCAAAATCCTTAAATACTTGCTGCTGTAATAGTCAGGGTCCAATCAGTAAAATAGAAACCTCTCTGAGCATTTAGAACAAGAATTTTAACACAACGGATTGGTTACTCTCCTGTTGCAACACGGGGCAGCTAGGAAACCTGAGATTAACATCAGTGAGAAGCCATGGGCTCTCCTAGGTTGGAGGGACAAGGGAGGAGGTGAAGCATGAGCCAGGCAGGAGATAGTCACTGGCTGAGATATTACCTGACGCAGAAGAGGACAGCACGGCTCCTAGGCCAGGGCTATAAGATCTGCACTTGAGCGTTTTAGAGTCCATGTGCTGTCCTCCAGTTGTGGGCTCCCCACCCTTGCCATGGAGGGAGGAATGTCTGGGGCTTCAAGGAGGTACAGGTGAAGCCAAGGGCAACTATTTGGGATGAAGGGGATGGAGCTTGGACACACAGACAGGGATATCTGCATGTGGGCATGGAAGGTCACAGGAAGTGAGTGGCAGACCAGAGGCTGGGCCAAAGCATTGGTGGGGGTGGTGCAAGGGGGTGGAGACCAGGGCCAAGTCTACTTGCACCACCATGGCCCTGGAGGCCAAGAATTCTCCAACTAGCCTTCCAAGTCGGTGTGCAGGGATAACTGATGCAGTAGGAAGAGAGGGTGTGTTTCGTTTATCAATTTGTTACCTTGCTGTATAACTCTTAAATATTTAGGCATGTGGACGTAGGGTATGGGGACCTCCATTTGACCTTTTATCTTGGACTCTGTGGATGTGAGGCATAGGCCCAGGGAGGGAAGAAATACCTTTGGCTTCTCCTTTCCTCTACCCCTGTGATCTTTCACCAGCGCCTGCCACTGCTGAACCTGACAAGGCAGGCCCCCTATGATGGCAGCCGAGCAGAGGAGAGGGGGACAGTGCCCCGACAGAAAACAGGCTTAGGGCTGCGACACTCTTTGCTGCCTGCTGAGGGTCTCTGAGCTCCCCAGGCCAAACTGTATGTCCCTTTTAGGCTAGGTTATACATCTGTTATTTATAGCAAGTCTTAAACTTCTATCCCATTCAGTTTTTTTTTTTTCTTACCCAGATTTTCCTCTTTCTTCCTTCTTCCCAAACTCCATTAACTCACTCCTGTGAGGAGCGGCAGATTAACCCCCCTAGCACTTCAGTGTAAATGTGTCTGTTAAATATTTTTCCAGGTCTGGAAGGCTGGAGGGAACAGCCTGTCTAGGAAGAGATAGGAGGGAATAGAATGGCCATCTGGTGACTTTCTGCAAAAGTCATTCTGTAAAACTATGCAGATTATAAGATACAAATAATCAACGACAGTATCAGCCCTGGGGAGCAAATGGTACAATAGTTAAGATGAAAATTAAAAGCTGGGCTACTGTCTGGACTGAGCAAACGTATTCAACATCTCTGTTCCTCCATGTCCTCATCTGCAAAATAGGGGTGATCATAAGACAATTTTTCAGGATTGGAGGGAAGTGAAGTATATAAAGTGCTTAGCACGGTGCTTGCCTAACATAGAGCTATCACTCAATGAAGGCCAGCTGTGAAGATTTTGTTGTAGGCTGAATAGTGGCCCCATGAAGGTATCCATGTCCAAATCCCCAGAAACCTATAAATATACTACTTTACATGGCAAAAGGGATTTTTCAGATGTGATTAAGTTAAGGTTCTGAGATGGGGAGGTCATCCTGGATTATCCAGGTAGGTCCAGTGTAACCACAGGGTCCTTATAAGAGGGACACGGAAGGATCAGAGTTGACACTAGCAGATGTGACAGTGGAACCAAGAGGTAGGTTGCAGTGACGGAAGGAAGAAGCCAGGGGCCAAAGAATGCAGATAGTTTCTAGAAGCCAAAAAGGGCCAGAAACGGATTCTCCCCTGAAGCCTCCAGAAGGAACAGAGCCCTGCTGACACCATGATTTTAGACACTGATGCCCAGGGTCCAAAAGAATAGATCTGTGTTGTTGTAAGTCACTAAGTGTGTAGTAATTTCTCACAGCAGCAGCAGGATACTAATACAGATGATTATCTCAGATGATCTGGAGGTGCCTGGGAGGAGGGAAAATTCAGCTGATTTTATTTGAAACTTCTTTTTTTTAAAAAAAAAATGTTTATTTATTTTGAGAGGGATGGAGAGAGCACACGAGTGAGCGGGGTTGGGGGTGGGGCAGAGAGAGGGAGAGAGAATCCCAAGCAGGCTCCGCACTGTCAGCACAGAGCCCTATACAGGGCTCGAAGTCACAAACCATGAGATCATGACCTGAGCCAAAAATCAAGAGTCAGAGCTTAACCAACTGAGCCCCTTATTTTAAACTTTTAAATCTAGGAACAAATTAAGGATGGCAGAGAGACAAACTTACATGGTACAAGATCTAATAGGAATAAAGAATTTTCCTATACACAGGTGTTCAAGAAAGTTGGCTGTTCTCTGATAAGTTACTCAGTTGTACGGGATTCAGGGTTAAATCTGGCTTTCTTTTCTCCGTGGATAATTTTGGGCATGAACAACTTCTCCTTGCCTATGGGCACCCTCTATGGAAGTACATAGGAGCAATGAGGAGCAGGGGTCTGGCAGCCTGGGGAGAAAGGTCTCGGAAGACTGCTAACCCACACTAGCTGACAGCATTTCACATATTTTGTGGTAGTAGACAAAAACATTTTGCAGATTTGATTTTTCCCTTATCTTATTCTTCTTTGGAATTTAAAGCTTCTTACCTTTAATTCAATATCCATCTAGCAATCACGTATTAAAGACCTACTCTGAGCCCCATGCTGGGCAAAGTACAGGGAAACATAGATTAATGACAGAGGAAACCTTTCACATGAGGAGAAAGGGGATGAGGGGAACGGGGCAGATGAGTCACAGGTAATTACAATAAAATAGGATGTGAACTACAATATATAAATGAACAGAGTGCTCACATACCTAACTCAAGAAGTCAAAAAATAATTCTGAGTGGAAGTACTTTATGTAGGGTTTGAAGGGTGAATGGAAATCGACCAAGTGGAAAATACTGAGAAGAAAACATGTGCAAAGGAGCAGTTTCAAGGACATGATGTGTTCAAGAAAGATTCAGAATTAGAGGTGAATTAGGGACAGAGGGAAGATGAAAATGGAAAGCTAGTAAGGATCAGATTATGAAAGGTTTTATATGCCATAGCATGGAGGTTAGAAAGGCAGAAATAGAAGAGGCTGAAGAGTAGATGGATTTATGTGTGACTCTGGGGTCTGATTTTGCCACTTATTAGTTGTGTGATGTTGGGCAAATTATTTAACCTCAGTTTCTTCATTTATAAAAGACAAATGGCTAATAAAATAGAAAAATGGAAACATCTAGATTTGTGAACATTCCTCTGTGTTTCCTATCCTTTCCCCCAGTTACTGTATTCTCTCTCTCGTGGTTTTCCTTCCCTACACCCACACCTCTGCAATAGCTCCTTTGAAGATAAACTCTCCTTCGTTTGTCCTGATCTGAGCATGCCGTCTCTTTCCTAGACACTGGCTGAATCAGTCCATAAAACATGTGGCCACATGATAGGATTTAGATTCCTTCCCTCCTTCCCTTAAGGATCTTGGGCTGCATTTCGAACATTACTGGGAACTCCTGAGCTTTTTCATGCAAGAGAATGGATTCATCTGTTTTGCTGTTTGGAAAGATGAATATGATGACAAGTAAAAAGGACCTTCAGATGGGAGAAGGAGAAGGTAGAGCGACCTAATCATCAGGCCCCAATCTGAAGATCTTCCCGGGGGGTCTCAGGATGCGGCAGATGACTAGTCATAGTGTGGAGGAATAAGTGTCCCCTGCCTCTGTGGCTTCAAAGAATGGTAGGTAATGTCACTCTTCGTTAAAAATAGGAATCAAGAAGAAGTGCAGCAGAAATTGCAGAAAATCTGAAGGAGCAGATAAGGGATCACTTCCTTTCTCTCACCTTCTATTTGTGAGAAGAGGAAAATGAGGGGAAGGATGTGGGAAGAAAACAAGTAGACGGCAGCAAACTCAAAGAATCACTGTGAGGGAGTGCGGACAGACACCGAGGAGAGCAGCACCGGTCACTGTGCGTGAATGTCTCCCTCTATTTCTATTTGCTAAAGAGGATTGAACTACACAGCCAGCCCAGTCTTCTCTCCTGAGATTCCACCACATACCTGCACTCAGATGTCTCAAAGGAACCTCAAACTCAAAATGTCCCACCTACCTGACTTTCTATGTTCCCAGCTTGGTCAGCAGCATGAACATCCATCCAGTCGTCCAGGTTGGAAACACAGGAGTTCTTTTTGAGGCTCCACCCCACCATGCCTCACCAGTCAATGACTAAGCTATCTTGGTTCTGTCTCCTCTCCTCACTCCCCCCCCCCACCCCTCCTTCCAGATCTTAGTTCTGATGCCCAGAGCCTCTTTGCTGGACTATTGCAAGAACCTCTAAATAGTATCTTCACTTGGTCCTTTTTGAGTCCATTCTCCACATCACTGTCAGAATGATCCATCTAAAAGACAATGGGAGTATTTCATTCCCTAGGTGAATGCTTCAATGGCTTCCTACTCCAGTTTTCCTGGTTTTAAAGACCAGACCCTTAGAGTCAACAATCTCTGGCCTCACAAAGTAATAAAAGTGGAGGCTCTCCTGCCAAATTGCTGGGTTCATATACTGGCTCCTCACTCTTTGGACGTGTGATCTTGCGGCCTTGATTCCCTTATCTCTAAAATGGGGATACAGAATAGCAGCTCCTTGGCAGGGTTGTCGTGAGATGCTTGGTGCACATTATATGCTCCATGAGTGTTAGCTGCCATGTCTCCAGCGCCATTTCACGCCTTTCACACATTTCCTCCTTCTGCGTGAATCATACTGAACTCTTCTGCTTTCTCAATTGACCCCGTGTGCGTTCAGTGCTCTCTACCTGTACTCCCACTGCTTCCTCCTACACTTTTAGTCTTCATCAAGGACTTGTGTACATCTTCCCTACCCCCTTCCAGACTAAAAGCTCTGCCAGAAGCTCCCACGTTTCCTTCCTAGTACACACTACGCCCTTATTAAGTAATTAATGGTGAAACGAATAAATAGTATTTACTGCACTTTATGGAAAGTGCTTTTCTCAGTTTCCCTCACCGTAGGTCTCAGTGTGTATGAAAGTTACTTTGTTCACCATTGAATCCTGGTATCTGGTAGACAGAATGGCGCATAGTAGGGGTTAAGGAAATATGTATTGAATGGACAAATACGTTTGCCATCCTAGATAAGTACTGACTTTTGAAATCTATTTATACACTCAAATGGATCCATCATGACTCATAAAATTCAGTAAATTTTGCCAATTTACATTAGAGGATCTTTAAAAAATTTCATGTTCTAAGTCTTTTACTCTTTCTATACTCATTCTTTAATTATCAGATGTATTAGATAATTTTGAACTTTGGGGATTTATTTACTTTGTATCATGTGGCAAAATGTTTTTTGATGAATTTTAGACCTTCTCTCTGATCCCGCCAATGGAGTGGCTATCTCAGGTTTTTGTAGGTATGCAAAAAGTTATGCTAAAAGCAAGCTATCCGTGCGACCACTTTATAATGTCAAGTAAACAAAAATATCTCAATAATTCCCTTGCCTTTTATCATTTTCTTTTTTAATATTAGCAAAACTGCCAACCAAAGATCACTTTCATATTTCAGATGGGCTATCTTTCACTGGATTACATTAAAACATTGATTAACTGTAATCCAACATTCCACTATCTAGGGTTTACTTTTTGCTTTACGCTTGAGGAAAAGAGTCAAAAGACAAAGAAACAGGTCAGTTTTAGTAAAAACAGCAACAACAAAACACCAGTAGCATACATTCGGGGGCAAATGCATATTAATGCAATAAAATAAACTTTTCTTTTTTTTTTTTTTTTTTAGGAATCATGATTTAGCAATACACCAAGTCACCAAAGATTCGATTCTTTCCCTCCATTCTATCTAAAATGGATTCAGAAGAATTGAATCACTCATTTAGATTTTTCAGAGAACTGAAACAAAAAGGTTGCTGGTTTGATCTTTGTTTAAACAAAAAACTCGATTTTACTTTCACTCCATGTTTCTTGGTAAATTGTGCTCTTATATTTTTACTATTACTTTTAATGACATCTTAATAAGCAAATGCTTTTGATTTACAATAAGATACCTCTTGCTGAAGAGACATTCATTACACATGGAATAAATAAATGAATGAACAAATAATATATATTAACATATTAATATATTTTAAGCTGGATCTGACTCCTATAGTAAGACATTTATTTGACTCAGTCCAATTCTGTGTATTTCATAAATGAAAGAGAAATAGGTGACAGTAAACCAAGATGTTTGGAAGACTGATGGAGAGGGAAATAGCTCAAACCCCTGAAAATAAAGCTGTTAAATATTACAAGCGCAGCCATGCCTTGCTAAACTCATTTTTCAGGACAGAAAAGCAGATTGTGGAATTATTCACGCCAAAGTAATCCTTGCCTAATTTAATCATCGAACTAGGTTTCCTAATATGGATATTTTTTTAGACTTCAATTTGTTACATAGCTAACTTATTTTCTAATAGACTATGTTGGTAATAAGAAAATGAATTACACGCTCTTGGCAGAGAGATGACAAGTTAGATCTGAATTTATCCCCCACAAACTTGGTACCCCCTTTTAAATTCAATAAGCTTGGGATACCTCTATAATATATCAGGTCTGGATGCCGATTATAAACAGATGGCAAGCCTCTGAAGGCCAAGCATATAGGATCGAGCACAGGCCACGCCACGCTTTTATCAGGAACTGTCCACAGGCATCATGGGAACTATGCATGGTCCAGGGGATCCTGCAGAAAGACCACTCAGCTTCCTATTTTAGCACCTTCTAAATGCATAAATCCAGTTGCCTTAGCATAAGTAGGACCTAACACCCCAGTAAATTTAATGCTCCACCCTGGGGAGGATAGTAACACTCATGAAGAGCTGACACATCATCAATTGGATCTGAACAATGAGATAGGAAAACCATTGAATGAGGTGTCTGGTTCTGAAAAGACCCGGGTCTTTCATTATTCCTGTTTCCAAACGTGAACCATGAGAAATATCAAAGCAAAAAAAAAAAAAAAAAAAAAAAAAAAAAGCAACAGTTACTATTTCATCCACTCTCCATTCACAGCAGGGACTTATTCAAAAATAATAATGCCTTTCTATGACAGGAAACCTAATTATGAAGAGCATTAAACACCAAGAGATTGCCACCCTTCACACTGGCTGCAGACCGTTTGTCTCACTTGTCAAACATGAGTTCATTTTTGACACTGATTTCTTAAATTTCTGCTGACTTGGCAATCTGCAGCCACTTCTCACAAGCTCTGTAATATCTTAAAGACTTCACAGCTAAGCAGTTAGAAAGGATTTGGGGTTTAATTCAGCTCACTGACCTGTTTAAGAGAATAACGGAAATAAAACAATTTTCAGCTAAAGGCCCGAGAAGGCCTCTCTCCTTCTGAAAGGCTCTTTGTATCAATGCCATGAATCAAATGGTTTGTCTAAGTGGTTATTCTGTACCACCGGTGAAGGCCCAGCAATGTAGCAGTGAATCACATTTAATAACTTGTGGTTAGCTGTCATGAACACTTAATTTGATGTTGAACACAAACCCTGCAGGGGCAGAGGGGGCTGGGGAGGAGAGGTGGGTTAGGAGTGGGGGGCAGAGGGAGTTAAGATCGACTTGAGATGCTGCGGCTCCTTTCTCCCCCTGACTCGGTGGGGGAAGGATGCGGATCGCGTCTGCGGGTGTTTGTGCGCGGCTCTGCAGCCAGGCAGGAGAGGGCCTTTGCTTGCCGGCTTTCACCCACCCCTCGAGTGTTCCTGGGGTCCCACTCACCCCCAGAAGGCAGGCTAGCCCAGCGCTGCAAGAACATTGCAGACTTTTCCAGAGTGCTATTGGAGAGCTGTTGGGCTGGCTAGAAGAATTCAAAGCGCTCAGGGAACCCACAAAAGATTTCTTGCAGCTTTTTAGCCGTCTGGCAGGCAGTAGAAACCCCTCTTGTGTCAACTGCTAAACACTGCTGTCCCTGTGTCCTGGATGGAATGCGTCAAAACTCGGGAATACCGCAGCTTCACATGTTGGCCATGTGTGCTGGCGGCAGCGGGCTCCAGCCGCTTCAGACGTTTTAATTTGTCACTCAGGAAAGCAGATGTGTCAGGGAGTTGGAGGACGTGGGAGGTGACCACAGCGAACTCCCCGAGGGGCTTACCCGGCCGGGACTCTGCCCAGCCCCTCCCCTTCGGAGCGGGGCTGAGGGGACCGAGGGCAGGGACAGCGCGGGCGCCTCCCACGGCGGCGCCGCCCAGGGCTCTGCCACACGACCCTCCCTGGACGCCGAGGCACCCCCGCTTGCTCTCTCGCACGCCCCTGTGTCACGCTCTGTTTCTCAGAAGCACTTTCCAGCCAGCTCCTCAATCCCTGGTCCTCTGTCTCCTCTAGCCAGAGTGCTTAGGGCTGCACAGGCATCTCTCCTGCATTTCCCTAACTTGGTGCCAGGGGCTTTCAAGGGCATTTCAAATGCTACTTTGCAGGGACATGAAGGAAGGAATAAATCTTGACGATTCCCCATCAGCCCAAGCTCCTGATACCTGCTTCTGAGGAAACCGGAATTTGACATTAAAAACAAAACAAAACAAAACAAAACAAAACAGTAGTCCTGTTTTGAAAGTGTAGCACTAAGTGTGTTTTCGGGTAGTGTGGACTGATTTTACAGCAAAGCAAACTTTAATACATTTAAATAACACTAATTAAGTCATAACACCTCTGAAAGCATTAAGCACACCCTTGGGATGCCAAGAACCCTGGAGTCATTAGAGACTTTATCTTACTTCCACAGCACCTCACCTCCATCTACCCCTGCCCTGCACCCATCAAGGCACCCCTCAGCCACCAGGACACCAGCGCATTGCCTGGCTCAGGGTAACTCCTAAATCGATGCGTGGCACCAAATTCCTACAAACTCAGATGACAGGATGAATGTGAAAAATACACATCTCTATTTTGCATATTTTTATTTTCATTTATTTGTAGCAAAAACAGAAAAAAAATGTTTACATTAAAAAATAATCCAAACCCATGGAATAAAAGTAGCAAGCCAGTAACTACCCCATAAAACACACCTAAAAAAAGAGAGTCATAATCCATGAAATAAACACACACACACACACACACACACACACACACACACACGAAGCTTCTGTATTCTAAAAATGTAACAGGTACATTCAAGTCAGAGCTATGGCACCAAGTTCTTTGGAACAAACTAGTCCCCACAGTAATATTAGAAAAACAAAACCCAAGAATATGCAACAAGAAAATCAACACTCAAAGGTGTAATTGTGTGTGTTCACTTTAGAAAAGACACTGAAATAATAAAATTAAAAGATTCTAAAACAGGAAAAGTCTATAATGTTTGCTTCATTTAAATTATTTAATGTTTCATTTCAATGAAAATGAATTTCATCTCATTTAAATCATTTAATACTTTGGAATTATGAGGAAATGGGAGACACAGCTGGTTTCACGACATGCATGAAGCCCTAAGCTGGCTGGTCTATCCCAGGCCTGAGATGAAAACTTACCTGCGCATCCACCAACGCTGTCTCACCCCCTTCCTCCCACAACATCTATGAGAATGGTAATCATTTGTGGCAACGTTAAAGGGCAGATGTTGAGGCAAATACAGGTAAAAATCCTGAGCAAATCGATACCAGAAAGAGTCAGAGGAGTCCTCATGGCTAACCATTCCACAAAAAACAGTATTTCTTATTTTAAGAAGTGATTTTCTTAAACCATTTAAATTCTCAGAACATTATGGGTAGACCGAAAATATGCAGATAAACACATTAAAATATTTTAAAACTATTTCCTCCTTTACTTACTTTCCAAGACCCGAACTCGGATTTATGCTTCTCTTGAAAGAATTCCCAAGTCTTCTTTTCCAAGCAGCAGCACTAGGCCTTGGTGAAGGCACTGTGATTGCGAACTGAAGGCAACAGAGAACACGAGAATCCAAGATCTGAGGGAGCTCTGGTCTTCTCGACGTTCAGCGCCACATCTTCAGGATTTGGCTTCGGCAAGAAGGAAGCAAGTCCTCATTCTTTCAGGACCATAATTTTTCCATGAAGACGCTACATTTATTAGTTTCGGAGCTGTTAATTTGACACTTGCCTTCTTAGAGTTTACCTAAAAATAGGGTGTGGGGGAGGGGCAGGAAGGCAAAACCAAACACTAAAATGTAAAGGATTCTGACTAGGATGGCAAAAATCATGTCATTTATAACATTTCAGTCAACAGGCTTACTGCATGCCACATCTTCATAGAAATCCTATTATCAAAGCCACCAGACACTATATTTGCTTCCTAATTATAGACCCTGAGCTAACAGTTACTTTTTCTTCCCTATAATAACAACAACACTTTGTATTTATCTAGCGCCTTTCTTCCAACAAGCTCAAAATGCGTTGCAGACATTAACTCCTGAATCCCAGGCCTCTGGCAAGTGGCATCAGTGATATCTCTTTATCTCTACAATCTGTTGTTGGAGAAAATCAGGCACAGAACAGCCAAGGACTCAGAGAGGGACCTGGTGAAGGAGTCAAACTCTGGGCCTTGGAGCTTCCTCCACTGTTTGCTTCTATTTGGTCAAGTCCTCCTCGACACACCTGAAAAAACCAGGGGAATTCTTGGGTCCGATGAAACTTCCATTTTGGGCATTTTCCTTTCTTCCTTTGCTTCCTGATCATGACTTGTAAAAATTTTTAGCAGGGCTCTTCATTAATTCTGCTCTTGAGCTTAGCCACAAGGATTTTAATCACATCTATCATCCTCTACCACCACAAGCAAGCCCTGGGATGCTTAGGGCCCCCAAAAGCAAGAAACAAAACACAGGCCTTCACCAGGGAGGCTAGGAATTGCCTTTTAGACAGATTTAGCTGGAGGCCTGGGATTTTTACTTTACACTGTTACTGAAAGTTTCCAAATGGATTTCCTCAGTGGGCTCCTTTAAAACTTAACTAAAAATAAAACACAGGATTGCAGAATCTTGAAGTTAGAAAAAATTTGGAGGCCTTCTAGAATTCCCTCTCTAATACTGCTGACATACCATCATTCAGCTGTTGCTTGAACATTTCCAGTTTTCAAGGAACTCAGGCAACAGCCCATTTATTTTTATAATAACTTTCATTGATAGAAACGTCTTCATTATAACAGGGCTGAAGTCATCTGCCTTACAATTTCATCTCATTCAAGCTAGTGTTGCCCTCAAAAACCCAGCTTATAATCAATCACCCTTCCACAGATCAGCCCTCCAAAAATTCAAGGATACAATATAATTTTCCCTTTTAAGTTTTCTCTTTGCTAGGTTAAGCCCTCAAAGTTTTTAGTACTTTCTCACCTGACATGTTTTCCAGACGCTTCACCTTTGTTAGGGCCTTTTTTTTTTTTTTTTTATTGAGTTTTACCTGTCTCTGAAACTGGGTTGTGTTCTGACCAGTACAAATCACCACAGAATTATATCCCCTCTTATATGGTCCTCTCTGCTTCTAGTAATGTAATTTAGGGTTTCGTCAAGTTTTGTTAGCCATAACACTCTCCTGGCCACTATTCATTTGGAATTCAACTCAGCCCCTGGGTCTTCTTCATGTTAAATAAGAGTAAAGCAGGCCTCCTTCATTCTGTTCTCAGAGAGGTAGATTTTGAATCATTGGTTTCCATTAAAACTAATTTGGTTAGTTTTAGGTCCAGCATCCTGAAATCTTTCTGATTTTTATTTTGCCAGGTTGGAACTATTTTCTCAATATTCGTATCTCAAATGTATTTTATCTTTTTTTAATGCTTTCAGTTGTTCATTGATGTACAAAGTTCCCTGTGTAGCTGGTGTTATGTTAGGTAAGAGAAATGTAAAAATAAATAAGATAGTTGTCCTCAAAGCATTCACCATCTAGAGAGATGTAGAGATGGGGAGCATGAGGCAGGAGGCTGGAGAGATAGGCTGGAGTCTGCTTATGATGGCCATCACTTATCCCATTAAGGAGACTGCACTTGCCCTTTAGGCCTCAGGGGATTTTCATGCAAGGAGAGCAACCTGACCACATTCTGTGTTAGAAGAACATCTCTGTCAGCAGCAAGGATGATGGGTTGAAGGAAAGAACATTGGAGTCAGGCCAGTAAGGAAGCTATTGCAAAATTCAGGTAAGAGTTAACAAGGACTGGAGTACTATAGCTAGGGCAATGGGAGAGAAGAGGAAGGAACAGAACTGGGAATTTTTAGAAGATGGAACCAGCAAGATTATGTGAATTATTAAATATAAAGAGTAGGAAAAAAGAGGTCAAGAGCATTCTCAGGATTTCAGTCTCAGTAACTGATATTATTCACATGGTTTAGAAAGCTTAAGGGAAGCAGAAACCTACTCAAAGGATAGACAGTTGAAATTGGAAGCTATAGGTTTACAATTTTCTTCAATATTTCTCACTAGCCTGGGATCATTATGAAAGGAAAGGGAAGGCTAAATTATTCCAAAGGTAGGATATTGGTAGGTCAGAAGTAATAGAAGACCAAAGCCTGATGCAATAGTGCATGTGAATGTCACCAGGGGCAGTAGGCCCAGGGGAAGAGAAAGCTGATATGCAGTAGGTATAGGGAAGAACCAAGACATGGGAAATAGGAAAACAGGTTTGGTGGAAATTCAAGAATTGAAAAGGCCAAAGCTCAGGAAAATTATGTGAGCCATCTAGATCACTGAAAAAACTGAAGTTCTCAGTAGTACATTCCCAAAAAGCTGTTTTTTGGGTTGATTTCAACCCATTAATCAATACCAGCTCTAACTACACTCTACAATCATCAAGGTGACATTCCCTCAACCTCTCCATAAGGCAATCATGTGTGGTTTTATCAGATGTCTTACTGATAATGCCCATTATGTTGAGAATACTTCATTAACAACCCAATAAAAAATGAAAAGTCCTTTTTCATGAAGGTTCTTAGTGATCCTATGTTAGCACCTGGTAATCACTGTATTCTTTCCTAAATATTTATCTCTTTGATTACCCATTCTTGAAAGTTGGAAATAATTAATAATCAAATTTATCAATCTACGTTTTCCCCATTTCTGAAAATCAAGAACATATTTTTCCAGCTCTATTCTTTAAGTAATTCCCCCCTTTCATCATTATTTCTCAAAAATCCACAGGTGTTTATGAGATCACACCATGAAATGTTATTTAAAGTTCTGGCTGTGACTTGCCTAGGCTTTGAGATGTGAAACTGGTAGATTTTGCTCTAGGATACATCGCCTTCTCTATTTTCTTAACCAAACTTGCACTACTCTTGCCAGTTTGAGGAAAATTATTTTCCTTAATAGACCAGATGGAGTCAACACAGGGGTTGAGAAGTTCTGCTTCTTATATGCCACCTTTTACATGACAAAATGTCCTAGCTTTTCCTTGTTTCTTCCTCTTTTGCAAACAAGCTTGAATAGTTGTTTGTGTTTTATTGTTTATGGGGGGGGGTTATTTTTGTTTTTTCTGGTTTTGCAAGTCCTCAGTTCCTTAAGGATTTTGGCTTTCCTGGATCTAATCTAATTCCTATCAGTCTATTGTATATAAATCATTGGGAAATGTCTTAGGACAGGTTTTATCAGAATCAGCCCTGACACAAGGATGTATATGCAAGGTGTTTGTTCATGAAGTGAACCCAGGAAAATCCAATGAGGGAGTGGAGGATCTACGCAAAGGGAAAGAAGTCAAGCAAGGACATAATTCAAGCAGAGGCCCAGCCTCAGCCTGATTGTGCTGTGTTTTGTCCCCAGCCAAAGTAAGGGAACTAGGTTTTCATAATCCTGCACTGGTCAGTCATTAACTAGGGGTACAGGTGGGAAGAAGGCGTGGACGGTGAGTGTGTGGGGGGAGAGTAAACTGCCAGGTCACTCTGGTTCTCTGCATGGGAGTGTGTGTGTGTGTGTGTGTGTGTGTGTGCGCACGCACGCACACACGTGCACAGACGTGCGCACATACAATAGTTCATGGGCAATCTTCACTAGTTCAAGACTAAGTTCAGTAGTTTAAGGGAAATCTTTTGAAGATAGATAGTTACAGGTGCTAGCTGATAGAATCAAAGGCACACAGAAATTGAAAAGGGAATCTAAGGGGTTTGTATTGAGTATTGACAATGTTCATATATTGTCTATATATGACAATATTCAGTGTCATATTCAATATGTCAAATATTCTATTTTTATCTTTTTTATACTTCTCTTTGACACCTGAGGTCATCAAAGGCTTCTTTGTGCAATCAAGTTGGTTTACAAAATGTCTATCTTTTCTGTGACAGGATCATTTGTGTCTGTATTGTCGGAATCCCTCTTTTGGAAAGCACTGCGTCTTCAGCTGTCTTCTCCTGTACACCCTTGGACAAAACCACTCCCCATCCCAAAGATGCTCACACCAGAAACCTGCTGTCATTCTTGACTCTGTTCCTCTCCATCAGCAACCCCCTCTTCCATTCACATTCACTTGAAAAGTCACCCATTCCTGTCCTTCCTCCCTGCAAAACGCATCTCAAATCCATCTACTTTTTTCCCATTTTTACTGCCTAGTATGAATCATCATCACGTCTTGCTTATATTCTCATCAAAGTTTCCTAACTGTTCCGTAGTCCTTCACATTTGTGCCCCCTAACCCATTTTCTACACGGTGACTGGAATGATCTTCTTACAACATCAGGCAGACCGTGCTGGCCTGTCCTGAAACATTCCAAAGCACTCAGGTGAAAGTCCACTCCGTTCTGTAGATCACAAAGCTGCTGCCTGCAACCTGAGCCATGTCACGAGCCCTGTGTCCCTGTTTACTGCACTTCTGCCACACCTCCCTATATTTCCGTTGTGCTTCCTGACCTCGGTGACTTCCTCCGTGGTGTTCCTTTGTCTGGAATGTCCTCCCTTCTGCTCATCACTCCGCTACTTCCTCCTGATCCTTCAGATCTCAGTGTCTTTCTCTACCCTAGGTAAACCTGGTGTCCCAACCTGTTATTCTCTCTCATGATATGCACAGCACAATGGGAGGAGAAGCTATGGCAAAGCTCTTTGCCTAGATGGTATTTATCATAGTTTGTAATTAAATATTCATTTATGTCTTACTTCCTTGGTATTGGTCTCCCCCCTTAGACTGTAAGGCTCATAGAGGAAAGGAATGCATCTATTTTATTCTTTGATGTATAGCCAATAATAGCTGTTGAATAATAAGTAAGTTCTTATTTTCCAAAACTGTTTTGAAATCTGTCATGCTATATTGAGGACACAGACTTGAATTGCAAAACAATAACTTCCATTCACAAAACAGCCATTTTACAATCAGTGTGAAGAAAAGCTATGAAAAGGTGGCAGTTAGGACCTCATGCAAGGACCTACATCTTCTGACTTGTGGAGGCTTCTGCTACTACAAAGAAATTCTTAGGACTTAAAATCTCCCAAAGAGGAATAGCATAGAACAGGGGTATTACAGACTGAGTCACTGAATTCATATGTTGAAGTCCTGGCCCCCAGTAAATCAGAATATGACTGCATTTGAAGATAGGGTCTTCACAGAGCTAATTAAATAAAGATGGGATCAGTAGGGTGGGGCCTAATTCAATATGGTACCCTTATAAGAAAAGGAGATTAGGACACAGACCCACACAGAGGTAAGATCATGTGAAGACACCAGAAGATAGCCATCAAAGCCAAGGAGAGTGGCCTCAGAAGAAACCAACCCTGCTGATACTAGATTTTAGATTCCTGGCCTCCAAAACTGTCAGAAAATAAATTTATGCTGTTCAAGCCACCCAGTCTATAGTATTTTGTTATGGTAGCCCAGATTGATTAAGACACTTGAGGGAGTAATATCTAAGGTTGAAAAGAGTGTTTTCCTTGACATAGCTGAGCGCTCCATAAGAATGGGTTCCCTCTACACCAGAGCAGCCCAAAAGTTCCAGGATTTTCTCTACACCTGGAGGTGGAGTTAGAGCCACAGCCCAAAGGACTCCCTCTTACTACACCACAGAAAAAGTGGGTTTAGATCTGAGGTCTTCAGTGCAGGTCCACCGAGGAGCAGATACGGCCATTGCCCACAGGGCCACAGTGATTAAGGCAATGTGACAATTATAGTCAGAGTTCTTTGTTTTTTAAATTTTTTAAATATTTTTTTTTTGAGAGAGAGAGAGAAAGAGGAGGGAGGGGCAGAAAGAGAGAAGACACAGAATCTGAAGCAGGTTCCAGGCTCTGAGCTGTCAGCACAGGGTCCCACCGGGGTCTCGAACTCACGAATTGTGAGATCATCGCCTGAGCCAAAGTCGGTAGCTCAACTGACTGAGCCACCCAGGCACCACCAGAGTTCTTTCTAATTTGGGAGGTAAAAAGTGTGTTTCACCTTTACACTCACCCTTCCGTCTCTTTCTCACTGTGCCCACTGAAATGATCACTGTAGGCAGTGGTCTCCACTTATGATTCACAAGGGAGTTTATCAGTTTTCATTCATCTGAGTATGTCTCAATCAACAAAGGAGTGGGTATGTCCACAAAACTGGGTCCAAAGATTTTTCAGATCTAGGATCCTCAGAGATCCCATTAATTTAAAGCCTGACTTATTTTGTCTATTATTTCACAGTATGACTCTTTAAAATACATTGCTTTGAGATAACACATCTGCCTTTTGAATGCTAAAACTCCATGAAGGTGTGTGCGTGTGTGTGTGTGTGGGGGGGGGGGAAATCTATATTTGATCAGATTTATGACATTTAGTTTGTCATTTTAGGATAAAGATTCTTCTAATCTTTCAACATATATATATGATTAAGTGAGCTTAATATTTAATAAATTTTGACTCAAGTTCAATAAAACCTTTGTCAGTATTTCTTTAGCTTTAGTTCACATATTCTTTTTTTTTTAAGTTTATTTATTTACTTGGAGAGAAAAAGAGAGAGAGAGAGAGCACACAAACACGGGAGAGGCAGAGAGGGGATAGAGAGAATCCCAAGTAGACTCTGTGCTGTCAGTGCAGAGTCTGATGTGGGGCTTGATCTCACAAACCATGAGATCATGACCTGAGTTGAAATCAAGAGTCAGAGGTTTAACCCACTGAACCACCCAGGTGCCCCTACTTCAGCATATTCTAATTATTCATTAAACTAGTAGCAAAGTTTTATTGGCAAGCCAACTGGGCCTAAAAAGGAGAAGTAGGATGATATTGAGCAAAGGAAAATATAGGATGTAAATCAAGTGAGAAACTACTTAAAAAGGGAAAGCTGGATCATAGGGAACTTTGAGCTGGGTGGTACATTAGAAATCCCTCATTTGTTCAAAGAAAATAGGAATTAAAAATGGGTTGTTTACATTTTTTGCATGTTTTAGAAAACATGTAGATTCTTAAATGCTTAGAGAATTGGGAACAACAGTGAAAACATATTTTATATATTTAAACCCAGTATTTAAAAACTAGGTTTCTATATAAAGCCTATTTTGCACTTATAAATATTAAAAGCTATGTGTTAAAACCTGGTCCCTGTGCACCCATAACAGCACCTCGTCAGTGACCCCAGCCCAGCCAACTGCATTTGTAGGCTGCATTTTGTGTGCCGTCAAACATTCCACATCTGCACAATTTTGCACATCAATTTTCCTCTGGCACGTTTTGAAATAAAAAAATGCTACCATTATAGATGAATCGATATTAAAAGAATGATACTCTTTGGGAAAAATAATACATAAATTTCCATATTATTATTAACATGATAGAGTTCATTCAATCTCTCAGAAATCTTTATCCATCCAGTAAGCTGATTCACATTGGGACTGAGAGATGTGCAGGCCTATTAGGGCAGTTTGTTTCCCACTGAGGCCGGGCACAGCTGGCAAGGGCCGGAAGCTGTGGACTTCGCTGTGATTGCCACACAGGGTTGACCACTGTGTGTCCAGCAAGTCAGAGCCTGCCTACATCTGGGACATGAGCATTGGGAATGTGACAGATCCACAGCGGGGAGGGAGAACTGAAATGGCAAACAGAACAAGAGGAAACAGCAGAGGCACAGAGTTAGAGCCAACCACAGCGCTGTCTCCTCTCTGCTCCATGACCTGAGAAATTCTAGAACGTTTCTAGGCCCTGGCTTTCCACCTCTCCAACATGGGGGAAATAATACTAACCTCTTGTCTTAGATTGGGATCCCAAGGTGACAGACTGGGAGGAGTTAATTATGATGACGTACATCTCAACAGCAGTCTTAGTGGGTCCTCCGGGGATCTCCTGATGAGTGAATAAAGCTCTTCAGAGTTGTCCTGTAACTGAGACAAAGGGGCACACCAACCAGTCACTGTATGCAGACAGCTCCCCTCCTACAGAGGCAACTTGACCCCGGAAGAGGCAGCTCCCTTCAGCTGATGGCAATCCTGGGAGGGGCTCACCTGAAGCCATGAACAGGCACTAATGCTGGCAGCTGGGAGAATAAGAAGCTTCCCCGAAGAAAGGGTTTGGGCAGTACCCAATATTCATCGCATGCATCCTGAGACACTCATGTATAAGTACAGCCCATCTGGAAACAGCTCCTCCAGGATTCTGGATGGTTTCTCTTCCTGGGAAAGCTGACAACGGAAGGCATAGTGGATGAACCAAAAGCCCCCAACATTGCAGCCGGTACTAAGGCTACAAATGGTCCTTGTGTCCCTACTCTACTACATGTTCTAAATTCCCTTTACCTTTTAGCATCTCTGCTGGTCTAAGTGGCTCATGTGGTGGAGGGACCCAGATGCTCACTCCTAAGTGGTCTGAGCTTCTGGTGGCCCTTCTGGCTATGGCTGTTGCACGTGGCCATTTATGGTCAAACTTGGGGAACTGAGTACCAAGAGATGACCCAGTGGATGACCCGAGTACCATGTGAATTCTTCCCTTTTGTAGCAGCTTCCATGCTTCTTCTGATGGTTAAATTATAGCTGCCTCATGGTGACTCCCTTCTTTGCCTTTGGCACACAGAGATTAAAGTAACCAGCTTGCAGCTGTAGCTTCAAGTTGAAAGGCATTCTTGCCGCGAGCCCCACTGGAGGCATTTTTCCCTGTGGGAACCAGGACCACTAGATCCTCAGAGCCCAGAACTGCAGAGCTGGGCAGCACAAATGGTACATTGTGTGGATCCTGCAGCTCCTTCAGTGTCTAGGCTCCTCCCACCCTCAGCAGGCCCAGTAGTATATCCCTGGTCAGGTGGTGTTGGGGTGTATCCCTAATTAACTGTCAGCAGCCATGAGTGGAGCTGGGGGTAAATCCTAAGGCATGAGCAGTGTGTTTTCCTACAAGACAGAGGACTCTGCTCCATCTTCAGACAAGGGGAGTGATGTCCTATAGTAGGGAGAAGTGGGCTACTTTTGCAGGAGCCAAGGGTCCAAGGACTCCTGGGGTTTTGGGTGTTCTTTAATGCATTCACCCAGGTGACCTCATTCCAGATTAATGGGTCTCATTCCTTCCCAATCAAAGCTCTGACCTTGACACAGATGACTTGCTGGAGAGCAGACCATTCAACCTTCTCTGGTTCTCAGCTATGCTGGTAATTAAGTCCTGAGACTGATCCTCTCACATTTTCTTCTCTCTGGCTACAGGCAATGTGATTGTCCTTTCAGATGCTTCTGAGAAGGCCCTCTGAATTCACACTTTGCTTCAACTTGCTTCACTTTTTATTGTCTTTCTTCAGTGTGTTGATCACACTCAGCAAGAGTAACCTAATTCCATTGCCTTTAAAATTACAATTGCACTGCTACAACATGCCAGGGACTGTCCACATTCCATGTATTACCAGGAATGGAGACCTCATTGCTAATTAGTTGGCAGATGACCTAGTTCCAAAATCCCATTTTAGAGATTACTTTCCAGGACTATTCCCGGCACCAAGGTCTTAAACTGGGTTCTCAGGGAGGCAGAGTCTGTGATGTAGATTTGCATACAGAAATTCCATTGGATGTATTCCTGGAAAGAGTACATGTGGGGAGAGGGTAAAGAGAGAATAAGACTGAGCAGAGGGAAAAATTGAACTGCAGTGAAATAGCCCCAGCTAATCTGGGGGATCTCTAGATCTGAGATGACCCTTCAGAGTTGCTTGAATTGAAGTGAGGGGACTGGGCCTGTGTTGCACCCTTACTAACCAAACTGTCATTGGATATGAGCTCCTTTGGGGAAAGAACACAGAATTGTATAAGGCAGCTCCCTCTGGCCTCACTAGGCGCCATCAGCTGGCAATAATCCTGGTGGCTGGTAGAATAACCTCAGTCCTGAAGGAGGGGCAGGGAGAGAAATATGGGGCCTACTAATGCTATTCTGAAAATTTCATGAGATCATGAATGTGGAAGGGCTTTAAATTTGTTCAACACTTTATAAATCTCTTATTTTCATTATTTCATAATTTTGACTTGGATTGGCATGGGCATGGAATTAACCACCATAGTCAGTAGAAACTGTCTCTTTAATGACAAGTCATTGGCCTTCAAATAGTCTATCATCTAATTCTAAGACTCCAAATTTCTGGTAGGTTTCAGAAAAATCTCTCACTGAGCATCATGCGGAAATGAAGGACCCACATTCGACTTCTTGTTTCCTATCCAAGATTTTTCCTTTAGTGAGCAGTTCTGAACATCTGAAGGGTTAAAGGCTAGTATCATTGCAAAGTTGAAACAGAACCATAAGTTTAATATTATTTTAAAGTTAAAGTGATTTAACATGACACCAAGCTTGAGTTAACATTCTACATGGTTGTAGAGATATTAGGGTTTAAACAGATGTCAGCAATTTTTTTAGAAAACGGAAATTGAGTTCTACAGATGGTGAAGACTGAGGAGCTCAAAGTGTTGTATAAAACATGTACACTCGAGTAAAAAGTAATCATCTTTATATTTCAAGTTTGAAGACGCCCTTTTGGTGATGAGGATAATTTTCAAGCCGATCAGACAGAAATCTATTTACCTTTTACTTCCATATCATACTTTTATTTTTCCTCTGCTACATTTTCTAATTATGGAAGGTATCTGTGAAGTAATATAGGACTTTATCCTTTCCCAATTCCCACCTTTATTCTACCTAATTTTTCTATTAGCGCAATATTATTCAACCTGCCTCATCACATTTTCCATAGTAACAGGCCATGGTGTTGTAAAAATCATTGCCTTCTAGACTTTTATTATTTTCTCTATGTAGTTGGACTTCTTTTAGAAACTTGCAATTTTCACACATTTATTTTAATGGAGATGCTCTTGCCATTTAAGGAAAGGTTTTCAGGGATGTAAGAAAATATTTAGGTATGTGAGTTTCACTCACCCTCATCAGTTCTTGCAGTTACACTATTTGGAATCAGAAGATAAAATTTTCCATAAATGATGAAACAAAATCTGCATTTTAATTTTTTATTTTTTTAAAGTTTATCTATTTAGGGGGTGCCTGGGTGGCTCAGTTGGCTAAGTGTCCGACTTTGGCTCAGGTCATGATCTCACAGTTCATGGGTTTGCGCCCCGCATCAGGCTCTGTGCTGACAGCTCAGAGCCTGGAGCCTGCTTCAGATTCTGTGTCTCCCTCTCTCTCTGCCTCTCCCCCACTTGTTCTCTCTCTCTCTCTCTCTCTCTCTCTCTCTAAAATAAACATTAAAAAATTTTAAATCATAAATAAAGTTTATTTAGAGAGAGAGAGAGAGAGAGAGTGCACTCACATGTGAGCAGGGGAGGGGCAGACAGAGAAGGAGAGAGAGAATCCCAAGCAGGCTCGTGCTGTCATCACAGAGCCTGATGTGGGGCTAGATCTCATGAACCTTGAGATCATGACCTGAGCTGAAATCAAGAGTCAGATTCTCAACTGACTGAGCCACCCAGGCATCCCAAAATCCACATTTTTAAATGAGGGAATGTAAAAATACAACATCAACAAAATTATCACTTCCTGTTTTCTCCCAATCAGTTTTAGGTTTTTCCAAATATATAATCAATCTTCTGTACTTAAAACCCTGACTGCTGGAGAAGTATAAAAAAAAACACACCCCACAATTTTGTTTGAACAGGAGGAGATTCCAGAGACTGGAAAGAGGATGAGGAATATGGGATCCACTGTGGAAAACATGTGGGACAAAAGATGCCTCCATTTATAGGTGTGCTGGTTTCTAGCCTAAGACCCTGGGAAAAGTGTGTTGTAACAACAAAGCTACCAACCCTGGTGGAGAATATCTGTTCTATTTCCAGTACAAAGAAGATCCACACATAAAGACTGCCCCTGACTCCCAAACCATCTTACCCTTGAGGGCCAGAGTTCTCATTCACAACTGCCTGTCACCATACCCAGCATCCTCTTTCCAGTAGGTTCAGGAAGGACTTTCAGGGTCATGAAGGAGTTGAAGCCATACTAGATAAATGTCTCTTCCAGCAACTCCCAGTGGGACCACAATCCCTGCTTCCTCTACCAGTCTCCATCTAGAGACTTCTATCACTTTGAGTCTTTCTTTCTCTCTGGCATGGCTCTACCTTATTGTCTTTAGAGAATATCATTAGCTGCTTATTCCCTGGTCCCCTTCCTCAGCCTTGAGGTTGCCTTGTTTCCCCTCCTTCCATCTTTTGAAAATCACTCTGAGTCCTATCCTTTCAGACATGAGGGCTAGACTCTGTATCACTCACTGTTCTTCTTTACCATCCCTTCTCAACAATGACACCAGCCACCTTTTAGTTAGCTCTGTTCCTTATGATGACCCTATAAGATTGAGTTTTACTTCAACTTTCTAATGAGAAAACTGAGACTTGGAAAGCTAAGTAACTTGTTCAATGCCACAAAGCTAATAAATGACAGCACTTAGACTATATACTTCTCCCAGCATTACCCCCTTCAGCACATTACCTTCTGAGATGAAAAATAAGATTCTTATCCATCACAGAGATGGCAGGCGCCCATTCCCACCACACTTCCTGCACACTTCTCATGTGGCAACGTCAGGGTAGGTGGAAAAGGAGGACAGAGTGACTGCAGACCAGTGAAATCAGATATTTCTGAGCAGCTGTGGGGAGAGTAGAATTTCTCAAATAATATTGCTGCTACCGATGCCTCCCAACCCGAGGGCTGTGATTTACCAAACCAATAAGTAGGTTTACTTGAGAACAGACCAGAATTCTCCTGGATGTCCAGGAGAAGTCCCTGGATGGTTGTCAGTCACTTCAGCCTGAAAAGTGGAAGGCAATTCAAGAACCCCCCACTGTTCCAGCACTACAGATCCTAGTATCAATGAGATTGAAAAGATAACAGATCCTAATGCCTCGCTTAAGATGTCCAGACTTCCCACACAGACACCATTAGGTCAGGATAGCTACTAGGATCTGTTATTTTTTTTTTTTTTCCAATCCTATGTTAATAGGATCAGCATTGCCTGAACATTGAGAGCTCCTGGAACCTCATTCCACTCAGCTCACTAAGTGGCAGATATCTGTTTTATATATGAATATCTTATTGCCATTTTAGCCTTTATATTAAACCTATTTTAAAAGCATAGCCCAAAGCCATCTCTGCCATTGGCTTCTTTCTCTTTGCTCTTTTCTTTGAGCTACAAACTGAGCACATCAATAGCTGCTCTGAAAGCTTTGATGCTTCTTTGGCAATGACTTCAGTCCTCTGCATTTACCACAGAATGGCAGTGACTGTCTTATGTGGAGAAGCATATTTGTGGTTGATAAAATGCTAGTTCAATAGGGGGGAAAAGTGAATTGATTATATTGAGCATTTTCATAACTGTCACTTTTCTAAAAGACAAAAGAGAATAAATTTTGGTTCCTTCATCTATTCCATATATACACTGATTTTTAATTACAATCAAACATTATTAAAGGAAATCCAAGCGAAACCAGGGAGAAAATTATAACTATGGTTTAGTACATAGGATTCCATTTGGGCTGGGGTGGGGGAGGTTGGCAGGCGCTTTCAAGCATTTACATTTGTGCAATATTTGATTATGTACACAATTACTCTGAAAGTATTCTACTCAGTATAATTACATGGAGAATAATACGTGGTACGTAAGGTTCTGCAACCCTCTTTTACAGTCTGAATTCTGAGAAATAAGATTTCTACTGCCCTCTGCCTAAAAGCATGGTTTAATTCTATCATATCCTACTTTTTCATCCCAAAGATTTTTTAGCTGAACAACTTTGCCTTTGGAACCCACCATTCTTCTTCCAAGAGAGGCAATGTGATAGTGGTTATTTATGTGCAGGGACTCAGCGACCAAGACTGTTTAGAATCAAGGCTGCATCACTTAGTAGCCTTATTAGCCTGTGGAGCTAGTTCCTTAATCCCTCTCCATTTCCTCAGCTGCAAAGTGGGTATAAAGCACTATCTGCTTCATAAGATCATTGGGAGTAACAAATGCAGTCCTGAGCACCAAGTTATTGAAGATAGTAATAATAAAAGTTAGTTGTCATTATTACCAGGGCGATGACAGTCCTCAGTGAAACCATGGGACAGACCATATTGTTTTAGAAGGCTCACTTGCCACATGAGAAGTAGTTTGATGGATGTGAGCAAAATCCCTATAGAGATATGGATTCTGCTTCTGAAAATGGTTTCTGGAAATGGCTCCTTCTTCTGAATGACCAAGATGGTTCCAAGTCCTGGCAGGACAAACTGAGACCATGTTCCTTTGACTGACTATGTAAATGAATCCAAAACTAGAGTCAAGCTTTAATTTTGACATTATTCTTTCTTTTAAGGTGATTTATCCTTCTGGGCCCTCCTAAGCTGTGGTGATAATGACAGCTGGCACTCCAGGAATACTTTTCAAACATGGAAAAATTATTTGGCATTGGAGGGTGTTTGGGTAAAAAGGAGAGGCCTGCTTTGAAACTAGGATTTACAGTCACCTCTGGGCTCTGCTGCTGTTTCTCTGTTGATGAGCTTGTAATTAGATTATTTCATCAGCGTTTCTCAGTGAGTGGTCCTCTCAATCACCAGGGGGGAGGGTGTTCATGAAAAGTGCGTATGCCTGGGCCCCACCCCAGACTTTTGGGATCAGAGGTGGGCAATCTGCATCTTAACCCGATTTCTGGGTGATCCTCATGCACACCCAAGCGTGAGAGCCTCTGATATCAAATACCATCGTGCATGTTAATGTCACTACTGACATTATTTCAGCTTCTAGCACTTCTCACTTTGTTTTGAGAAGGAGAAAGAGATGGTTAATACTTAAAATTATGTGTTCATTCATGGGCTATGGGCCTTACACCTTTACTTCTCTGTACATGGGAGTTATGAGAGCTCCTGAACTGTTTTTAATGTAAGAATGAATAAATGTTTAGTGTTTGGGGATCTCTGCTAAGAGGTGGTATAAATGTGCCAAGCATTATTATAGGAGAAATATGTAGGTGGGGTTGACATATGTGTGCCCCAAACCCCCATTTGCCATAATTTAAGAAAATAGATACCGAAGTGGTGCCAGTGAATCTTATAGCTAAGCTACTGTTTTGGCTCTGTAGAGGGAGGGCATGCTTAGCCCAAGGGAGCTATAAAACATCAGCTGAGCATTGATGGAGTTGGGAGTCAAATAGAAACCTGTTCTCCTGTGAAAACATGCACATATGTGGAATTGCATTGCTATAATCAGGACACGACCAAATTCACAGATGTGCCCAATTTTCTGTTTCCTCTATATTTTACCAGTTTCACGGCACAGTGACAAATGAGGAAAGTACTAAACCGATTTTGCATAGCATCTCATAGAAGCTGCTCACAAATCTCACTGGTGGGAATGAACCTCACAAATGTTAATAGTTAAGTGCTACATCTGTCTAATCCATCTCTGGGACACACTAAGCTCTCTGTTACTTTGCATATAGCAAATTGAAGAAATACCATTATTCTAAGTCAAGTTTAAAAAAAAAAAAGAAAAGATTTCCTTAACAAAAAAAATTCATCTCTCCCCAATGATTTTCCTCCTTCTATTTTCACATTTCCAAGTGTGTATGATTGATAATTATAAAATGGAATCAGAAAAGAATAGCTGACTGAGGAAATCAGAAAAGGGGGAAAGATAAACCCTGAAGTCTTGTCACTCCCACTACATGTGTTTCTCACTATATTTTAGCTCCTAAGATTCTAGGGGGCTCTTAAAACTCCTCTACCAATACCCAGAAGAAGGAAGGCAGGATTTTCATAGTTTGAAAAAAGAGAAAAAAAATATTGTAGTGGACAATTATTTTTTCTGACCATCAGTGTCCACCCTCACTCCCACTCTCTTTTTCTTTCTTTCTCTTTTTTTTCTTCCTTCCTTCCTTCCTTTTTTCTTTCTTTTTCTCCTTCCTTTCTGTTCTTTCTTTCTTCCTTTCCTTTCCTTCCTTCCTTCCTTCCTTCCTTCCTTCCTTCCTTCCTTCCTTCCTTCCTTCCTTTTGGTAACCAGATTCCAGTTTCCTTTGCAGGAAATCACCTGACTCCATTAAGTGAAGTCTTGAGGGTCTGTTAATTAAGATATCCCTTCTCTCTCCATCCCAGTGATTGAGTGCCTGACTCAAGCTGGGTCAATCAGACATGCTCTCCTGAGCTTTGAGCCTTCAGCACAGGATAAAAAGGATGGCTGAGTGCTCACTCCTAGGAGCAGTGCCTTGCCAATACTGTCCATTACTGCCAATATTGTCCATTTCTTGTCACCCGGAACCCCAGAGCTGCTCTCAGTCCTGAACTTTTCCCAGTATGAATCTTCACTCAGCTTTTCTCCTTTAGCCCCTCCATATCTTTCCCATACATTCCTTTCTTTCATAACCTAGCGAACGTTCTTCACTGTTGCTTAGAATCAGAGGTGTCAATCAAAATCTTCACCAACTGGCTTACCAGTGGGAAAAGGCAGTGACTAAATGGGCCATGTCCCTCAACAAAGAGAATGGTCAGGGTGCCCACCAGTGGGCTACTCACAAGCAAAGGGCTTTTACTAAAGATATTAGATCTCAGTGTTCTGCTTAGTTTAGGAATAGTGGTATTTTAACCTGAGTCACCCGAGGTTTACCTGGATTCATATGATAGAAATAAAAGATGGCAATATTAAAAAGAGAAGGGGGAAGATACTGACAACCAAGGAAGGATTGTCAGAAGGATTGGTAATGAACATGATGTTGAGTAGCATAAGTGAAAAGCTGCACGATGAGCAGGTCTGCAGTAAGAGTAGCTCTCAGATCTGTAGAATCCTAGAGATTCTTTTGGGATTCCCACAAGACACTACATCCATGGCTTAAGAAAGACTTTACTTGGGTAGAAAAAAGCAGTAAGCATACACAACTGTAGACAAATTTTCTTTACTGAGGAATACCAATAAATGGTATTGATAAATCCTTCACTGACTTTTACAGATGCCTTGGGAAATTAGGATAAAGTCACAACCTCTCCAATTAGCATAATGGATCCGTGAAACTGTGAAAGACCAGCATCTGGTTTACTTGTGGGAGAAGGCAGAGTTATAGTACAGGAAGGTATGACGCTGAAAGTTAACAATGGACCCGAGTAGAGTGTGTGATCATGTGATTGAGTCAGTGCCTACCTTTGCAGCCTCCTTCCTCAGCCAGGCACGCTCCAGTGCAAGCATATGGAATTAGCTCCAGTTTCCCTAGGGCACCATGCTAGTCCATGTCTTGTACAACCATTCCTTTCACCTGGAATGTCCTCCCACCTTGTCTAACTGGGGATGTCTACTCTTCCACAGCCCTCGGTTCATACGCATCTCTGTGCACTCTAGAAAAAGCACCACTTGCTCAAGACACTTCATTCTCCTGCCAGAAAATTGTTGAAGTATATTGGTTTTTGTTAAAAACATTTTATCAATATTATTATTATTATTATTATTTTTTAACTTACATCCAAATTAGTTAGCATATAGTGCAACAATGATTTCAGGAGTAGATACCTTAATGCCCCTTACCCATTTAGCCCATCCCCCTTCCCATAACCCTCAGTTTGTTCTCCACATTTATGAGTCTCTTCTGTTTTGTCCCCCTCCCTGTTTTTATATTATTTTTGTTTCCCTTCCCTTATGTTCATCCGTTTTGTCTCTTCAAGTCCTCAGATTAGTGAAGTCATATGATTTTTGTCTTTCTCTGACTGACTAATTTCACTTAGCATAATACCCTCCAGTTCCATCCACGTAGTTGCAAATGGCAAGATTTCATTCTTTTTGATTGTCGAGTAATACTCCGTTGCGTGTGTGTGTGTGTGTGTATCACATCTTCTTTATCCATTCATCCATGGATGGCCATTTGGGCTCTTTCCATACTTTGGCTATTGTTCATAGTGCTGCTATAAACATGGGGGTGCACGTGTCCCTTTGAAACAGCACTCCTGTATCCCTTGGATAAATGCCTAGCAGTACAATTGCTGGGTTGTAGGGTGGTTCTATTTTTAGTTTTTCGAGGAACCTCCATACTGTTTTCCAGAGTGGCTTCACCAGCTTGCATTCCCATATCAATGTTATTATTTTAATTCTATTGATAATTATTATTTAAAATGCACTAATCTGTCATAAATACTGCCCCTTATGTTCAGCAGCACACAACCTGCATGCTCATCTGGACGGCTCTGGACGACAAAATATCCAGAGATGCTCACAAAGAAAAAGCTCAAAGCTTACAAACTTCATCTTTTCCTTGTGTGTGTTCCCACTCTGTGTAGAATGCCAGCTCCACTGTGCACCAAACAATGGTTTTGAATGCGTTTGTTTATATACCTATCACCCCCACAACAAGGGGAAACAGTTGAGAAGAGAGACCTTTTCTTATTCACCTCTGTAACTCCCGTGACCAGCTAAGTATTGGTAAATGATAAGACACTCAGTAGATTTTTGTTGAAGAAATGTTTATACATAGCGCCCAAAGTAGGGCCTTGCACATAAATAGCATTGACTCAGTTAAACTGGAAACAAAAATTGGTGGTATTGGTACTTTTATACCAGCCAGTTACGATTTTGGGGTGGGGGTGGTGTGGGGGAGGTGAGCACACACATACGTGTTTATGTGTGTGTTGAGATCTTAATGATAGCATCGAATTCAAAGTGAGGGTATTTTCATCTTTTAATACTGTGTCCTACTAGTACCTAACACAGTGTATATGCTCAATAAACATTTGCTAAATGAATAAATGAGTGATCATGAACGAGTCAGTGAGTGAATCAGAATGAAGAAAGTGTCACCATCACTCTTATTTACAGGCTAGCAATATTGAGACTTGATTTCTTAATGAAGTGTGGAGCTTAGTTTAAAAGTCTATCACATCATGATAAATGTTTGAGAAAGTATGTTTCTCCCTAATATAAAAGAAACATCTCTCTCCTATTAATATGGTAGGAGTACTGATGCAGAGAAGGGTAAAAGCCCATTATATTAGGTGCAGAATAAAGCGTTGCTCAAAAAGTTAAAGGATTTTCCCTCAATTTTTTTAGTAAGATTGATTAATTGAATGTTGACTGTTGATTGAATTGATTAAATGTTGCACTGGCCTTTACACTGTAATGTCAGCAAATACACTGACCGGCAGAAACACTCAGCACTTCTGCCCTCCACGTTCACCAGAAAAGATCCAAGTCTGTAAGAATAGCTGAAAGCAGGAATTTGTTTTTTAAAAAGAAAATCAACATTCAGGAACTAGTGCTGTGCCATCCCAAACTTAAAAAACAGCACTCAGTTAGTTGAGTGGCCAACTTCAGCTCACCTCATGATCTCACGGTTTGTGAGTTTGAGCCCTGTGTTGGGCTCTGTGCTGACAGCTCAGAGCCTGGAGCCTGCTTTGGATCCTGTGTTTCCCTCCCTCCCTGCCCCTCCCCCACTCATGCTCTGTCTCTCTTTCTCTCTCTCAAAGAATAAATAAACATTAAAAAATTGAAAAAAAAAACAACACACCATCAGAGCCCATTCAGTTGAAATTGACGTTGGCTGTGGATAATCCTCATCATGAAAGATCTCATTTTGTTCCATATATGCTATTTTCTAGGGTTGGAAAGTAAGTTAAGACAAGAAGAACTAAAGGAAACATGCTTTCTGGTTAACTCTGAGACAGCTCAAAATTCCTTTAATCAGAAGACTCAAACATTCCAGTTACTCCAGGTTTTACTGGCTTTGAATTGGTGTGGGATCAGCAAACTCTATGATAGTCTATTTGTCAGTGGGATCAGGGAAGCTTTTCAGTGACAAGAACTTTTCAAAACATTGACATTAGGTTTAATGGAGAAGACTAGGTCTTCTACTTATGGTGCAGCAAATGGGTAATGAATGTATGTCCACACACTCACTGGGGCCAGCAGACATTGCCAGGTTATTTTCCACATTGAGTATTAAAGGCATAATACCTGGAGCCTCTGAGATTTCCAAGGACCTAAAAAACAGTTTAAAAGACGAAATTTAAAAAAATTATTCAAAATGCAAAAAAGGCAACATGAAATTAATAAATGTTTAATTAAATGTCTCCAAAACATAAGACTATATCAAATTCATTTAGTGTTAAATTTAGAATTCATGAAATTTCCATTATATTTAAAAGCAATTTGTCAGCTAGATTTTATCATTTTGCCAAGTGATCAAGAAATCAGTCAACTGTGAATTAAGTATGCTATCTATAGCCAAATAATTTTTAGCATAAGAATATAAGCATCAATTTTATAAAATGTATAAAAATTATACTATGAAATGTGGGTACATTTCCACATATTTGATATCAGGTGCCCTTGAAGAGAGATTGCCTGGGGTCTGCAGAGGGGGCTCAAACCCATGGTGATTCTATCACTTGTAAGAAAGAACCCAGGACCTGATGCATCTTTTGTTCTCACTCTTCTCTTCTGGGGTCAGCTCACGCAGCAGGAGGCAGTCATTCAGCGTGGAAAAGCACTGGATTTGGAGTCAGAAAACCAGGTTCAAGTTCTATGTGGGCTACCTCCTTTGTTATATGACCTCAGGGGCTGAGGCTCTGCACAACTAATGGGCTCCATCCACAAAAAGGAATAAAATGAGACAATACATTAGGTTGTACTAGATGAAACATCTATTTGTAGGGCAAAACAGACTTCCACCGCAAGTTTCCTGTGCCTCAGCCTAATATTTGAAAGCATTTTGCAAAGAGTAAGTAATTACAGGGATGAAGACACGGAGAGACTTAGAAAAAAAAAAGGAAGGGAGAGAGACCTTGGTGAATGCCTAGATAGACTGGGAATAGCAGCGTGAGGGTTACAGAACCACAGCACCAAGGCTTCTAAGTTTCTCCCAGCCAGAGGCAACTCTTTGATCCCTGGTCTGGCACCCTCTGTGCTAACAATTATATCCTCCTTGCCAACATTCCCCCCAACTGTTGCTACTTAGAGGTCTGTGGACTTATATGTACCCCCAAAGCACAAAGAGATATGACTTTGACCTCTGGCCCCCCCGTCCCCTCCCCTTCAAAGCAGATGGAGAGAACAGGGTAGGTATGGTGGGGGCAGTCTAGAAATTTCCAGTCCTAGAAGCTGGCATTTACTCTGTGAGGCTGACAGATTCAGAACTGCTAATAACCTATAAAATGTTTCCACATCCACCTCTGTTTAAAACTCCACAACCACTGGTTAGATGATGACTCTATGTATTCCATATGGATGTTGCCTTAGAAAGTCCTTCTTTTAGGTTTGCAACTTGTAGAAGCATAGTCTTCTCAGCTTGCTTTTATTCATGGAAGAAGAGACATACCCGGGGGCTGACAGGACCCTGCAGGGGAAGAGGCTCCTCCCCTCACGGTGAGGAAGGGGAGTCCCTTATTTTGCTAGACTCATTTCTTCGTTAATTCAACATAATGATTACAGGTAAAAGACGAGCAAGTTTTAGATAAAAGGCCAGAGGTTATCACAGGAAGATTTTCAGTTGGCTCTTGTGCTAAAAGAGGAAGCTTTGAGGGTCAAACTCCTCCCTGCCACACACTTTCCTTCCTCACTCTCAAAGCCTCTTTCCACTTCCAGCTCTGCCGAGGGTGAGAGGGTATCAGAGAACTTTGTAGAAGCGTCCAGACATTCTCAGGATCCCCTGACTGCACACTTGCTTGGTTAAGGGAGAGGCAAAAAGAACTTAAAAGAAAAAATAGGGGGAAGGAGAGAGGAGAACGAGCTCTCCTAACACTCACTTGGTTGTGGCTCCTGGCTGCTGAGGGTCACCTATGAGTGGTTCCTGAGGCATGGGCTGTGACCACCCTGCTATCGATTAATTCTTTCCTCTTATAACGTTGGGCTTCAGTATACTTAATGAGGGAGAAATAGGATGTGATTTTTTTTTTCCCTTCAGAACCACTCCAGTACGATCTGCAGGATGATTAGCGTGGCTCAGCCTCAGTTGGGATATTATGGCTTAAATTATTCCTATTAGTTTCCAGCTGACCTTGGAACACAAACATTACATCTGATTTCAATGAAACTTTAGACTTTGTTGTTCTCAGTCAACTAATGAAACAGTTGAACCTTCCCATGACTTGCGGTAATTATAATAAAGGGTAAGTATTATCACGAATAATGCAAACTGATTTACAAGATGGCAAAGCGAGATTCTGGAAGCTGTGCACCAAGACATAAAAAATGTGAACCGAACACAGAAAAAAAAAAAAAAAAGTAGGGCCTTCTAAAAGGTCGATCCATTACTGCCGAAATACAGCCCCACCTGGCAGCATTGCTTTGTACAGTGAGTTTTGGCACAACTGACTGGTTACAAGAAACATTATGTTAACAGGAAAAGCCACTTTAAAAGTCCGTTTGATGCTTAAAGCTCTCAAGTACCCCCTAAACGTTTAAGCCAATACTCCAAACTGATTAAAGCATTTACGGAAAATAAAAGTGTTTTGCCATGGGGGGAAGATACTGGGGATCTTGGTTGTTGTTGCTTATTTGTTTGGTTTTACTGAGGTGTAGAGCAGAAACCCCAAATTTGACAGATTTCCCAGTTCTAATTTAGTTTTAAAAGTTTAAGAGTTTATGCCACCCCAAAAAATTTACCCAAACTCAATGGATTTTCAAATCAAACATTATGACCCTCCTGCCATAGGGGTGTGATGGTGCCCTCTTCATGCTTATGTTCTTAGTACTGAATGTAGTACCCGGCACATAGTACATGCTTAATAAATGAGTAATGAACACTAGTGGCCTAAAAAGTGGGAACTCGGCCTCCTAACTCACCTTGGAACACTCTACCATCATATCATATTCAAATGGACATTTCACAGACGTTTCATACACACTGTTTTCTGGAACCAGAGTGTCATATCTCAGCTTCCTGTCCTCCTACTCCCCATGTGCCCAGTGAACTCCTGTTCATCCTTCAGATCACTTTTCCAGAAGAATCCCAGACCTGTGATGCCCAAGGCTCTGGATCAAGGCAGTCTAGGTTCAATTTCTGGCTCTGCCACTTTAATAAGTGACTTGACTCTTTTGTGCCTCAGTTTCTCCATAGGTAAAGTGGATTTTTGTAAGGATTAAGTGCGTTAATATGTATCATCTGCTGGTCACTCAACAAATGTCAACTCTTAGTGCCTTAAGTTACTTGTCACACTGTACTGCAATTATTTGTTTCCTTATACTCCCTTTGCTCAATTCCATCTCATCCCGTGTGGGCCTTCTGTCTTTTTATGTTTGTACTCACCAGGTTTACAAAGCACAGACTCTAAACTTTATAAGCAATAAATACTTGATGATTCAAATAAACCAAAACCAACCCATTCCCTAGGAGGGTGGTACGGCTAATTTCTCTCTTCTTCTTTAGGGAGGTCCTTCCAGTTGGAGAAGGTCATTTGGGTTAGAAACATATAAATTCCACTTCCTGTAACTCACCTTGGTGGGAATGAATTAGAGACATTAAACTTCATCTAGAATTGTTAAACAGCTGGTGTTTCACTTCGGCCAGGCTTTCTTTTAGAGACATACACGTTGACTTGCAGTGTGATTTTTGCTTTTAAAAAATGGTCGCCTTTCCTTGTTATTATCTTGAACAAACGTACATCATGCTTGCTGTATTTCATGTTCTGAACGGAAGTCACCTCCTTCGTAGCTTGCACAGCCAGGGTCAGGGAAGAGGAGAGGTTTAGGGTATACACCGCTTTCTTCCCAAACTATCATTGATTGGAAGAATCTGTTTTTACCCCAACTTTTAACCACATTTTAAAAACTTGTACAAAGTGTTTCCCCAGTTTCTGTTCTGACTGATGTCATTCCCCAAGAACCTAAGTATTTAAAGAAAAATCATAGTAAAAAAATGCACTTTTAGGCCACAAAACGCAGCATAAAACTGAAGCTATTTTGTTGTTTCTAGAAAAATAATTGCTTATATACTGAACCCTTGGTGTTAAGCTCTAGCATTAGGTTAAAAAAATGTGGACATATTTTTAGAAAAAAATCAAAAAATACAAATAAAACTATTCCTTGCATAGGGTAAAATCTGTGACTGTGGCAAGTAAGTGACAAAGGCTTGAGAAACCCTGGGTCAGAGAATATTCCTAAAGTTATTCAACTCTTCCATGAGGGCAGAGGAGCGTTACATCTTGGAGCTAGGATTTCTTCCCCAGTATCTCTCTCTCTGCTCCTGTTGGTGCCTACTTAGGGAAGCAGGACAGTCATGCTACTCATTGGCATTGGTATTTGGAGGTCTTGAAGCCTAGCCACTAATGAGGCTGTCATTATACAAGACAGTAGGAAACGGGTCCCTAGCACAGTCTTGCCTTTCTCTCTGCTATATCAGAAGAACCTCAATTTCTTAGGACCCTTATGCAAGTCTTTTCTCTCAGCCGAGAGGATGGAGGTCTTAGTTGATGGGTGGATATTTTTCTTTCCTATTATGGAAATGAACCACTGAGTTGCCCTCAATAAAAGCAGTTTGTCATTTAACCATAGGGGAATTACAGACAAAAGAAGTTTCTTAGATCATTGGGTCCACCGCCTGCCAGCCTGGGACCCTCCCAACTACCACAGTGTTATTCCCAACTTTAACCCACTCTGTTTTCTGTGTCCCAAGAACTTCCCTCTGACCACTGCTATATTACTTGGGTGGGTCGCTTGTAGGCAGGTTATTCTTGAGTGTCTGCACAATTGTTCTCATAGGTAGTTATCAATCTTGATGCCCCATGGTGAAGTATGACTTTTGTTCTTCCCCCACTTACAACAGACAATTCCTAAGTGCCTACTTTGCACCAGCCCCTGAGGCCAGGCCGGGAGATATGATGCTCAGGAAGACCCAGTTCCTGAGTGGCTTGGCCTCTACACAATGAGTTATTTTCACTTTTTCTTCTCTTTCCAACCTCCTGATGATCTTGGATTATTCTCAGGAGGAGTCCCAGGCCTACTTGGGAAATAGGGCCCAATTGTGTGCAGGGAATCCGCTTCCTCTGCAAGCTTCTCCTCAGGCATCCTCTGCCCCTGGACAGGCTCCCTACAGACCACCACATGGGAGGTCCACCTTCATCCCAACCAACCTCCATCCCCATCCTCCAATAGCTGATAGCAATTATTTCCAGGTGACAAAACATTTAATTTGCATTTGAGCCTTATCTCTGCTTGTGAATAGAAAGTTCTTGTTTTCTTTTAGAGAAAGGAGGCTTTTCCAAGTGTCCAAAATTGTATTCCACATTGTACCCACACAGAAGGCTAGTCTGAGGGGGCAGAATGGACAAATTATTTGATTATGGTCAGGAAACCTTATCTTGAGGCCCAACTCTGTCACCACCTCCTTGGATGATCCTAGGCAAGACACTTAACCTCTGTGAGGCTAAATGGCCCACCTTATAAAGTGGAGCTGCTCTTCCTCGGCTATCCTACTTCAAAACATAATGTTTAAGCTCTCACTGAGGGGTTCCAATAAAACAATGTTCATGAAAGTGACTATGATTGCCAAGTGCTCTGCAAAGGCCAGTAATGTGATTGCACGGTGACACTTTATTTTGTGTAGAACCCCACTCTGCTTGTATCTATGGGGTGTCTTTTTGTCCTTTGCATTCCCTCACCTCTCCTGCTGAGGCCCCACAGAGCCCCTATAACTTCCGGGGCAAAAGCAGAGTCTGCTCTCTCCATACCATGTCAAAAGCACAGATGGTCTTGCCCCATCCATGTGCCAATTCTGGTGGTTAGGCCACTGGTGCCAGCACCATGAGGACCTAAAATGCTCTACGAGACGGGTGCTGAACCTTGGCCTGTGTTTCCAGTGTTCCATGACTGGGTGTTAGCAACTTGATAAGCCTAATGAAGTGTTTTGCAAAGTCATATGCCAATGCGTGTTTCCTTTTTTGTCTGTTTGTTTTGAGAAAGTATCTATAACTTCCATCAGATTTTCAAAAGGGCCCTTAGCTCAAAAAGGTTAAAAAATTCACTGCTGTAAGATAGCTTTTTAAAATTAGTACATTGACATGGATTAGGTTGCTTCATAGCCAGGTAGGAAAAGCATGGATAAAACACTAAAGTCTTATTATATGCTTTTTAGTTGGGAAGTTGCCACTTTAAGAAAAAGATTCTCAGAACCTCCATTTTCTTGGAGTCCCATTTAAGGGTTCCAATGAGACATCAATGCAAGTGCTCTGTGAATTGCCAAATGCTATTTAAATGAAGTTTTACCACACTTTCCCCGCCTTTGACATTTTTTCCCTCTTATCTCTACATTTTCCATTTCCCTACCACTTATATTCTTTTTTGTAATCTAAGATACTTTGTGCTTGTACATTAATTGATCAGAAAAATTGAGAATCAAAATATAAGATATATAATGGTTACATATATAATTACACATGTAATTTTTAATATACACATATACACATAAATGTTCTTTTATAATTTTTGTAGTGTTCTGTATTTTCCCCTTTGTTTATTGATTCCCATTTCTTTCTATTGTTTATATTAATATTTTGAATTATTAGAATTTATTCTCTAGTATCATAGATCCTGAATAAGGCAAGACTTATTTGTTTGTTTTTGTCCAAAACAATCCCTTAGAAGAAAGGAAGTTGTCAAATATTTGAGCCCAAATTATTTCATATCACAGTACACCTTCTCAAATATTTTGCTGAACATCATCATAGTTTAAGCACCTGATCTACTCTTATGTAAATCTTATGTAAATGATACCTGTAGCTTGGTGATCTCATTTTATTCAAGCATATAAAGAAATGTTTGAGAATTAGTTAATGGGTAATATATTTTCTGAATTTCTGCATGTCTTCACATTTAATTAGTAGTTCAGTTGTGGGAACAGAATGTGAGGCAATCATTCATTTTTTTTCTTATAATTTTGAAGGCATTGCTTCATTGTTGTCTAGCACACAGTGTTGATGATGCAAATTCTGTTGTTCATCTGATTCTTGATCCTTTTAGGTAGTAGGGTAGTCATGAATCCTGCTCACCAACTATTTAGGATGCTTTTCCCTTCCTAGCACTTGGTAAAGTTACTTCTTGGACCCCTTGAGCTTGAATGGCGTCATGTGACTAATTCTGGCCAATGAGTTGTGAGTAGAGGGATATGTGTCACTCCCAGGCCAGAGGATTTATTCTGAGAACCTCCAGAACTCTCCCTTTTCACTCCACCATGGCAAAGGGCAATTTCCTATGCAGTGAAATCATTAGCCTAGGTCCCAGAGTGAAAATCGTTATGACCCAGGAACACAGCCTTTCCATATCTGTTGTATATTGTGGAGATATTCAACCTCTCTTGTGATTCTTTCTCAGCTCCCCAAACCCTCGCTACAAAGCTTTGGGCATAAATCACACACTTCCTTTAGAGTGCAATATTCGAGCTTTAGTCTAGGTGCATAAGTTCCTACTACCAGACACTATGGTAGGAGTGGGACAGGGATGCTCTTTTAAAGAATTAACCCAGTGACTGGCCTACCTTGCCCTTTGCATTTAGTGATGTCAAACATGGAGCCTTTCTCGGGCTCCTAAAGATGTCCCTTACTTATTTCCAGTATTTTGGGCTATGGTTTCTTTGGCTCTTTCTGTCTATTCTGATCACATATGTTTTTGTATTCTAGGAATTCTTCAACATTTTTGACCAACATATGGTTTCCAACGTGGTTCTGCCTTTATTAAAAACAAACAAACAAACAAACAACAAACAAAAAACCTTTACTGTCATCTCAAAGGGATCTTTGGAGAGAAAGGAGAGGTAGTTGCCCATGCTCAGTCTGCCATTTTTAATTGGAAGTTAAATATTCACTTTTAAATGAGTTTTCTTTCCAGTGGAAAGAAAAAAATCATATTGATTCTGAATTGCCTAAGTAGAAGGGCAATATATGAGAACCTTGAGAATATAAACTATCTCCTTTTCCTGAGGCCTTTAAAAAGCAATTGTATGAACCTTTAATAAACAACTGTACTTAAGTTTTAGAAGCACAACTTAGAAGGACATGGCAAGGTTATAGAGGCCTAAAAGGATGTAATAAAGATGACTTGAGGCTTGGGCAATAGGGTTTTTGAGAAGAAGTAAACGGAATTAGTACTATTTATTTTAGCCAAATAAAATTTCAGAGTGTCCTAATATAGTAATGCATAAAGTGCTAATGTGCAGATCAAATTTTCTGTATCTCTACTAATGCCAAAATAAGTAGAAACTGAATTTAACTACATAAAAAACAAAAAAAAACTTTAGATGAAAAATACAAAAACAACTTTCTGAATGTTAGAGTTTTTAAAATAGGCAGTGGAATATCTAAGGAGGGTACAGAAACCAGTTCTCCAATTCTTACCAAAAAATTGGGAGAGTTGGTTCCGGTGTAGGTCGGTCTGAAGATAGGAGCCTGCATTAGGCTCTGTCCCTATGACACTATGTTTGTCTGAGAAATTAAGTTGTGGTAAGTCTTTGGCACAGTGGAATATATCATGAACTGCCTATAAAACCGTAAGCAATCTTGTCCTCCATCATCCTTGTAACATGACATAATTCAAGAGAAGACTGAAATAGTAATGTGTTGTGTTGGAGTATTTTTGGCAACTATTAAAAAGCTCACATTTAACTTTTCAATTATGAACTTGAGCCTTCCTTGGAAGTTGTCTTCTTCCCATAAAGTCTTCCCAGATAATGTTTTCCTAGCAACATCTGACCAGATAGCCTAACACATACCCTTGTTAGTTATAAAACATAAGCTGCTTATTATTCTCTATTCAATTATCTCTAGTGGTACAGTTTTTTTTTTTTCTCATTATTCATTGTTTTTGATAAAATTGCCAGCATGGAAAAACAGAAGAAGAGAAAAAAAATAAAGACTATTTTAGCCAAATAAAATTTCAAATTTTCCTAATTTAGTAAGTTTTCAAATGCATAAAGTGCTAATGCGCAGATCAGATTTTCTGCATCTCCACTGAGGCCAAAATAAGTAGAAACTGAATTTGCAGGGAAAAAAGATTTAGGTAAAAAACAAAAAAAGACTCCAAATGTTAGGATTTTTAACTTTGGCAATGAAATACCTAAGAAAGGGATAGAAACTAGTTTTCCAATTCTTAACAGCCTTTTCTTCTCCTGGATAAACTGCACTCGTTCCTTTGACATTCAGCAAATATTCACCAAGTTCCTGATAAGTTTCAGGTCTTGTGTTAGGTCCTTGGTGAATGAGAGTGGATGTGAATAGCTCAGTCCTTGTTCTCAAAAAAGAGCTTATATTTTAGTAGCAAAAACAGACATTAAAGAAGCAGACAGCTAGGCAGTGAGATTCAGCAATTACTATAATCTGCATTTTTCAGATGAAGAAACTTGGACTTAGCTTAAGTAACTCATCCCAGGCCATACATCTTTTTGTGAGTTAGATGGAACAGATATTGTATTGTACAAGAGCATACAATCTTATGATAGAGAAAAGACTGGCTGAAAAAAACCGAGTGAGAAAGTTACTGATGAAGTGTTAATATGAGCAACATAGGAAATAGTGCCCTAAAAGTTCAAGAAAAAGGTAGAAACTTATAGACATAAGCTGACACCGGTGAGAAAGTTCTTTCAGAAGAATCAGACCTCAATTCGGGCTGTAAAGCGGTGGTTCTAACTTGAGCATGCCTCTGGCAGGCTTGTCAGATTGCAGTGCTGGACCTCACCCCCAGAGTTCTGAATTCACATCTAGGATGGGTGCTGGTATATAGCATTTATAACAAGTTCTTCTTCCCACCTTCACCTGCTAGGCTGATGCCGCCAGTCCAGGACCACACCAAGAATCTGCTCTAAATCAGTGGTTTTTGAACAGGGGTGTGGGAAGTAATGTTGCCCCCAGGGGACATCTGGCAGTGTCTGCAGATATTTTTGGTTGTTATACCTGGGTGCTACCACTGACATCTAGTCAGTAGAGGCCAGAGATGAAGCAAAACATCCTACAATGTACCGGACGGCCCCCACAACAAAGAATTATCTGGCCCAAATGTCAATAAGTGTTGAGGCTGAGAAATCTTGCTCTAGAGCTCAACCTTGGCAGCCTATTAGGAACCCCTGGGTAGTGGGGGGTGGGGGGTGGGATAGCGGGTCCTGGGTGGCTCAGTCGGTTAAGCATCCACCTCTTGATGTTGCCTTAGGTCATGATCTCACTTAAGGTCATGATCTCCCCATTCATGAGTTTGAGCCCCACATCGGACTCCACGCTGATAGTGCAGAGCCTGCTTGGGATTCTCTCTGCCTCTCCCCTTCTCCCTATCTCTCTGTCTCTCTCAAAATAAATAAACATTAAAAAAATATTTCATTTTTAAGTAATCTCTACACCAAACAAGGGGCTTGAACTCACAACCCCAAGATCAAGAGTCACACACTCCCCCAACTGAGCCAGTCAGGCGCCTTTATGTTAACGGTTTCTTCATTCTCTTTGTTCTATAGTAATCCATTGTAAAAGTATTTCACAGTGTCTTTATTCATTCTAGTATTTGTGGGCATTTGGGCTTTCAGGTTTTCATTATTATGAAGAATGCTGCTATGAAAATTCTTACCATGTCTTTTGACACACATGTGTGCATTCCTTGGGAATATACATTTAGGAGTGCTGTATTAATTTAGTAGACATGGCCAAAAAAGATTCCAAAGTGGTTGCCATCACCGCTACCACTGGTGGATGGACATTCCTGTTGTTTTACATTTTCAACAACACTTGTTGTCATCTTTTTTCATTTTAATCATTCTGGTGGGTTCACAGTGATTTCTCATTGTGACTTTAATTTGCAATAATTCCCCTGATGATTAATGTGGTCAAGCACCTTATCATATATTAAGTATCCATTTGGGTATCTTCTTTGTGCAATGCCTGTTGAAATTAATGCCCATTTTTCTATTAGATGGTAACTTTTTTTTTTGATTCATAGTTTTTTGTGTGAGTCCTTTGTTGTTTATATATATATGCAAATATCATGTCCCACACATGGCCTGTCTTGATCCTTTCTTGGTGGTTTTTAACAAAAAGAATTCTTAATTTTAATGTATTAATGTATTAATTAAATGTATAAATTAAATCAAAATTTAGGACCTTTTTCCTTTATGGTTAGTACTTTTTTGTGTCCTGTTTCAGAAATCTATGTCCCAAATCCATGAAGATATGTTCTATTCTCCTACATTGCCTTCTAGGAGATTTATTGCTTTACCTTTCACATTTATATGAACAATCAAAACAATTTTGTGATTGGTGAGAGGTAGATGTCAGGGTTCATTGTTTTCCACATAAACAAATGAGCTTTGATCATTCATTAAAAAGGTCATACATCCTTGGGGCTCCTGGGTAGCTCGGTTGCTTAAGCAGCTGACTCTAGATTTCAGCTCAGGTCTTGATCCCAGGGTTGTGGGATCGAGCCCCACACTGGGCTCCATGCTGAGTGTGGAGCCTGCTTAAGATTCTCTGTTTCTGGCCCTCTCCCCCACTCATGCTCTTTCTCTAAAATAAAATTTAAAAACTTTTAAAAGACCATTATTTTCTTATTGTTATAAATCAAGTATCCAAATATGATTGGTTTTAGTATTGTGGTAATTCTGAGATCATAGATGAGTTATATAGAATTAGTATTAGTTATTTCTTAAATGTTTGGTAGAATTCACCAGTGAAGCCATCTTGACCTGAAGTTTATTTCCCCCCTCTTAGGAAGATTTTTAATTATATTTGATTTCTTTAATAGATATAGGATAGTTTAGATTATTGCTTTCTTCTTCAGTGAGCTCTGGTAGTTTGTGTCTTTCAAGGAATTTGTCCATTTCACATAACCTGTATTTATTGGAAACTCTTAGTTTTGTTAATCTTTTCTATTGTTTTATTGTCTATTTCATTTATTTGTGTTCTAATTGTTTCCTTTCTTCTACTAAATTTGGCCTTAGTTTGTTCTTTTTCTAGTTCCTTGAGGTGTAAAGTTAGGTTGTTTATTTCAGGTCTTTAGTTTTTCTTGATGTATGCATTTATAGTTACAAACTCTCTTAGAACTATTTTTGCTGCATCCTGCAAGTTTTGGAATGTGTTTTCATGTTTGTTTGTCTCAGATATTTTTTAATTCCTTTTTGATCTATTCTTTGATATTGGTTGTTCAGGATATGTTGTTTATTTTTTATGTTTCTGTGAATTTCCCAGCTTTCTTTCCATTGTTTCCATTTTCGTAGCATTGTGTTTAAAGAAAAACTTGATATAATTTCTATCTTCTTGAATTTGTTAAGACTAGTTCTAGGGGCGCCTGGGTGGCTCAGTCAGTTAAGCGTCCGACTTCGGCTCAGGTCATGATCTCACAGTTCGTGACTTCAAGCCCCGCGTCGGGCTCTGTGCTGACAGCTCAGAGCCTGGAGCCTGTTTCAGATTCTGTGCCTCCCTCTCTCTCTCTGACCCTCCCCCGTTCATGCTCTGTCTCTCTCTGTCTCAAAAATAAATAAACGTTTAAAAAAAAAGATTAAGACTAGTTCTGTAGCCTAATATATGATCTATCCTGGAAATTATGCTATGTACACTTGAGAAAAATGTGTATTCAGCTGCTGTTGGAGGAATTTGTTCGATATATGTCTATGAAGTATGTTTGTGTACAGTATTGTTCAAATGTGCGGTTTCCTTCTAGATTCTCTGAACGATCTATCCATTATTGAGAATGGGATATTAAAGGCCCCAACTATTATTATATTGCTGTCTATTTCTCCTTTTAGTTGTTAATATTTGCTTTATGCAAGTAAGTGCTCTGTTGTTGGATGCATAATTATTTACAGTTGTTATATCTTCTTGATGAATTGACCTCTTTCTCATTATATGATAACCTTCTTTGCCTCTTTGACCATTTTTAGCTTTAAGTCTCATTTGTCTAAGATAAATATAGTTACTCTGCTTTCTTTTTGGTCACATTTTGCTTAAAATATTTTTTTCATCCCTTCATTCTCAAGTCTATCTGTCCTTAAAGCTAAAGTGAGTGTCTTGTAGGCAGTATTTTGTTAGGTCTTGTTTTTTTATCCATTCAGCCATTCTATGCCTCTTGATTGGAGAATTGACTCCATTTATATTTAAAGTAATTGTTAGGTAAGGACTTACTGTTGCCATTTTGTTCATTGTTTTCTGTTTTCTAGATCCTGTGTCCCTTGCTATCTCTCTTTGTGATTTGACGACTTTTTGTGGCCACATGCTATGACTCCTTTATCATAATCACTTGTATATTTACTACAGGTATTTTCCTTTGTGGTTACCAGAAGGTTTACATTAAAATTTTTATAATATCCTATGCTATGCTGATAATAACTAGCTCCTGGTAATCATAATTCTACTTTCTGTCTCTATGAATTTGGCAACTCTTAGTACTTCATTTAAGTGGAATCATGCAATATTTGTCCTTTTGTGTCTGATTTATTCACCTAGCATAAAATATTCAAGGTTAATCCATGTTGTTGAGGGTGGGGGATGGGTATTGAGGAGGGCACCCTTTGGGATGAGCACTGGGTGTTGTATGGAAACCAATTTGACAATAAATTTCATATATTGGAAAAAAAAAATCCATGTTGTTACATGTATAAGAATTCCATTGCTTTTAAAGGTTGAACAATATTCCATTACAAGTATATACTGTATTTTGTTTAACCACCCATCTTTCTGTAGATATTTGGGTTGTCTCTACCTTTTATGTATTGTGAATAATGTTACTACATACAATGGTGTAAAAATATCTGTTCAAGTCCCTGCTTTCAATTCTTTTGTGTGTATACCTAGAAGTGGAAATGTTGAATCATATGGTAATTCTATGTTTAATTTTTTGAGGAATCAACATACTGTTTTCCACCAAAGATGCACCATTTAATTCCCACAGCCAATGCACAGTGTTCTCATTTCTCCACATCCTAGCCAACACTTGTAGGTTTTTGGTTGGCTGGTTTGTTTATTTATTTATTTAAATGTTTTTATTTCTTTTTGAGAGAGAGAGAAAGAGAGAGAGAGAGAGAGCAGGGGAGAGGCAGAGAGAGAGGGAGACACAGAATGTGAAGCAGACTCCAGACTCTGAGCTGTCAGCACAGAGCCTGATGTGGGGCTTGAACTTGTGAACAGTGAGAACATGACCTGAGCCGAAGTTGGATGATTAACCAACTGAGCCACTCAGGTGGCCCTGTTGGTTGGTTGATTATAACAACCATTCTAATGCATGTGAAGTATATCTCACTTTGGTTTTGATTTGTATTTCTCTAATGATTACTGATGCTAAGCATCTTTTCATGTGTTAATTGGCCATTTATGTTTCTTCTTTGAAGAAATACTTATTAAAGTCCTTTGCCTATTTTTGAACTGAGTTGTTTGTTTTTGTTGCTGTTGTTAAAGAGAAACATTTTAAATAAGATAAACTGCTATAATATTGTCAGGATATACAGGGGCACCTGGGTGGCTCAGTTGGTTAAGTGTCCAACTCCTGATTTTGGCTCAGGTCATGATCTCACAGTTTCTGAGACTGAACCCTGCCTCAGGCTCTGTGCTGACAGCATGGCCTGTTTGGGATTCTCTCCCCTCTCTCCCTCTGTCTGCCCCTCCCTTACTAGAGTTCTCTCTCTCTCCCAAAACAAATAAATAAACTTTTTTTAAAAAGCAGTATTTCCTAATACAATGTTGCCAAAAAAGTTTTTGAAATAATTAGCAGTGCATATGTCTCAAAAAGGACTTTTATCCAGGATATATAAAGAACTCCTACAACTCAAAAAGATAAACAACCCAATTTGAAAAGGACAAAAGATTTAAACAGTTCACAAAAGAACATATACAGATGGTCAATAAACACATGAAGAGTTGCTCAACATCACTAGTCATGAGGGAAATGGAAATTAAAATCACAATGAGATACCATTACACGCCCACAAGAATGACTAATATTAAAAATAAAAATACTACTAAAAAAAAAAGGTCTCATCACCAAAAAAAGCAGTTATAAGTATGGGGAAAGATGTTAACAAGACTTGTTGTGGTGACCATTTCACAATATATATGAATATAGAATCATTAAGTTGTACACCTGAAACTACTATAATGTTACATGTCAATTATACCTCAACAACAAAACAAAAAAGAAAAAAAATAGTACTAAATGTTAGTGAGGATGTGGTAGAACTTATACACAGTTTTTAAATGGTGCAACCAGTTTGGAAAAACATTTTGGCAGTTTCTTAAAAAGTAAAACACATTTATCATACAACCCATCAATTTACTCCTAGGTGGTTACCCAAGAGAAATGAAACCTGTCCATAAATAAAAACCTGTAAATAAATGTTCAGAGTGGCCAAAAGGTGGACACAACTTAAATGCATACGGATGAACAAACTGTGATAGTCATAAGATGGAATATTGCTCGACAATAAAAAGGAACAGACTACTGATACCTGCAACATGGATGAATTTCAAAAATATGATGCTGTGTGAAAGAAATTGAGCCACTAAAAAATACATACTATATAATTAAATTTATATCAAATTCTAAAATAAGGAAAACCAACCTACTATAGTATACAGTAAATCAGACCTTGCCAAGGGCCTTCAAGGGAGGAGATGTACTGCAAAGGGAAACAAAGGAACTTCTGGGGATGGCACAAATATTCTATATCTTGATTGTGGTGATGGTAGTTCCATAGATGCACACATTTCTCAAATTTCATCTAAATGCATACTTAAGGGGCGTCTGGGTGGCTCCATCGGTGAAGTGCCTGCCTTCGGCTCAGGTCATGATCTCACAGTTTGTGGGTTTGAGCCCCGCGTCAGGCTCTGTGCTGACAGCTGGAAGCCTGGAGCCTGCTTCAGATTCTGTATCTCCCTCTCTCTCTCTGCCCCTCCCTCACTTGCGCTGTCTGTCTGTCTGTCTCTCTCTCTCTCAAATATAAATAAACATTTAAAAAAATAAAATAAATGCACACTTAAAGTGGGTGCATTTCATTGTATGTAAAGTGATACCTCAATAAACTTAATTTTTTAAAAAGTAATTTCTTTTAGTAACCAAGAAACTTTGATGATAATCTAAGTTTCCTGACTATAAGGATATATGTGGGTCTGACCTAAGTATGACAAATCAACACCTTACAACGGAGGAAGGCATGTAAGTACCTGGCTTTCTTTATTCATCAAGTGAAATAATTGCCCATGATACCATTAGCAAAATAATTACATGTATTCTTTCTTTTTCAGGTTTTCTGAATAGGCCACTACATTTCAAACAAATGAACTGAAGAATAGAATAATATATATTTAAAAATGTTTGAGTTACCAGAGAGCAAAAAAACCATTATTTACCACATTCCCCAAGTAAATGGAATAAGGCATTTCAAAATGATTTCTTTTGTATTTCAAATATACTCTGTTATGTTGAATAGCCCTTTAAACATAAACCAAGCACATGGGAAGTTCCAAGGGTGTCAGCCAGGTCTTCAGTTCTGTTATTGAGTTCTTACACAAAATTGTACAAATTCTGTTTGCCATTTTGTGTGGATAAAATAGATAAGCCTAATGAAGAAAGTTTATCTTTAAAGCATAAGGAATTAATTGAAAAGTAACTCTTAAAAATAACATATAACATTTTGATACTAGGAATAAAAAGGATAACCCAGCCATAAAAACATACTCTTGTATTCTAAGATTAGTCTCAAAGGATAAGATATTGTTACTATCTTCTGAAAATAAATCTAATTGTTGCCTTGAACATATCCTGGATAGAATGTTGTATCTGATGGTGTCATCTCCTAGGGTCTGAGGTTTTAACACTAAGAAAATGTTCTTGTTTTCTTACATTTTCATGACAAAATAGCATTCTTGTGAAAACTACTAGATTACAAAAAAGGGAGAGAGAAGCAGGGAGAGGGGAGAAGACTCTCACCCAGAATGTCAGGTTTCAGGAAGATATCCTAATGGCCTGAATTTGTACATTTCTCTGTGGAGGTGTGGCTTCCACAGTGTGTCTGTCTACAGTGAGCTGTGGAATAATTATACAAATTGCACTGACTCATTTTACTCAGGTAAACTCAACCCTTAAAACTAGGAAGTGCTGCCAATTTGATCACAAATCTATTCTTTAAAGATCTTTGAGAAAATCTTTTTTTTTTTTTTCTTCTTCAAGTTGTAGCATGGGATCCATTAGACAGCGAAGCTCTTCTGTCTATCCAGAAGAATGTCATGTCTGAGTCTTTTGATTTTCTGGTTTTGAATTATACATAGTCATGAAACTCAAGGCTTGTCTTCCCTCAAAGCTCTTCTACTGTAATATTATGATTTACTAGAAAGTTACTTACCATATAACACAGCTTCAAAGACCAGGTCCCCTGTATTTGCTCCTTGGAGTGTTTCATTATAGCAATATGGATTAATGCCAGTTGTTACACCAGGAGAGATCAAACCGAAACTTCCACAGAAGTCTAAGTAACGGGAATCTCACAGGGAGTGATAGATACTACGATTTGCTCTTCAGTGACTGATGGACCATGTTTTATGTTTAAAAAAAAAAAAAAGGTAGCAAAATTGAGCAAGCCCCCCAGGCATAAAACAAACTGCAAAAATAAATACAAGGAGAGTAATTTACAAATTTAAAAATATATAATCAATAAGGATGGGTGAATATGGCAGCATTTTGAGATAGAACTGCATTTTCAACTATTTTTAAAATGTTTCCCATTTGGCAGAACCCCAAATGGGCTTTGCCAAGCACTTTTTCTTCTTAATTTTTAAGTGCGTATGTATTTCAAGGAAAATTTAATCCATATGTTCCTCTCTCATTTACACAATTTATCAAAATGTTGCTTTGAATGAGCCATTTAATGTCTAAGAAAACTGAAATACTTCTCCCCCCCCCCCCACCACCACCAATAGTAGTTTTTAGCTTTTTTTTTCTTCCTCAATTAAATATTGTTTGGTACTATACATGAAGCTAATTGAAAAATATTCAATTCTGTTTTAATATTCAGAATCAAACAAAGTCTGATAAAATTAAAAATAACAGAAGATACACTTCCCCCACAGTACTATATTTTCAAGTTTGTAAAAGCCTTCTCTCATTCACATGGTTCCTATAAATCAAAGAATGCGAGAATGAAAAGTTCCCTCAGAAATGTTAAATTTTTTTTTCCCTCACTTTAAAAACCAGGAAACTGAGTCCCAGAGAAGTTTAAGAATCTGCCAAAATCACAAAGCTAATTAGTGGCGGAGCCAAGACATGTATCTTCCCGTTCCAGTGACTTCTTTGGTTTTTCCGATTTTAATTAGGATTTTATCTATATCTAAACACACAGAAGTATCAGTATGATACTAGGTCATTAAACAACAACAGCAACGAAAACAGTGTAGCTCACTTCTGCATGAAATGTATCTGCCTGCTTCCAAAAGATCAACACCTGGACAACTGACAGGCTGGAAATGAAAAGTTCAACATCTGGTGTTGCCATTGAAAATTTCAATGGCTCCATGCTCCGTGTGATCCTGACTGCATCTATCCTTTACTATCTCCACAAGGGGAGGTGATAGATCCATTTAAAAGGAAAATTAAGTCCCAGTACACTCTCAACCCTTACCAGTAAGATGTTACAGAAAAACAAGCTGATTAGGCTTTAATGATAAGGATATTTCTTCCTCCCCTCTTTCTTCTCCTCTTCTTTCTTCTTCTTCCACTAAAGGGGATCATTCTGGGCTACACAAAAATCTGGTGATGGGCATTCCAGGACAGAACAGAGATATGCCTTCAGGCAAGATAAAAAGGCACAGATTAGTAAATAACTGCTATCCCCAGGGAGAGAAAAGAAGAAGAGAGGAGAGGAGAGGGGAGGAGAGGAGAGGAGAGGAGAGGAGAGGAGAGGAGAGGAGAGGAGAGGAGAGGAGAGGAGAGGAGAGGAGAGGAAACCATTGGAGCTTCCACTTGCTATCTTAGGAGGCAGTCATGAAGTACACACCACAAATCACAATTAAAAGAACTATAACCTTGTAACTACTCACCAGTGTTGATACTGTGTTACTCTGTTTTATTACAGCAATTATTTTTTTTTAATATGATGGAAGGGGGCATATAATATGTATATGCATTTGGGGACAAAGAAGAGAATTGGAGGACCTTTTTCTAGAGGGAGAAACCAAAATCATACGGTGCAGAGCATCTCAAACACCAATTGTTTAACCTCGGGTATGTTACTTAACTTCTCTTCATCTGTTTCCTCATCTATACAACAGAAATAATATCAGTACCTACTTCATAAGGATTCATGAAATAATACATGTAAAGCACTTAGGACAGTGTTTGCGTACAATAAGACCTCAATAAAAATAACTGGTTGCACTGTTATTTTTTTCTTTACACTGAAATGGGAAAACAGGCTGAAATCCTAGGACTTGTGGCAAACAGAAAAAGAAAATACAGAAATATTATTTAGGACTAAAAAGGAGCTTGGAGTCTTGGCTCTGAGTCCAAGCTATTATAAATTTACTGAATTGGGATTCTAAACACAACTATATACTCCAACACAAAACAAGGACTCAATCGATGCTACTATAACAAGTGCTCATATCATGAATACCTGTAGCATTTGGAGCACTGTAGCCCTACCTTCTTCTATCTTGACCTCCAGCTGTTAAAAATAACAGTGTATCCAAAGACTGGACAACCAATGGAACCCAATGCAGAACATTCAGGAGCCTTCACAGAATTTCTGGTTCTAGAAATGGTTACTTTGTCAATGACCTTAGACGCGATAGCTTAGGGGTGGGAGTGAGATAATTTCTGAGTCTTTCTTGGTGAAATTTTTCTCTTTTGATTGTAATTTGGTTGGTTTTACCAGATGAATAAATGGATTGAGAAGCACCCTGGCTTAAGAAGAGGGGGACTGTGACGGAAGCCTTGGTCTTGGTTTTGCCTTAGGTGCCACTCTGAAGACAACATTCTATTTCTAGGGGGTTCTCGGTTATGTAAAAATGCGGTTATGTTTGGTGATCATAAATTCCCTACCTCTCTAACATGTTGTGGACCTATAATGGTATAAAATGCTATAATGTAGCATAAAGTGATATAAAATGCTATGAAATGGTATAAGATAGTGAGATTGGTTTTCCTGGTCATCATGACTCTATTGACAGAGCACCTTTCTTTGAAAGTTCCATGCATTCTATACAGAACAATTGATAAAATAGAGAGGAGTGTGGTGAATACAATATGCTTTTGCACTGGATCTGTGTTCAAATTCAAACTCTCCCACTTTATAAATAGCTCAATATTGAGCAAATTACTTTACTTCTCTAAGTCTAAATTTGTTCAAACATGAAATATGTTTCACTTTACCTATTTCATTGGGTTGTTCAAAAATTAAATGAGAGAACATGAGTCATGAGCTTACCTCCTAATAGGAGCTCAAATAGAAGAGAGCCAATATTACTGTTGCAGGAAAAGAAATGACGGATTCAAGCCAAAAAGGTCTTTCATCTAAGGGAGTGTCAGATTGCACTATACACATGAATAATGCTCCCCTAATCCAAGAGAGTGTTGTCATTTTTTGTCACATGCTAACATATAATCAGCAGAGACCCCAGAGGAAGCAATGTGGCAGTGTTGGTTGAATGAATTAATAAAGTTGCTCTCTTCAGCCAGGACTCTTGGGCATTGCTGAATACTTTCACAATGTGTAGGGTCAAATTATATCATAAAACTGACCACTGTAGTCTTTCATAGTACCAGACATTTTGGGACTAACGGACATAAACATACATTGATGAGTAAGTGAATGTTTCATATTCAAATGGTTAAACAATTTTAAGTTTCCTCCTGATAGGTCTAAATGAAACGGCTAAAAAAAATTAATTTTTCATAAGTGGGAAGGGGTACATGAGAATATGCCCAAAGAGGCTACTTCTAAGCTGTGCATAGCAATAATAAACAAATACCCTCTAATCAAAACTTCACAGATGGCCAGTTCCCCCTTGATGTAAGGAGACATTGATAATGTAGCCTGGGTGTTATCTTCAGGCTTGACCAAGGGCCATCTTGAAAGGAAGGACTTTGACTTCAGAAGAGGAGCTCTGGTTGCTGAGATCAGGCGGGACCACTGCATCTGAGCTTTCAATTGACAGAAGTCAGGAACCAAGAGACCCAGGATTACTCTGTCAGCTCTGCAACTGCCCCTTGGTTATTATTTTGGTTGCCTCGGACAGTTTCCTATGATTATTGCCAATAAAAGCTCTAAAGTAATTTTAAAAAGCAATGTACATTCTGGAATGGTGGTGGGGAACTGTTTCACATGCTGCAACCAGACTTGAATGTGGGCAGGAAAATCACAAAGGATGGAGGAAAGCAACTGTGGAAGAATAGAGGAAGTAGGGCTGACTCCAGAGGCCTCCGCTAGGAGGAAAGGAGACCATTCCGGCCAGCGAAGGGATTCTGAGAATCCCAGATACTGCGTAGGATCAAGCAAGGGAACTGCTGTCTCTCAGGTTCTAGCAATACAAGTTTTTTGGATTATTTTCTTCAGGCTTACAATCTATTTAAAAATCTGTACTCTACTACAAAATAATTCTTTCTTACAACTTTTCACAGGGCTTTCTGAAAGAGTTTATTTTCTGGGTTTGGGAAATGCTGAGAAGTCCAGCTCACTAGGAAATAAATTCAACCTGATTACTTAACCAAACTTCCTGAATGGCCAATATATGAATTTATCTCCAACTCAAAAATGAACAGAGCATTGTCTTACCAAATGTCATTTCCTGCTTTTGAGAAGAGACCAGAAAGACTTGTGCTGAACCATTTCAGAGCATTTTAGATATGTCTTCAGCTGAAACCTGGAAATCAAAGCAAAATAGAAGAAAAATAAATATGTAAAAACAAAATTTGTGAGCTTTGGGAAACAAGTGGTTTGGGGGAAAGCTAATTTTCAAAGGTCTCCATCTACCCTATGGCCACTCCCTTCTCTTCTAGGACCTTTCCTCCTCTCTTCATTTCAGTTTTGAGTTAGAAATACTGGAACTGATCACTTTTCAGCCTCAATAAGTCCTTGCTAATTATTTTAACATTTCAGGTTCAGGAAACCCAAACCCAATGTTTGTTAAGTGTTCTTTCCCTTGATTTGTATTCCCTCTTATATTTCAAGGGAAGCAGGGTCCATGTGTTTCTGATTCATTTTTACTTAACTCATCAAGACATTGTTTCATGAAGGCCATTTGATGTCCAAAGATTCTGCTGAACCTTTTGTTCATTAAACCATATAGCCAGTGAAGCAACACGCAGTTTATAACAAAAGAACAGAATTAGGAGACCCAGGAACAAACTATCCTACCTCTGTCTCTCATGTGCTTTCATACAATGATAAATCACTTTCCTCGATATCTGTGTTATCTGGAGGAAAGATAACAATGTTTTATGCTAGGTTTAGAGAATTTTGTAATAAAATATAATTTTGGAGAGTCTTTGTAAAGAGTAAGGCATGTTATAAACCAATACCAAAATAGCTCTCGAGTTGAAAGAATGAGTTTTTGCCGGATGTTGAGGCTGTTATACTAGTTTTCCTGGCCAAGTACCACAACTCAACATTAAAATTTCAAATGGTGATTAGACAAAACATAACGTTTCCACCTGAAAGCATTAATTCTTATACGGATTTATACACTGGGAGAGTTCTAGATTTCCTACTGGTTTCCTTTTTGAGCTAACAATCACATTGCCAATTTGTTTAAGGATTTGCAGAAAGTTGAGAGGTAGATATTTGACATAGAGAGATGTTCCTGTTTTTTACTCAAAGACAAATTATCCTAATGTTTTATTTTAGAGCATGGAATACTGAAGTCAAACTTACTCTAAATGGAGTGGCAACAAATTTAGCAGGTATCAACAACAAAATAATTTGTTTTCATTCATTCATTCATTCATTCATTCATTCATTCATTCCAGTTTTCCACTAGGTTCATTATCCTGCAGTTAATTTGCTGCTCTCTGGGTACGCAGGTGGCACCATGATAGTTTACCAAGCCTGCAGAGGACAAAAGAGAATTCAAGGATCAGTTTTGACTGGGGTCAAGAGCAGAAATCAAGGGAGTTCTCAATCAAAATGACAAGGAAGTTGCAGGAAACATGTTCAGGCAAACTAAGAGGATTTGCCTTTCTGGCTTTTTGTTTCAGGAATCTAGAAAAGAAGAGAGTGATCATAGGATTGATGAAGACCTTTGAAAATTAGCTTTTTACCCAAAGCACTTGTTTCCCAAGCTCCTAAACTATGTATGTACGTATGTATGTATGTATGCATGTATGTGTGTATTTTCTTTTGATCACTTGATCTCCAAGCCATGGCCTAGTATCGGGCAAAGGGCCCAGTCAAACATGGCACAATCAGCACCCAGAAGAGACTGAGACACACATGCAGAGGGTCAGTAGACATGTATGCAGTCCGCTTTTCTCAAGCTTCCCAGGAAGAGGGGTGGTTGGACTGGGCATGGCCAGATATACCATGGGTGCACTGCAGGAGAGGCACCTAGCCCTGCTCCCGGTCTTTTTATAGAGTTCTCACGAAAGCAGCCTTGTGGTAAGGGGGGAAAAACAACAGCTACTAGCTGCTCAGGGGAGGTACATACCAACTGTCCAGTACCAATATTCCCTGGAGATCTCACGGCAAGTTGAGACCAGCCACTTACCCTCCTGATAAAGTAAGAGGTACTAAATAATACCAGCCAGCTCCTGCCAGGGAACCTAGAGAGATTCACTGGGCAAGCCTTCTGGTCTCTCCACAATTGGTTAGCTATTGAAGCCTATTAGGAGAATACCCACTACTTGCCCAGGGACTGGGATGAGGAAATCAAGAAAGACATAACATCTGTATTTGATCCATAGCAGGGGAGGTGGGACAACTGAAGGCTTGCCTTCCAGGAGTTCACAGTCTAATGAGTGGTGTCAGAACAAATAATGACCTCACAACATGGGAAATGAGTTTATAGAGGTATGAGCACCATCAGTGATAACAGCAAATGACGTGGTGATCAACTCTCATGGCGGGAGGGAGGGTTTTTGGAAGCCTTCCAAAGACATATATGCTTATGGGAAGGCAGGCTATGGGTGCAGGCTGAAGGAAGCGCATTCCAGGCGGAGGGAACTACATGTAGGCAGGAACCCTAATTATAGCCAAGCCAAAGAAAGTTTGAAAGAAATAACCTCCTCCCACAGTTTTACATATTCCAGGGGAGTCGAATCCTAAGAAGCTAAAGTCCAACAGTGTACCACAGTTTTCAAAAATTCCACAAATAATTAAGCTATCTTCAAAAGTGAAGATTCTTTTAGAACCCTCTGTATTCATGAACTGCCCCTCAAACGTCATGTGTCCCTTTCTCCTACCTGAGTGGCCTGGTTGATAAGGTTATCAATTGGTCACTGAGCTTGGGCGGTATTAGCTAAACTGCCCTTGCTAGTTGGCTTTCTTATCTTTTGGCTTGGGTGTTCTTTCCAGAAATAACCCAAGTACCTTATATACCCTAAAAGAAGCATAGAAATTCCTTCTGGTCAGGCCAAAGAATATAGCTCCTAGAACAGAACTCAAAGTTCTGAAAATAAGAGAATCCTTCCTTTTAAGGTTGACTGTATTCACAATCATTCCTGCTTTAGAATGTGAAAGGTTTAATCCCAGTTGGGTCACAGTGTCGTGTCCCATGATCTGCGTCACAGGAAAGTTGACACACTATCTCCTTTAAAGGCTTACATGTCTTTTCTCTAAAAAAAAAAATTATTCTGTTTGTGTCAGGGATGCCAGTGCACTCCGATCACCTGCTAATCGACTTTCATTGTAGCTTGTGTGCCCGGGTCCTCCTCCATCTCTCTTCCTCCTCAGCCTTGAAGTGAATGAAGTGACATTCTTGGTAGCTCTGGAAAGGCTTCAGGGAGTTGTGAATTTTCATATTCATACCTCTCAAGCTGGTGTGAGAGGGGCTTTGCTTTTGCTATTTAACAGGAGAAATGGAAATAAAATTTAGAAGTCCATCAATAGATTTATTACTTGTAAACCGTAACATGTTTTGAAAAGCATGATGCACTTAAATGGGTGAATCTGGCTGATGTTAACTTAGCGAGAGTATTTGTTACCTTGCGGTATAGCAAATCACCCCAAAACTCCGTAGTGTCTAATAATAATAAGCACTTCTCTTTCCTACTTCTGTGAGTCAAGAATTGGGGAATGGCTCAGCTAGGTGGCTTGGGGTCTCATGGGGTTATAAGCAAATGGCATCTGGGCCTGGGGTGGTTTTGAAGGTGTTTTCACGTACAAGCCTGGTGCCCTAGCTAGGATGACTCAAACAGCCGCTGGCTCGAGCAAGTGGGGCTCCTCTGGATGGTCTCTCTCCATGTTTTCTGTATCATGGCAGCGTTAGGGTATCTGAACTTCTCACATGGCAGCTCAGGCATATTTCCTAAGATACAGAGTGAGGGGGAACCTGTGTCACTGATGCCAATCTAGCTGCAGAAGTGTGTCAGGAGACTGCTTCCTCTCATTCTATTTGGTAGCACTGACTCACTGAGTTTGGTGCATGTTTAAGGGAAGGGTAATTAGACTCCACTTTTGTATTGCAGAAGGGTCAGAGAATTTGCGGTTTTGTTTCAAAACAATCACAAAGGAAGTCGGGAAGAGGGGAGTGCCAACTGAAAATGACAGATAAATAGAAAAATATAAAAGCTAATCATCAGAATTTCCAGACACTTCTTTGAAATTTGTCATGAGTCCAATTCAGACTTTTAAAAATTTCTCAGTATCATTTTTGCCTTTTACCTAGTTTCTAATTTCCTGTGACATATATCTATTTTTTCTCAATGACATCAATTTTCTTTTTAACTTAATTGATTAAATCTTGTTTTGCACCTACTAGATGGTAGGCATGTGCTAATTGGGATTCAGATGCAAATTTATACAATCCATGCTTTCGAGGAGTTCACAGCCACAACTGCAATTCCTTGTGACAACTGCAACATTAGAAGCATAAACAAGGCATAGAGATGAAATAGACATGGGAAAGGAAAGAAAAAACTGGATAAATCCTACCATATATTTTCATTCTACTTCACAGACTTGCAAAATGAGACTTTCAGTTGCACCTGTTTTACATGTGCCATGAACCACATTGTTAATATTAATTTATAAAGTATTCCCCAAGGTAGTTCTTCAGTGCGCAAGCCAGACAAAGATTTTGTGAGGTTAAAACACAGAGATCTAAGCATAGGATTCTCATCTAGGTATAAATGATTGAGATGTCATTTGGTTCAGCCCCACGCATACAAGCAGATCTCAGCCTAGCCCAAATCCATGGAAATCTATTGTACTGTTTTTAGGATGGTACTAATAGGAATAGCTCTTGCATTTGATATGGTGAAAGATATTTCCTACACTGCAGGAGGCCCTGTTGTACCATCAGGTATGAACACCCTATGAGGAAGTATGTGCAGAAAGAGGAGGGCACAGGACAGCACCTCAGGGTGTACTCAGAGGCTAGAAGAGGAGGAAAGTCACTGAGGAGATAAGACTGGCGGTCAGAGTTAGGAAGGTAAAGAGGAAAAGAACTAAGACAGCACAATGTCATGACAGCCTAAGAGGGGAAACTTTTCATAAGGAGAGGAGCAAGAACCCTGGCAATGAACTATGTGGGTCAAGAAGAATGAAGGCTAAGATTGGGGGCTTCTCAAATCACAAAGGAGTTCAAGGAGGTCATTGATGAACTTCACATCATATCTTCAGTCAAGTGAGGAAAAAGCTGCCGAGATGGCCCCAGATGACTCAGCACAGTGTTTTACCAGACAAGGGGCCCTCTGGTTCTACCGGGATTGCAGCACACTCCTCAACGCGATTCAACAGCTATGCGTTTGAGCACCTACTGTGCTTCTAGCCACTTTTTAAGTGACTGCACACTCCCCACCAAAGAGACTAAATTCCTTAGCCTAGTATTCACTGCTTTCCAATATCATTAAGCCTGGTTTATCAACTACTATTTCTTCACATACACACTTTATTTTGTCCTAATATGATTATGCTAAAAAAAAAAATGTCATGCTTGAGTTTTTATTTCTCTCTTGCTGCCAGGGAAGAAGTCCAAAGAAGCTAATTCAGAGATTCACCATGGTAGGAATGTGTTAGAGGAAAAGAGACTGTTTAGATAAAAATTTTAGGCAGAATTCAGGAAAAAAACTAATGTGGTTAAAGCACATCAGCTGAAAGGGCAGGAGCTGATTTCCCAGAAGAGCTCTTAATTGCATTAGAGTGTATCAGAAAATTGCTTAAGCATTTATCAGGAATACTAATTTCTTCCCAGAAGAAAGTTGGTTGTGAACTCTCTCACACAAGAAGTATTTTATCCCAGACCAAGTATAGGGCAATTTTCTTTGCCATCTATTTACCCTTCCCCATGAACACTTAATCCTTTCTCAACATCAGAACATATTTTGCACCTGCATGGCCACCCCTGAGTCCCAATCCCTGTCACTTCTTTTTGCTCCAGGCCAAGATCAAATGTTCTCTCCTCCTTATCAAGTTTTTTTTTTTCTGTTCTAAACCACAGTTATTTTATTGCTACCCTTACTTTTTATTGTTGTTGACTATATTCATATTTCTTATTTGAACTATAAGAAATTTTATCTTTACCTCTGGATGTACTCATTAATATTAAACAAAGGTGGAATAATAAGTGTACAATCCATAGTATGCAAGATGTTTTACAATGCAATCTTCAATATATTGTACTTCATGGAAATATTTCATGATCTAATTTATCACTAGTCAGATTAGATCCAGTGGTGAATCTTCAGTATGAGTCATGGTATAAGATGGATGCTTCATGTTTAGCCATTGCACTCTTACACCTGCCAGCAGGAAGGGGGAGGGGAGAATGACACACCCCTTCTTTGTAAGGACACTGTTCAGAAGTTGCACAAAATTGTCAGAATTGTTAATGCACCGAAAAGCCAAAGCACATTTGATTACATCCCATTAGTTACCACTCAGTCACTTTACACCACCAGTAGTGAGGGAAACTGAGGAATGAGCACTATTTAAAAATCATGGGTTCCACTACTAAGGAGGAAAAAAGAACAAATATTAAGGGAGAGCTAAAAGTTTTTTCTTATACAGCAGGCTAATTCTAATATTTCCCAAAAGTCACTCATCAGGAAATTCCTGTTTTAATTTAACTTGTTTTTCCACGCTCCAGCATATTCATTCCTCTTGGCTTCTCAGTAAATACTAAAGAGACCCTGTTTTTTTAATGTAGCAAAATATCAGTTCCAAGCTCTAGGACTATATATATATATATATTGCAAAAAATGGACCACTTTTATGTAAAACATCATGGCTCCCAACAGTTTTTGATCATGTGCCACATTCAATAAATATTAACCCCCATGGTATACTTACATTCATCTATTAATATATTTATAAATGTACTACTACATTGTATTGTATAAATTATAAACATCCACAAAAATTAAAATTGAAAAGATAAGGAATGAATACAAATAAAAGTTCTAATATTTTCTTCACTCACACCAATGGACTTTCTTAGGCAACACCAAACTAACAGATTTTAAATATCTTGACTTAACGCTCTTCAGCTATCACACACATCATCATCATTTCAATTGAGAATTCGACCAAAACCTAACAGAGAAGGCTAGGACAACATGCTAACTATATGTTGTTATATTGTTATGTCCCACATGGAAAAGAAATAACAATTGTTGAAACTCCCACATTTGGGGTCTGACAAACAAATTAAGCGTCTCGACAAAATGTCTGCATTGAAAAACCCATTTGGGCTTTTTCACAACATAGTTGACTTTGTTAAAGAGTTCAATGTCTTCTTGTTTATGAAGTTTTAATTCTACTACTATTGGGTTACTCAGATGGAATAAACAAGGAACACTGCTGTTCTGCTCATTGTGGTCATGAATTACAGGGCCCTGGAGAAGCATGTTGAGGTACTTTGGAGTCTCGATTTCAATGTGCTGTGTGTATACTCTATGCTTCTATACAACATGAATGTAGACTTTCAAGTTTTTCAAACGAAGCTATAGTTGAAGTTGCCGGACCAGTCACGTTGCATTTCCCTGAGGGCAAACCCCAAGATTGACAGCTCTCCCTTTGTGTTACAGAATGAAACTGAGCAATCAGGACCAAGCAGACCCCTGCCACATAGCTACTCACTGATATCAATTACTTGGCCTAATTATCTTGACAAAGTATACTATTCATTAAAATTTTTCATTTTCTGAAAACACAAAAACAATAGAGACTGCAGGAAAAAATGATCACGCCATCTTGGAATTGCTAATACCTAATATGTAGACTTTTGATCAAAGAACCAGCATGAACATAACTCCTTAAGAATGAAAAAAGTTAAAAAGCAATTTAGAGAAAATTCAAATATGGCTTTGTGAAGAGAGGCTTCAAAGGAGAGCGTGGCTTAAGAAAGATGGGGGGCTCTAAAAATGGAATTCCGACACATTATGATAAATCAATGTAGAGATAAAGACAGCAGTAAGACTGCTCAGAAACTCTGATGAGTTTAGATTTTGAAAGAATATATATAAAAAATCCAAGGAAGGTCATATAACCAAGGACACAAATTGTGCAATGTATAAGAAAATTGTCAGAATCGTTAATGTGCTGATAAGCCAAAGCTTACAAAAGTGACAGAGGCAATAAAACCTATCATTTCAACTCTATTTAGATCACAGATGTGAACAAGAAGTAAAATGTACGATACTGGAAATGACAGTATAATGCTGGTAGATGAAAGGAGCCTTTCAATCAAGGAAAATTATCTTCAAAACTTAAGAAGTCCAACATGGGTTAAAAGGATACATGGATTGTGAGAAAGAACGGGCTGCTTAAATGAATCCTATATTCCGTCTCCCAGGCATCCCAGGGTGCATCTCCCAGACATGCACCCCAGGATTCTAAGGGAACTTCTAGGCATGATTGTGAGGTGACTTAGGGCAATCACTGAATCACGAAGACACTGAGATATGTCAGGAGACTGAACAGAACAGACTCCCTTTGGATTTTCAGAAGGTGGTCAATATAGGGTTTGGGAGCAGATTCTAGAAACTGTAAGTAAGTAGACATGATATTGTTATCTTGAAGAATCCTGGAAAGGACAATTAAAACAGGTGGGCTGTTGACCCTAACAAAACAAAATGCTGATCAGTAGGATCTGGTGTGTGTTCATAATGAAAATCCACTCCAAATGTGCTTCATTCCCTGTATAGTAAATAGAGTAAATAGATGAGCAGGTAATAAACATGCACCATAAACCTGGCACAGAGGAACTCTTATCAGGTAGTCTCTGTAAACACCAATGTGAGAAGCAACTTTTCAGCAACCTTTATGCCACAAGGGATTTTTTTTCCTTTTTAAAAAATAATTTATTTTCTAAATATATAAGCAATATTTTTTAAAGCATGTGGACATACAGTTCTTTTCCGACTCCAAGATGCAATTCATTTTGAGATAATGCAGCAATATAAAAACAGCTTTTGGGGTTGAGAAAGGAAATACGTTAAATATATAATACATCTTAATTTATGAAGCACTAAAATATGAAAAATGTACCTTAGAATTGAGGAAACGCACACACACACACATTTATAGGACTAAAATCATACATTTCATTCACTTGACATCTGATTATAATCTTTGACTCCATGTCATTTAAAACTCTATAAACATAGGGGCGCCTGGGTGGCTCAGTCGATTGGGCGTCTGACTTCGGCTCAGGTCATGATCTCACAGTTTGTGGGTTTGAGCCCCGCGTCAGGCTCTGTGCTGACAGCTCGGAGCCTGGAGCCTGGAGCCTGGAGCCTGGAGCCTGGAGCCTGGAGCCTGCTTTGGATTCTGTGTCTCCCTCTCTCTGCCCCTCCCCCACTCATGCTATGCTCTGTCTCTCTGTCTCTCAAGAATGAATAAACATTAAAAAAATTTTTTTTAAACTCTATAAACATAATTTCTAATGGATCCATAACACATTATAATTTATTCAGTCATTACTCTATTATTCTGAAAATTTTTTGTTTTTATGTAAATAATTTTGCAATTTATTATTCAGAAATAATTACCTGCATTTCTGATTATTTCCTTAGGACACATTTCTAGAAGTGAAATTATGGAGCAAAAAGATGTCTTAAAGATTCCTGATACACAGTACTGAACTAATTCTTTGAAAGCTTGCACCAATTTACATCACTACCGGAACTGGTTTGAGAAAAAACCCATTTTACTATGATTCAAAATAATCTTTCCTTTTCAAATTCTTTGTTGATTTGGTAGGCAAACAGAGCAAACAATCTCAAATTTTCTTTTAATTTGGTTTGGATTTTATTGACTAGAGCAACACTGAGTATTTGTTCATACAAATATTACCATTTGTGTTTCTTCTGTAAATTGTTATTCTTTTATTCATTTTTCTAATGGAAATTTTTTTTTATTTTGTCAATTAGTATGGGGTCTTTATATATCAATGATATTAATCACTTTTTGTTCAATTAGTTGTAATTTTTTATGTTTTTATAGTAAACATTTGTGTCATTTGGTTTAAATCTGCCTATTCTTTATCTTTTCTTAAGCTCATCCTAAAGAATATATGCTTTTAGAAAGCTTGCAACACTTACTTCAATTGTTATACCTGATATTTAACTTTACCTCTAGTATTTTGTTTATTCCTTCTGTTTCTGGGTAATGTCTTGCTGTTTATTTTGTGTGTGCCTGTGTTTTGCTCTATGATTGGTGTTTTGATTGCTTTTATCTTCCACAGTGATTTGGAACGTAGACATCTTATCTTTTTTTATTTTACTTGTGATTGCTGCTAAGTTTTTCAAATCATATGGGAACTTGTATTTCACAAGATATCAAATTCATGAATGAAACAAAACCTTTGATTCTCTTTGTGTGATATTAGGAATTTGGTATATTTATATTCTCCCTATCTCATTCACTTTACTTCATGCACTTTCTGGCCTTTATTGATATAATCTGGGATTTAGAGCTGGATCATTACTCCTCAATTATTAATTTTCCATTTATAACTTTTAAGATATTTTTATATTTCCTTTCAGAGGAATTATTTTATGTTTGCATTCAATTTTGTTCTCATGTAATACTGATCATTTTTATTTAAATGTATGTTTATTTGGTTTCATTGCTCACACGCAGCAACAGTTCTTTTACATTAGAACCTTAATGTTTCTGGGTCCTGGATATTTTATGTAATTATCAGACAGCTAGATTTTGAAAGGCCAGAACAATAGATTGACCAGATAAAATTTAACAACGAAGATGGAGAAGTAAGGATGGAGAGGTTCTTGACTGGCAATGATTGTAATGAAAAAGACCAGGAGATTTGAGTTGTTATAATCTCAACATGAGGGGCATCTGGATGGCTCGGTAGGTTAAGCATCTGACTCTTGATTTTTGCTCAGGTCATGATCTTATGGTTCGTGAGATGGAGCCCTGTGTTGGGCTCTGTGCTATAAGCTTAGGATTTTCTCTCTCTCCCTCTCTCTCTCTCTCTCTCTCTTTTTCCCTGAAACTCCCTCTCCCCCCGCTTTCTCTCTAAAAATGAATAAACATTAAAAAAATAATCTCAATATGAGCAAACCATGAAAATGATGGTTAATAAACCAAATGTAACTACAATTGTCATGCTAATAAGAGTAAGTCATAGGAAAATACAGTAGTAATTCCACTTTACTAGTGCACTTTGGCTGGTGTACTTAGGTCAGTTCTGAGGCATAACATTTAAATCTAGCAAACATCCAGAAGCACAATTAAGAGAGAGAAGAGTCTAAAAATCATGTCATATAAAGATTGATTGAGGGAACTTGGGGCTTTAAACTGGGAAAAATGAGATTTAGGAGCATGTAGTAGTCATGTATTTAAAGGGCCATGATAGGTAATAAAGACTCATTGTTCCTGGAGGCAGACGTAGGAGAATGAATCAATTTGCAGAGGAGAAGACTTTGACACAAAGGAGAAAATTTCCAACAGTTAGAGCTGTCCAAAATTGATATGTGCTGTCTCACACACTACCATACTTCCCATCCCCTTACAGAGTGGAGGGCATCAGTTGAAGAGGGCATATGACTTACATGATTTAGGCAAAGAAATGATTCATTAGAAATGTCCTTGGGACAAATATATTATTATGTGTGATCTCCCAGCTTTCTCCTCTTTGCTACACAACCTTCCCTCACCCCCACTCCCAATACTTCTAAGGTTCTCTTCTGCTAAAGAGAACCTTGCTTTCACCTGCTCATTCTTCTCCTCATTCATCTTTAAAGAGAGTTCTGCTTTTGCAGGGTAAGGCCCTGGGCTTGTTGTACAGAGATATCAGGTCTGGAGAAGGGGAAGGAAATTGGGAAACACTCTTGCTTGCTTGCTGGCTTAGTTTCTAGAATCACTTGGTTACTGAGAATCCAGGAAAAGTATGATTAATATTTTTAAAAGAATTGCCTGATTCTTGAAAAAAGTTAAATGGATAGAATGCTGTGAGAAAAGAGAGAATGGCCAAGCTTTGTCTCTGAATGTTTGCAGGTTTTAGAGTATGAGAAGCTCTGAATGTCTGTGAGATATTGCAGGGCAGGAGAGAAGAGAAAAGTAGATATGATCAAGTTCAGAAGACTACCACCCTGAAATAAATAATATTCCCTGCCTAGACTGGCTTGAGACAAGAGTCTTATGGAACAAACAAAAGATGAGAAGAATCTAGAAGAGTTTCTGGATCTTATTTACATAGGCAAGTCACAAGACTCTCAGTGGGAAGGAAGTAGAATTTTAAACAAAATCCCTTCCCCCACTTTAAATATTATGCAAATGGATATATGTACTGGCTAGTGTTAATTATCTGGCAAAATGTATAGTGTTGTCATTTCATAATGTGAATCCATTCATTCTCTATTAACTATTCCCTGCTTTCACAAAATCTAACTATGAACTCCTGTGTGTGTGTATTTGTATTGCTTCCTATCACAATCAAAATTGTGCTGCCCAAATTGGGAAAAAAGAGAAAAGCAACACTCTCCTTCAAATGCAGCTATTGGCTATCATAATGGTTAACTTTATGTGTCAGCTTGGCTGGGACATGGTTCCCAGATATGAGGCCAAACATAGTATTCTGAGTTTTTCTGTAAGGGTGTTCTTGGATGAGATGAACATTTAAATCAGTGGACTTTGAGTAAAGCAGATTGCTCTCCATAACGTGGGTGGGCCTCATCTAATCAGTTGAGGGCCTGAATGGAACAATAGGTGGACCTCCCATAAGTAGGAAAGAATTCTGCCAGCAGGCAGCCTTCAAACTTGAACTGCAACATCAGCTCTTCCCTGGTCTCCAGGCTACCAGCTCATCTTGCAGATTTTGGACTTGCCAGCCTCCATAATTATGTGAGCCAATTCTTTAAATATTCTTTTTATATATACACACATCCTATTGGTTCTGTCTCTGTGGAGAACCTTGGCTAATACAGGTTTTCCATACACTGGAGCTATAAAAAGTCACTCCATCTTTTCTTTGAAAGTCTCCATCTTTTATTTGAAAGACCAGACCACATGAACCTACAACTCTGGGCCTACTCTGAGATTTTATATTCTAACAGGCTCCAGATTCCATATAAAATTACAGCACATTGTTTAACAGACACAGTGTTTATATGGACAGGGTTGCAACTCACCAAAACTTTGAAAATGTCTTAATCTACCTACAAATAGATTAGGCAAAAATATTCAGGAAGGTACTGTTTGGGTTGAGTGATGATAATCAAGGCATATGTATATTATGTATATTATCAAAAAATGTGAGTAAATTCTTGAGTTAAAACAGAACTGGTGGCAAGTAATAGATTTCTTCTCCTGCTCAGACCCTTTCACTTAGAGAACACCTATCTAAAATGGATTACTTACCATCAGATGCTACAGTGAGAATTCTTCTATAGGAAGCATTTTATAGGTTCTCTTCAGAACACAGAGAAGATAATCTGTCCTCCAGGAATTCATATTCAAGACAGATTATTCAATGACATCATTTGGGTGTCCTATTCTGCAACTGTAAGGAAGGGACACATTGTTTTCAAAGACCAAAGTCCCTTTCATCTCTCCCCCCACTATACAACTCCATTTAGGTCTGAAGTTTTGCATCCATCCAAAACTATGAGCTTTTAAGACTTAGATCTGATTCATCACAATCCTTTCCAAGAAAAATTATCTTGCAGTTTCTTCCAAATTAAAACAGCAATAGAATGCTATTCCATTAAAAGCACAATGACATTATGTGAATTGTGAATAATATATTAAAATAGAGTTTGTATTTGGATGAAGTTGCTAAAATAAAGAGCAGAGAAGAACAAATGATCATGATGAGTCACAATGCATATGATAGGGCCTGCCTTACTGCTTACATATGCTAGAAAAACAATAAGTCATAGGGTCCTTTTTTGCCACTCAAATATTCATATTTCCAATTAAATACAAGTTCAAATCCAGTGTATCACTCAGGGGAATATTAAAATTTAAATTTCCTACAGCTTTAATAGGCTTGTTTTGAACACTGCCAGTGACAATCTCATGTGACTGACATTTCCATATAAGTGGGAAGTTGGCTAAGTGGCCTTCAAGATCCTACCCAAATCAGATACTCCGGAGCTTTCTTCTGGGAGAATGCAATTGGCTGGTGGAAGGATGAAGTGGCCCATTCACATTCTTGACAGAATTTTCCTTTGATCCTGAATGTATTTTTGTATTCACGCACTCTTAGGGTAATACCTGACTGAGGCATTAAGACTTTCAATTCCCTGTGGAAATCATAATTCTCCATCTTTTGTCTTAGAGCTTACATTTTCTACGGCAGTTTGCCCAGGGATATACGGCAGCCAGCAAAGTCATGTTGTTTGAAAAAACAAGAGGATTGAGAAGTATTCAGTTTGCACACATGATGATCTGCTGCTATCTGTTCTCTCTGGTAGGTGCCTAGAAGTCAAGGTCTATGCCCACTTTAATTGTTAGTATAATCCACCGTGTGTGGCCAGTGGCCTATGGGTGCTTAATAAACACTATCAGGTAAAGTGATGATGGGTAACTGTTGCTGATGTTGTTATCACTTGCCCAAGAATTAGACTACATTATACTTTCAGTAATTACCTCTTATGCCAAATTGTTTCCATATGGACCCAAACATTGCCACATTAGGCTGGATTCACATGATAGCAGTGATTACTTAATTATTCTACTGCGAACAGAGGCCGGTATGCAAAAGAAACAACTTTCACAACTCACTAAACAAACCTTTGGTTTGCAGAGGGTATGATCATGGCCCAGTTGAGAATGAGATGGGAGTGGGATGCAGCAACTTTTACTGAAGACAGATGGCGCTGTAACTGCCCTGCTTTCCAGAGCCATGGCGCCTAAAGTCCCACATCTTTTCAATAAAGCAGTTACATTGCTAACCATCTCAAGTATGAAACCTTAAATGAGGTATACACAAACATGCATTATATCAATAGCATTTTTGTACTGAATCATGTGCAACTTCGATGAAAGAATCTGAAGGTATGGATTGGGATAAGGCATATGCTGCCACAGACTCGGGCATGCTCAGCAGACCACAGCCCTACCCTCCTCTTTTCAGTTAATACTCTCAGTTTCCAAATTCTCTGGATTAAATACCCACAATGTTGAATAAGAACATTTTTACTGAATCTCAGATAAGGTGTCAATTTAGTTGACAGGGGAGAGAGGAGTTGGGGGCAGGGCAGATTTTAGAGAGTATCAAAGTCACTTATAATCTTTTTTTTTAAGTTTGTTTATTTTGAAAGCACACAAGCAGGACAGGTGAAGAGAGAGAGAGAGAGAGAGAGAGAGAGAGAGAGAGAGAGAGAGAATGAATCCCGGGGGAGAGAGAGAATCTGCACTGTCAGTGCAGAGCCCCATGTGGGGCTCCAACCCATGAGCCACAAGATCATGACCTGAGCCAAAGCTGGAAGCATAACCAACTGAGCCACTCAGGTACCTCTAAAGTCACTTACAGTCTTTAAGGAACATTTCACTTCTAAGCATGAGGTACATATAATTTCTTTCTAAAAATTATTAATTTGGTAAATAATAACTTTTGAGAAAATATATATGCTTTTTTAAAATGTGGCAATAATACAGGTGACATATCTAGGAATAGATTTAAACTACAAAGGATGGTTGTACTTAAGCTTCTCCACAAACAGACAAAGGTTTCTGTGGTTTTCTTTTTTCCATTGAGTCTGTAATCTTTTATGATGATCACTTCATTAAAATTTACCACATGCTGACTTGTATTTCCTCTGTGGAGTTGTGCTTCTTCCGTGATGATGTTGCTTTCCCTTTCTCTGGACTGATCTTGACTTGACTGAAATAATGCGCAGTCAAAATAATAACTTAAAGATGTAAAACCTTTTATTCCAGATCATGATATAATCAGCTTCAGTAATCTATAATGGAAACACTAATACAAAGAGAAACACCAACCCAGAGGCATATAAGGAGAAGAAATATTCAGCCAATATTGACCACCATTTAGTGCCTTCGGCAAGAATATGACTCAAGTGACAGGATTTTGAAATAGAGCCTTAGATTGGATAAAAGTGCCTTTATCCAGATACTGTACTACCTCAAGAACCTCCTAAGATACCCTCGTCCCCAATACACACATACATCATCTTTCTCTCTATACTTCAGGCCACCCATCCATTCCATATTATATTCATTTGACTATACAGATTTTTCTCAGCCAAATGTCTCCCAGAATTTACAGGTAGCTCCATTCTTACTGTGTGGCTGATCAGCATTACAGTCTTGTTATAATTCTAATGTGCTTATGCATGCATATATAAGGGGAAAAATTAAAGCAAATCTTTTAAGTAATCCAGTTAAGTTGCAACCAATTTATATAATTCAGTCAATAAGTGTTTTGAAAATACTATACTCCTAATCCAATGTTGCAGGAATATAGAACCCAATTTCTGCACCCAAGAGCTTGTAATATTAACCAGATACAGAATGCAACCTCACAAACAAAAGTGACAATACAGCAACTGATATTAAAATATAGGCTAGTAGAAGTTTAGAGAAAGAGCCAGTGTGTGAAAGATAAACCAATTGGAGCAATCAAAGGCTCCCCTTGAACTGACATGTTCCTGGAAAGCTCTAGGCTCTTCTTCACTTCATATGTGAGAAAGATCTGACTGAAGTCTTAATCTGTAGCACGAATAGCTATGGAACATAAATCCTACATTTTACTTAGTAGACCACTGGGAAAATTTCAGTTAATAACTGAAAACTAATGTGGGTTATGGCAGGACAGCTGGGGAAGTATCCCAAACTCACTGCACACCCCAGAAGGAAGCCAGTGGGCTATCTCCACCGTTCATCATGAGTGTGAACAGAGATAGGATCATGTTGGTAAAAAAAAAAAAAAAAAATCAATTGGTTTTCTAAAAGGAAACCTTGGGTAGTCAGATTTATTTTTCTTTGTCATACGCTATGAATAAAATGATACTCATATCACTGCATGGTTCAAATTATTTCCTGGAGTGCCGTTGAGCTTTGGAAGTCAGTGATTTTAAAGTAATTTTAAAGTAATTCTCGGGGGTGAGGGGCAAAAGGAGTTGGCATTGCACAGTGAAGCATTTCATCACCTAAGCTCCCTCACCCCCTACCCCCTAAAAAAGAGAGAGAGAGAAAAAGAAAAAACTCTTTATATTTTAGGTACAAAAATTCTATTACTTTAGCCTGAGATTGAGTTTCATCATTCCATAGGTTCAGTTAACACACTCCAAATGAAAGAATACAAACAGACATTTGATAAGCTATCTACCATGTATTGAGTCCATGCCAGGTGATTAGACGAATATATTCTGAAATGACTAGCACTTCTTTGACAATACTAATTTATTACCTGTCAAGCTGCAAGGTACGCTTTTGATATGCAGAAGTGAAATAATATTGAAATAAAACTAACACAAAGTTAAAGCAGGAGTCATGCTATTCCAAATAGATCCCAGATGACTACGAAAAACTTATTTGTCTGGAGAATAATAATTAGATAAGTGACACATGGTTATTACATAGATGACAAACTTCAATGCAGTATACTGTGTAAGTGCTTCTACCCTATTAAAATACAAGACAACACTGAACCCAGGAACACAAATGGAATATAAATTTGGAATTAGGAATTTGAAGAGTGATATATGGCAAAAGTTTGGTAAGTAGCATCAAGGATATGAGTTATTTCCTTCAAGTCAGTTAAGAAAACATCAGGAAAAGTCAGTTTACCTCTGAGTTTCAGACCCATACTTTAGAGAAAATGTGTTATAATTGGTTCACTTTGGGTGAAATGACTGATATTTTCAACATACGAAACCTGTTATTTTGTAGCTGAGGTTTATCCTGCTTTCCTATAGCTTCACAAACTTTCCATTTTAAATTACAGAACTTCCATGCTAATTATAAACTTTTATCTTTAAAAGTGCTGCTGCCTTTAATCATTTGCTGTAGTTGAACCTTACAGAAACAGTACTGTTCTTAATTTTGACCAAGAAAGATTTTATTCGTTTCGCAGAAGCTCAAGGTCTTATTGATATTCTAGGAAGTCTTGGTAAAAGGCAGAATTTGATGCAAAGCAAGATGTTTAAACACAAGAATTTATCCTTAGAACATACAAATGTTTATCTAGGTTAGCAAAGGAAAGAAAAGTTCTCATCGTTTTCTACCTGTGGAATATATTGAGTACTATTTCTCCCTTTCTCAAAATTAGCCATGGCTGGGTTGGCTCAGGTAATGAGGAAAGCTGTAGTCAGCTCATGAGGGGCCAGTTAGCATTATTCTCTTCTCTATCATCTCTAGCTGTGCCCTAAGCTTGAAAATCTGTGCCTCCGTGCCTCTGGAGGTGAAAGTCGAGGGGTAAGTGCAGATCCATCTCCAAAGAAGCCTAAACTGCTAAATATATGTGGCCCAGGGATAGTGGTTCAGTAGCCTTAACCTCAAGTGACAAAGAAACACAGGAATGGATGGGCTGTGGAAGACTACATTAATGCTAGTCATTAAGTACCAGCCAGTGTAAACAGCAACAATAATAACTGTGATTTAATTTAGTGCTCCTTAAGACCAGGCATTGTGCTATGTATGTCCTCCCTCTGTGTAATGTGTTTTTATCTACATTTTACGGAGGCTCAGAGTCTATATAATTTATGCAGTGATGGACCCATGATTTGAAGCAGGCATGCCTCATCCCAAAGCCCATGCTTATAATCCAGAGGCTTTCAAACCTGGTTCTATAGACCAAGAAGATCAGAGTCACCTAAGAAGTTTCTTGTAAGCATATTTCCTGGCCCCAGGAGCCAAAGAATTTGTTTCTGTGAATCTAGGGGCAGCCTGGAAGTTTGGTGTCTCCTTTTTTTTTTTTTTTTTTTTTTTTAAACTGTTCTCTAGGGGATCCTGACCCTGATCTAGACTTGGAACCCATTGCTTTAACCAGTGTCTCCCAATCTTGTTCACATCAAGCCACATTAATAATGACACTATCTGTATGGTTTACAGGGAAAGACGGACAAAACTACTCCCAAACAGAAGTGATGGGTCTGGATCTAGCCAACACTGATCCTACCCAGGCTCAAGGGGTCAAAATTCCAGCACACAGGTAAGCCAGTCCAAGAATACTAGTGGGATTCGTGTTGCCTCAGTTAGGACTCCCCAATCTAACACCCTAAGCCAGGCGGTGAGAGCCCTACACTGCTTCGTGTTTTGATACCATCATATAGAGAAACACTTGTATCAGAAACCAAAAGAACCAAACTTATGAAATGGCTTCAAAGTTTCCAAGCCTGTAACCCACTCCCCAGGAAAGGCTGCTGTCCTGAGAGCTATATTACTCATTGGTCTCAATCTTGGCTGAGAAGTGAATTACCTTTCAGACAAAATGTAAGGAGCTTAGAAGTGGAAGGTTGGAGAAGAGAAGGGAGAGAATTTTTCGTCACTTGTTTCATGAAGGTGATTTTTCTAATCTTGATAATACAGAATTAGCCCATAAGCTAGCAAATACTCAACAGATGGATAGGTTTCTTTGAACTTCTCTGTAATGTATAGGCAGGATGGGGCAAGGGTCTACCTAAATGCACTCTCATGCAGCTTTGCTCGTAGGTTTTTGTTTTTTTTTATTAAAAAAAATTTTTAATGATTATTTTTGAGAAAGAGAGACAGAGAGACAGAGCATGGGTGGGGGAGGGGCAGAGAGAGGGAGACACAGAATCTGAAGCAGGCTCCAGGCTGTAAGCATATAACCTGATGTGGGCTTGAACTCAAGAACCATGACATCATGACTCGAGCCAAAGTTGGACACATAACCGACTGAGCCACCTGGATGTTCCTGCTCATAGATTTTTAAATCTGGGTTTGCATTCTGACTCTGTCACTCACCAGCTTTATGATCTCCTTAACCTAATCACGTGAACCTCCTATGAAGACTACATGAGACAGTATGTTGCACAGCAAGCATCCTTTAAATGCTGGCCTTATTGTCCAACCACATTCATTGTGAATGAATGGTAGCCTGCATGGTGAGAAAGGTGAAGGATTCCCCCCTGCCCAACCTTTCTGTATTGTTAGGGTCATGCTGTGAGCAATTAAATGTGGCGGGTCCCTTATGTTCTGAATAATGAAGGGCCACCCTGGCACCAGCGCACACCCTAACCATACCACCATCCATGAAATGCCCAAGCTGGAAATCTGGGAGTCACCATGATTCCTCCTGCCTAGACACGCTGGAAGTCTTTCAGTTCCACTACTGCAGCATTATTTACAATAGCCAAGATATGCCCACTGATAGATGAAAGGAGAAAGAAGAAATGATAAACGTACACAATGGATAACAGGTAAAATAGATGAAGGGGGTTAACTTACAGTTAAAAAATAAATAAGTCATACAGATTTAAAAAAAATACAGCATACAGAACATAGTCAATGATGTTGTAGTAACATCATATAGTGACTACACTTAACCTGGTGAGCATTTCCTAGTGTATGTAACTGTTGAATCACTAAGCGGTACACCTGAAACTAATATAACATTTTTTTAAGTTTATTTATTTATTTTGAGAGACAAAGAGCATGCAAACAGGGAAGGAGCAGAGAAAGAGGGAGAAAGAGAATCCCAAGCCATTCCGTATTGTCAGCAGGATTGAACTCACGAACCATAAGATCATGATCTGAGCCGAAATCAAGTCAGATGCTTAACTGACTGAGGTACCCAGGTGCCCCAATATTTTATGTCAACTGTACTTCAATAAAAACAGACCAAAAACCCCACCAATGCCTCTTTGTTCTCTCTCTGTGTGTCCCCTCAGCCTAGAACACTCTATTTTTCATCTTCTTCTCTTCTGGTTAACTTTCTCCCAAAGATGCCAATTCCTTTGTAAAGACCCCCTCTGATGCTAGAGTCTGGCTCAGGTGTCCTCCTGCAGCTTTCCCAACACCCTGTATGTCCAGTATCTTAACACCCACTGACCTGCATCGTAATCGCTTGCTTCCTTGTCTAGATGAACCTTCTGCTACTAAAAATGTTGTAAAGCGACAATCTTGTCTTTATGTTTATCTCCCCAACACAGAACATAGCTGCTGGCATGTAGCAGCGACTGATAATTATGTGTTGAATAAGAGATTTAACTCTGCCAACCTTTCCTATTTGAAACAAGAAATGTCCTAGGTAATTAAAACTCCATTCTTATTTAACCAAGACCTAGGCAGTGCTCTCAAGTCAACCCTCTGTGTTCACTTTAAGAAAGAGGTGTTGTCTTTAAATTGTTGGCTCCTGGCTCAGGACTGCACAGGATGGGAGAGGGGAAGGATATAAGGTGGAGAACCACAATGGGGTGCCTGGGTGGCTCAGTCAGTTAAGCTTCCGACTTTGGCTCAGGTCACGATCTCGTGGTTTGTGAGTTTGAACCCCTTGTCAGGCTCTGTGGTGACAGCTCAGAGCCTGGAGTCTGCTTCGGATTCTGTGTCTCCCCTTGTCTCTGCCCCTCCCATGCTCATGCTCTGTCTCTCTCTGTCTCTCAATAATAAATAAACGTTTAAAAAAAAAACAAGGTGGAGAACCACAGGACCTGAGTTCTATTCCCCTGTAGCACTCTGAAAACATCATTTCATGCATTCAGGCTCAGTTTTTCATCTATAAAAGGAGGAAGGTTAGACAAAAAGACGCTTTTTAGTTCTAAAATTCTGTGTCAGAAAAAGCACATGCCTGGCTTGGAAGCAACATCAGTGCCGTTCTGTCTTTGGTTGATACTGAATTCCTTCATTCAGGGCCATGATGATAAAATACCTGCCCCAAGCCTTTCCAAGTACACATCCTCGAGTTTTTTTGTTGCCCCCTTTTCCTGCCCTCTCTATAACCACCATGTAAAGAGCTGCGCATAAAGAAACTACTCCGGTAATGTTCATTTGAATTAAGTGGGGTCATTTTATTTACCTTAATAGAGAATAAAATAAAAGAATTTTTAATAAAAGAAAATTAATAAAAGAGACTTTTTCTAATGATTTAAGTCTCAGCATTTAGATCAAAAGAAGTTAGGGGTGCCTAGGTGGCTCAGTTGGTTGGGTGTCCAGACTTTGGCTCATGAGTTAGGGCCCTGCGTTGGTCTCTGTGCTGACAGCTCAGAGCCCGGAGCCTGTTGGGATTCTGCGTCTCCCTCTCTCTTTGCCCCTCCCCCACTCATGCTCTGTCTCTCTCTCTCTTTCAAAAATAAACATTTAAAAAATTAAAATAAAAAAAGAAGTTAAAAAGTTGGTGATGTAAGGAATAGGGAGTAAGGCAGAATACTCGTTCCTAAGAAAACTTAGGGTACATAATACAGGACTCCTGTACTATCTTTGTCATTTAGGTATATCCATGTTTCCCACCATCCAAGATAGGAAGCTGGAGGTCATCCCAGTTGTCTTCTTCTTTTTTTTTTTTAAATCATTCATATATCAAATATTTATTTAGCACATATTATGTACCAGGTAGTGTGTTTGGGCTATAGGCAAAAAAAAAAAAAAAAAAAAAAGAACAAAGATCTAGCTTCTGACTTCAAGGTTGTCTCAGACAGTTTGGGTTAACAAAAAAGACATAATAATTACAAGATCTATTGCAGATGCCTTCCTTTTTTGATCTATCACATTCAAAAGGTCACACTGATAATTCTCATTTGATCAACAGAAACAGTCTTCTAATATATCTCTTGGCCTATAACCCTACCCTTCTCCAGGACAATTTTCATGTTTCTCTGGAGGGCGATCTGGCAATATGTATCAAAGTCATTGTAATTGTTCCTAATCTGTCAGCTGGCAATTAAACTTTTAGGAATATATCTTAAGAACCTAATCACATATGGGCACAAAGACGTATATACACAACGATGTTTCATGGGCTGTTGTTTATGACAGCAAAAACATATGAAAATAATACATATATCCAGTAATTTTTTCTCAATTGGAATTCTTCTCCATGATGGAATATTATGCAATTGCTAAAAGTCATTTTGTAGGGGCGCCTGGGTGGCTCAGTCAGTTAAGCATCTGACTTTGGCTCAGGTCATGAACTCACTTTCTGGGTTTGAGCCCTGCGTAGGGCTTTGTGCTGACAGCTCAGAGCCTGGAGCCTGCTTCGGATTCTGTGACTCCTCCTCTCTCTGCCCCTCCCCTGCTCACACTCTGTCTGTCTGTCTCCCTCAAAAATCAACATTAAAAAAAAATAAAAAAATAAAAATAAAAATCATTTTGTAGAAAAAAATTGATATGGTAAAATGTTCAAAATACACTCACTGTAAAGTGAAAAAACAGGTTATCAAACAGCTAGTATGAAGCCATTTAAAATATGTGTGTGTGTGTGTCTGTGTGTGTATATATACACACACACACACAGATAGATACATACTACAATATATACATATATAGAAGAGTGATCAGAAAAATCTATACCAAAATGTTAACAATAGTCATCTCTAAGTTGCTGGAGTATTAGCATGTTGAGGTTTCCATTATATGTGTTTAATGTGTTGCATTTTATAATAGAAAATATATTATTAAGATGCAACCACAGAAATCCAATTATGTCGACTCTGAGTGATTAATTACCTCAAAAAGCAAAATCCTAACATGGCACCTAAGAGCCCTCCCAACCCAACTCCTGCTTAACTCCTGCCTAACCTCGGTCCTCACGCTCCCTTCCATTCACTTCACTCTCCAACGCTATCAGACCTGCTTCCTCTTTCACCCACTGTGACTTTGCACACACTGGGCTCTCTCCCTGGAATCCCCTCTGCCTTTCGTGACTGGCAAATTGTAACTGACCCTGCAGAGACCACCGCAGAGAGGCTCTCCTCAGAGACAGAGACGCTTTCCCTTCCTCTTCTGCCGCAGGCCTGTGAGGTGGTCACAGCTTCCTTTGCGCTATGTCCAAGGACACCCCCTTCCACTAAGGTTCTACGTTAACTTTTCTGTTTTCCCTACAACACTGTGAGCTCTGAGAAAGCAGGGACCAGGTCTGGGTCTCACCAGAATTAAGCACTGAGGTGGAACATTTTTCAGGGATTCAAAAATTACATGTTAGATTGAAACAAGTGACAGAAATTGAAGGAGGAATTTCTGCTTCCTCTGCATTTTTGGTAGTTAGGCTTCAAGTTCACAGCTGGCTTCCTCTACATTAATTTACTCCAGGTTCTGAACTTTTGGACCCAATGAAATTTGCATGCCCAAACTATACAAGCTTAAGCTCTTTCAAAGTAGCTAATTTCCATCAGATAAGCTCATTAAAATAGTGAAATGACCCACATATACAAATACATAAAGTCGATAAATAAAAAATGAAGAACAGTTTCACTCCTGAGTATAATGGTTTCGAGATCCAAGAAGAAAAGTGTAGTACTTGTTAAGTTGCATTGCTTTTGGTTAAATGTTTTGGTGAGAATAAATATGGCCAATTTTTAACAACACTAAATAATTGTTGACATAAGAGCCACATTTTGTAGAATTATATTTTTCTATGTAAATATTTTCCTCCAAGAAAACCCCAAACTACTTTAGTCATGCCAATGTTACAAATGGTAAAGTGTAAGTCCAATAAGATCATAAAACTGGAAATAAAAATTATTTTTAGTTTGGTCGTTTTACCAGAATTTCTCAACTTTGGAGGTAAAATATCATTAGCATTTTAAAAAAATTTTTTAACATTTATTCATTTTTGAGAGACAGAGAGAGATGGAGTGTGAGTGAGGGAGGGGCAGAGAGAGGGAGACACAGAATCCAAAGTGGGCTCCAGGCTCCAAGCTGTCAGTACAGAGCCCCACGCGGGGCTTGAACTCACGGAGTGTGAGATCATGACCTGAGCAGAAGTTGGATGCCCAACTGACTGAGCCACCCAGGTGCCCCTCATTAGCATTTTTAAAACTGTTCTATACTGTTCTTTTGCCACATCATCATACTATGGGTGATTCTGCCTTAAATGCAAATCCAGCTGAACATCATTCATTATTCATTTTAGCAAATATTATAGCTTTGACATTCTCAAGTTTCTCTTCCTCTATCCCGCGCATGTACCTAACTTTATGAGATTGGTATTTAATGTGCAATTGTCTTCCAACTTTAAAAAAACAAATTATTGACCAATAACAGCAGGGCAAGAGACACAAAAGGTTTTATTGATAGAACTCATAGAAATAACATACTGAGATGACTCTCAGAAATTTCTCCACTCATGCATCTATATTCTTGAAATAGCTTCTATTAAAATATAACAACACTCATAAGGTATATTCTATGCTATTAAGTCAAAATTTAGAGCAAACAAGTAAGGGCAGCAGAAGAAAATGTGTAAGAAGAATGGCAAAAAACGACATTATCCAGATCTTTTTTTTTTTTTTTTTTTGATGTAACATAGATCAGACTAGCTTCATTCTTCCAAGGCCTCAATAATACTCTACCAGGCATTAATTTTAAAGCCTCAAGCCACCTTGAGTCACTCAATAGAAACAAAAATCTAAGCAGGGGGCAGAGAAGACTAGCAATTTTTTTTTAAAGAAATGCAACTAGAGAAAATGAGATGTGTTTTGTTCCACTAGAAATATGACTCTTCACTTTCCCAATCTAACCAGAGCTTATTCTTGTAATATGAATAATATAGCTGTAACTCATCAGAATTGTCTACATTCTAATTTGAAAAATAGTTCCTATGTTAATCTTTAATAGCCTGTCTTCTGGACCAACAGAAAGAGTTACAAAAGAAGTCATTTACAGTGGCTTAATTAAGGCCTATGAGAAGCATATTTAGTAATGCGGTGCTGTTCTCCTTTTCATCCAATGGCCTTGCTGGTATATAGATCCACCATTTGATCAGTGCATCTGGCCCCAGGGGCTTCATGGTCTGCAAGCCACAACCTACTAATAAGCACCCTCCAGCTTGTTTGCTAAACAGATCAGTCCTGGCAGGCACCCAAAAACTCCAGTCCTTGAAACTTGGAGCTCTTTAACTTGCAGGGTCTATTGTGTGGCAAGCAAGAGAATAAACTATGTACCTCATAAATGCAGAGCAATTATGGATCAGTTAGTAATACAGCTGTGGCTCAAAAGATTGCTTACCTAAACCAAATCGAGGCCTAATTTATTTTTGTATTGTCTTTGTTAAAAACCAAACAAACAGCTCTACAGAGCTTAGATACACAGTTAAGAAAATGGCTCCATTTTCCTTATAAACAAGATGGCAACTACTGGCTAAAAGAAATCATACTCACTAGCTGAAGGTTTTCATTCTGAACCGAGCCATTGCTTGCTGTAGATTTATTAGGTTGTTTAAGGAGACATGTGGAATGTTTTATCTGATAGAAGTTCAATGTGCTGGAGGCTGGGGGACTATATGGTGCTATTTCCAGTTATAGACACCAGGTAAGGTACCATCAACTTCAGGCAAAAGGATTTAAAAACAAAATAGCCTTCATTTAAAAAGAAACAGTAATGGAAATCCTCAGCATACTCAATAAATATTTTCCCAAATGCTTATTTCAATTTTTGGTAAATGAATATTAGCAAATAACCCCTGGCATGAATTCTGAAATGTTCCCAAATCAGTCCTAATTTCATAGGACTCTTTTTCTAATGGCCCCTCGGAGGTCAACTGAACCATGCCTCTAGCAGAATATAGCTCTGACTAGAAAGGACCTCATATATACAGTGTTACCCAAATGCTAAAAGGTGAGAAACTGAAGAAATTTATAACCAAGGTAAGAGTTCCTAAATCAATTCATATCTCTCAACATATTCTTAAAGAAAGAAAGAAAGAAAGAAAGAAAGAAAGAAAGAAAGAAAGAAAGAGCAGCAACAAAGAAGACTACATAAAAACATGCCCTCAATGTGAATAAAACTCTGAATATCCAAACTTCAAACTATTTCAGGTAAAAAAGTATACATCAAATCCCAGAAAGCCACCTTCATGCTCCTATTGCCCTAAGCCTCCAAGAGGAGAAGGGCAGTCTGGGGAAGACTTCAGTGGAAGAGAGAGAGGGCAAAAGCCATAGACTGAACTAAATTAACAGAAAGAGAAAGTCCATCCTGCATGTGAAAATGTTGGAAAGGAATCACGGTCAATCAGAGCAGAACTAGGGAAGAGATTTAGTGTCTGCAGGATTAGAGGTAGCATCTTAGAAAAGCAACTTTTCCAGAAAAGGGGGAAGGGGAAGCAGTTAAATGGGAAGGGAGAGGTAAGTGCCTTACAAAACTGCATAGTGATGGGGGAGAAAGCAAGAGTGGAGAAGTTGGGATCCTTGAAGACAAAAGATTACTAAAAAACATCAAAGAATGCATAACTCTTCCTCCCATCAGTACCCTCAACACACACAAACACAGACACACACACACACACACACACACACACACACACACACACACACAAACATACACAGAGGCAACCAGTAAAAAACCACCGACCAACCAACCAAAAAATCTCACCCATACTTTGCCACACCAACAGCAGAGGGAACTCTTGAACTAGGAATTGTGCAAACCATCCCAAATCACCACCCCATATGTAGAAATGCAGAGATGTTAAGAAATTTTTATTTAAGGGGTACCTGGATGGCTCAGTCAATTGAGCTTTTCTTGATTTCAGCTCAGGTCATGATCTCATAGGTTTGTGAAATCAAGCCCCATATGGTGCTCTGCACTGGGAATCTTTCCCTCTCTCTCTGCCCCTTCCCCACTCTCACTCACTACTCTCTCTCGCTCTCTCCCTCTCAAAATAAATGAATAAATGTAAACAAAGAAAAATTTTTATTTAAAAAATATCATAAAATAAAGATTAAAACAATTCTGCTGATGAAATTTACTGCCTCCCCCCCCCCCCCCCCCCACACACACACTCCCCAGTAAGTCAGGTTCCTTGGAAGCCTCCACTCAGGAGTCAGGACTGTTCTGCTAAGATACATGCTCAGATAAATGTTTGCTTGTGAGGTCATGGCCCCTGAAACAGCAAATGAAAGCACAGAGGCCAGTTAAGAGATCATGAAAGGGAGACAATGTTGGAATGCTCTAGGAGAGGTGGTGAAAAGTAGTAGGATTCAAGATGTATTTTAAAAGTGGCACCAGAATTGTTGATGGACTGCATATGAGATGAGGAGGGGGGAAAGTAAATATATCCTATGGTTTTTGTCTGGATAGCTGGCAGAATGTAGGTACTATGGGCTGAGACAGTACTGAGGGAAGTGAGTGAGAATCAAGAATTTGGTCTTGTTAACTTTCAAATGGCTTCTAATACATATTTACAAATTTCATGGGTTTTATGCCATTATAAATTGTATTATTCTTTTAATTTTAATTTCTAATTGTTTAGTTCCAGAATATAAAATCATACTTCATTTTTATACATTAATCATGTGTCCTGCTACCTTGCTAAACTCACTTATTAGTTCTAGTGAGTTTTTTTATAGATAACTTAGGATTTTCAATGTATATAATCATGTCATCTGTAAGTAAAAGCAGTTTTATTTTGTCTAGTCTAGTACATACACTTTTTATTTATTTTTCTTGCCTTGTTGCTCTGGCTAGGACCTCTAATACAATGTTGAATTGGAGTACTCTGAGTATATATATTTGCCCTATTCTCTGTCTTAAGGGGAAAATACTCAGTGTGATGTTGTAGATTCTATGTAGATGCCCTTTATCGTGTTGATCAATTTCCCTTCTGTGTCATTTGGTTCCCCAAGGAAGTAGATGTCAAGACTTGATGAGATGTGCAAGAGATTCACTGGGGGGAAGGATAAACGCGGGGCAGAAGCGAAGTATTCAGGAGAGACTTCATATCTGCTGCAGGTCCAACACCTGTGAAAGGAGAGTAGGAAATACTGGTAGCTAACTCAGTGATATGAACCAAACCTTCACACTTCATGGGTCTGAACTCTTGGTAATAATACCTTTTTCAGGCAGAGATTGCCGCACATGTCCATTCACAGTTACAATAGGGTAAAAGAGTACCAGGCGGTGCCCAGGAGGATCATCTGGGTTCCACATGTTGAGCCTTTGAATATTTGAGTCTGACTCTGGAGCTCAGAGAAGAAGTCTAGTCTGAAGCTATAAATCTGAGAGTCGTGTGGCATAAGTGTTTCTCCAGAATTGATTACACTGTATGGAGATAGCACTCCTCTCAACCCTCAAGGCAGCTGGCTGAGAACTGTCGCCTGGACCCGGCCAATAGCTCCAATAGAAAAAAATGTTAAATATATATTATTTTTACCTATGGTACTAGAAGAGTTATATGAAGAAGAAGAATATAGAGCAAAGGGTTAAGCCCTGGGCATTCTAATATTTAGAGATTTGGGCAAAAAGGGAAAATCTATCAAGGGAAGTAAGAAGAAGCACTCGTGTAGTAGGAGAAAACCAGGACAGCATGGTTTACTGAAGGCCAAGTGACTAAGATGTTTTAAGAAGGCTACAGTGATAAAATGGTGTTAGAGGTTAAGTAAGATGAAGAATTGAACACTAGATTAGGCAAAATGGAGAATTAATAATCCAGCAAGAGTATTTTCAGTGAAATGGTGAGAGAAGTGAGGGAAGGAAGCAGACAAGTTGTCCTGAAGAGGAGCAGAGAAGGCACCTAGAAAAGAGGGGAGGTATGTGGGGGGATGGGTGAAATAGGTGATGGGGATTAAGAAGTACACCTGTCGCCATGAGTGCTGGGTGATGTATGAAAGCGTTGAATCTCTATATTGTACACCTGAAACATATAACACTATATGTTAACTAACTGGAATTAAAATTAAAACTTTAAAAAAAGGATGAAGAAAGTAGGATGGATTAGTTTTCAAAGACAAGTGTTCTTTACAGAGAAGTCCTATTTATTTCTATAATAAAAGGTCCCAGTGTTGCCACAGAACCTCTTTTGTACCCCTAGCTTGCCCCATTCACAGATTTTTTTAAATCACCTTTTCCATATACAATTGATCCTCATTATTTGTGGATTTCATATTTTCAAATGCCAAAATCAGGATTCATAGCATTTTTGTGGTCATTCGCAGATGTGCAGAATGGTGAAAATCTGGAGTGGCCCAAGGTGTGCATTGCTAGCTGATGTGAACAAGGCAACACACTGTCTCCTGTTTCAGCTCTGAGGCTGTAAATACGTGTCCCTTCACAACCTATGCAGTGCCACATTTATCACATTTTTGTGCTTTTTGTTGGTGAGTTCACTGTTCAAAATGTCCCTCAAGTGTAGTGCTGAAGTGATATCTAGTGTTCCTAAGAGAAAGAAGGCTGTTTATACCTTATGGAGAAAGTGTATGTGTTATATAAGCTTCCTTCAGGCCTGAGTTATAGTTCTGTTGGCCATGAATTCAAAGTTCATGAACCAATAATGTATTTCACATAAAATGTCAAACACACCATACACTGACCAGCTGACAACAGTGTTGTGACCAGAGACTCACAGGATCCTAACCCTGTTTTCCCCCTAAGAGCAGTGATTCAGTGGTTGCCAATTAGCAGCAACTTTATAGAACTTACCTGTTGCAAATTAATGAGAATTGACTGTATATGTTTTTCTTTATTTTTTTAAATTTCTTTTAACGTTTATTCATTTTTGAGAGACAGAGAGCGTGAGCAGGGGAGGGACAGAGAGAGAGGAAGACAGAATCTAAGGCAGGCTCCAGGCTCTGAGATTTCAGCACAGAGCCCAACGCTGGGCTCGAACTCATGAACCACGAGATCATGACCTGAGCTGAAGTTGGATGCTCAGAAAGACACTCAAAAAGAAAGTATGGTATAGTACAAAAAGCACTAGACCAAGAATTTCAGACTTTGGTTCTAGTTCTGATTCTTACAATAACTAGTTGTATATCCTTCAGTGAATACTCTGGCTTCACTTGTTTTCTTCATCTATGAATGGAACTCTTTGAATTAGATTATTGCTAAGGCTCCTGAAAGCCCTAGCATTCTATGACCTTGACTTATCAGGCAGGGAAATTCCCAATGATAGTCACTTCCCAAGAAAGTCTCTCCTGCTTTAGATCTAACCACCTCACTCCGTAAGAGGAGTGCAAGAGGGAATAAGGATCTTTTTTATTTTTAATTTTTTTAATGTTTATTTATTCTTGAGAGAGAGACAGAGCATGAGCATGAGCATGAGCAGAGAAGGGACAGAGAGAGAGGGAGACACAGAATCCGAAGCAGGCTCCAGGCTCTGAGCTGTCAGCACAGAGCCCGACATGGGGCTCTAATTCATAAACCACGATATCATGACCTATGCTGAAGTCAGACGCTCAACTGACTGAGCCACCCAGGTACCCCTAAATAACAATCTTATAATAAGACAAATGAGCACCATATTCTAGAGAGTGCCACAGAGATAAAATAAAATACACTGATTTTAAAAAAAACTGGGAAGTTTTCCCAGGAAAAGAGTTGCTTATGTCTTTGGAAGTCATATCAAAATAACCCCCACATGTTAACAGTACATGTCACATTAAGAAATAGATATTAATGAGGGATTTTAAAAGAAAACAGCCACAGTAGGTTTAAATAGGGTGCAGCCTTCTGATGACAGCTTTGAACACAGAGTGCCAAAATGCAGCCAGACTGAGTGAGGTCTGGGCACATTGCTAAAATTATAAGGAATACAAAGAGTACGCTAAGGTGGCAACCTGAATTCACACTCAGGGTTTTTAATATCAGAAGCAAGAAAGCCATTTGCAACTCTTTGCTAAAGGATGAGGCTCTAAGTGTTAAGAATACAGGCCCATATGTGTAATGACAGAAGGTGAATATCTTACGGGGGATGCAAGGGGGCAGGGAGGGGATTGAAAAGTGAAAAGAATTCACTGCATAATTTGGCTTTTTTTTTCTTTATTAGAAAAACATTTATAACAGTAACTTGAAAAAAGTCAGGAATAGATTTTTTTTTTTAAGTTTTTCCCTGAGTAGCCTTTGGTGCTTTGTGTGGACCTCGATACAGGGTTGTTGGGGACCTACACCCCATCATGGGTTCTTGTTTGTATGGGATCATGCTGTTTTACAACACTGGAAGTGAGGTTTGCCAGCTGGTCTGTGTGGGTCAGAAATGCTATCAGGAAATTGATGGCAAAAATCAAACTGGGGTAGTTTCAAGAGAGTTTTTAAAGGGACCATTAAAAAAAAAATCATGTGGAGGGTTGCCTGGGTGGCTCAGTGGGCTGGGCATCCGACTTAGGCTCAGGTCATGATCTCACAGTTCATGAGTTCGGGCCCTGAGTGGGGCTCTGTGTTGACAGCTCAGAGCCTGGAGCCTGCTTTGGACTCTGTGTCTCCCTCTCTCTGTCCCTCCCCCACTTACACTGTCTCTGTCAAAAAATGAATAAATTTTTTAAAAATGTTGAAAAAAGGGTGTGGGGAAACCACAAAGAATAGGGCAGTCCCCTAGGACTGGTAACAGCGAAAATGTTGCCACCCTTCTCTAGAGCAGATGAAGGGAAAGATGGGTTTCCAGATCCTGCGTTTGCAGACACTGGAATGAATCATGAGGAGAAGGTCATGAGAGTCATGAGGAGTCATGAGGAGTCATGAGGAGAAGGTCACCTTGGGAGGAGCAGTGAGAACTGGTCAGTCATCAGCCAGCCCAAGACAAGTCTACAGGAAGGGAACTATAGAACATATATTGCAATTGTACCCACGTCTCACCTCCTGATGGCTTGCCTCTGTTGCTCACTGCACAACCAGAAACCAGAGAGTAAAAGGCCTGATGATGTGGCCCAGCCAGGAGAAGCCAAAACAATTCCAGGCAGAAGTTGCTGATTACTTTCAAGGTAAAGGTAGTCTGAATAAATACACACTTTGGTCAAAAAAGGGAAAAAAAAAAAAAAAAAGACCAAGAATGAAAATCTATATCCAGCCAAAGCTAAAAATCACCATCATTGAATGAACCTAAGAGATGCAAGAATAAATTTGAATTTTGTTTCAGAATTTTTTATTTTTCAAAAAAAATTTAGTTAAATTTTAATAGGGCAAGAGAAACAATTATTCAGAACGTCTCCTAACCTGCTCCTGCAGTCACTGCAGCATTTGGGATATTAAGTTGGCCTTCACTTCAACTGGCACTTTTAGTAATGTCACTAATCTTTTATATGCAAAAATATATAGTTCAGAATATTTTGAGTAGTGTGCTTTCTAGAAGAAACCCTATACCTATAATGCACTGTTATCCCTTATCTTCAAGAACTTAAAAATGGTTAGCAAACGATAGGAATCATTTAGTAACTTTTTAAAAAATGTAGTCTCCATTTCAGGGCTGCCAGAGGAAAGTACTGTAGACGAGGTGGCTCAAAACAACACTGATTTATAGTCTCACGGTTCTGGGGGCTAACCCTCAGAAATCAAGGTGTTGGCAGGGCCACCCTGAGTCTCTGGGCAGATTCCTTCCTTGCCTCTTCCCCTCTTCTGGTGGTGGTGGGCAACCCTCAGTGTTCCTTGTCTTATAGCTGCATCCCTTTACTCTCTGCCTTTGTGGTAACTGGCCTTCTTCCCTCCTGTGACTCCATGTTCATATGATCTTAGAAAGACACCAGTCAGGGAATGCAAATTGATGCAGCCACTCTGGAAAACAGTATGGAGGTTCCTCAAAAAGTTAAAAATACCCTAAAACCCAGCAATTGCACCACTAGGTATTTATCCAAAGGATACAAGGTTGCTGGTTTGAAGGAACACATGTACCCCAATGTTTAAAGCAGCACTATTGACAATAGCCAAAGTATGGAAAGAGCCCAAATGTCCATTGACTGATGAATGGAGAAAGACGATGTGGTATATATATTATACAATGGAATATTACTTGGCAATCAAAAAGAATGAAATCTTGCCATTTGCAACAGCATGGATGGAACCAGAGTGTATTATGCTAAGTGAAACAAGTCAGAGAAAGACAAATATCATATGACTTCACTCATAAATGGAATTTAAGATACAAAACAGATGAACACAAGGGAAGGGAAGCAAAAAATAATATATAAAAACAGAGAGGGAGATAAACCATAAGAGACTCTTAAATACAGAGAACAAACTGAGGGTTGATGGAGGGGTGTTGGGTGGGGGTGATGGGCTAATGGACAAGGGGCATTAAGGAGGACACTTGTTGGGATGAGCACTAGATGTCATATGTAAGTGGTGAATCACTAAATTCTATTCCTGAAATCATTATTACACTATATGTTAACTAACTTGGATTTAAATTTAAAAAAAAAGAAAAAGAAATGTTTGAAGCTGCATTGTAGTGGTGGCTACAAAAATGTATACATTTACTAAAAGCCATTGAATGGTACCCTTACATGGGTAAATTGTATGCTACCTAAATTACAGCTCAATAAAGCTCAATAAAATTTTTCAAAACCCCCCTCCCAAAAAAAAGACCTCAGTCATCCTGGATTAAGGGCTCACCCCACTGCAGTATGACAGTGTCTTAACTAGTTACATCTGCAACAATGCGATTGCCAAATAAGGTCACGTTCTGAGGCACTGGGGTTAGAATTTCAAAATATCTTAAAAAAAAAAAAAAAACTAGAAGTTTTCACCTCTGTTTTTCTTTTTATTTCAAGTTCTTATTTAAATTCTAGTTAGTTAACATATATGATAAAAATGGTTTCAAGTATAGAATTTAGTGATTCATCACTTACATGTAATACCCAGTGCCCAACACATGGAAGTTTGCACCTCTTAATCCCTTTCACCTATTTCACCCATCCCTCCACCTCCTCCCCTCTGGCAACCACCAATTTGTCCTCTGTATGTATAAATGTGTTTCTGATTTTTTTTTAGTGTCTTTATTTTTGAGAGAGAAGGAGAGTGCATGCAGGGACGTGGCAGAGACAGAGGGAGACACAGAATCCGAAGCAGGCTCCAGGTGCTGAGCTGTCAGCACAGAGCCCAACGTGGAGCTTGAACCAGTGAACTGGGAGATCATGACCTGAGCTGAAGTCAGACGCTTAACCAACTGAGCCACCCAGGTGCCCCAATATGTCTGTTTTTGTTTGTTTGACTTGTTTTTTAGAGTCCACATATATATGAAATCATACAGTATTTATCTTTTTCTGTCCGACTTATTTCACTTAATATAATACCTCTAGGTCCACCCATGTTGCAAATGGCAATATTTCTTTCTCAAAATGTCTTTTTGGGAGACACAATTCAAACCATAATAGTGCCATCAACTCAAAATAACAGGCAATTGCTTCTTAAATTTTTTTTAAAAAGTTCTTTAAGTTTATTTATTTTTGAGAAAAAGAGAAAGCACAAGTAGAGGAGGGGCATATAGAGAAGGTGAGAGAGGATCCCAAGCAGGTTCTTTGCTGTGAGCACAGAGCCTGACATGGGGTTTGATCTCACAAACCATGAGATCATGACCTGAGTGAAAATCAAGAGTCGGAGGCTTAACTGGCTGAGTCACCCAGGCACCCCTTAAAGCATTCTTTAGTGAAGTTTTGTAGAATAAAACAAATGTGTTCAGAGTTCCCCATTTTTCACTAATTTTTCTTCATCTGGTGCATTTTTAAAATTCTTTATTATGTCTGGATCTTTAATTTAAACCATCGTGAGCAGTATTCTACTTGGTTTAGATTTCCTTCACGTAAAAATTTAAGTTTACGGTACTTTCACCTCTAGTTAAGATGGAATATAGGAGCCATATTTATCCTTCTGCTTAAAACACCTGAAACACCAGACAAGACATATAAAATGTTCTTTGGGACACTGGGCATCAGGCAACAAAGGAGAATGATTCTTAATACATGGAAACAAATTAAGTAAGCCCTACAATTGATTCAGTTTATAGCCTGGAGAGAGTTTCCAAAACACAGCACAGGGAAAGAGAAGCCAGGCAGTGCCCAGAGATCTGCCAGAGGAGGAGAAACAGGGCTGGGAGTTACCTATCACATACCGTCTCCTAATGGTACTATTAACTCTCAATCTCTTTGCCTCCTTGTTTAAATATTTGAAAGTTCTTGGTAATCATTTTTAACATTGTAATATTTATTCTTAATATCACTACTAATTATTAGTGTGACATTTTAGTCTTATCATAACTATGACACATTTATACTTTGATTGATAGAACTTTAAAATACAAGAAAATGTTTTTCTTACTAAAAGACCTAAAAGGCCTACCTATATTTAAAAGGACTAAGATATTAGCAATATCTGAATGTTAGCAATCTGAATGACATGTCTTACTTGTAATATTATTATTAGACCGATTAAATAAACTTATCTAAGCACATGATTATTGATCATACGTAAGTTCAGGGACACCAGAAATGACATTGAAATCTCATCTATTTTGACTTGCAGTGGCTGAAACCAAAACCTCACAGTGGAATTGGGCCAAATACCAAGACTAAATCAAAATATGGCATATCCTAACAAGGGAATGAGAGTCATATTGACTTTGGACATCAAAATAATTGAATTCCAGAAGTCAATGGAACCATATTTCAAGAAGTCTGAAGGAAAACTTGAATTTAGAATTCTACAAAACCAGGACTAATAATTTTAAGAACACAAAGTGAAGACATGTTCATATATGCAATGATTCAAAAGGTTCACCTCTCATGTCCACTTCCTGAAAACATTAAGGATATGCTCCAGCAATGCAAAGAAGAAATCCAAAGAAAAGGTAAAGTCCTAAGAGTTAAGAAACAGTAAAACAACTAAAGGGTTCAAAGGAAAAATAATCAGTCCTAAAATGAACTGTGTATCTGGCTCAAAAGACAGTATGTCCAGGGGCACTTGAGTGGTGCACTTGTCTGGATCAGTCAGTGGTTCAGTCAGTTAAGCATCGGACTTCAGTTCAGGTCACGATCTCACAGTTCATGGGTTTGAGCCCCACATCGGGCTCTGTGCTGACAGCTCAGAGCCTGGAGCCTGCTTCAGATTCTGTGACTCCCTCACTCTCTGCCCCTCCCCCACTTGCGCTCTGTCTCCCTCTCTGTCTCAAAAAATGAACATTAAAAAAAATGGTTAAAAAAAAACCAATATGTCCAAAATTAACCATCAATAGTATTTGTCTCCTATTAACATCAGACATGAATACAACATTAAACATGACTATAGTAACAGAATAACATGTGAACGTTACAATTTATGGCAGGGCAAAAATAACGATACGGGAAGAGCAGGGAGACGAGAGAGGAAGGGAAGTGTGGGAGGTTAATTTCTAAGAAAATGATAACAGATTGAAATGTGATAGATCAAGAAAGAGGCTTAAGTATTTTATTTAAAATGGTAAGCTAAATAATAGAAGAACCAAAAGATAAAGTTTAAACTAACAAATTGAAAGGCAATGGGAAGAGATGGACTAAGTAAGTGGGAAATACATCTCTACTTTGAGTCGGTGTTATTTTGTGTTGTTGATACAACTAATCCTATCTGTTACATAGGAAATCATCTCATTTAATCATCCCAGCAACCCTAGGAGGTACGTAGTATCATTACCTTTACTTTACAGATGAGCAAACTGAGGCACAGAGAGGTTAGGTTTCTTGTCTAATGTGACATCAATGGTAAAAGGTATTGCCAACAGGGCAAGGAGAACGACAGAGAGTAGAAAAGTGTTGACAAGAGTAGCAATCAGAGTAAGGGCACAGGAATGGGTCCCTAAACCAGCAGATTAATCCACATCCAAAACGCATCCTTTCACATTTTGTCTATAGGAATATCAGTCCTGAATTGTCTGAAGTCTTTAGAAATTGACTACCACAGGTAAAATGGGATCCTCAACTATACAGCCTATACAAAAGAAAAAAGCAAGAGGCACACATAACAGATTTTAGAGCAGAGAAGTAGCAGCCTCAGGACACCCTGGTAATTGACGGTTCCCTTTTAATTCAAGATTGGGCACAAACACTATTTTCACTCTCCTTTCAAAACTTTATCAATTGGTTTTCCTGCTTTACTAAGTGTAACGAGGATACTGTTAGTTTTATTTGACAAATGATGATCTAGAAATTGCTCCAAACCATTACGCCGGATAAAACAGTCACCTTGGCAATTCAGAGGCCATGGTGGCCACCGATGAGCTCCCGATTTCAGACCTTGCAATTGACATCCTGGGTCTCTGTTTCCTCATTTATTAATAAAGATGGTTGCACTACTTCATATTTTCTAAGGCCTTTCAAAAGTCCTAATTGTCAATGATTCTGAATATAATTATATCCCGTATAAATGAAGAAAAAGTAGAAGGCGTTTCCCGAAGGTTTTTTTTTCTTCGTAATTCCCTGTGAGGAAGTTGTTTAACTAACCCTGTTACCTAGCCTCCCTGCACCCTGAAACAGCAGCATGCAGTAAAAACATGAGATTGATGGAGGTTCCTGATTATTTAGGAGCTGCTTAAATAGGACTTTATTATAATACTATTTACCATGAGGCCCGAGAAAATTGGTGGGATTAGAGTTACAGCCCTAATAATTTGCCTTTATAGATTTAACCTGAAATAACAGGCTGAAAGGACAAATAAAATTAGCAGTTTCCTGAATAATTCCTGGATAAATGTAAGTATAAAATCCTGTTGAAAAAAAAAAGCAACAAGTTGGTAGCTATGGTTCAAAAGAGGCAGAAAGGGAAATAGGTAGGGTTACTCAGACCCCAATTAAGGTCTTGGCAAAGTTCTGGCTCCTGTAGAGTGCCTCACCTTGGAGCCGTTCTGTTCCTTTTCTTGCAGTGTTAGGTGTCAGAATGACAAATGTCTTTCTTTGTGGGCAAAACCTCCCTCATGTGGCACTTTGCCAGGTATCCAGTAATAAGCAAGATGGGGGGAGGGGGAAGCCCTCTAAGGAATCCAACAGGGACTATGAATTTAGTTTGTGTCCTTAATATAATCTCATTCATTCATTCATTTATTCATCCACTCATTCATTCATTCATTCATTCATTCAAGTACCTTCCTTTTGTTGGCACTTGTCTAGGGGCTGTGGGACACAAAAAGATCTAGAAACTATAGAAGATATAGCTATCTCAGTCATCATGGAAATGACTGTATCCCTGATACTTCAGCTTCCACCAACAGAAGGGTGTTTTTAAAAATTTTGTTTTACTGGGTGTTGTATGGAAACCAATTTGACAATAAATTTCATATATTGAAAAAAAAAATAAAAAATAAAAATAAATAAATAAAGAAAGAAAGAAAAAAAAAGAAAATATATTATCAAAAAGAAAAATTTTGTTTTTACCTTTGCATATTGATTTAGTACTGACTTTGGCAATTTTAATGTTCATCCTTACCTTTACCTTTGCCTCCCAAACCTCCATCTTTGTGTCTCCTTTCTAAAAAATTTTTCAACGTTCTCCAATATTTCTTTAGAATTGCTCAGAAGAGAGAGAATCTCACGGCGGCAAATGGCCACATGACAAGGAGACATTTTCTGCTTCGTCAGGCATAGCAAAGCCTGTTTTCACTGTCATTTCATAGAAAAATATTACAACCAACAAGGACTGTTTCCAGGTCTTTATAAAAGCACCTTTCTACTAAGAGGAAACAAATTTCAGTGGTGATGCAGACACAATGGATTAGCACTAGCTCACTCCTATGTGATCATGAAGGTAAGCAGGGCAGGATTTCAGAGCTCTTCAAGGGGCAAAGCTTCACTCCCAGGGCGGGACAAATTAAACCCACTTCATCACTTCCAGCACTGTCAGCAGTGCCTGAGCATCCTGGCCCAGTCATTTTCAAAGAACAAGATCCTGATTACAGATGCAGCCAGGAGATCTACAACTGACTAACTTGCTACTCTACCAACCATGGGAAATAGGCCAGGGGCAAAGGCTGTAGCAACACAATCATCCCTGGATTCACTGCTCAAAACGTTCTCTTAATTCTCCTGCAAAAAATGGCCTAACTAATGTTTCCAAAGAACTTTTGAATTGTATGATGCCAATGAAGCTGTCCTTGGGAGTTCTTAATTTCCTGTAATAAAAATTGGGCAAGACTGATGAAGAGAAGAACTTTATAGCATAATATGAAATTGGATTTGGCTGGTGAGTTACTATGCACATTAGTTTCCTAGAGCTGCCCTCACAAATTACCACAAACTGGCAATAAACAGCTTAAAACAGCAGAAATTCATTGTTCTGGAGGGCAGAAATCCAAAGTCAAGGTGCTGGCAGGGCTGAGATCCCTTCCAAGTCTCTCGGGGAGAATCCTCCCTTGCCTCTTCCACGTCTCATGGCTCCAGATGTCTGTTGACTTGTGGTGGTACAACTCTAATCTCTTTTTGTGTCTTCACATGGTCTTCTTCTCTGAACCCTTTTCCATTCTTCTCATCTAAGGACATTTGCCATTGGATTTAAAATCCGACCTCAACTAAGATGATTTCATCCTGAGATCCTTAACTTAAATTTTATCTCTGTAAATATCCTTGTCCCAAATAAGTTGATATTCATAGGTTCCAGGTAGACAGGTCTTTTGGAGGCCATTCAACACACTATACTATGTAATTCTTTTAATTAGACCTTATCCACTTCAGAAAGTTTTGTACTGGACGCTAGTTGAGATCTTCCTGCTCTTTAAGATACAGATGTAATTTGCTAGAATCCCTATTCCATGCCCTGGGAAAATCTGCAGATTCCCGGAATTGGGTGAGAGAGATAGGCAATAACCTCCACAAATTAATTCAGTTCATAAATTGTCTCAATGTCTATTATTTCTTTCCTTCACTTTGTAGACCCAGAAACACAATTTGATCTAGTTCTTCAATTAAAAACAGCCATTCTCACAAGGCTCTTACAGAAATAACAGATTTTAGTGGATTATAGATAATAGGGGGTTGAACACAGGAAGGCAAATCCCTTTAAACTGAATATAAGAAATTCCTGTTCTTAAATTCTTCAGCCACATTCCCTGCGACTTGGCCATCATCCCTCTTCTCTTTCTTTACTACCTTCTCATTCCTATTTATTTCTTAGTAGGACAGCTTCATTACCTACCTTCTTTCCTCTGTCAGCAAGGCTTGCCCTTAGGGGCTTACCTTTTACCCTGACATCTTATTAAACTAGTTTCCTTTTAGGGACAGTCTCAACCTGAGAAGAATTCTGGTATAAGCTATCAAGATTCTAATCCCCTCTTCCCTGCCTACTGCAAATCATTTAAGATCTATTAGAAAAGATCTTCAAGATCAAAACCTCTGTGCTAACACTGTTTCCACAGGAATATTACAAATTAACCTTACTACTTTTTACAAAATTTATTCCAGTGCTGCTATTTAGACAATAAAAAAGAAGAGAGGGAAAGTGCAAAAAAGAAGAGTCTGTATTAATGACTAGAGGAGTTGCTGCTACGATCATATCGAATCTGATCTGTAATTTAATCACACTGAGGCTGTACTGATTCCCTCATTTAACAATATGAAGTCACAGGTCACTTTCTTCCTTTCTTCGGAGAAATGTGAGCCTCTACCAAAGCTTGTGAGCTGCAATATTCAGAGTGACACTAAATGAGCAGCAGGACATGATTGATTAATATGTGCTGATTTTCCAGGTTTCCAACAGCCCTAGACTACCAAGTGCTAAAAGTGCAACCCCCAGCATGGATTTGTCCTTCCAGATACCCGGGAGGGGGGAGGGCAGGGAGCGGGGGGGGGGGGGGGGGGGCGCTAAGAAGAGAAAGGTGTGAGGAAGCAGCTGTTGCCAAAAATGTGGATAGACCTACAACACTGAGGTCTAAGGCAAACAGTCAAGGCCATTGAGAAAAGAACCTTCACTTCCTCAGTCAACTACCTTGGGATGAAATGAGAGAATAGACAGTGTTCGGAAAATAAAAACTGGAATGTATAGAGACGATGACTTAAATAATCCTTTTAAAGGCACAGGTCTGACACACGAATGTCTATTTCTGGGATTAGGCCTGATTTCAAAGTCCATCCACTACCAGGTCATGGCTCATTGATGCTGATGGAATTGTAGCCTAAATGGAGATGAAGGAATGAAATGGCAGACTTCAACAGCCAATCTACCTGAAAGAATTTATGTCCAGAGAACCGTATTTAAAAGATGAAGAAAGGGGCACCTAGATAGCTCAGTCAGTTAAGTGTCCATCATGATCTCTCTTGGGATTCCCTCTGTCTCCCTCCCTCTTTGTCCCTTTTCTGGTGGTGCTCTCTCTCTCTCTCTCTCTCTCTCAAAATAAATAAATAAACTTTAAAAATACATATATATAAAATTAAAAAAAACTTTTTAAAAAGATGAAGAAAAAGAAGTTAAGAACAATACAATTAAATAGATGATCTGGACTCTCACATTTTACCCCTTCGTTAACATAAAAATAGTGCCCCCTAGGAATTTGAGTTTGCTGAATCAGTTACAATAGCACAAGCTAAGGGCTTACAGATAATTGCGAGCTAATAAATTCTCCACCAGGAAACTTCCCTGAGAAGTCATCTATGTCAGCTCCTTTGCTATTAGATAAGAACACTGTTATACTCTTCTTAGAGAGGAGAAACAAATTTGCTTTAAACGTCTCAAAAGGGGGACTCATAGTTATCCTGGATGTAACAATTCTCATGCTGACTCTTCTTATGTTCACAGTTTTCTCTGTAGACAGACAGCAGTGATTGTCGCAGTTACAATATTATCATGTTCAAAGACTCCATTGTAGTCTTCCTTCCTAGCCCTTATTTTTGACTCCTCTAATCTTTTTTAGCCTCCTCGAATCCCCCATTTATGTTCTTCATGTTTCACCCTAACTGTGAATACCAAATATGAGCTGTCCTCCAGGAAATTTCTTTAGGCCACCACAAGTGGTTCACGTTACTTGTGTCCTAAACAAAAAGTTAAAAAGTCAAAAGAGCTTGGGAAATCAAGTCAACTCCACAAACATTTATCAAGTACTCATATGTGCAAGGCACTGTGCTAGGTTCGAGATAAGAGAGAAGCAAGTGTTTGTAATAACACAAAAGCAAAAACAATCCTTATATGCAGTGGTTAAGTGACCTCTGCTGCCTCCATTCTTGGAATGCTATGGGCCAGTTACAAAGTCAGGCAGATCTATGGGTATTGATATGATCACATTTCTAAGACAGATTGCTGAATGACATAGATAAGTTGCAGAACAAAAGTAATAATAGCTAATTCTAATATAGGTCTTGGCATGTGTACTCAAAAACCAAAACTACTTCAACAGTCATACATGTAAATACAGAAAAAAGGAAAGGTGTCAAAAAATGTATCCCAAACAACTAAACACAGGATTATGGTTACCCAGGAGACTGAGATTAGGAGAAGTGATCAAGGGAAAATTACCTTTCTCCGTATTGCTTGATTGTTTTTATGACCAAGGGAATTTATATATTTACTCAGTAATTAATAACTTTTATTTAAAGGATTAGTAAAAGTCATGGCCCTTCACTTCAAATTGTCCATAACTGAGTTGGGGTGGTGGTGAGGAAAAGCAGAGGGAAGCTGTTCAATCTAATCCACAAAGCTATGCTGGGCAGAATAAGTGAGAGGTCCAGTTTGTTACAGAAAGGACAGAGCACATCCCCCAACAGTGACTTCTCTGGGAAGATGGTATGTGACATAAGCTTGAGAGGTGAGGAGAAGGCAAATGTCAGGATACTGGAGCTGAGGGGCATTTTAAGCCAAGAGGATAGCATGAGAAGAAGGTAATGGGCAGTAAAGAGGAAGGCAGGCAGTGCTTAATTTGACAGACAGCAGGGAACCTTAGAAGATCTGTGAGCAAGGGGTGATGTAATTAGGGGTGCGGCTGAGGAATGTTAATTCTGCTATAGCAGGAGGTGCCTCCGACTGAACTGAGGCTGGAGTGGCCCAGCAAGAGTACCTCTCCAGAAAGGTAGCAACAGCAAGAGAGAGAGAAGAGAGATGCCTGAGGAGTACAAGTTATGGGTATGGGAAATGGCAGAATCTAAGATGATGCCAAGGCATGAAGCCTAAAAGAGCATCACTGAACATTTAAATGTGAAATATTCAGAAATATGTCTCATAAATGGAGCTACTGCATCTAGGAAAGCAGAAAGATGGCAGTTGAAAACCACACATGACAAAAGTTAGAAACCACCAATGTCAGGAGCTGGAAGCAGAACATCCGTAGGATAATAAGTTGTCGTTTCTTCCTGCTCCATCTGCCAAAGCACAGCTACTCAAAGTGTGGTCCGTGGACCAGTGCAGGTCCGTGAGCTATTTGTTAGCCTTGTGTAAGGCTATAGGAATTGAAATTGAGAGACAGTATTTAGAAACTTTTATACCAATTTAACGGATTAATCTTGTGTTTATTGTCTCTAATCATTCTTCAAATTGCACTTATATTTTTGTATGTCTTTTAAATTTCATTTTTCTAGCAATTCATTATTGTATTCTATAAAAGTTTCAACCCACAAAAGATTGAAGGGGAAAAAAACTCATTCACCAAAAATAGTTTGAGAATTACTATTATAGATATGCTTCACACTTAAAGATTTGATAGTTCTTTTTGTTATTTCACTTTATCCTGAGAAACATATTCAAATAAGTACTACAAGCCTGTTTCCCCCAATTTTACACAAGGAAAGACCCAGTCTTAGAAGGGTTTTATAAATTATCATAAAATCACACAAAAATGCAGGGGGCTGATGAGGGGTGGGGAGCAGGTCTGGAAAGCTGAGTTTCTGACTATGAGCCAAAGAATTTCCAGTATTCCAGGTTTCCAGAATTTCTAGTATGGTATAGGCCAAAATTGCTTTCTAGAAGACAGATGAACCATTTTGCTTTATAAAACATGCAACCTGTACTGCAGCGTTCTCAGAAGCAAATTTAAGATACCATTGGATAGAGGCAAAAAGCTTCCAACTTTTTACTTTCTCTTAACTCAAGGATCTCAAATGAATCTCAAAGAGCTAGGCTGGCATCAACAAATATTTTAATGAATTACTAATGATTATATAGTAGGCAGGATATTTGGAGATGATCAAACTTTCCCAAATATCCCCTTTTTGGGAAATCTTTTAGAGTTGATATTTAACTTAAAAGCCATCTTTATATCAAATTATTTTTCTTATTTTTGCTCTGTGCCCAACAAATTTGAATGACACACCATCATCAAAGGCTGTGAACACGTTGGTATTTCAAATAGCACCAGAATGATTGGTTCCTGTAAATATAGAATCATGACGTTCAAATTTTGTTTATTCTCAGAAACAGTGGCAGAAAAAGGATAGCTTGCTGGAGGATTCACCAAGCTCCTAGACAATGAAAGAATTCTAGAAAAATAACATTCTGATGAGCTAAGTGTAAATGAACTAGGGATATGTAGATTAAATTTCTTTTGAGACACACATGGTTTTTTAAAAATTACCAAAAGTGCTTGGCAAATGTGCTAAAGGAATATGCCAAACCCCAAATGTTTGACAGACAGTTGGAGAAATGAGGCCAATACAGAATCTCTGGTTGGTCATCCATTCCCTCTAGGTACTAGCCACAAAGGTGTCTTAGACCCCCATCAAGGCTACAGGAGACTAGAATATTCTTAAGCTACTTTACTAGTCAAACAAACAAACCCCATCAACTTTAAAAAAAACTGATCATTTTTCAGGGAAATTGGTCCTAAATTAGCCTAGTGATTAGCAAGACAGAAACTCTAAGAAAGGCTTGATTTTTAAAGAGAAATTGACCATAGGGCTGAATGACCTAATCCTAATTTTGACTCCTGAATTGATCAAATGTTGGTCAAGGTATGGAGGACAACTACGTGCCACATCACTGACGCTGTGCTTCCGTGCAAGCACACCAACATTAATGACATAGACTAAATGTTCAGCTTTATGAGATCCATTGTACATAAAAGTATTTTATAGAGTAAACGGTTGGTTTGATTTACCCAATAGTGAATACTACTCTGCTTTTTCTTTTTTTTTTACTTGTGTCTAACAAATTAAAGTTTACAGCTTAAATTATTATCGGGGCCTATTCCATGCTTCCTTGGTTTTTCCCTAGACATATCTTTAGTGATAGGCAGGAAGATTTGTATCTGCCCCTCAGGTAAGAGCTTCTTTTATAGAAATGGGCAAAGAAAACAGGAGAGTTCTTGTTTGTCTTCTTATGTTTGGTAGTGAAAGTGTATGTATCCAGATACCCCATTTGCGGGTTTCTCTCTCACTAAAAATTGTAGCTTTTTGGAGGCAGCATTCTCATCTGCCTCATTCACCACTCTACTATCATTCATAGCATACCCCTAGGCAGAAAGAAGGCACTCAATAACTATCTGTTGAATATTTATGAATGAATAAAGCAGACCCAGAATAATTCGCATCTATTTTTCTCTCAGAGACTCACATATGACAGTGGACAAAGCCATCATCTGAGTATGTACACTATCTTCTAATAGCCTTTCCCTTCATGGTGCTGAAGTCATTCAGAACGTTCCAAGATTTCCTGCCCAGCAAAGTTGTTGGAATAACCAGTGCCAAACCTGAATAGCTTTGAGACTGTTGAGAAGTGAGTGGGACAGAGGGCATTTTTATCAGTCAATCAGCTCCAGCGGCAACCGCCTTTAAAAAGTGCTTTCTGATAAGTAAAGCTCCCCAAGCCCCGAGGCACTTAAACATTGATCTGTAAATATTTAACAGTGATAAAGAGATATGTGGAGGTAAATGGATCATCCTGCTGATCTTTACAGAGCAAAGAGACTACCCACCTGACTCTTAAAAACATTCCTCAGGTTTTGAGTCTGCTGCCTTTCAGAGCTTCCATGAGCCTCCTTGGATCACTGACCTGCCTTAACCAACCTTAAACAAATACGGGTTTGTCCTCTGGCCTCCAACTTGTTCTTCCAGAGCCATAGGGGATACCTGACTTGCTTATTGGCTTTAGAACTCACAAATGTGGGCACTAACCTTGACTTTGTGGATAGAAGAAAATCTTCTCAAGTATTGTCAGCAGCATTCTCCCTTAAAGGTATAAATAATAGTAGGCCTTTGTCCTTTATTTCATCTTTTCCACTGTATTATAGATTCAGTCCATTATTTAAACCATTTAGCTGCCTTCACAGAGGAATAACAACATTTTAACTTGCTTAGATTCAGTCAGGGAAAAAGCAAATGCCCTTTCCACAGAGTCAAGTCTGATGATTTGGATTTTGATAGTGAAAAATTGGGACTAATGTCACTTAGCATCACAGTGCTGGCACATCACTTCAATCAAAGGCTGTGTCTGCACTGCCCTGAAACACCCAGATGCCCATTCACTCAGTTCAGATAACCAATCAATCAGCCAAGTCAAATAAGCAGTCAGGAAAACTGGTGATTTAACCGAGTTCAATGGTTGTTTGACTGAACTGATTAATTCAGTTCAAAGCAGTCATCCTGGGGCCCCATGTTGTCCATACCTGCCTCATGGTGGAATGAGCGCTGACTATAGAGGACACACAGAAATATAGGACTGTCTGGCAGAAGGTGACTGGCTGCCAGACTGCTTGACCATAGTACCTGAATGGTCATGGAATAAACTTCCAAACCAGCAACGTGTCCAAGGGGCGTGATGTATAGGGAAGGGGTATAAACTCTGGAATCAAGACTGCCTGGGCTGAAATCTCAGCTCGGTCATTTAGCACCTTTGTGACCTACATGTACCTAACTGTTCTCTGCCTCCAATCTATAATTTGAACATAATATGACTTTATCTTAAAGGGTTGGGTGTTTGATGGATCAGTGAGGTAACATAAAGCACTTAGTAAGCACCCAATAAATGTTTGCCATTGTTTTTATTATTATTATTTAACAGAAAGAAACTTCAGATCAGTTGGAGCCTTCACTGTATGACTAGAATTTCCCAGTGCCTTGGATGCTTTTAAATTTGAAATGATATATCTCCCAGCAAAAACATTTTCATTTGTCAATAAATATTTTATTTTTCAAGAGTTCTCTAGGTACTCATAGTTTATACTAGGTGTAATATCAACAGATAGGTTACCTGGAATTATCCTGTGGAAAACTTCCATATCGGCTCCAAGATGACCAGAAATCTTCTTGTGCTCACTGAAACGTATCATCTTTTAGGAAGGTGAAATATGTGGGAAAAATACATGTTGAGAGGAGGGCGAGGGCCACTGTGTGTCCTAGGTGCGGAGGTGACTTCAGAAGTGTACAGCCTGTGAGGTTTCATAGTGCAGCATGCGAAGAAGTCCCTGCACTTGGTGCAAGGTGCCGCTGTTCTCGTCTTGAGATTCTTAATAACTTTTGAATAAAAAGCGCTGCAAATCATTTAGCTGGTCCAGACTGGGTGTGGCCTACTATTGGTAACTAAGATTCTAGAGTAACTAATACACCTCCACAGATCAGAGCCTGTTAGAAGATTTTAATAAAATATTGATTAGCTCAGCTGGTGTGATACTCGTAGCTGAAATATGAGTTTTCCTGTGGTTATTATCCGTGAAGGAGCTACTTCAGATGACCATGTGACCATGACTGCCTCACAATACGGACTCACAAGACAGAGCCACAGAGTGTCTCCATGAAGCACTTCACTGGGTTCTCAGGTGGGGGGATGCTGATGAGCAGGAGTGATTGGGGGTCATTTCTCTCATGTGTGATTCACTCATGTCAGCTCGTTATTCAAGAATGTATGTTGAATAATCTCAAGAGCGTAAAAGTATCTCATACCAAACGCTAGAATAAAGATTTGGATTCTCTGTCCTTCATCCAGCCTTCCTTAGTTCACATCCCATTCGTAAACTCTTGACATGATCTCTGTATTGTTTTTCTACGGCATGAGACAAACCACTGTTTTAAGTTGTTTGATTTTTACTGTGTGATTAGTCTAGGCATGACAGAGAGAAAAGCACGTAAAGCATTATTTTATTTGAAAGCCAGAAGCGCATAATGTTTATTAATAAAGAGCCTGGTTTACATAGATTTTATTATTATTGAGCATAAAATGGTTTATATTACAAGCAAGGGTGAAATTACTAACTAATTAGCCTGTGAAGATCATGTTTAATGGAATATATAAATCTAGGGTGTTGCTTTTTTTGCAAACCTTAAGGGTCTTATTCATTAAACATGTATATATGCAGCCTCTATGCTGAAACAGGGGGCTGTGATACACAGTTCAAGGTCAAATGATTCATTTTGTGTTTCTCAAAGTCCAAAATCGAGGACTTTAAATTCCTTAATCCTTATCAAAGTCAATTTCAATATACAGCTGCCTTAGTGTGAACAATGAATTCAACTATAAATGATGGCAATTGAAAAAGCAAAAGTGAAGAATTTAAGGGCTACATTCTCCCTCTCTCGCTCTCTCTCTCTTTGGGTACTACAGCTTAAGACCCACTTAACTCTTCCAAAGGAACTTTGTTTCTATTAACTTAGAGGGTTGCACAATCTTTGTAAACACACCATTCTCATATATTTCAGTTTAAATTTTGTAATAGCACCATAAAATGTGTCAAGCATTGCAATAAACTATCAGTCACAGGAAGCACAAATTGTATGGGAAAATTACTAGAAACCATGTCTTAGAAGGAAGAAAAAAGCGAAATTCTTCAAGAAGTTGGAAAAATAATCCTAAATGTTTCCTTAAAATGTGTGTTTCTCATTTTTAATAAAAATAAAGACCGTGTGTTTTAAGTCAGATTTCCAGGTCTGAAGCAGTTGTGGCTCCTTTAATCCTCAACAAACGCTGGTTCCTCAAGGCCACTGAAGAGCAGATAACCTTCCCTCTTTACCCAGCCCCCGCCGCTTTGGAGTGAGGGCATTGTTAGCAACAGGGGGCTAGAGCAGAGAGATGCACAGGAAAGCATGCTGCTGTTTCTTTCATCTCAGAAAACGTTCTGTGTGTAAAACTTAGAGGACATTGGGTTCGTCGTATATTACATTGTTGGCTAAAAGTTGACTTGTGACAGATCCTGAACCTAGTCCTTTCACTCAAAATCCAGCTCAGCACAGGTGAATGATTCACTTCAGTTCTGGGAGGCTATAGAGTGCTCATTCGAAAGAATAAAGAAGCCTCATTTGATTGAATGACACCCAGTTGTCTCTCTTTGGTCTCTTGCTTGTTTGAACAGCCTTAGGGAGGCTACAAAAAGCAAAATCGAACCCAAACAAAAAACTCTGTTTAGCTGCTATGATAATACCACAGTGATTTTCACTTACTCTGTGACCATCCCCAAAACCCCAAACTATTAAAACATTAGTCACAATGATGATAAGGCAGTGTGCTGCCATAAAGTCTCCAATGTTCTGTTTTATGAAAGTGCTTTGTTTTAATGTCACGACTAAGAGCAAATCTAGACTTACCAAGCCATAGATTTGTATTCAGGAAATTTGTGTTTAGGAAGAACCTTGAATGTTTGCTCTGGGGGGTCTGGGATTCTTGGACAGGGGCAGGCGTTTGCAGGCTCCAAGTTGGGCCAGCCAGGTTCACGTCATTTAAAGATGAACACTGCCCCCTGCTGGGAAGAGGCCACATTACCTCCAAAGAACCACATTTGAAAGTGAAAAGCCACACTGTGTAACTAGGGAATTTAATTTTTATTTTTTCATCTTTTTTCAGTTCTTAGCTTGACAGCTAAATTCAGAAGAATTGTAACTTTGGAGAAACATTATTGCATTTCAAGACAATCTTATTCTTGTTACTCAGCCCATTATTATGAACTACCAGCCCTGGCAGAGAATCACCCAAAAGAAAGGATAAGAAAAACAAAGGCAGTGACTGTGGTAACTGGGGGGTGGGGGGTGGGGGTGGGGGGCTTTCGAAATAGAACAAGACATGGAAAAGAGAAAACTCTGCAAAAGGTTTTGATAGTTGATAGTTCGACTGTAGCCAGCGACACCACCAAAAGCTAGAGAGAACCAAAGCTAAATTATCGTGCTCAGAAGAGCTCGCAAACAAGTCTGAATCGCCTTATTTTCTGCCCATACCTTTTCCCCTAAACCGAGCACCCCCGACAGAGCTGCCTGGAAGAATGTGTGGCGCTTAGGGCTGGAGACCAAGCCCTAAGGAAGGGGTAGAACACTACAAGGACGTTCCACGCCCTGCCCTCACCCTGACTCCCTTCCTGCTTCCTGGGGTTTAATGCAGTTGAGCTGAACATCAAGAGCTGCAAGGGAGAAAGACTTGGAAACAAAGAGCTGCCTGCTCATCTTGCCACCTCAAAGGCAGTGCATTTTGTGGAACCTCCGGAAGCCCTCTTTGGTGAGGAAAATGTGTGGCTCGGTTGCTGAAGGGACCCTGTAAAGCATAGCTCAGATTCATGTGACAGGGAGCCGACAGTCCCGGGGAGAGGTCACAAGTGACTACTCTCAATTTTGAAAGTCCAATCATGCAGACTGAGGAAGCACCCATTTCCCTGCTGCTAGAAGACAGCACCAAGACCTGCTTTTATTGAATGGTTCAGCAAATGTTATTGAAGGCCCACAATATACCAGGTTCCTCTAGTGTTTAACAAGTACTCATTTTGGGAGTTCTGTCTAGTTCACAAAGTACTTTGATGACATTCTATCATCACAATTCCTGGAGGCAGGAGACAGTACTTGTCACCTGTACAAGCTAAGAAATTTGGAATTAAAAAGATTAAATACCTTGCTCATGGTCATGCAGTTAGTAGGTTGAATAGACCCTGTGTTCATCCTACTTTATACATCTCTAGACTTGACATAGCTCTGCTTCTCAAAGTCACTGTATCTATCTATCTGAAAGAATAAGACAGGAGAGAGAGAGAAATGTGCTACACTGAGTAATCCAAGAATTCTATTAAATATTCACCCAATTTGTTGATAAATTCCCCGTAAGAAGTAGGGCACTGGCCTTCAAAGCACCACCATGCTTTGTAAATAAGAACTAATTCAATATTTTAGTTTTTAATTAACAATCCCTTTAGATTATGTGACATTTTCATTGCCCAATTCCAGAATAATATTATACTTATGGAACAAATTATTATATTCCTTTGAAAACATCCTTCCTTCATAGAAGTTAACCCTAAATAAAATATGATAATATGCCACTCCCCTCCTTAAAGTTATTCATGATTCTCTGAAACTGAATGTTAATAGATGCTCAATATAAAAAGTATTCAAAGGGCGCCTGGGTGGTTCAGTTGGTTGAGTGTCCGGCTTCGGCTCAGGTCATGATCTCACAGCTGGCGAGTTCGAGCCCCGCTTTGGGCTCTGTGCTGACAGCTCAGAGCCTGGAGCCTGCGTCTGCTTCTGTGTCTCCTTCTCTCTGCCCCTCACCCACTCGCATTCTGTCTCTGTCTCTCTCAAAAATAAAGAAACATTAAAAAAAAATTTTTTTTAAGTATTCTAAAATCACATTAGTTTAGAGAAAGGTTCATTTTATAGCCTCCTCTTGGTATACTAACAGCTCTAAACAAAATCCTACAGTAAGAAAAACTATTTAATTTTGTTGTTAATAAACATTTCTCAAACTTATTGGGCCACAGAATTTTGTTAACAGAATATCTACTAACATATCAAGGAATCTAGGAAATGCAGTTTAGGGAACACTGGCTTTCAGGATAAAATCTAGACTCTTCAGCTCAGCACATAAGCCTTTCATAAACCAATACTTGCCCACCAACTCCAGCTTCATTTCCCATCAGTCCCCTCCATGTGCCATGGACCATGGCTGTTTCCTGAATTCATCTTGTTCTCTCATGCCTGTATGTCTTTAAAAATGCCAGTCCTTCTGCCTGGAACATCTTTGGACTTCCTTTTCTACCTGGCCATCTCCTAACCATTCTTTCAAGTCTCAAATCAACTCTTCTCTTCTCTGAAGACTCTCCTTCCCTAACTTCCCCTAGGAAGATTTAGACACTGCTCCCTCTGTATCTGGACCTTTATGGGTACCTCTCTCCACTCACCACATCAGTGTGTACTTTTTCCTCTGTTTCCCCACTAGCTCTTCCAGGGACTCAAAAGTTATCTGTTCCTCAGGACTTATGGTACCTGGAACACTCATGGATCCTTGCCTGGTGGATTTATTCTGGGATTTCCTTCTTTATTTACCATCCTTTTTTTTTTTTTTTAATAATTTTTTTAATGTTCATTTATTTTTGAGAGGGAGATGGAGTGCGAGCAGGGGAGGGGCAGAGAGAGGGGAGACACGGCATCTGAATCAGGCTCCAGGCTCTGAGCTATCAGCACAGAGCCTGATGCAGGTCTCGAACTCACGAGCCCTGAGATCATGACCTGAGCGGAAGTTGGATGCCCAACCGACTGAGCCACCCAGGCGCCCCTAACATCCTTTCTTTACTAAAGTAATTTTTTTCCTTCATGAAATTACACAAAGTAATCTTAAAAGTCTTGATGATACTACTACTAATAATAGTAGCTAATATTTATTGAATGTCTACTATGGGTCAGGCTCTACACTAATTATTCTTACCAGACTAGCCTATTCAATTATCACAGACAAATTATATGAATATATGATTATTTCCATTTTACAAATCAGGGAATCAAGGCACATGGAAGTTAAGTAATTTGCTCAAGGTCACACACAACAGGTGAATGCAGAGCTAGGATTATTCGTAACCAAAGATTCTCTTAGTTCCTACATTATAGTATGCTCATGTCTATTCAAACATGGAAAAGGTTCACAGCAATAGAAATAGAAAAACAAAGTATGAGTTTTCCTCCAATTCCCCAAGGAAGAGAGGGAAGGCTTAGATATCTGCGGTACAATGTAAGGAGGATCGTAGAAGCACTACACACAGATCTCACAAAGAAGCCACCTGTCCGCTTCTAGGGGAAAAAAAGAGAGCACTATAAAAAAGATTAGAAATGTTATTTATTCATAAAAATGAAGCAGCCTTCAGGGGTTACCTGCAGTGCCAGCTGGAGGCTAATCTCTGATCAAACCTGTTCTAGAACTGGAGCCGATGGAGGGGCGCCTGGGTAACTTAGTCGGTTAAGGGTCTGACTTTGGCTCAGATCATGACCTCGTGCTTCATGAGTTTGAGTCCCACATCAGGCTCTGTGCTGACAGCTCAGAGCCTGGAGCCTGCTTCAGATTCTGTGTCTCCCTCTCTCTCTGCCCTTCCCCTGTTCGCACTCTGTCTCTCTCTCCCTCAAAATAAATAAACATTAAAAAAAAAAATTTAAAACTGGAGATGATGGGAATATCAATGGCAGGTGTATTAATAGTAGTTGGAATCACAGTCATGTGGCAATAACAACCACAATGACCACTCCAACAGCTCAGATGTATCTGTCCTCACCCCTGCAGTTTCCCCTTTACAGGTAGGGAAAGTGAGGTTCGGTGAACTCCATCATGGCTCAAGGTCACCCAGTTAGTAACACAGTTGAGTTCATCTAGATCTGACATCAAAGCCACTTGAAACACTCCAAGAAAACCAAGCAGTCTTTAAAAGCCCACTAGGCTTTAAAAGCCCACTTCTGTGATACCATGGTTTGTTCTTGTATTTTTTCTTGAATTTTAGCCTGGTCATCCAAAACCAGTGACATCTCTTGAAACAGAATGTTAAGCTTATCTCTATTGTTGTTAACATAAAGCACAGATTCACTTAACACTTGTTCACTGATTGATTAAATGAGGCCCAAGAACAAATGTGTCTGTCAAGTGGCCAGAAGCCCTCTGTGACCTTCAAACAGCTGTCAAAGTCAGCCAGTGAGAAGGCTCCAGGCATTTCCTAGACCACATTGGAACCCAGGCACTTTTGTTCTATCTCTGACTGGCTGCAAACATTCATTAAGTCTTTTCTCTGGGTCTGCAGTACCTTAGTAACAAAATGAGGATACAGATTTCTCTGAGCGTCCTTCTAGCTCTAAATTTCTAGAGTGAGATTTTCATCCCTGAAGGAAATAGGAATTTCCCCAAGAATGCTGGCATTCCCGGTAAATAATTTGTATTTTTGGTACTTTGCATAAGAATTTGAAAGCCTAAGTACCAGGTTTCCAGTATATAACTTGGCTTTAAAAATACGTGAATAACGAAATAGATGGGCCCTCTTTCTAATTAACATGCCCGTTGTCTAGGCTTTCCAATCATAAAGCAGGCCTTAGGTTTCATATGTATCTTGTGGCATAACTGACTGCCACAATTCAATAGTAATAATGGTGCTTTAAATAGAAGTCAGAGATCATTGACATGCCTTACATTGCCACCACCTTAACACATGAGAAAATTCTTAATTTTTAATGCCCCTGCTTCAGGAAAACTCCCCCGTGGCTGGGCCTCAGAGATGGCCCTGGATGCTGGCATCTTCACTTTAATCTAAGAGTGGAACTGTTTTACCCCGTTATGGACTAAAGTGTGTGTCTCCCTGAAATTTATACATTGAAACCCTAACTTCTGATGCAACTGTATTTGAAATAGGTCCTTTAAAGAGGTAATTAGGGTTAAATGAGGTCAGTTAGGATGGAGCCCTAATCCCACAGAACTAGCGTTCTTTTAAGAGGAAGAAGCTGCAGAGGTCTTTCTCCGGACACAGCAAGGTGGCCCTCTGCAAGTCAGGAAGAGAGGCCTCAGGAGAAATCAACCCAGCCAACACTTTGGTTTTGGACCTCAGCCTGCAAAACTGCAAGAAAATAAATTCCTGTTGTTTCAACCACCCAGTTGGTGGCACTTTGTTTCGGCAGCCCTAAGCGGGGTTACACATTCCCTAAAACCAACACTGTGAAACCCCTAAAACAATTCCAATTTTTATTCAGCAACTAAATCAGGGCAACTTGTTTTTATTATTCCAGAGTTTATGGATTGAAGCAAAATTTCTAAATTCTCCTACCCTCATCTCATTTCTTTCCTCTATCCCCACAGCCATTCTGGGGGTAAGAGATTTGATTGTCCCAGAACTCCTCCTTGTATCCCAGCCCTGGAGACTTGGCCACAGGCCAAGGGACAGGAAAATGCCAAGTCCTCACAAGAGCCCCTCCATTTTGTTCTTAGAGAACAAGTCCTTGACTTGCCTCTCAGCCAGTATCATTCCCAGACATATCGTGGAAGCATGGCCACTCAGGGCACCAGGATCCAGAATTTCCCACTTTATGCATATGTCTGCCTATCTGCCATGTTCCCCATATGTCATTGTACTGCTTTGCCTGAGGACATCTCTCCCCTGCTGTGCCGAGGTGTACTGATATTTTTCCACCCATTCTATCATTCAGGAGATATTTATTGAATGCCTTCTAGATTCGAGGCATGATTTCAGGGACTTGGGAGATTACAGTGAGCAACATAAGCAAAAATCCCATCTTCATGGAGTTTATGTCCTAATGTAAACCCTTCTGATGAAATAAGTTCCAATGGAGCAAAAATTCTCTTTTATTTTATCTTATTTGCTTTTTCTTATTTTAACACTGCTCTTTATTTTGCCCTCTCCTACTCTACGGCAGGTTTCTGTCTTTAACCATTTCCTTGATCTGCTCTCCCATTTCCTCAAGAAAGCGAGTAACATTACCACAAGTCCATTTTACCAATAGGGATGTTGAAGGACAAAAAGTAATTGAATCTGCTTTTCCCAAAGCACTCACACACCTCATATCAGTGCAAGGCTTGGAAATCAGGATTTCTAAAGTCTGGAGTACAAATTAACCATCAGAAAGCAAAGTACAAGTGCTTCATATTCTTAGTTTCCACTTAAGCCCTGTACTGGCAGTAAAAATACAAACAAAATTCCCCATAACTTCTCCACAGGGACCCTTCTTGGCTGATTTCTTATAACTCCACTGCACTGGTTCAGACAAAATCAACCAAGGTCATCACAGTGAAATGCATATTGCACGCTGATTGGAGAACCTGGATGGGAGTTACAAGCATGAACTCAAAGCCAGAACACTGAATTTACTCTGTAATTATTTTATTTTCGACTATAGCAAGTCTCAATCAAAGTGCTATCCTGGGCTCAAAGCACTGTTTTCTAAAAACATCTAAAAGCCAACTTATACTTACGTGTATAATGTACATATTAAATATAAATGATTCAGCAACATGGATCAGATTTTACATAGTGTAAAACTCTCTTCTTTAAAGTTAACCAACCAAGAAATTACCTTTATCATATTTAAAAATGTGTTTGAAGATAAAGTCTTTTTTTTTTCCTTTACCAAAATTAGTTGACAATTGTCAGTATCCCAAGGTTTTAAATTAAAGCGGAAGACTTTCTCTAGGCTGTGGTCACCACCCTCTGCACTGTACATTCTTTCTTAATTCCTCTGACAGTCTGTCTCATTGAAAGCTCACCCCCTCCAAAACTAAGGCTGTGACAGCAATGCCAGTGAGGGGTGGGGGTTGGGGGAGGAGTGTGTTTAGGGATCAAAAAAAGGATGGAGTCTAATTCCAAGAAACTTATCTTAGAGAAGTTGCCTAGACTTGGCCTTCTTCCATGGAGGGACAAGTGAGAATTATTTCTTGGACTGGTTGTACAGAGTCAAGGCAATCTGGTCATTAAGGCAGCACTTAATTTCCACGTCACAAGGTCCAGATCACCACAGAAATCTAAGTCCTTGTCCTTGGACTGCTACGAGGTCAGCATCTAATGTATACATGAAACCAGCTTGGTAGGCATTAAAGATAACAGGCATTGTTAAAAATCACTACTGTTTGGCCACCATACTTCAAGCTGGTTTTCAAAAATCAAACTTAATCTTCCTACCAAGGGCTCAGATTCTCTTGAAGACAAGTTGAAACACTAAAGCCTCATGCCTGAGATAATAAAAAGACAGCCTCCACTGCGAATCCCAAGTAGATAGCCAGCGCATCCCATGAACAAGAAAGGTGTTCTTTGTGTTTATTTTTCTTTGGGAAATCAACTGAAAAGACTCCAACCCCGGCACCCCAGTTGAAGAAGAGAGAATGTTCCTTGTGTTCTGCCAATTCGACATCCTTCTTAAACCCTCCTCCTGCCTTCATCTCCCACTATCTTAAACCTGTCAGGTTGCCAAGGTCAGATTCAGATTGACGTTCTGATTCTGTTAGGCTGGTGTTGGCATGAGGAACATCCTGTTTCAAATAATAAGGCTTATTTAAAAAAATAATAAAGCTCCTTGGACATCAAATGACTCTTACAAAACAACAATTTGATGAATTAAGTGTAAATGAATCAGAAACATGTGTATTAGATTTCTCTCGGAATACGCATGGGCTTCAATACTCAGAGGAAAGTGCTTGGGAAAACGTATTCTGAATTGTCCTGGACCCAAAATGTTTGAAAAATAATCTCAAACTTACGCGACAGCTTCCCCACCCCAGGTCAAGCCAAGTGATAAATATATGTATATAGGTATAGCGCATGGTCACAGAGACGTTCACAGCTCTGCTGCCCAGAGTAATAACTATGGTATATGGAGTGTGCCGTGAAGACAGGCAGTGAGGCCTCGGGCTTGTCTGTGTTCCCACTCACACAGGGTTTGTTTTTGTTTGGTTTTTCATATGAGAGAAGAACGTTGTAAAGATTTCCACTACCACTCACCCACCCCCTCCCAATCATTTTATTCCCATCGCTGAAACCCTCGGGGAGAATCTACTGTGTGTGACAAAGAAATATGTCTTTTCTCTGTGTTACAGACCTTGGATCGCATCCAGGGCCCCCTTTTCCCCGGAGGCCAGCTCTCATGGTTTATGATTTGCATTTCATTGCCATACACTGAACCCAGCAAGAAGTAGTCTGAACCAGCAGAATGACGAGAGCTAAAAGTAGCAAGCAAGAAGTCTCCATTTTCCAGCTCATTCTGCAGAGTCTGCATTGCCAGAAATCTAAAGCCAAATATGATTTAAAATTTATACAAGCAAAGAACATCAACACTAGTACACTCAGTCTCTCTTCCCTTCCCCTTTCCTAAGACCCTTCTTGGCCTGGGAGTCTCTATTTTATGTTTAATTTAATTTGGATTGCTAATTATTACCTTTTCTCTTTCCTCTACCCACATTTAATCTTGTCATCTACTTTCACAAGGTCCTTATTTTCTTGAGCTCTCTTTACCCATGAATCTTTCACTTGTAAAACTGAACAAAGTCAACTTCCAGGATGTGAACAATATGAATTTGAAAGAGGAAAGAATGAAGAGTAGTCTCGTATTTGGAGGGAAAAATTCAATTTAGAAGGTATTAAAATACATAAAATATGCCCTATATAGGGAAGGAAAATCTATTCATCCTGTCCTGTACATCATCAGTCTTACAGATGTTAATGAAAGAGTTACAGGAAAGATTTTTTTTTAATGAAGTCATCTCTGATATACCGATAGGTTAGTTAGCACTACAAAATAAATCTTCTAATTTGAAAACAGGACTCTTTCCATAACTATACATTTATTTCTTTTAACAGATATCAAAATGTCTCCATGGGGAAGTCTTACTGGCATCTCCAAATAAAAAGTAATCTGCTTTCTCTCCTATAGTTCTACGTTTGTTAGAAGAAACCTCCTCTTTCCACACACCATGTCCGAGAGGCCATAAAGAGCGATCATTTTCTAAATGCTTCCTTTTTTAGCTCACCCCTGAGCCCCTCTGCCTGAATTTGTACAATCACATGCTAATCTGTCCCTGATCTATATGTCAGTCCAGCATCCACACTGCAACCCTAATGATGGTTCTGAACACACACCCCTGAGTGTGCCCCTGCCCTGCTAAAATCCTCCCATGTCTTCCACTGCAGGGGAAGGTGGTTCTCAAGGGTCAAGGGATGGATGGAAAAGAATTTACCCAGATCTCCCCAGGAAACTTTTTTTAAAAATATTTTTTTCATTTTTATTTATTTATTTTGAGAGAGAGAGACAGAGCATGAGCAGGGGAGGGGCAGACAGAGAGGGAGAGAAAGAATCCCAGGCAGGCTCCTCACTGTCAGTGCAGAGCCTGATGCAGGGCTCAAACCATCGAACTGGAGATCATGACCTGAGCTGAAACCAAGAGTCGGATGCTTAACCATCTCAGCCACCCAGGCACCCCTGCCCAGGAAACTTTTGTACTCTGTACCATTTCTGCAATAACTGCCCCTCCTCCCTCTTGCCTGGGATATGCTATGAGAGTTTGAAGGGGACCTGGGAAGGTTCTAGTTCATTCATCCCCTTCCTGCCAACCTCCTCTTCTCCCTCACCACTAACCCCTCTGACCTAGAGGATGAAGTCCAAACTCCTCAGGGCACAGGAGGCCTTGCAGGAGCTGAGGCCTGGCGGCCATTCCCCACCCCTCTGCCCTGCACATACCCCATTGCAGCCATCCCAAGCTCCTTGCCCATCCAGACTCTCTCTGTTTCCATATTAGTAGTGCCTGCTTCTCCCTCCATTTGAAACGCTTTCTTTCCTGGCCATTCCCCCGCTTCTCTATCAAACTTCAACTCATGAATTCCTACTGGAAGGGGCTCTTTCATCACCTGGGGCACACTGGCCCTTCTCACAAGTGTGTTACCTATCTTTTTCCCAGTCAGGACTTTCTGAGACCAGATCTTATGAGTCTTTGTCCCCCCTAGTAAGTGCTTGATGTTTTTTGAATGACCACATGCACTCATGTGCAAATAAATAAATGGGTGAAATCATGGTAATCAGGACTATATGAGCTGATTGATCATATATGTTTTGCAAACAGTTTGTAGTAATATCATATTATTATACAATCAATCCAATTTGGCCACTAAGCCACCAGCAATAACCAGAGTATGGTACAACTGAAGTAGTTATTTTGGTTATCTTAACATGTAGACAAGATTTAGCCATTTGTTGACTGAGTCACACATGAAATAAACTCTCCATCTGAAAAAGAGTATATACCAACTATTATGAATTTTTTAAATGCTAACATTTATTTATTGACTGCTTACTATGCACTGGGCAGTGTCTTAAGTGTCTTATGTGTACTAGTTTATTTTGTCTTACAAAAACTCTAAAAGGCACATGAATTTCTGGTGCCCACTTTACAGATGAGAAAGCCACGTACCCAGTGGGCACACCGGGACACACACAGCCCATGTTCTCACCCACTAGGCTATACTGTCTCTCAGGACACAGATGGCTAATGGGTGATTTCTACTAGAAACAACAAATGATTTTTCCAAAGTAGAGCCATAATTAAACTATCTTTAGCTTCAAACTTATATTCAGATCAAAAAGACACCAGAAATCCCAGTTGCTCTGCTCTAGATCCTGTCCCTTCCATCGTTCACTTTATTCATAATATATAACACACCAAAAATCCGGCAAGAAAAAGTTTCCAACTTGACCAAACTGATTTTTCCCCATTCCCTTGTAAAAATGACCTCTCTCTCTCTCTTTTTTAATGTTTATTTATTTTAGAGAGAGAGAGAGAGAGAGAGAGAGAGAGAGACAGAGCATGAAGGGGGGAGGGGCAGAGAGAGAAGGAGAAATAGAATCCGAGGCAGGTTCCAGGCTCTGAGCCATTCATCACAGAGCCTGATGCGGAGTTTGAACCCCCAAACCATGAGATCATGACCCAATGTGGGGCTGAAACCCACAGTGAGATCATGACCCGAGCCAAAGTCAGACGCTTAAGTGACTGAGCCACCCAGGAGCTCCTGTAAGATCTCTAAGATGACCTTTACTTAATCATTATCTGGAGAGCAAAAAATACGGGTGCCCTGCAGCGTCAAGTACACTGGGTTCCAGAAATAACCAAAGAAATGTACTGAGGGGCAACACAGAATCCGAAATGAACGGGAGAGAAAGGGAGGGGCCCCAGGACTCTGAAATGAACAGTGTTTCCGTGGCTGACTGTCCACACATCCTGATTTCCCCTCAAAATCTGAACTTCTGAATAAAATCCACTACTTTACCTGCCTGTCAATATTGTTTATCCAAGACAGGAAAATTGACTGAAAGGAGATAAAAAAAACTTATTTGCAGTCATGCTACCTTTTGCTACTTCCTTTGGTAACCCTGTATTATGTTATAATTACTACAAAATAACAATGAAAATTAAATCAATAATAGTTCCTCTTTCATAAACGGTAGGAGGGAGGCTTTGATTTCTCATCCTTACCTTCATGGCCCCACCTGTTTCTGAGTGAGTGAGAGAGAGAGAGAGGACACCTCCAGCCCTACCACACCCTGGGTTGAGCCTTCTGATCTACCAGGAAATCCTATAACCTTATGGACCTGAGATTGAATTCTATGCCCAGTTCCTCAGTGGAAAGTGGACTATTTAACCTCCCTTCACCTCTACGTCTCCATCTGCAAAGATCTGAAATAATGCAGGCCACCAGCTGCCCTCACAGGAGAGATGAGAAGCAATGACATTAGGTGAACACCATCAGCTTTCTGAAGGGCTCAGGGAATTTGGAACAAGAGACTCAGCGTGGACATCAAATAGGGTTTCCTAATCAAAGGACTTTGGGCTGTCCATATATCTTCAGAAACAGGAGCACTGCAACACCAGCTTTTCTATTTGTTTTTTGAAATGGTGCCCAAAAGAGAAGAGGACAAGACATGACTGAAGGATATGATCGCGGCAACCCTTCTGGTGACTGTCCATTCAACATCTGTCCAAGGGGAGGTGATTATGGGCCCTCAGATTGCCGAGTCCATTATCATTAGCGCATTATTTGGCGCTGAATGCGTTGAAAGGACAGGTCAGGCCACAGATGTCTTTGCTAAACGCAGAGTAACCCCCACAGTCCAGCCTCCCGTTCCAGGTTATGGTACAGTGAACCGCGGGGCGCCTTTCCCCCTTCTGTGTACCCCGCCTCTGCTAACACCCACTCCTGGCCCCCACCCTTCGTTTCGGAGTTCACAAACTGTTCCTGCCAGTTTAAGCAAAAAATGTTCTGAGAGGTAACAGGGCCACGGTAATTAATTTTGTTCCTTGACTGGAAGGTGAAAAGCTTTTTATTATGTAAATTATAAATGTCCTGAAGGGAAACTTTATCTCCCTCTCACCAATGAGCCCATCAGGCTGCCTGAATCAGGATTTTTTTTTTTATGTTTATTAGTCTAGGGGGGGCAGTTAGGACGTTTCATAGCTTCTAAGTGCTGACATTTATCTATTGCTTCCAAATAAGCCTAGTGGCAGGGAGCCACGGGCAGATCAGTAAATATGAGGAGGGGGGGGCATTCTGTCCACAGACAGGCAGAGAGCAGGGGAGCACCTCAAGGCCTGAAGGCTGGGTGGGAGCCTGCCATTATCTCCAGACTCAAGGCTCTTGCCTTTCTCATTTGTTGCCCCCCCATCCTCCTCCCCACCATGATTCCTCCTTACCTGTCTCATCTCTGCCTTGGGTCAGTGACACCCTAGAGCTCTGTGCACAGCAGACTCTCCCTGGGGCTGAGGATGCCCTACTCCTCCCTCTACACGCCTCCCACATCCCCAGCCATGCTACTTCTGGTCTTTGGGGACTGTTCACGCTCTCAAAAGGACACTGGAACTTTTTTTCCTCCAGAAGGACAAGTTTGTACACTGTGATGGTTACATTTAACACATCACCTTGGCTAGGCCACAGTGCCCAGATATACGGTCAAACATTCTGAATGTTTCTGTGAGGGTGTTTTTGGATGAGATTAACATTTAAATCAGTGGGTTTTGAGTAAAGCAGATTACCCTCCGGAATGTCAGTGGCTATCTTCAATTAGCTGAAGGCCTGAATAGAACAAAAGACTGACTTCCCCTGAGCAAAAGGGAATTCTGCAGCAAATGGCCTTTGGACTTGAACTGCAAGAGGGGCTCTTCCCTAGGCCTCCAGGCTGCTGGCTCACCCTACAGACTGGGGACTTGGCAGCCTCCAGAATCACTTGGCCAATTCCTTATAATCTCTCTATCTATAGATAGAAAGTCATAGTAGATACAGAGTAGATAGACAGAGACAGAGTCTATTCGTTCTGTTTCTCTGGAGAACACTGATGACTATATATGCCAACGAGAAAATATATATATATATACATATATATATACCCACACACACATACATATATATATATATATATATATATATATATATATATAAACACCATTCCACTCCAAAAAGTTAGGGTATATGGTAGTGATTTGGGTCTAACAGGCCTTGAGAAAGACTGAGTTTTGGCTTTCTTATTTTATACAACAACATCTCTTTATCTATAGCTGGGCTGTCATATAACACATCTTTGGCTACGGGGTAGAGCAGAAAGTGGATGGAAATGAAACAGGAAGAGGTGAAATGAGCATTTCCTAAATAGTCCAGATTTGGTGTAGGCTCTGGGTAGGTAGAAGGGACATATCTATCATAAGAGGCTTATAGGGAGAATTTCACCCTCAAAGGTCTAGGTACATGGTGGTCGGTGCAATAGTGCCTTGCTTTCCTGAAGCTTATAGGCTAGTGAAGAACTCAGGGATTAAACAAATAAAGTCACATATAAATGTTCGTCAAGGTATCTGCTAAATCCCGTTAGAGGAAATAAACCTGTTTCATTGTAGACTGCCAAGTCAGGAAAGGCATCTCTGGAAAAACAGCATTTCAGAGAAATCGACAAAACACATAGGAGTTGCCTGAGTTGGGGAGAGCACTTCAGGTAAGGCAGCAGCCGAGGTGGAGCTTCTAGGCAGGAAAGCTCTGGATGAAGAGCAGAAGGGGAGACAGGCTGGAGTGCAGGCTGGAGTGCAGGGACCCTGGCAAGAGGTGTGGTGGGCCCAGCCACACCACAGGGAAGCCTGTCTGCCCTGCAGAGGAAGCTGTGTTTTCTCCCAGTGCAGTGAGAAGTTTGTGAAGTATTTCAAGCCCAGGAGTGACATTATCCTAATTTATATTTGTAAAAATTATCTTGGCTACCTCTGTGTGGAAAATAGATGGGAGAGTACACATGGCAAGACCAACATGACGGCATTCTCTTGTCACTGCCCTGTCCAGCTGTATTTCCAGGTGGTAGATCCAAGGAAGCACAGTCCAACAACCAACAGTAATGAATACGTAACTCAAATCCTTAACTTATTTTTCTTAATAGATATGGAAAGATCCCATCATAATCCACAGTAATCCTATATTTGGAAACACAGGAAAGCCTGTATTTGCCTTCTCCCCTTTAGCTTGTTAGCTTTCAATCGGAGAGACTCTTGCTTATAGGAAATAGACCTAACTGAGGTATATGCTTTAAACATGGAGAGATGGGAGAGACAAAAAAAACCATTTGGGCTGAATATTGAAAAAAATTTGTGAGAGAGGGAAAGGGGTTGCTAGTAAGTAAGATGCTTATTTGGGGCTTTTTTTTTTCTTTAAAAAAATTTTTTTAAATGTTTATTTATCTTTGAAAGACACAGAGAGACAGAGCACAAGCAGAGGAGAGCAGAGAGAGAGAGAAATCACAGAATCCTAAACAGGCTCCAGGTTCTGAGCTGTCAGCACAGAGCCTGACACAGGGCTCAAACCCACAAACTATGAGATCATGACCTGAGCTGAAGTTGGATACTCAACTGACTGAGCCAGCCAGATGCCCCTCTTGTTTTTTTTGTTTGTTTGTTTTGTTTTTGTTTTTTTTTAAGAGCAGTTTCCCAGGATAGAGAATCAGGGAGAAGGCCAAGGGAGATTTGAAATTATTACTGTGGATTATGATGGGATCTTCCCATATCTATTAAGAAAAGTAAGCTAAGGATTTGAGTTATGTATTCATTACTGTTGGTTGTTGGACAGTGCTTCCTTGGATCTACCAACTGGAAATACAGCTGCACAGGGCAGTGGCAAGAGAATGCCATCATGTTGGCATGTGGTTCCTGGTATCTACCATTCCTCCATGACTAGACCACATAGAGTTCTTTATAAAGGGTCGTAACTTTACAAAGGGATGCTTAAGCACCCAACAGATGAGAGCAATAACGGCTTGGATTTCACTGTGAGAAACTAGGGCCTGACCTTGTGGCGGCGGAGACATAAAGCAGAAGAGGGAGCAGAGCTGATATTGCTCCCAAATAGCAGTTCTCTCTTTCTTCCATAGTAATAACATTTTTACCTCAGCATTTGGGCACCCAGAATATAGATTTTAATTCCAAGCTTCTTCTGGAATTGAGTGTGACACACAGCCAAATTATGAATAATAGGAGAGTAGCGGGAATAAATGCAACTTCCAGACCACACCTCAAAAGGGAAGTGGTGTACTCTCTCCTGGCCCCTTATCTCCATCTCCATGGACTGCACTATGGGTACAGTGATGAGCCATCTTGGATGACAGGACCATGGAGCATAGTAGGGGTGGAGGAGCTGAAGACACAAACAGCCTAGATATTTGACACCATGGATCCCACATCCCACCAGGCCCAAATGGCTAATGCCTGGGCTTGTATATAAGAAAAAAATAACTTCTATCTTTTTTAAGCCATATCCTAACTAATGTAGCCTCCAGTGCCTTACAATTTTCCCATCCCCTCCATTCTAGAGGTATGGGGGTTAAAGAACAAGAGGAGAATCTTCCCACAACCCCGTTCACAGATCGGAGGACTCAGGAGACCCATCACTGTGCCCAGAAGTTAAGGTTAGCAGTGATTTACAAGGTTAGTCCATGTCCTGTAACTACTTTCTTAGTTTCAATTAATTACAAATTAAAACACACACACAACTTAAAAAAAAAAAAAATTCCCAGTATCTCTTCTTTTTAAAACAGTTTAAATGCTTTCAGTGTTAGAAAACTCTACCCAGGCTTTGGAAATCTCTGCAAAAGACATTCTCAGATAGTTGAAACTGTGAAATCCATCATATAGAACGTGATATCTGAGTAAAAGGACCTTGGTTTTACTAGCAGCCCCACAAGTGACATCAGAGTTAAGCAGCCTGAGCACTTTAATATTCTGTACCTCTATTTCATGTTTTAAAAAAGAGGGGGGAACAATAGCAACTTTCCTAAAGAAATATTGTGAGAATTATAGCGTCATACAGACGAAGGGACCAGGTGCCTGGTCCAAGCACCATCCAATGCCTGTTTCCCCTTCATCACTTCCTTGATGAGAAGGTTGCCATCTGCTCAGAGGCTATGTTTCTAGGTTTTAGACCTCACTATTATTCTACTTAGTGCATTTGATCCATAAAGCAGTAAAAATTTACTGAAAGCAATGCCTTTACTCTGTCACACTGGTTTTTTGGTTTGTTTGTGTTTTTGTTTTTGTTTTTTTGTAGAGAGGGCATGAAAAACAAAAGCAGCATGGAAAAATGAAGGAAGGATAGACTTTGAAACCAGATGGATCTGGCCTTGAACATCAGGTTCACCATTTATGTGACCTTGGACAAGTCACTTGATGACTTTAAACTTCCACTTCCTAAGATATTGTAATACATATTTTAGGGATCACAAATCAACATAAAATGATACACTGTACCTGAACATAGCAATTGCTTTATTATTACTTAATCACTTCATTATTACATGACTGTTGTTGCTGCTACTGTCCCTTGATCATTATCATCATTATAACCATTCTAGGGACAGTGTGGCTAGGCTGCCTCAGTACAAATCCCAGTTTCACCATTCACTACCTATGTGACCCTGGGTAAGTCACTTAACTTTTGTGTGCCTTCATTTCCTCATCTGTAGATGAAGAGTGATAATAATACATCGTATCACACATTTGCTGTAAGGGCTAAGTGTATACAAAGATATAAGGCATTTTGAATAGTGCTTTAGTAAGATTAACCATTATATACCTGTGACCTTCTGTTATGATTAAGGAGTAACAATTTACAAAATAAGAAGGCCTGTTTTCCAGGAAGTGAGTGGAACCCTTCATATGCACGAAAGTAAAATTAGACATAACCGATTTAGAAAAACAGTTGCACAGAGACAACTCTTAACTCTATGGTAAATGAAGAGGATGGTGAATGTGGGTATTTTGGAACAGTGCCTAAAAGAAAAACCTCTTATGCTTGTCCTTTAGAGTACAGCTTCTCTAAATATGCATTTCATTTTGGTAATATTAAATGTCTTCAACATGAAGCAGCAGTATAGGGAAAGGGAAACAATCTGAGGTTTCCAGTGGGCAGATGGAAATTTCACGTGTGGAAGGCTTTCAGACATATTTTAAATAAAATCATAGAAAATTTTTACTTAAGAATCTTCTCTTAGATCTCTTTAGCACTGCTGGTGAGAATGCAAACTGGTGCAGCCACACTGGAAAATAATATTGAAAACAGTATTTTTTGAGGTTCCTCAAAAAATTAAAAATAAAACTACCCTATGACCCAGCAATTGCTACTACTAGGCATTTACCCAAGGGATACAGGAGTGCTGTTTTGACAGGGCACATGCTCCCCAATGTTTATAGCAGCACTATCAACAACAGCCAAAGTATGGAAAGAGCCCAAATGTCCATCAATGGATGAATGGATAAAGAAGATGTGGTGTGTGTGTGTGTGTATATATATATATATATATATATATATATATATATATACACACCCAATGGAGATATATACACACACACACACACACACACACACACACACAATGGAGTATTACTTGGCAATCAAAAAGAATGAAATCTTGCCATTCACAACTATGTGGATGGAACTGGAGGGTATTATGCTAAGTGAAATTAGTCAGAGAAAGACAAATATCATATGACTTCTCTCACATAAGGACTTTAAGATACAAAACAGATGAACATCAGGGAAGGGAAACAAAAATAATATAAAAACAGGGAGCAGGACAAAGCATAAGAGACTCTTAAATATGGAGGCCAAACAGAGTAAGGTTACTGGAGGGGTTGTGGGAGGGGGGATGGGCTAAATGGGTAAGGGGCATTACGGAATCTACTCCTGAAATCACTGTTACACCATGTGCTAACTAACTTGGATGTAAATTTAAAAAAGAAATAGAAAAAGAAAAAGAATCTTCTCTTAGAGTTTTCTCACTGCTAACTGAGCAGAGAGCCCCAGGAGAAGCCATGGTTGACAGAGCACGGGAGTGAAGACTGGCTTCCTCCAGTCTAGACTGCATTCTTCCCCCAACCAGTTGGCTGGATTCAAGTGTATCACTTAACATCTTGGAGCCTGTTTCCTTATGTGCAAATTGAGGGCTTCATTAGAACTCTAAGATCCCTGAAATTTCTCACATATTAAGATCCCCTGTTAACCTGGCCAGATACACATTAGCAGGCAAGCAGCACTGCCTGGTTTTAGGGATAACTTTCCTAGATTTCTTATTCCATGTTCTACCAAGTAATTTCAGCGTGTTAAGAGCATTTTATCATAGAGATCTACAAATGAAAGGATATAGTGTCAGTCAGAGCAGGCTAAGTTGTGCTGTAGTAGAAATCCCAAATATCTCAGTGGCTTTCAACAATTGTTTTCTCTAGCACTATGTGTCCATCAAGGCACAGCTACTGAGCTACTCTAAGTCTTTGTTCCACGACCTAGGCTGATGGAGCAGTCAGTCTCTGTCTGAGCATTGTTGCCCCTCTGGCAGAAGGAAAAAAGACTTTTCAAACAAGGTGGCTCTTAAAACTACTGTGTGGAAGTTACACACATCACTCCTACCCACATTTTATTGGTGGAAGCAAGTCACATGGTTTCTCCTGACTTCAACAAAAAGGGGATGAATAATCAATCCCACCCACAGGGAAAAGCAAGGGGGGGGGGGACGGAAAATGACAAACACTAGTGCAATCTACTACAGATGTCAATGAAGAATTTCTCTCCTGAAATGGAAAATGATTTGCTCCTAAATGGAAGGAAGAACCACCTCTTGTGGTGGGGAAACATCTATACAGGAGTATTTGGAACCCAAGTGCACAAATATGAGAACACATCTAGGCAAACACTAGCAGAGGAAGCACTTTCTTTTTGCTGTTTTGTAAAAGAGAAAAATGCCAAAAATAAATCAATAAATAAGGAGGGAAAAACAAGGAAAAGGGTGCTGTTAGGGCTGGAGGGAGAGACCAGGAGCCGGGGAAACCCAGACTTGGAGAGATGACACCATTTGCTGCAGCTCCAGGCGGTTCCAGCTAATGACTGTGCGCAAGCAAAATGTGAATGCAGAGGATGCCAGCAAGTACATAAAAGGCAGAGAAAGAAGGATCAACATGTTTTGCTGCCATTTCCAGGAAAGAAATGGTGTCCCCAGCAGCCTCCCACAGTAGATGACCAGAAAAAAAAAAAAAAAAAAAAAAAAAGCAAACACAAATAACACTCATTGAAAATCTGAGTCGTGACTACTGTGTTTCACAGCACATCCTCCCTCAAATCCTGGCTACGAACCAGCCCAGCCACTTGAAGCAGCGCTGGCAGCCTTGCGCTCTCCTGGCACCGGGGACGCGTGGCAGCTGGATGGCTTGTAGTCAGTGTAGTTTTGCAGCTGGTGGTGGTAGCAATTGGCAGACGCTAACTGTCCAGATGGGCATTAAATTTTCTTTAATGTTTATAATATGTCAAAAGAGAATAATCCCTATGTCAAAGTGGTTTAGAAACTTTTACTCAGGAGCTTACGGAAATTCCTTTCTGACAAGACGGAAGTTGCTTTATTTCAACTACGTATGTGAGTTTTATCCCCTGAATTTAGGTTGGGTGCTCCTCCAGCGATGCAGTACCCTTTGGCTAAAAGAGGCTGGGGAATGTCCAACCTATTCCCTTTCTCAGGTTCTCCACAATCTGTTGATCTGGTGAGCCCACAGTTAGCAGTATGGCCACAGGATTTGAACTGAGGGTCCAACAGGAAAATAAGGTGTATTCTGGCATTTTTATGATTCTCAGAGGGACCAATACCATTCAGGTAACATTAAAATATTACGAATAAAGTAATAACTGTATTGTATAGAAGAAAGAGCACTGGGCAAAACATTTTCAGACATGAAACAAGCAAGGGATTAATATCTGAAATATATATCTTTAAATTGCTATAAATCAATGAGAAAAACAAACCAATAACCTATTTTTAAAACATGCTTAGGATATAATATGCAATTCACAGAAGAGGAGATGCAGATGACCTGTATGTTACAAAATGATGATCACCCTCATTAGTGATTAGGGGAAAGCAAGATACCATGCTCATCAAATGCACTGGGGACAAACTAAAGACTGTAAGTATCAGGGGTAGAAAGGATGTGAGGAAACACTCTCATACTTCATATACTGCTCGGGGGGCAATAACCAAATATACAGAGCAGTATAGCCACTTTGGAGGGTAACTTCTCAGTATCTATAAATTAAAAATACACAAACCTATGTATGACCCAGGAAATCCTTCTTCATATCCACCTTCTCCTCCCACCCCCGTCCAAGGGCACTCACACATTGCCGGCATTCCCTGAGAGCTTGTTAGAAATGTTAGAAATGAAGTGGATGTCCCATCCCAGGACTACTGAGTATGTGGAGGTGGGGCCCCAGAATCTATTTTAACAAGCCCCTCTGGAGATTCTGTTCCACTGCTCAACTTTGAGGAGTGCTGTGTCATAACACCCGTTGTAACGAAGGAAAATGGAAACAATCCAACTGTCCATCACATGCCTTGGCTTATTTATATTTCAGAAAATTATCCAGCAGTTTAAAAGAATAGGGTAGATATACGCTGATCCAGAAAAATATCCAAGATGGTCATACTGCAGAACCACATGTAAAGTATAATGTTAATTATGTTTTTTAAAAAGTACAGAATGTTATCACATGTTTCTACACACACATTTCCACATACACATGTACACGTATGCATAGGTATAAACAGTCAACAAAATGTCTGGAGAATCCACATTAATTGATAATAGTTGTTATCCTGGGAAGGATATTGGAATTGGGAGGGTAGTCAAGGAAGACTACAGTTGTTTTATCTTCTGTTTTTTTGTGCAAGAAGAGCTCATATATGTACTATTTGTGACACTATTATTTTTATCTGGAGACCCAGGTTCTAGACCCAGTCTGGGCAGCATCCTGCTGTGTCATCTGAAGCAAGTGCCAGCCTCCTTGGACTTCAGCTTCTTAACCTGCCAAACTAGGAATTGGGCAAATTAACACCAGCATCCTTTTACTCAGCTTTATCATGCTATGGTTCTTTTTTTCTTTTTTTTTTAAGTTTATTTATTTATTGTGAGAGAGAGAGCACAAGTGGTCAAGGGGCTAAGACAGGAAGAGAAAGAGAATCCTAAGCAGGCTCTGCACTGTTAGCGCAGAGCCTGATGTGGGGCTTGAACTCACAAACCATGAGATCATGATCTGAGCTGAAATTAAGAGTCAGGGGCTTAACTGACAGAGCCACCCAGGTGTCCCCATCATGCTATGATTCTTGCCAGAGTTGTCTGAGTATGAAAATCAGATTGCTTAATAAATTTGACTAAAGAAATAAAGAGATGCCTGCATTTCTGTGTCCCTTGAGGAACTAGTTAATAATTATTTCCACATGTCATTTTAGGACAAATGACTTACATGAGATTTCCTGTGTTTAAATATCATTGTGACTGAGAAGCTATTTATTTTTAAAGTAAATGTTTAGAGACCTGATAAAACAAATTGCTCCCCCAAATTTTTCAAGGGCTTGGATTTAAGTGAATCTTCAGGACTTTGGTTCCAGTAGCATCAGTGTGTAAAAATAAATAATATGACTGCCCTGGCAGAATGGATTGGCTCGGATGATAATCATGCATGTGGTGAGCATGTAATTACATTGGGCACATAGGTGATGCCAGATTGAAGACCTATAGTGATAGTATCACGTTTCCATTCTAACAGAAAAACTAGAGATTTGTGTCATTCACTCTGCATTTTTCAATTTTACATATCATTTTTTTTTTTAATTAAGAAAGAGAAGTTGCTTGTATCATGTATGAACCTGGATTGGTTTTGACCAAGATACAGAGAAATGTAAACAAACCAGAATTCCCATAGGGAGATAGATAGATAGATAGATAGATAGATAGAAAAAATAGGAATTAAACAGAAAAAAACTGTATTAAAAAGCAAAGAAAAAGGCAAAGCTAATTATAAAACTCAATCAACTTTGACCCTTAAGAAAAAGTCCTGCTTTCCTGATCAAATGCAGTATTCAAACACAGCAATGAACCAGAAAGAGCTTTAGAGACCATTAACAACCCTGTCATTTTATAACCAGTTAATGATAAACTGGGGACTTGAATCCAGTTTTCCTGACTCTTAAGCCAGAGATCCTTCCTGAGTGTAAACAGAACACACATGAATGCCTTTAGCACCTGTATACAAGTGGATGAGTCAAACCAATTTCATAAGGAAGCTATTTTTGAAAAACAGAGTTAAATGCCTCACATTGTATATCTTCAAAGTTAATTTTTAAAGAAGATTCATGGGGAAAACATTCTTTTGTAAATATAAACACAGTATACTTTTTATTAGAATTTAAGAATTCTAGATATGAAGTAATTTTCTATTAACCTTTAAAAAAATAAAATGGTACAAGGTACTCCACATGTGCCATCCCAGACCTATTCTCCATCTTTCTCTGCTCTGCTGTGGTCCCTGGAAGCTGACCTCCACCTTCAAAGTAGGCTCCCTTGCCTACAGGCTTCTGCTGGGTTTGTACAGTGGGAGTAAGGCAGGAGAGATTAGTATTTGGAGGATAAAGTGAGGTGAGGGTCTTATCCCTTTGCACCTCGGCCCCCATTCCTCTTCCACCTCCTCACTGTCTTGCTGGCAGTGGCTACCTGGCAGTCTCCTCTCTCAAGGCTCCAAGTTCTCTCTGGACTTGGTGACACTGGTCCCTGAGTCCCTCACCATCCCTTATTGGTGTCCAGCCCATATCTCTATAACTAGCCCCTTCACAAAACCCTTTTCAGTTAATTCCTTAAATACACCACCAGTTTCCTGCCAGGACCCTCTCTGCTCACTGCACAGAGTAATAAGAAGCCTGTAGGTAGGTATCTATGAATACTGGTATAAAGCCAACAACTGGCAAATGAAGTCTCATGCCATCCCCGAATAAATCCTGGACAGGGACACATCAGGTCTTGCACAATTCAAGTCTGCCTCTCTGCATGCGCTTCCCCTGTGTTGGGATGGGTCACCTGCCAGGAACCTGAGCATCTGGTGAGTTCTTGCTGGGTGTATGAAGAATGCAAGGGCCTGCCCACTCTTGACCCAGATCAGTTGGATGAGATAACGTCTCTCTGCAGGACAAAGAGCAATCTTGCTTGCCGTTTGTTATAAATAAAGCAGTGGGATCCTGAGCTCAGTGTTACTGGTCTGTACACAAACCTACTGAGTACTCAGCATCCACCTGGCCCATCTATGTTGCCCCCATGGGACTTGGGGAACAAAGGGAACTGATACTATGATGTTCAAGCTGCTTGCTATGCTGAGTCTGACCCAGAAGTCTCAGGTCTTTGTCAGTGTCCACGAAATAGGAACGGGCTAAACTATGAGCTTGTAAGTAGGGTAAAATCTCAAACCCCGACATCCTCATCTACTATACTTGGCCACACTGGCCTCTTCCCTCCCAAGACACACAGCTGGGTCCCAACTGTAGGATTTTGCACTTTCTGTTCCTTTCTTGTGGACTGCTCAGTCCCAAGGTCTTCCCATGGCCAGTTCTGACTTTTCTCAAGCCCCAGATTCCTTATCATCTTCCCAAAGAGGCCCTCCTTCACCATCCAAGCAAGACTGGATCCCATAAAAAACACTCATTTTATTTTCTTCTTAACGTCTTTCAAAGATAATGCCTGAACGTTCTTCTGAACGTCTTTTCAAAGATAATGCCTATCTTTCCCCTAGTAAAATGTAAGGTCCAGGAGAAGAGGGGTCTTTTCAGTCTTGTTCTCTATCTCCCCAGAACATGGAATAGTTTCTGCCCCAGGGAAGTAGCACAAATGGATATTTGATGAATAAATGGATAACTGAATGAATGAATGAATTTCTATAATGTTATATTTTCTTGTGTTATATTAAACTTTCTTTGACTTTTGGGTGTCTCATCTGTACAATGATGGTAAGAAAATAATATGTCTTGTGTCAGATATATTATATTATATTATATTATATTATATTATATTATATTATTACATTATATGTATCATATAATTGTATATTTGTATAAAATAACAAATTTCATCTTATATATGTTCCATATAACAATCAAATAGGATAATATAACAATAACCTGAAGTACAATATCATTCCTATAAAATGCAAGATTTAGTTTTAGCATAAATGAATATATGCGAGGTCAACCTTAATATTTTGTTGTGTATATAATTTAGAGAGATAACATAATAGTTACTAGATGCATGTTCAACTCAGAAAGGGGATGCTAGAGAAATGAAGGAGTGAGAGAGGCATTTCTCAACACATCTAGTTCTAAGTAATAACATATCAGTGTCCTCTAACCAAAAAGCACTGCAAAGGGGCCATCCAGTTCTAAGTCACCACAATTATAGAGACATCCTGCAGAGATGACAAGGCTCCAGTGACTTCCAGGACTTTACCCTCACTAATGAGGTAGATTCCACCAATCCTTCAGGAAAACCAGGCTCATTGCCTGATGCTCCATCTGGGGTTTGGAATGTTCACACTCTCCTCTCCCCCAGCATGACTTGTTTGTACTGAGTTTTGCAAAGCCTCTTGCCACGTGGGTGATTTGCATCCCTATGCTACAAAATAAGTCTGGTACAATATTACAAGGTGGAAGAGGACAGAAGGCTCCCTGCTTTAGATATTTTTATACAGCCCCCAACAACTGGAGATTCACTGGTGGTCTTTGCAGAAGAAATAATGATGCCTTCCTCACCTTCTTTCAGCTCCCTCCTCGCCCTTCCCCAGCATTCCACTATCCACTTCTGTTCCCTGACTGCATCTGCCTGGCCTCCAAACCATTTCTGGTGGTCCTATCCAGGGATGGGGCATTCTAAAGGCTTCAACATACAGACCATTTAGTAAGAAAGAGCCTCATGCACTGCTGAGAAGTAATTAGAAAAAACTTAAAATTTTGATACCTGTGACTTCATAAATACAGGGTTTTATGGTCAGAACTGGAGAAATACCTATGAAAATTTGAAGTAAATACTACATGCCTAAGACAACTTCCCTCATCTGTTAGGTGACAGAGTTAGAGTATTTATTTAACAAATACTTCCAGAATACACACTACATGCCAGGCAATGTCCAATATGAAAGACACTACTAAAACATCACTAAATTACTAAACGTTACTTTGCTTAATCCTCACAAAAACCCTTTGAAACAAGCACTATTATTCCCCCATTCTACAGATGAAAAAATTGAGGCACAGAGAAATCAAGTTACCTGCTCAAAATCACACAGATGACAAAGCAGCAGAACTGGGTTCTGACCTCTGGCAGCCCGGTTTTCAAGGGCCATCTCTCAACCGGTGTGCCATGTGGCCACTTAGATTATCACCAAATCTCATATTGTGCTAACGTTCACGATTTGGCTTCCTCAGTGTCTTAGTATCCGGTATGTTCTAACATCTAATATTCATAAGATAGATTATTTGGCTAGATTCTCTCTTTCTGTCTGATAAGCCTGCTTTCTGGATTAGTGTGGGATACAGGAGAGGGATGCCACTGTTATTTGGAATTCAAAGCTATCGAAAGCTACCCCTTTCCAGGGCCCAGAGAAGCCAGCCTGCTTATTTTACTGGAGAACTTACTATGACTACTTTAAAGAAAACGTCTCCAGTGGACCCAGGCATGTGGATCCTGCAATCCAGATGTGCCTTCAGTTGTGATAGCTCTGAGTACACGTGGGACCTTCAAAAACCCTGGGCCCTGCCCACCAGCTCTTCCCTGGCACCCACTTTCCCCATCCCCCTCACTAGCATTCAGACCTGGACAGGCACAGCCTTGAGACTTCTCTGCTCTGGATACACAGTCCTGGTGAAGCTCTCTTGTGTCATCCAAGTATAGCTTTGTGAATGGTCCAAGGCCTGACAATACACTTCAGTGTCACTCATGGCTAAGCGGCCCACATCTAGAACCTGAATCCATCTAAGTCTTCCTTTTCCCATCTCAACACCCAGATCAACAAGATTCAGTCCCAAAATATACCACAGCAAAAAAGCATTGAATAATAACATAAGTAGTGATAGGCAGAGCACAGAGGATTTTTAGGGCAATGTAGTTATTCTATATACTACTGTAAAAGCAGACACATAATTTCACATACTTGTCCAAACTCACATAATGTACAACACCAAGAGTGAACCCTAATGTCAGTTATGGCTTCTGGGTGATAATGATGTGTCAATGTCAGTTAATCAATGGTAACCAATGTAAAACTCTGCTGCTGGATGCTGATAGTGGGGGAGGCCAGGGAGAGTGTCGGGCAGGGACTTTGTGGGAACAGTGGGCTTTCCACCCAATTTTGCTATAAACCTAAAACTTCTTTTTAAAAAAATGGAATCTATTTAACAATGACATGAATCTCTATATCAATCTCCTGAAGAAGAGCAAAAAGAAAATCCCACCTGAAACTACAACCACATGGCATCTTTTCTGTCTCCCCAAAGACTTCAGCCTGCTGTGGTTTTTCTGCCTTGCCATTGGGTCCCTCTCTCATCCTCTGTCCCTCTCCGATTCTCTTTCTACTCATAGATGCACACACATACACAGCAACATGTAATTCAACATAGCTTCTCTTTTATAGTTTCCCTCACACCCCTTATTCCCATCATTCAGCAATGTACAGACAGCCTGGACAGGCCCTGCATGAAACCTTCAAAGTGTCCGGCTGGAAATGCTGTGAATGCAAGAAGGTAGCATTGTAAGTGCAAATTTAAATTTAAAATTGTACATGGTACAAAACTGGGTGATTTTAATGATACTAAGAGCTTCACTTTACACACAGATTTTGAAATAATGTGCATCCCCCACAAATAAACATTTTATAAAGATTACCTTAAAACTGATAACATAAATAAACTGTGAACTGAATTTAGCCATTGCCATGGCCTTAGCCACAGGAACCTATGAACAGAAATCCCACCATCCTTTGGCCTGAGATGTGGCCTTGAACTATGGCAGATTAGAATTCCATAAGGGCATTGGGATGTATCTTTTGATGAAATGAGAAAGATGGTTGTTATACTTTAATAATTTTGTTCCTGCTATATAATTTAGGTATCATGGCTATGTAGATAATCACAACATACTAAATTATAGCTTTAATACAGAATTCAGTATTTCATTTTCTACTTAAAGTGTTAAGTATTTTCCAAAGAAAGATAATGTATCCATGCACAAAACCATGCATTTTCAGCATATGTGGCCATGAACTGAAGCGCTGACTTGATGGTTAATAATGCGTCTAAGTGTACAGACTATAAAGACAGTAGTTTCTATTGTTCAATAACATGTCCTATTTAATTGCTCTGTTATTGAATAATAATCCCTAAAGAATTTTCACTTCCAGCAATGGTTTCTGACTTTCTTTTGGTGTCTAGACAATAATGATTTACTGAAATGTAGTGGGGGGGGGGCAACTTAAGAAAAGTCCTCAAAAATATTTAATATTTATAGTTAGTTATTGGAGTTAGGGGGAGGGAAGAGAAAACAAAACAACATCGTGGGTTGCCACTGAGTTTCCAGATCAAAGCAATTTTGATATAAATATGATTTCATGATCAAAAACTCCAATGTAAATTAGTGATATGTGATCAAGATGACAATACCAGGATCAGAGGTGAGAAGTCTATGAAGTCAAAATGCTTTTCTATTAAAAGTTCAAAGTAAAGTGACAAGTAATCTTTAAGAAACAAAAAGTTCCTGAAAATTCTATTCTTTTCCACACCAGGTACCATGTTTTCCATGAGTATTCATAAATAAGTACATCAATCACAGTTTTCAGAGAACCCTGGAAACTCAGGGTTCAGAAGCCTTTAAAGCCTTATCTTTCACTTGGCATCTGAATCTTATCAATTTGATCTCTTGTGTCTTAGCCACCAAGCATTAATGGGAGCCTTGGAACCTACTTGAATCTCTCTCAATACCACTTTACTCCATCATGAGGTAGCTTGGTTGGAATTAAATTTCACACTCTGATATTAACCCTGTGGGACAGATGAAAGAACTGCATTCGTTAATATTTGTATAATCTTTTATTTTTTTAAGTTTATTTATTTATATCATGAGAGAGGAGAGAGAGAGAGCACAAGCAGGGGAGGGGCAGAGAAGGAGAGACAGAATCCCAAGCAGGCTTTGTGCCATCAGTGCAGAGCCCGATGCAGGGCTTGAACTTACCAACAGTGAGATCATGACCTGAGCCAAGATCAAGAGTCAGATGCTTAACTGACTGAACCATCCAGGTGCCCCCAGTCTAACTTTTAAAACCTCCAAACAGGGGCACCTGGGTGGCTCAGTTGGGTAAGTGTCTGATTTCAGCTCAGGTCATGATCTTGCAGTTCTCACAGCCTCCGAAGTAGGCTCCAGGCTCCGAGCTGTCAGCACAGAGCCCGACACAGGGCTCAAACTCACAAACCGCTAGATCGTGACCTGAACTGAAGTCAGACGTTTAACCAACTGAGCCACTCAAGTGCCCCACAAACAAAAGTCTTTTACAGTCATCTCAAAGCCTTTCTGAAGGAAGAATCTACAACCCCACTTAGTTTTACTGACCCAAGTAAAATCATGAAGAAGGTAAACTTTGTCTTTGACATTTCTTTCATCTTCCCCTTTTGAGATCAGTTTTTCTCATTTGGAAATCAGAGACGAGAGCATTTAAGGAAGGAGAGGGAGACCACTTAAAGAGTAATGGTAGGGGGCGCCTGGGTGGCGCAGTCGGTTAAGCGTCCGACTTCAGCCAGGTCACGATCTCGCGGTCCGTGAGTTCGAGCCCCGCGTCAGGCTCTGGGCTGATGGCTCGGAGCCTGGAGCCTGTTTCCGATTCTGTGTCTCCCTCTCTCTCTGCCCCTCCCCCGTTCATGCTCTGTCTCTCTCTGTCCCAAAAATAAATAAAAAACGTTGAAAAAAAAAAAATTAAAAAAATAAAAAATAAAAAATAAAAAAAAAAAAAAAAAAAAAAAGAGTAATGGTAGGTGTCTGATGCTAAGAAAGCCCCCAGAAGGCAGGCCCTCCATGGACCACAAGGTGTATCACAGGACACTGAAGGCTTTCTAGGACTACTTCTAATGTGAAAAGTGAGAATTCGACTTTTATTATTATTTGTTGAGGCTCCAGCATTCCTCATCTGCCTGGCACACACTTGGTAAGAATGAAAAGGGATGAGTGGTGTAGGAGTTTGCCCCTCCAAAAAGGGAAGTTCTGAAAGACGGGGCATGGCGAGCACTCTCCCCACAGCCAAGAAACACTCAGAAGTGTTCTCCAGGCTCTTTCACACGCCCAAACGCCGTGAACAATCGGCGGTGGTCCTGCAATGAAGGGACACTGCTCAGCAGCTGTATGTGTGCAATTCCCCTTCCTGACTTTCCATACTCCCTACAGAGAGCTCTCCACCATTCCTTTGGTTTGCACTTGTATACCTGGGAGTGCAGGTCTCTGGCTCTGCTGGATGCCTTCTCTTTGCTTCTATAAATCCACTTTTCACCCTTTCTCAACTGTGCCCCAAGAGGCTGACCTTCATGGATCTTCCAGTTGAATTCAGCCAGGCAGAGGCTCCAGAAGGAAACTGAAGGCACAAGGAGAATGAGGTTTGGGTATTTGTGTCCCTCACTCCTGCCTGCTGGGTCACGGTGGGTTGACTGCCATCAGTGCCTCTACTGAAGGCTCCCCTTCCTTTTCAGTAACTCTGAAAAGTCCTTTCATGGTAAGCATCTAACCTCCTGCTTGTTCAGGCCTAAAGTGGTAATGACACACTTCTGCTAGCCCAGGGCACTGCATCGTGTCCATTCCTTTACTTAAGCCTCGGCTATCCTTGTGTAAATGTCCTCTTTTTTTTTTTTTTTTTTTTAATTTTTTTTTTTTAACGTTTATTTATTTTTGAGACAGAGAGAGACAGAGCATGAACGGGGGAGGGGCAGAGAGAGAGGGAGACACAGAACCGGAAGCAGGCTCCAGGCTCTGAGCCATCAGCCCAGAGCCCGACGCGGGGCTCGAACTCACGGACCGCGAGATCATGACCTGAGATGAAGTCGGACGCTTAACCGACTGAGCCACCCAGGCGCCCCAATGTCCTCTTTATTAAAGTCTTCTCAGTTACCCAGTCTGACTGAATCATCGATTTTCTGCCAAGAGCCTGATTTTCCCTCAAACCAGGAATGATCTACTAATCCTTTCTCTACCTACCCAAATCCTACCTATCCTCTATAGCTCAGCTCACATTTCAGTTCAAATCTCACCTCACACTTGTGGATTCTACATTGACATCTCCCATCTGAGGTTCTTCAGACTTGGCATCTACAGCTCACAGCTTATCCTCTGTTTCAGCCTCTTTTCCAGTCCTCTGTTTCAGTTTCAGCGTCACCATACAGCTGATAACATACTTCGTGTGTATCCTTACAACTGAGCACTACGTAATGGTGCTGAGTATCAGACACTCAGTACAAGTCCTTCTTGGACTGTGGAGGTCACTCCCTCCCTTGAAGGTGGCATGAGTGCTTGCGTACCTGAAATCTTACCAGCATGCCAAAGGATCATAGTTAGAGTAAGAGGAACTAGGGAACTAATTTGACCCGATCTCTCCATTGTGGTGATGAGAAAACTGAGGCTTAGAGAGGTGACCTAATAGCCCAACATCTCACAGTCAGGAGGCAGCAAAGCTGGGGCCCAAAGACAGAATTTTTTTATATCATTCTTTGCCACCCTGATACTAGTTCTAGTGTCTCTGTGTCTTATTAGCAAAAACTTCACCTCTCCACACCTGGATCCTCAGTATATTCCTTCCTTTTCAAAGACAGCATATATTTGTTTCCCTAGTGAAATACAATTTTCCTGAGTCCCCCAGAGCTATTACCTATTCATGCATTATCCCTACACCTACCACTTTGAAAATTTACCACCCAGTCAAAGACTGGAGTCTATTCTTCTGTGCATATCTGAGAAGGGAAGAATAGAGCCCTTTAGCTCTTTATTTCAATATTCTCAGACAAATCCAAGCTAACAGAGAGAGTATTCTGGCCACTGTCTGTAGCTTCACTCACAGCTACATGCTGAATAGAAAAGGGATCAACGACCCACATTTAAAACATTCAAACTTACACTCTCTGACCCATGAGGAGCACCTGGCATACACATGGAGAACTGCACGGGGCCATGAGCCCCTACTCTGCTGTGGAATCCAGCTTCTTTAGAGGTTGAAACACTCGAGTTCTGAATATTCAGACCAAATTCAAACTCCCAGTACATGTGCACACTGAAGGAGCCGACCTCCTCTCAAGTCTCTGACTGCCACGTGCTAGGAACCCTGGATATGCAGTTGTGAATTTATTCCCTACTCTGATGGAGAGTGAGTGAGAGGCATGTGCATTAGTCACCTGAAGGTTAACCAGACACGAATGTCGAGATTAGCACTTTATTACACCATTCAGTCTAGTCACACAAGTCAACGCGAGGACAGCAGAGAACATGAACCATGGTGCAGTGCTATGGCCCGTGACATGACCTGGAACATCGCAGGGTGGGTTTCAGACAATGAGTGAGCCACCACTTCCTATGTTAGATGCATCATTTGGTGCAACACTTTTTATTACATTAAAGAAGGCTCCACATAAAAATGTCAGCAGCATCCAGTTGACTCATGGAATTGAGAACTGTGCATTAGCTGCCGATTTAAATTAATTTTGCTTCTTGAACCATGAAAAATAGTTCTTTGAACAAGAATTCATGATAAATACACATGTGTAAAAGGCTTTTAATCATAATTATTTTAAATACATAAAACACGGTTTAAGACTCTCAGCCTCATTAATTTCTTATGGTATTAAAGAACAAAAACAAACAGTAAATGAGAGAAGTAGAAGTCATAATTTAAATGTATTACACATGGTCATTTGGCTCATTAAATGAAAAGATTCTTTGTAAACTCTGGGCTATGGAATATTTCTCCATTAGCCAAAGATGAGGAGAATTTTACAATTTTCTCATTGACAACCAATGTTTGATGTCATTTAGATCTTAAAAGAATACCACCTACAATTAAAACAGTAGAATTAGAATAATGTAATCATTTTCTAATACCCTGGACTTCCTTTTTCACATCACTTAACTCTTGTTTTCTCTGCAGAGTCCTAAAGAGCAGGGGTCACATTGTCAAGACATGGCACATAGTAAGGTCTTAGTCAATGAGAAAATGGCCTTAGGTCCCTTGGGAAAAAGTACAGATGAGCCATTACCATACACACTTGCCATGTATACACATGATCCTTCCTCCTAGAGACTGGCTTCCCCTTTCAGGTCTGAGAACTAGCTCACGTCCAGACGCTGGTAAGGGATTGCGACTTTTTTGTGAGATGCTTGCCCTTAGCCTCCTTGAGTTCTTTTCACTGCATAGATTGAAAGAGTCCTTTGCTGAGATTATCTGGCTGTGTTCTAGTAACCATCTCCACAGTTCTACATGGATTACATCCCCGTATTACTACAACCTTGCAACCTACAACCTGGCATGGCCAGCTGGAGACCAAGGGACACTTCAGCCGATGTTGAAGTTCAAATGTGAAGGTGGCCTCCTGGCAGAATTCTCCTTTCTTCAAGGAAGACCAACCATTTCCTATGAAAGTCTTCAACTGATTGGGTGAGGACCACCCACCTTACAGAGCACACTCTGATTTACTCAAAGTTTACTGATTTGTTTTTTTATGAATATTTATTTAATTTAAATTTTAGTTAGTTAATATACAATGTAATATTGGTTTCAGGAGTAGAATTCAGTGATTCATCACTTACAAGTTTAACAATTTAAATGTTAATTTCATGTTTAAAATACCTTCACAGAAACATCTAGAAAAATATTTGACAAAATATCTGGATACTGTGGCCTAGCCAAGTGAACACAAGAAATTAAATATCATGCTTATATGATGGAGATTTCTGAGGGGAACAGGGCTCCAAAGCAGATCCAAAATCACTTGAGAGAGTTTGGAAAAGGGGCTGGCTTGGGATTTCAATGGTAGTGAGGGGCTCAACAATAGCCAAATTATGGAAAGAGCCTAAATGTCCATCAACTGATGAATGGATAAAGAAATTGTGGTTTATATACACAATGGAATACTACGTGGCAATGAGAAAAAATGAAATATGGCCTTTTGTAGCAACATGGATGGAACTGGAGAGTGTGATGCTAAGTGAAATAAGCCATACAGAGAAAGACAGATACCATATGGTTTCACTCTTATGTGGATCCTGAGAAACATAACAGAAACCCATGGGGGAGGGGAAGGAAAAAAAAAAAAAAAAAAAAAAAGAGGTTAGAGTGGGAGAGAGCCAAAGCATAAGAGACTGTTAAAAACTGAGAACAAACTGAGGGTTGATGGGGGGTGGGAGGGAGGGCAGGGTGGGTGATGGGTATTGAGGAGGGCACCTTTTGGGATGAGCACTGGGTGTTGTATGGAAACCAATTTGACAGTAAATTTCATATATTAAAAAATAAAAAAATAAATTAAAAAAAAAAAAAATGGTAGTGAGGGGGTGGGTCCAAGGTGAGGGTTCCCACAATCAGGGGTTTGCATGGTTTGAACCTCCCTCCAGCACTAAGGGGGGTAGCACCCAGGCTTCCTTAACATGAATGTCGAAATGTGGGGTACAAGGGGAAGAGGGGGGTGAACCTTAAAATAGGTCAGCAATCACACATCAGAAAATGGAGTCAGATGGTTACAAAAGGGAATGTAGATTTTACTCAATTCAATGGATAGGAAAGTATGACAAAAGAGGCAGCAAACTAAGAGGAAGAAATATGAACCAAAGCAGGTTTAAATCCTGCTGGATTAAAACTGCAAACACCTGCCACTTAAAGAGAAAGCCCACTTGCTGCTACCACCATACACAGTGCAAACTAACCCGGGGTATCATAGATGGCAGCTGGAATGTAGCCAGCCAGTGCATTCCTAGGTCCAGAGAGGAGCCAGGCCATGTCTCCCTCACACATCAGTGATTCTTGTTCTTTACATATTGAAAACATTTTTGAAGAAGCAACAACCCAATAGCCAGTATGTTTCTACTTCCTAGCCAGGAAGAAAAAATTGGGAATGCAGTAGAAATGTAAAAAAATAGAGAAAATCTCCACCCTGTGGGATTACCCAGAAAATTTCCATTTAGTCTCTAACTTTGCCGAGAACCATTTTGTACTTGACGTTATTTAAGGTAACAACATATCAGCGTCAAACTCCAGTGCCCTCCATTCCCAGTGTCTAAGGGCACCTGAGAGCACTTGAGGCCCCTTTAAGCCATTACAAGACTTTAATTCGGCCTTCCAGGGAGCCAGGAGGGTGGTGAACTCAACAAGCCTATAAATTAAGTCATGAGTCTTATTTTCCCAGCAAAGCAAGTTCAGAATGTACCATATAATTCTCCAGGCTTGACATACCTCCATTAAAGGGGATGCCCACTGAGTGTGGGATTACAAAAAGAAATTACAGATTTTCTAATAAATGCTTCAAACTGCCAAGAAAATCTGGTTCTCAGGATATTTTTTTCCTTTGCGGCTGAAAATAAACATGTTCATTGCTTTATAGTTTCCTGAAATGATGACATTCTAGCGTAATTGCAAATTCTTGTGACAGGCAAACAACGTCTCCTGACTGCAATGATCTATGAAGCGCATTTATAATGGCTCAGGGTAGCCTCTATCAGTAGACACCAGTATCAAGTAATCATCGCAAGGACTTTTTTTGCTAAGAGGCACTTGCTCATGTATTTTCCCATCAGATTACAACTGAAACCTCTGCTCAGTCTTAAACGGCACCTGTCCAAGTTCATGAGCACAAAGACTGACAGTAAAACAAAGACTTGAGACAGTACTGGTCTCCTGATCATTTAAGAGAAAGCCTAACTGAAATATTCACTACTGCAGTCAGATGATAGTTACAAGGAGAATGAGGGGTTTTTTTGTAAGTTGGCTAAGTCATCTGAGCCAAAGGCTTCATTAATGTTCACTCAAGTAAAACTTCAAGACTAGAACTATAAAGTTGAAGTGAAACATATTCTAGATGAGTTATTTGGTATGCCAAAGAATCTAAATTTCCCAAATTTACTGGACGATTATGTAAGTGTTCTTGTCAATTAACTAGGGCTGGCATCATTGCTTCATGTGGAAGGTCTACCCATCACCCACATTCACACTCCCAATTCCAGTCTATAGGTCTCTCATGGACCAAAGAGATGCTAGAGCGTTCGGGCTCTACTACATGCCTGCAGCACCTTCAGGATACAATTCTTCTCCTCCCTGAGCAGGTCCAGCCCTTCTCCAGCCAGGTTACATTGGAAATCACCAAGTTATTGGTCTGGCAGCCTGCAGGCAGGAAGGCAGGGCATATTCTAAGTGAGCCACATGCTGGCACATCATGTTCAAGCAATAAGGGAATACCAGCCTTCAATAGGAAGGAGTGGACCGCTTCTGCAGGCCTAAAGAGTTCAGATGAATCTGGGGATTCAAGGTTTTTGAGTGTGTCACCCCACAGGCCTCCATTCCAAATCTCAGGGTCCCATTCTTTCCCAGCCATGGCCCTAATCTCAATGCATCCAAACTCTCAGAGCTAAGAAATGGCCTATGTGATGCTCTAGTGCCTTTATCAGTTAAGTCCAGGTTCTGATTCTTAGTCTTTTCTGCCGTTCTATTACAGGAGCTGACAGCATCCTTATATGCTAGCAAGTAGGCCCACTTAGAGTAATTACCCTCTAAACTTGTCTTGTTCCAATGTATCAATGGTTCCCAGGAAGAGCAATCTGTTTCCAAAATCCTTATAATTACTACTCTCAAATTCCACCGGTGCCTTCCAATCTATACATACCCTTTCCCTGCTCACCACCAGGTAAAATTTATGAACTGCATCAAAACCATATGCCAGGGGGCTGTCGGTACTCCATCTAATACTAGCAATGGAGGTCCTCACTGTCAACCAGCAGCACATGATTCAGCTCTAAAACGTCTGCTGTAGATTGTGTTCCTTGGGAAATAAGCTTTGAGACCCTGGGACTTGCACGCTAGAGGTTTATTGAGGGACACTGACAGAAACACTGCCTGTCTGGGGTAAAGGCAGTAGGATTAGGCAGAGGGAGTTTAAATGTGATGCAGTTGCATTAGAGGCCTCAGCCCGTCCCTGGGGGTCAGTCAAGGGGGTCAGAGCAGGGAAGCTCCCTCAGAGTTGCCCTGGTTGTGGCAAGGATGCTCAGGCTTTGTAGCACACGTCTGCCAGTGCTTGTGTAGACTCTTTCCAAGGGGGAAACATGACTTGGGCAAGGCAATTATCCTTGTCTGGGGACAATTCCTAGGGAGAAACTCATCTGTGAGCTGTCAGCAACCAACTGTCCTAGCAGCTGGGAATTGACAGTTTCTAGAAAGGGAGATCTGAGTGGTTCAGCATCCACTATGTCATCGGAGAGGGATTCGTAGCCAGAGAACAGTGAGAACACATAGAACACACAGAACACATACCCAGTTAACTAGAATTGATGGAGACATTTGGTATTCATTTGAACAAAAATATTAAAATTACACAAGGCTATTCATCTGAAGCTCAAAATTAGGATTTCCCAACTATATAATGACATGGCAAGGTTGCTCACCACTGTTTGCTCTTTCATGTTCCCCAACTTATCTGTTCTGCTTCACTCACTGTTTGAGCATATTCTTGTGTAGTTTCACAGATCTCAAATGTGAGTGATCTGAATTATTATATATCATAAGATACTTTTCTTACTTTGCTTTCTATAAGGGTCTTTGAATCCTTACAGATTCTTAAGTTGCAGTGCTTTTCAGTCATAACCTGTATATTGTTTCAAATCACATTTTTATAAAGTTTTACCTATTACTGGCAATAATTCACATGATGGGATTTAGTCGCCAACAGAACAATAATGGTGCCGGAAACAATTTTTGTGTTACACCCCTGACTGCAGGGTAGTGAAATGACCACAGATTTGAATATTGTCTCAATTCTTATCTGGGACAACAATAGGCTGCCTCCAGCCTTATTTATAGTATATAATTGGGGGTGGGATGGGGTAGCTCCAGAACTTTAAAAGAGGATGTCACTTAGCCCATTTCCCAGTTGCCACATCAGTTGATTAAACTTTATAATTTTTTTGGCTCTTACGTATTTACATATATTCCCACTTAGCCCTAAAGACCTTTGAACTCTTAGAATCTCACTTCTTCCCATATTTTTATTTGTGGCACCATTATTATAGACATTAAAATGATGTCTAGCTGGATTCTGTGTATCACAAGACCATCTGGGTCCACAGTCACAATTTCTAAGATGATCCTTCCTATGATGCTGATTTAATATACATTTTCCATATTTCATTAATTTTAAGGTACATATTTTTTCACACTTTAATGTCCCTGAAATCAGGGTATGTCATCGAATTCCTATCAGCCAGCTGTCAGTCTTGAAACATTATCATTACTAGTACACTGTACTAGTTTTTTATTGCTGCTGTAACATACTGCCACAAACTTAGTGCCTTAAAGCAATACAAATTTATTACCGTTCTGGGCTTCAGAGTCTGAAAGAGGTCTCATTAGGCTAAAATTAAGGTGTTAGCAGGACTGTATTCCTTATGAAGGCCCTGGAAAAATCTGTTTCCTTGTCTTTGCCAGTTTCTAGAGGCAGCCCTCTTTCCTTGGCTCACAGTCCTCTTCTTCTGCCTTCAAAGCAGGTCAGCTTCTCACAGTGCATCACTCTGGCATCCTGTTCTGCTTCCCTCTTCTTCATGTGCAGATCCTTGTGATTAGGTTGGGTCCATAGGGATAATTAAGGATAATCTCCATATTTTTAAGGTCGACTGACTGAGAACCTTAATTCTATCTTCAATGTTAATTCCCTTTGGCCATGTAACCTATTCACAGGGTCCAGGGATTAGAATACAGATAGCTTTGGTGGCCATCACTCTGCCTACCACCCATGTGTATATTAAAACTTGCAGAACTGGTGTCAGAGGTTTGGAAGAACATCTCAGAGACAATAGTGAAGCATTCTTTTAAAATATACTGCTTCTCTAAGACTCTTAATGTCACAGAGGATATTTTGTGGGGGGAAAATGTGAATATCAATAACTATGATTTGAAGGTGACTCAGAAAAGTCAAACTCTTCCTAGGAAGAAGCTTGGGGAAAACCTCATCTAATTTATTTCATTTATCTGTTCCATTTTATCTATGACAAGAATAATGTATAATTAAAAATCTGTATCTAAGGAAGTCCAAAAGCACTCAGTGACTCCATCAAACATAATAACATTCATATCATAAGGAGTCCCAGAAGAAGAGAGAGAAAAGGGAGCAGAAAATTTATCTGAAGAAGTAATAGCTGGAAACTCCCTAATCTGGGGAAGGAAACAGACATCTAGATCCAGGAGGCACAGAGAACTCCCACCAAAATCAACAAAAGAAGACCCACACCAAGATATACTGTAATTAACTTTCCAAAATATAGTGATAAAGAAAAAGTCTTAAGAGCAGAAAGATAAAAGAAGTCAGTAACTTACTAGGGAAAATCCATAAGGCTAGCAGGGGATTTTTCAACAGGAATTTTGCAGGCCGGAAGGAAGTGCGGCAGCAGTATAAAGAATACTCTATCCAGCAAGGCTATCATTCAGAATAGAAGGAGAGATAGTTTCTCACACAAAAACCAAAAGAGTTCATGACCACTAAATCATCCCTGCTATATGCAGAAGAGGTTATAAGCAAACCAAATGGTAACCATATATCAAAAACTGCTAATAAACATGGAAAGAATAAAGAAAAAGAAATCCGGGGCGCCTGGGTGGCTCAGTAGGTTGGGCGGCCAACTTCGGCTCAGGTCATGATCTCACGGTCCATGAGTTCGAGCCCCGCGTCGGGCTCTGTGCTGACAGCTCAGAGCCTGGAGCCTGTTTCAGATTCTGTGTCTCCCTCTCTCTGACCCTCCCCCGTTCATGCTCTGTCTCTCTCTCTCAAAAATAAAATAAACGTTAAAAAAAAATTTTTAAAAAAAAGAGAAAGAAATCCAAATATATCACTAAAGAAAATCAGCAAAACATTAAAGAGAGAAAGACAAGAAAGGATCAGAGAAAAGCTCCAGAAACAACCACAAGTAATAAAATGGCAATAAATACATACCTATCAATAATTACTCTGAATGTCAATGGGTTAAATGTTCCCAATCAAAAGACATAGGGTGTCAGAATGGATGAGGAAAAAAAAAAGACTCATCTATATGCTGCCTAACAGAGACTCATTTTAGACCTAAAGACATCTGCAGATTGAAAATGAGGGGATGGATGGGGCGCCTGGGTGGCTCAGTCGGTTGAGCGTCCGACTTCGGCTCAGGTCATGATCTCACAGTTCGTGAGTTCAAGACCCACATCGGGCTCTGTGCTGACCGCTCAGAGCCTGGAGCCTGTTTCAGATTCTGTGTCTCCCTCTCTCTCTGCCCCTCCCCCGTTCATGCTCTGTCTCTCTCTGTCTCAAAAATAAATAAATGCTAAAAAAAAAAAAAAAAATTAAAAAAAAAAAAGAAAAAGAAAATGAGGGGATGGAGAAACATTTACCATGCAAACAGATGTCAAAAGAAAGACAGGGGGCACCTGGGTGGCTCATGTGGTTGAGCAACAGACTTCAGCTCAGGTCATGATCTCATGGTTTGTGGGTTTGAGCCCCATGTCAGGCTCTGTGCTGACAGCTCAAAGCCTGAAGCCTGCTTTGGATTCTGTCTCCCTCTCTCTCTGCCCCTCCCCCACTCATTCTCTCTCTCTCTCTCTCTCTCTCTCTCTCTCAAAAACTGAATAAACATTAAAAAAAAACCACTATTTAAAAAAAAAGCCAGAGTAGCAATACTTATACCAGACAAACTAGACTTTAAATTTTTTTAATGTTTTTATTTTATTTACTTATTTATTTTTGCAAGAGAGAGAGGAAGAGAGAGAGAGAGAGTACAAGTAGGGGAGGGGCAGAGAGAAAGGGAGACACAGAATCTGAAGCAGGCTAGAGGCTCTGAGCTGTTAGCACAGAGCCCAACATAGGGCTCAAACCCACCAACCGTGAGATCATGTCCTGAGCTAAAGTCAGACACTTAACCGACTGAGCCACCCACACGTCCCCAGACAAACGAGACTTTAAAACAAAGACTGTAAAAAGGGACAAAGAAGGGCACCATATAATAATAAAGGGAACAATCCAACAAGAAAATATAACAATTATAAATATTTATGCACCCAACATTAAACCACCTAAAAACATAAGACAGTTAATAATAAACATAAAGGAACTAATCAATAATACTACAATAATAGTAAGGGACTTTAACACCCCACTTACATTAATTGACAGATCACTGAAACACAAAATCAACAAGGAAACAATGGCTTTGAATGACATACTGGACTAGATGAACTTAACAGATATATTTAGAACATTCCATCCTGAAACAACAGAATACACATTCTTTTCAAGTGCACATGGAACATTCTCCAGAACAGATATCAGGCCATAAAATAGGCATCAACAAACTAAAGAAGATCAAAGTCATACCGTGCACCTTTTCTGACTACAACACTATGAAAACAGAAGTCAGCCACAAGAAAAAATCTGGGAGGACCACAAATAATGGAGGTTAAATAACATTCCGTTAAACAATGAATGGATCAACCAGGAAATCAAAAAATATATGGAGACAAACGAAAATGAAAACACAACAGGCCAAACCCTTTGGGATGCAGCAAAAGTGGTTCTAAGAGGGAAGTATATAACAATACAGGCCTATAAGAAGCAAGAAAAATCTCAAATAAACAACCTAACCTTACACCTAAAGGAGCTAGAAAAAGAAAAACAAACAAAGCCTAAAGCTGCCAGAAGGAAGGAAATAAGAAATATAAGAGCATAAATAAATGATATAGAAACTAAAAAAACAATAGAACAGTCGATGAAGTCAGGAGCTGGTTCTCTGAAAAAAATTAGTAAAATTGATAAACCTCTAGTCAGACTTATCAAAAAGAAAACAGAAAGGACCACATAAAATCACAAACGAGAGAGGAGAAATCACAATCAATACCACAGAAATACAAACAATTATAGGAATATTATGAAAAGCCATATGCCAACAAATTGGACAACCTAGAAGAAATAAATGCCTAGAAACATATAAATTACCAAAAGTGAAACAGGAAGAAACTGAATCAGCAATCAAAAAACTCTCAACAAACAAAAGTCTAGAACCAGATGCTTCACAGGGGAATTCTACCAAAGATTTAAAAAGTTAATACCTATTCTTTTCAAACTATTTCAAAAAATAGAAAAGGAAGTAAAACTTCCAAATCCATTCTATTAGGCCAACATAACCCTGATACCAAAATCAGATAAAGACACCACCAAAAAAGAGACCTACAGGCCAATATCCCTGATAAACATAGGTGCAAAAATTCTCAATAAAATAACTAGCAAACCAAATCCAACAATACATTAAAAAAATAATTCACCACAATCAAGTAGGATTAATTCCTGATTTGCAAGGGTGGTTCAATATTTGCAAATTAATCAATGTGATATATCACGTTAATAAAAGAAAGAAGGACCATATAATCATCTCAGTAGATGCAGAAAAAGCATTTGACAAAGTAACATCCATTCATGATAAAAACCCTCAACAAAGCAGGTTTAGAGGCAACATAATAAAGGCCAAATCTGAAAAACCCACAGCTAATATATTCCTAAATGGGGGAAAAAACTGATAGCTTTTCCTCTATTGAAACGAACAAGACAAGGATGTCCATTGTCACCTCTTTTATTCAACATAGTACTGGAAGTCCTAGCCACAGCAATCAGACAAGAAAAAGAAATAAAAGGCATCCAAATCAGCAAGGAAGAAGTAAAACTTTCACTATCTGCATATGATATGATACTATATATAGAAAACTCGAAACAATCTGCCAAAAAACTGTTAGAATTCATAAATGAATTCAGTAAAGTCACATGATACAAAATCAACATACATAATTTTGTTGTATTTCTATACACTAATAACAAAGCAGAAGTTGGAGAAATTAAGACCCAAAAACAATAAGATACCTGGAATAAACCTAATCAAAGAGGTGAAAGACCTGTAGTCTGAAAAGTATAAAACACTAGTGAAAGAAATTGAAGATGACACAAGGAAATGGAAAGACTTTCCATGCTCATGGCTAGGAAAACAAATACTGCTAAAATTTCTACACTACCCAAAGTAATCTACACATTTAATGCAATCTCTATCAAAATACCAACAGCATTTTTCACAGAACTACAACAATTCTAAAATTTGTATAGAACTACGAAAGACCCCAAAGAGCCAAAGCAATCTTGAGAAAGAAAAACAAAGCTGGATGCACACATTTCCAGACTTCAAATTATATTACAAAGCTATAGTAATCAAAACAGTATGGTACTGGCACAAAAATAGACACATAGATCAATGAAACAAAATAGAAAATGCAGAAATGAACCCACATTTACATGGCCAATTAATCTTTGACAAAGCAGAAAAGAATATCCAGTGGGAAAAAGGACAATTCTTCAACAAATGGTGTTGGGAAAACTGTACAGCAATATGCAAAAGAATGAAACTGGACCACTTTCTTACACCATGCACAAAAACAAATTAAAAATGGACTGATGACCTAAATGTGAGACCCAAAACCATAAAAATCCTAGAAGAGAGCACAGGCAGTATTTTTTTTTTTTAGGCAGTAACTTTTTTGACATCAGCCATAGCAACTTCTTTCTACGTGTGTCTCCTGAGGCACGAAAACAAAATAAAAAATAAACTATTATGACTGCATCAAAATAAAAAGCTTCTGCACTGCAAAGGAAACAATCAGCAAAACTAAAAGGCAACATATGGAATAGAAGGTATTTGCAAATGACATTTCTGATAGAGGATTAGTATCCAAAATATATAAAGAACTTATAAAACTCAACACCCAAAAAACAAATAATTCAATTTAAAAATGAGCACAAGACACGAACAGACATTTTTCCAAAGAAGACATATCAATGACCATCAGATACATCAAAAGATGCTCAACCTCACTGATCATCGTGGGAATGCAAATCAAAACTACAATCAGATACCACCTCACACCTGTCAGCATGGCAAAAATCAACAACACAAGAAACAACAGGTGTTGGTAAGGATGTGGAGAAAGGGGAACCCTCTTACACTGTTGGTGGAAATGCAAACTGGTGCAGCCACTCTGGAAAACAGTATGGATGTTCCTCAAAAAAGTTAAAAATAGAACTACCCTATGATCTAACAATTATACTTCTAGGTATTTACCCAAAGAATACAAAAATACTAATTCAAAGGGATACATGCACCCCATACATTTATAGCAGCATTATCTACAGTAGCCAAATTATGGAAACAGCCCAGCGTCCAACGACCAATGAATGGATAAAGATGTGGAATAGTATTTGACCATAAAAAGAATGAAATCTTGACATATGCAAATCTTGCCATTTTCAACAATATAGACGGAGCTAAAGAGTATTATGCTAAGTGAAATGAGTCAGTCAGAGAAAGACAAATGCCGTATGATTTCACTCATATGTGGAATTAAGAAACAAAACAAATGAGCAAAGGAAGAAAAAGAGACAGAGACAGACAGAGAGAGAGAGAGAGAGAGAGAGAAAGGCAAACCAAGAAAAAGACTCTTAACCATAGGAAACAAACTGACGGTTACGAGAAGAGAGGTAGGTGGAGTGATGGGTAAAAATAGGTGATGGGATTAAGGACCTCACTTGCTGTGATGAGCACTGAGTGATGTATGGAATTGTTGGATCGCTATATTGTACACATGAAACTAATATTATACTGTATGTTAACTAACTGGAATTTAAATAAAAAGTTAAAATTTTAAAGAGAAAAATAAAAAAATAAAGAAATCCAAAAGCAATCTTTATGTAAGTACAAAACAAAAATTCTAAGTGTTAGGAAGAAGTATTGAGTCATTGAATTATGTAACTGGCAATTTTTTTCTCAATGGTACAAAAAATAATGGTATGACCTAGATTCAATGGCATCTTGAATTAAATAAAACATTGAATAAAACATATCCACAGCCAATTTAAATATTTTCATAATGAAATAAAAACATAAATCATATGAATATATATGAACACATTTATATGTTTTCCAAGGACATAATTTTGTCTTGTATGCCTGTGGTTATAGTGTCATTACCACTAACTGTAACATTAGAATTGTAAGCATTGCATTTTTTTTTTATTTCTTATAAAGGAATTTGATTTCTACATTAAAGAATAGGAGCCAAAATGTTATGAAAAGTCAACATGAACACAAGTTTGCAGATAAGGTGCATAACCACAAGAGCTAAGATGCTGTAAGAAGGAGAACGTAAACAATGTCCTGTAAAAGACAGAAGTTCATTTTTCTCTCACATAATAGGTTAACAGGAAAGGCCCTGGCAGGGATACGGCTTTTTCAACATGACTATTCAAGGACCAGCTTCTGTCCAGCTTGCAGCTCTGCCATCCCTAGGACAGCTCTTCCCTTGACAAGAAGCAAGGACTGGGATAGCTGTATTGTAGCTGAAGAGAAGGGAAAGAGATAAATTGGAGAGAAAGGGACTTTTTTTGAGAGAGAGAGAGTGTGTGTGTGTGTGTGTGTGTGTGTGTGTGTGTGAGCAGGGGAGGGGAGAGAGGAGAGAGAGAGAGACAGAGAGAGAGAGAGAAAGAGAGAGAATCCCAAGCAGGCTCCAGGCCCAGTGCAGAGTCCCGACATGGGGCTTGATCTCACTACCATGAGATCATGATCTGAGCCAAAATCAAGAGTCAGATGCTTAACCAACTGTGCCACCCAGGCACCCCAGGGATTTTTTTTTTAAGTAGAAATTTTAACAGGGCATACTCTATGATCACAGTATAATAAAATCAAAAGTAAATAATAAAAGAGTGACCCAAATCATCTAAACAACTTAGAAATCTCGAAATGCTCTCTCAAATAAACCTCAAAAAAACCTTAAATAAATTTACTTCAAAGATGAAGTAAACAGAGAAATTAGAAACTGTTTAGATAATAAAGATTATGAAATAAAGTAAGATCTTTGCAGGGGAAAATTTAAGGCTTCACATTATTTGTTTTTACAGGAAAAAAAACCTAAACATTAAAAAGGTGCTCCCTCTAAAAATATTGCGAAAATAATCACAAAATAAACCTAGAGAAACTAGGAAGCAAAATAGAACACACAACAGAAAGGATAAATGTATCGTAAAAGTTCATTCTTTGAAAAGATCTAAAACGTGATTTTTTTTAAAAAAAGGGACTCAAAAACTTGATTAAAGATAAAAACAAAGATAACCAAAACATGCAAAAAGATGCATAAAAACCACAGAAACAAAAGAGATTAAAAATCATGAGAATACTGTATATAACTTCATAGAAAACAAGTTTGAAAATCTAAAGGAAATGGGTGATTTCCTAACTGATTATAAATCACCAAATCAACCTAATAAGTAACAACTTGAATATGGTAATTACCACCGAAAAAAGTTATCATTTCGAAAAAGTCACCAAGGCAATATGGTTTTATACAATATTTAAACAATTACAATTATGAACTTATTTAAATTAGTCTAGACTATGGAAAAAGATGTAAAGCTATCAAATTTATTTCATAAGGAAGTAGGACCTTGATATCAAAATCCAGTAATGATGGTAATACAAGGGAAAAAAAAACTAGATCAATTTTACTATGAATTTAGGCAAAATTCTGAATAGCAAAAATAACATCAACTTGCCAAAAGACTAGTATAGTATGACCAAGGGTGGTTTATTCAAGGAATTCAAGGTGGCTTAATGGTAAGAAATCTATCAACGGAATCCCTTACATCTACACATTAAAGAAGAAAAATCATTAAAAATATTAATAAATGTCAAAATGTTATTCGTTAAAATTCAGCAGTCCTCTCCAATTATAAACACTAAGAATAACAGCAATAGAAGAAAACAACTTACAATGCAGAGTGTTTATAAAGAATCAAGAGCATAGAGATGCCCGGGTGACTCCGTTGGTTAAGCATCTGACTTCAGTTCAGGCCACGATCGCACAGTTCACAGGTTTGAGTCCCATGTTGGGTTCTTGTGCTGACAGCTCAGAACCTGGAGCCTGCTTCAGGTTCTGTGTGTGTCTCTCTCTCTGCCCCTCCCCAGCTCATACTCTGTCTCTCTCTCAAAAAAAAAAAAAAAATTTAAAAAGTCAAGAGCATATATTATTCTAAACAGTAAAACATTGCAGTCACCTTAATTATAATTAGGAACTTAGCAGATATGCTCAGTATCTCCATTATTATTTGCTACTGTCTTAGTTTTTAAAGAAAATAAATAGCTGGCCTAAAAACTGGACAAGAAGATGTAAAACTCTTTATTTTCTGTTGGTAACATGAATGCATGGTAATGAGAATGCAAGTTAAAAAAAAATTCAGAATTAACAAAATTGGCAAGATAGCTGAATATAAGATAAATATCTAAATGTCAACATCTTTTTCCCAGTTAGGTATCTAGAAATGAAAAAACATTATATGTACAGTAGCAACAATAAAATGCATAAAGTAAATTTTCCAAGAAAAATACAGGACATTTATGAAGGGACAATAATACCACTGAAAGATATCAAATAAGGTCTGGCTAGTGGAAGGACATACCAGATTCTTGGAAAAGACTTAGCTCCATAAAAATGTCAAATACATCTTGTAATGTCATTCAGTTAGAATTTCATAGGGTTTGTTTTGGAGAGATGGGAGAAGGATTAGATAATTTTATCTTAATATATTTTTGAAGGGCTATGAAAAATATTTTAAACTTGTGTATAGCATAAAAACCTGAAAGGCAAAGAGAGAAACAATGCATATAGAAAAACGTATTTGCATCACAGATGATACACAAAGGGATATATATGTAATATACAAGGAGATTTCACAAATGATCTTCTTAAAGGTAAAATTTAATAAACGGGCAAGGATATGAATAAGCCAATTCTTAAATAGATATAAATTTTCAATGAACATATTCTTTAAAAGCATCCAAATTTTCAACCAACAAACTCATTATTAGTCAGGAAAATTCAGGGGAGCCTGGGTCAGTTGGTTAAGGGTCCAACTCATGATTTCACCTCAGGTCATGATCTCGCAGTTTGTGAGATCGAGCCCTGCATGGGGCTCTATGCTGACAGCGTGGAGCCTGCTTGGGATTCTCTTTCTTCCATCCCCTGGTCATGTACGTGCTCTCTCTCTTGCAAATAAATAAATAAACATTTAAAAGAAATAGTCTGGAAAATTCAAATTAAAGTAACAATGAAACTTTACACCTATAAGAGTAGCAAAACCTAATGAGAATTCTAACACTTTTTGCTGATAAGGACAGGGAGAAAAGATACTTGTAAATACTGGTAGGTATAAATGTAAGGTGTTACAGTCCCTTTGTTTTTTGTTTGTTTGTTCTTTAATTAACTTATTTATTTTGATAGAGAGAAAGAGAACACATGCCAGTAGGGGAGGGGGAGAGAGAGAGAGAGAGAAGAGAGAGAGAGAGAGAGAGAGAGAGAGAGAGAGAGAGAGAGAGAGGATCCCAAGCAGGCTCTGCTGTGCAGAACCTGACATGAAGCTGGAACTCACAAACTGAGCCAAATCAAGAGCCGATGCTCAACCTACTGAGCCACCAAGGCACCCCTTATTATACTGCCTTGGGAAAGTAATATGGTAACCTCTTTGAAAGTTTAAAATAATTAACATGTTTTTTGACCCTGCAATCCCAACCTCTTGGAATCTCCTTCCACAGAAACAAAAACACCACCAGTAAGTGAAGACATGTGTATAATTATTTTAATTGAAGCATTATTCATAGTAGAAAAAAATAGAAACAAAGTGGTTAAATAAATTATGGCCTATTCACAACATGGAATATTAAGTACCCATTAAAAGGAATAAATAGGAACTACTGTATATCAATTTATTTGGAAGGACTTCCACAGAATCCTGCTTTGTTTTTGTACACGCATACATAGGTCTGTATGTAACAGTATGAAAATGGAGGAAAAAAATAAAAGACTACATACCATTTGTTAACATAGATTACTGGGATAGAGAAGGGATGTAGGAATCCAGCAAAAAGAAAAAGAAAAAGAAGACTTTAAGAATGTGTAATATGATCAAATTATACATTTATGTAAAGTTATAAAACTGTATGTGTGTATAAACATTTTTTAATAGGAAAATTTAAATGTCACCTGTTTGGTTGTGATTGAAAACACATGCATCTGAATTAAGACCCAGGGGAAAGACAACATCATAAAGCACTACAATTTAGTCACTATGGTAACTTGCAAAGTATTTTTGCAGAGCTGTTCTCACAGCTCCCACACGTACAATCAAAACAAATATGCTAAACACTAAAATTTAAAGAGAATTGGTCATTTTATGTGTTGTATTAACACATTTAATAGTGTCATTGTACATAATGTGAAATTTATGTTAAATCCATATAATATTATACAGTCAAGACCATCTACTTTGTTTACTTTGATAGCTGTGGTTTCCAAAGGGCTAATAGTATAAAGAAAAAATGCTGATGCTACAGTACAAAGTAATGAAAGAGACTACAGGAAAATGTAAGGTGTGCCTTTCAAATACATGCATATACACATACTTGTATGTATATATACCTATTGCATATACTATATGGTATAGTATATACTATGTTTGTATGTACTATCAGCTTTTAACAATCACATCACTTAGGTGTGTTAATTTCCATTACAGTGCTAAAAGAATTAACTATGCTACCCTTGTTTATGCAGGTAAATGATGTGAAATGATTTCCATTATGAATTTTGCCTTTTTTCTTCTTACAATTTTATACGTAAGAAAAAAATTCACTGCGAATTTTGTTGAAAAGGAAAAAAAAAATAACCTAAAAATGGTGGAAGATGGATTTGGGGGGAAATTATAATTTTTCTATTATACTTGATGAATTGTTATCAATTTTCACAAATACTTGAAATATGAAGTCCCAAAGCTATTGTACAACAAAGTCTCATAAAGTAGTAGGTGTTCTGATAAATTTAGAAATAGTTGATACTAGATTTTAAAGTACATGGAAGATTGTTTCCCACCATAGATCTCACTTCCATCCAACTATATCTGGTATTCTCTTAGCCTGAAAGTCCCTGTCTCCTTCTTCAAATTTTACCTCCCCCTTGAGAAACCTTCCTAGAGTCCTTCCACCAGAGAATTTTTTTATTTTCCATCTATCCTCACTAACCACTGGTGCTATAATGAGTGGTTTGCATATTCTTCTCCCTGCTTGGCTGTGAGCATCTTGAGGTAAAAAGAAAAAAAAAAAAAAAAAAAAAAAAAACAAGGCCAGGTCCTCTCTGGACCTTCTGTGTTAACAGCACACATGCCTACCAATGGCCCATTTATGTATCACTTATTTCCCATTTCTGTGCTCTTGCTCATATTTCATTCTTTAATATGCTCAATCTCCTCAGTAATCTGAATTTCCTGCACAACTGATTGTCTTTCCCTCTGATGCTTTCTTGTCTCTACAGTCCATTTATGCCCAGCATAGAGATTTATCTCCTTCTTGTGTCCATGCACTGCTTCAAATTGCTCTCTAATTACTCCATATGTGCATACTTCACATCCAGAGCAAGATCCTAAACAGAAATCGTGGGGACTATTTAAAAATTTTTCAAACATCCTAGTACTAAACATAAGTAATCTAATCAACAATTCTGGTTAAATTAAAGAACATACCCTTTTTTCCCCTCTCTTTAGATTCTCATTGTACCATCAAATATGTTATTAAATTTATAATTTTCTGATTTGTATTTAATGGATGGATTAGGGAGCACATACACAGACAATGACTTCAAAATGCTTCTGGAATCATACAATGGGGACAGCAGACCTTGAGAAAGTGATGAAATGGGCCTTTCTTTACTACCTTAGAGAGAACCCAAGTTCTTTCTTCCTACTAGAGACAGCCCTTGCTCCTAACTGCCACACTTGTATATAGGGAATTCACATATCCAACTGCCTGCATGTATCTCTATGCCCAAAGTTCTCTTAGAAACATGATGAAACTATAGGAAACGGAAATGATACATGAGGTTGAAAAAATAATAATAAATTAGGTGAAATACGAATAAAGAACAAACAACCCAAGACATAATTCTTGTCTAGTCTTCCACAGAAACCCTCTGAGAGTTGGTGCAAGTTGCCTGGGAATAGATAAGGGAGAGGGATATTTATTTGAGAAGCAACTGGCAGAAACATAAAATATATATGAATGTTTATCCTCAACTTTAAAAATAATTACCAAAAACGAACTAGAGAACAAAGAGGGGATAAAAGTATTTTTAAGCTTGGCATAGTGCATTTATATAGACATTTTGCCCTTGTGAATCTTTACCACAAGATCTTATCCATTCTTCAAAGCCAATCATGATTTCACTACAAAGACAAAACTCTAAGCCAGTTTTTGATATAGACATTCTCATTTTAAAAAAGCAGGGTCCAGTACTGAAATGTATGTGTAGCACACATGAATGAAGGGAGGGTCTAAATAGCTGTTGGAATGATATTTATTCCCCCTAAACATATGGCATTGACATCAAGAACTTACAACTACTTGGGCCAAGACCTAAAACCAGCTGTAAAGTGAATCTGCTAAACAAGTAGAGAAAATTCCTGTGTTGCATTAAACTTCAGTTTCTTTCCAGAGCTATTATTTTAACAGATACTCATTATATGTTCATTTCACTTCATTATCATTTTTTTCTCTGCAAGGTTAGTTCAAAGTGTAGGACCAAAATCTTACAGAAAGAAGCGGCATAGCGAGTAAGATCTGTATCTCTAATTAAGCTGGTAGAAGATCACTTTTCCATACATCGCTGTCCAAATGAATCAATACTCCAGCTGATGTATCTTAGATAGAAATCTTTACACTTCATCACTGAAAATACAGATGCCCTAAAAAATGTATACTTCAGGATAAGTAGTAATAGATATTAACCTTTTGATCTATTTGAATACAGATTGGTAGACAAGTTGAGAGCTGGCAAATTTTTAATACATTTCCAAAGCTACTTTAAAGGAACTGGGTGGATTTTACTCATAATAGTGGGCTGGTTCTATCTGCCTAGAAGAAAGTAATCCTAATAAAGTATATAAAAGTTTAAAAATAAAAAAGCATTGTGGCCAAAGCAAACATTTCTCATTTGAGAGGAGAAAGGAGTCATGTATTATGGGGATCAGTGGCCCTGAGAGCCCAAACTTACAGGATAATGGTCACATTTCCAGTTCTCTGTGGTAGAAAATCTTGCCGCCTTTAATGATACCAACAAGAGGTTGGTAGCCATTTACTTTTCTGACTTTTTCCAGTAGAAAATTCAGCTTTTCTCACCAGTAAAGAATATTAATATCTGCCACATTTTGAAACTATTTAAATAATCCATTCATGTTGCCATTTTCCCATTCATTTTACCTTCTTGGAGAGAATAGCATGCAGGGAGGGACTTCGGTGTAGGACTGACCCCAGATCATAGGCTGGCTTCACCATTCAAAGCTCTGTGGGCCTGAGCAAGTCACTTAACTTCAGTTAAAGCATCAATTTCCTTATTAGAGAAAGGACATCATAAAAACTTTGGACTGTTGCAAAATGCCCAACCCAATGCTTGCCCCACAAGGTACTTAATAAATGGTAGATGAAAACACTGCTTTTCCAAGATGGTATGCACCAGAGAACACTCTCGTAAATTGTCTCTTACCTACTTGGTATGCTGTGCCAAACATGATCGCTGAATACAAGGTGGCTAGAGGTGAAGGTTTTTCCTGCTTTATTCTCGTTGTCTTACTGCTTGCCTTTCCTCCCATATAAGTGAATTCTGTTCTTTCTGCCCTCTGCTCAAAAGGCATCTTATCAATAAGGCCTTCTCTGACCACCTTACAAAAAAAGCAAATGCATTCCAGGCTTGATTTTTTTCTTTTTCTTTTTCTCTTTTTTTTAAGTAAGCTCTACGCCCAACATGGGGCTTGAACTCATGACCCTGGTATCAGGAGCTGCATGCTCTACTGACTGAACCAGTAGGAGCAGGAGCCCCTCAGACCTGATCTTTAAACAGGATTAAAAAATAATCCCATCTCCTTACTCTGCTTTATATCTCTATGTGGTGCTTAGCATCTTCTGAGAATTTTTCTATTTACTTGTTGATTTGTAGACTATCATTAGGCAGCAAGCTCCCTGAGGGCAGGGGTCTTATTTCATCTGTAGCCCTATTTCTTAGAACACCACCTGACACACAATAGATCCTCAATAAACGGTTACTGAATAAATACTTTTGTGAGAAGAATAAGCTGCCTCCTGCCAGGTAATGATCTGGAAACACCAGGAGACTGGCATGTCTTCCAAATCCCCTGTTGGATCTCCTTCAAAGAGGGAGACCCTCTGTGTACCTGCAGGCTGAAAATGACAATGCAGTTTGAGGAACGCATGTTCCTCTGATCTGTCAGTGCACTTGTCTGTATCACACTGTCATTCGGCCTTCTTTTACTTGTTTGGATAAGTGCCAGTTCCCTTAATTTCAAGTTTTGAGGGGAAAAGTACCATGTTTATAGAATTCTCTACCACCACTTACTTTTAGGTGCTTAGTGAATGCTGAGAGGTGACGATTTTTGCTTTGTGGAAAACATGCAGCCCTCTTAATTTTGGCCTTAAAGACAATCTCCATTGTCAATCTCCATTTCAAGAAATGGTACACAACATTTTGGGAGGTATCTTCAGTCTCTTCCAGAGATTTATGTTATGAAAAGAATACAACAGAACATGCAGAAGTGATTTTAAATTATGTGATTTTAAAATTTTAAATAGGATTAAAAATGGCTTTTTACTCTTTTGTTACTGCTGTTTTAAAATCTTGTGTAAGTTTGTCATGGTGACAATAAAAACAATGACCATATCAAATAAATCCAGAAAAGCAAAATTTTATCTGAATTATTTAGAATGTTGCTTCAAATTGCTACTTTCCTATGTATCATATTAAATAATGAACTAAAAAAATCAATAATAATCCAAATACACTCATTCATGGACTTATCCTCAACTGAAGCATATTTCTCTAGCAAATAGTACCGTCATTGGAGTTAAAATATGTGAACTGTATTTATAACACTCACAAATTATATACTGCTTAAAATTGACTTTATTGAATTACAATTAAGAGACTATTGACCTTTTGGATGTTGAGTGCACTTGCTTTTAACTTTAAACAATCCACTCTAGGTCAGTCATTTCTTCAAGTCGATGTTGATTTTAATGGGTAATTGAAGATTTCAGATCACATACTCATAAGCTGATTCATTGTGATTGACACAGTCCCTGCTGCTAAAGTCTGGATCAATGGCAAATTTACTCATATTACAAAATTTGTTCATGCAGTGGTTTCCTTTTGTTAAGTACTATCTTTAAAAAAAAAAAAAAAATTCTGGGGTGCCTGGGTGGCTCAGTCAGTTGGGCGGCCAACTTCGGCTCAGGTCATGATCTCACGGTTCATGAGTTTGAGCCCTGCATCGGGCTCTGTGCTGACAACTCAGAGCCTGGAGCCTGCTTCCAATTCTGTGTCTCCCTCTCACTCGGTCCCTCTCCCCCTCATACTCTGTCTCTTTCTCTCAAAAATAAATAAACGTTAAAAAAAATTTTTTTAATAAAAAAATTAAAAAAAAATCTGCTTACACCAAAACGCCTTTTCTAGCTCAGAAAACAGGCAGTAAATATTTAACAGTCTTTAAATTCCTAATCCTTTATAAAGTAGACTGTACTAAATTGCAGGACGATATACTTTAAGCCCTCATTGACCAACTCCACACGGTGACCTCTAAATGTTAGTAGTAACACTCCCTCCTTTGCCACTTCTCAAGAACTGACACTAAATATTCCAGAAACAAGAAGTAAAACATAAACAAATGCTACATTTCCTTTTATTAAATATCAGGATCACAACCACAATTATAGCAATAGAGCATTATTGATGCTCATAAGATGCAGCGATTATTTTTAATGAGAATATAATATTGAATAGTTATGAAAGATATACTGATCTCAATTTCATTTTCAATCTATGTTCATTAGCAATAGTCAGGCTAAATCTTATTTAAGTAGAAATGAATTTCAATATGCAGATGAATGAATCAATTTATACCACAGGTGAAATTCCACGAGGTAAACATGTATTTACTCGAAGTAAGTAGAAAGCTACATCTTCCACTGTCTGGGTAGGAATACCTGAAATTTCATGCTTTTGAATGCTTTAATTCTTTTTTTATTTACTAAAAAGTCACACACCCAAAATGCTATTTTAAAATCAAAGAAATCTGTTCTGAATCTCATTTTACTATTTAATAGAGCAGCTGAAAAATGACTTAAAGATGTGGCCATATGGTGTGAAAATCCAGAATCAAGGAAAGAATGAGATACTATAAACATGTAAAAAGCAATAAAAGGAGGCAACTCTGAGCTCAGTTAATGAAAAGCTGATGATGGAGACTGTCTTTTATTGATGACATTTGAGGACAGTGACTCACTGGTGTTTTCCAAAACATGAATTCTGCATCTCAAGTGTTTGAAAGATTCAGCTAAGTCTCTTTCCCTCAGCCTGGGATTGTTTGTACAGAAAGACTCCATAGAATAAATTACTGAACCTTCCAGCACAGCTCAATTAACTGAATAAAGCAGGGAGAGAAAGCTCCAATCTGGTAGCCACAGAACAGAACCTGGCATCATTTTTGCTTAAAGAGTTTACAAGTGGATCGTGGGGCATTTAAAAGACAGCCAGAATTTAATAGTAAAGACGACAGGAAGAGGTGTGAGCACTCAAGCTAACACTTCATCCTCTGCTAATGTTTCCATGGGAAGTGAGAGTCAGGTGTTTGCATTCTGGAGTCATTTTATTGCCTGTCTTTATGAAGAATTTTGGTGTCTCCACCTCGTTTCCCCAACAGCACACATAAGCGGAGCCAAACTCTGTGCTCCCTAGAAGTTCCAAACAGTTCCTTCTTTAAACGCATCCCCTCAGTGTAAGTCAACTTCATGCAACAAAACCTCAGGTCAGTTGATAAGTGATTAAACTATCTATGCCTAGAGAGTCGTCTGGTTCTGACCCAACACCAGGGCTCTGGATTCAGTTATTTGCACATTAATTTATTCAACAAAAATTTTCTGATGCCAGACATTGGAATTACCAAGGTGAACAAAGCAGTCTCTGTGCTTAAAGAGCTCACAGTCTAGCAAGGAAAATACCCTTGCAAACAAAATTTATAATAAATGAGTTAGGTACACAAGCCAAGGTACGTAAAGTTTTCAGAGACTTCCTTCCGAATTGGGGAAGTGCTACAGGTTCTGCTGAGTTACAGTTTACTCATGTCCACAGAGCAATTTTAGATTTAACTTCTTAGGAAGCATGTGGATGCTTTAAAGCATTCTGAGATGCTTCCCTTACTTCCTTGAAAATGTGACCCTTCCCACCCACCTCTTCCTCTTAATTCCAGCATGTGGGTGGCAGAGAGAGATCAGAAGGGACTGCTCTGAGGCTGACTTGAAGAACAAGGAAGTTAAGACTCTGCCCCTTGGCTCTCCCAAACCACTTGGTGACAAGACAACAATAAAGGAAGAATAATGCTAACAGTTGTAGGGTTTGCTTACACATTAACAACTCACTCTTGCCCCTGACCATACATGATCCCACAGTCAAATAAGTCAGTAGCTGTGGAAGTTGGGAAAACCACAACGTAAAAGCTGAAAGCACCACATTGTATCCAATGGTGTTTTCTTACAAATAGATGACATCCCCATCAGTAGCAAGTGCTAGGAACACAAAGAATGACTGAAAGATAGGAGGGGTGGGCATTTGAGAAAGGAAAGAGATGTTTTGGAGAACGAGAGGAAATCCTGACACACCCACCTGACCCTTTTCCCCCCAGATCTCTACGTCTCCTTTCAGCCAATGCTCCCTCCTGCCTGGGGAATCTGGCCTCATTCCAGTGGCAGTGCCCTAATGTGCTACACCAAAAATAAAACAAAGGATACCATTCATCTTATTTTTCAACAACTGGTTTCTTAGTTGGGAAGAAAAACTTGGCAATCATAAAGCTAAGTTTTTTATTTTTATATATTTTCTTCTTAGTGTCAAAATAAACTGAAAGAGAAAAAAAAAGTTTGCCCAATGGTAAGAAAAGAAAAATACACAAAACCCTTCAGAGCTCAGTCGGCCACACACTGCCATTCGACTGACACCAAAGCGTGGAATGCAACACTCTCAAGCTCTCCCAGTCCACAGATCTGCCTGCCTTCTGCTTCTGTAAGATGTGGCTACTTAGGGAAATTCAAATAGGCTCCCAGTGTTAACTGTGTTGCATATTTACTTTAATCAAAGTGACATTTCCCAGATGGTGTCATCTAGAAAACCTCATCTGAAATGGGGAGTATAAGAGAACTAAGTTGCACATTCCAGGGAAAATTGGATACAGGTGTTCCCCCATTTTAAGATGACTCAGTTTACAAAAATACAAAACCATGAAATGGACGCACTTATGGCACGAATGGCCACTACCCCCACCACCTTGGAAATGGGTACCCATTCGAGGCACCAGACATCCATATGAAGGTGCGAATGAATCAACAGTAACATCTCTCCATGACCAACTGCACAACCCTAACACCCTCAGGGATTCATCCTGAACCTAATGTTTTGTGTTTCCAGACACCACCTCTGCCTGGGAGGAAGAAAGGTGAAAAGAGGTCTGGAGCAAAAAGCTCTTCTAAGGTGCCTCTGAAAATCAGGCAACCTAAAGGAACTAAGTCACTGACTATGCGTGCTGAGCCCCATGTTATAAACAAAACAGCTTCCTCCACGGAGGCTGAAGCATACTGATGACATTCTCTTTAGTAATTAAATAACTGTAGGGGCGCCTGGGTAGCTCAGTTGGTTAAGGGTCTGACTTCGGCTCAGGTCACAATCTCACGCTTCGCGAGTTCAAACCCTGCATCAGGCTCTGTGCTGACAGCTCAGAGCCTGGAGCCTGCTTCAGATTCTGCATCTCCCTCTCTCTCTGCCCCTCGCCCACTCACTCACTCTCTCTCTCTCTCTCTCTCTGTCTCTCAAGAATAAACATTAAAAAGTAATAATTAAATAATTGTGATATGGGCTATGAAAGAAAAGATGGAACATATAATCTAACCTGGTGGTCTCAGAAGACTTTTCTAAGGAAATGTCTCATTGTTCCAGAAACTAGAGAGCAATGTGTAAAAAGCATGAACTTTAGAAAGGCCAGACCTAAACCTGGTCCTACAACTTACTAGCTATATGACTTCAAGGAAGTTACTTAATCTCTCTGAACCTTGGTTTCTGAACCTGTGGTACAGAAATAATACCAATATCAGATGGATGTTGTGAGGATTAAATAAGATAATGTATGAGTCAAATGCATTCGGCACACAGGTACAGACCTAGGTTCTGTGAGGCCTGAAACCTATACAAATTTGGGTGCCATCTTGAAGAAAAATAATCGTATGGTTACAGATGTTACTGGGCTTGTTGCAGCGATCATTTTACAATACATACAAACATCAAATCAATATATTATATAAGTGAAACTAACATAATGTCATGTCAATCATACCTCAAAAATAAACAAATGAAAATTAGATACTAAGCTCATAAGTGAATTTAGAATGAGAAAATAAATTAAAATAAATTATACATTTTTAAAATCAGAGAATTATTATCATTACTGTAAATTCCTGAAAAAATAACATGGCATGTTTACTAATTATCTCTATAATGCTTTTCTACATGTTTCCACTTTTATGGCTGCATACTCTTTGATCACCTATTCAAATAACAATGAATTGACATTTATATAGAGAGAATATAAAGCAAATTCATTCTTTTTTCTAGAATGGTTGATAGAAATCTGTTTATAATTATTAACATTTGGAATGCAACGTCCCACACGGACACACTCTTTTTAGTTTTACCAGAGATCTGTTCCCCGCCCCCCCAAAAAAACCCAGGAATCTTGAGTTCTATTTTATATGATTACCATGAAAAAAGCAAATAACCTAGTGTATTTACAACTGTATATACTACATCAACATGTATATTTCTGCAGGACAGTTTCTGTTTTAGATGGGCATTATTAAGAACCACATCCTTTGCTTACAGTTTTATGCTACTAAAAATGGGAAAGATTTTCCAGAGACTAGCTTCTAGCTCCATACCTCCTGAACCTTGTTTTCCCTCCACAACTTACATATTTCTGGTGCTAGCACCAGAGGACACATTCATTTGTGACAATCCTCTTGCCCAGCTTTGTGGTGAGCCATCACAGTGGGTGAGAGGATTCCTGGAAGCCATTCCTACACTGGAGAAGTTGGCACTGACTTAACTGTGTATGGAAGTAACTATGAACCCATACGTATATCCTGCTAAATCCAAATTATCCCCAGCTCAACTTCCCCTTTAACTGGGTCCGAAAATGCCCATGGCGACTCCCAGAATCAGCTACATAATTTGTGGGACCCAGTACAAATGAAAATGGGGGTCCTCTTCTTAAAAATTATTCAGAATTTCAGTGACAGCAGAGCATATAAACCATGCACAGGACCCTGTGCGGTTGCACAGGCTGCAAGCCCACGAAGCTGACCCTGGTCACTCTAATACCACCTGTCATGAGAGGAAGTTTAATGGAGAAGTATAATTGGGAAGAGACACCAGTTTGAACAAACTGTGGCAAACACATCATATGTTTGCCAGTGTTACAAAATCATATGACCTTATGAGCTTATTACCAGGACCTGTCCAAGGCCTTACAAGGGCTTCATTCAAGTGAGGGCATCTGTAGCTTACATTTCATTCACATCATGGTAAATCTGCACCACTAAAACATAGTAGGTGCTCAGTAAATGCTGTGAATGAAGCCCAAGAGACTGTACAGTGTAGTCAACAAGACAAATAAGAGATGAATAAACCCCTGCCACAGCTCAATGTGTCCAGTCCAAAAAACATCATTGCATAAAATGTGGGGAAGTGAATTCAAAGCAAAATAACCCAAGTGACTCTCTACAGTCAGGCAGCCAGGAGTGCTAGGGTACTGGCTGCAAACTCAAATCCACCTGGTCCTAGCTGCAGTTTTGGCACCATCTGGTGGCAATTTTCCTCCCTGAGTTAAACACTGATGGGGACAATTTTAGGTCCTGTGACGGACTTGACTCTTTGAGGACAGTGGGAGCAATTTCAGAAATCTCCTAATTAATTGGAGTAAGTTTTGTGCCTCAATTTTGGAAATTCAGCTGGGACAAGTCTGAGGGTGTGGGGCTTCCTCCTCTGCTTCCTCGCTTGAGGAGGCAGGGTTGTGCCTAGTAGCACACTCCTGCACAGGATGCAGTGACAGTCCAGGGGAGGAAGCTATGAGACGGGACGCTGATGGATCTTCCAGATGCAGGAAGGAACAAATGAGAAAGAATTCAGTATATTCTAATTGTGTAAAAGACAGAGCTGGATGAAATTTTAAATGAAAAAAGAGTAGAGAAATATTGGAAAGAGGTCTAAGGTCTGGAGGAAATTTCAGGATTCTGTGGTGGACTATCCCATAGAAGTACCACAAAAGGGGAGGATCAACCTCCTGGATGTACGAATCTAACTGGATCACAAAAAACTAAAGACAAAAGCTAACCAGGACCAGGAGGAGAAGCCTGGAGTCCATGGGAACTGTTTAGGGTTAGAGCAGTGGTATAAATATACAGGATATGGGATATGGTAGGAAAAGGATCCTGGTTGACCCAGGGAGCTAAAAGGAACTTGGAGAATTTTATTACTTTACAGTCATTTACTCCAGAGAGTTGTTGTGAAATCATATAATAGTACCTGACACCTCCTAGGAATTCAGTAGAAGGTAGTCACAATTAATGACGCTAACAGAGCTCAGGGCTCACTAAAGACTTCTTTTCCTGCATGTTGCTATTTTATCTTCCTTTAATCCTTGTGAAATATTGGTGTGGACATCATAAAGGAAGATGAACTATTAAACATAATTTTGGGACAATTACCACAAATTCATTATGCTTACTGGACACAATATAGTTTTACAGTAGTAGGTCCTTACTAGACTACATCAATAACAATGATTACTTTTTCCAAAGAAGTTGGTGTTCATGAAGATGTAAGTACCTAAGAAGTTAGGAAACAGTGACTGGCTGCAGTGACTTCCTTTCTACTAAGAAAAGCTAGTAGGACGCTACCCAGAAGGTTTGGGAAAGTTATTTGGCTGAGAGCCTACCATCAGCTAAAAAACATCATTTACCTGGCAAGGGAAGATGGTTACAAAAGGAAAGACACATAAATATCATAACTGAAAAGAATTTAATTTTAAAAATTATATTAGTCTACATTTTTAATTGAGGAATAAGCTACCACATGAAAGACATTCATTGGAAAACTCCACCCAATAGTCTACCATGATATTTCGCACCCTTAATGCAGGTCAATATTCAGTCTCCCTGTTAGCTGAAGGAATAACAAGACTGTCAAAGGGAACATAGGATTCAACAATAAAGAAAACATTGAAATTATGAGAATAAAATGCTAATGTCAAAAAAAAGGCAAGTAACCATCAATGGGTTGTTTTCAATAAAACTATATTTACACTCAATATTTCCTGCCTTATTCTCCCTTCCTTCAATTCAGTCTGCTGATAGATTTATTTCTGATAGGATCCAGTCAGGAAACCAGTAACTGCATTAAGTATTTCAAAAGAGATAACATAAAAAATTGGTCAACCAAAATTGTTGGAAAACAAAAAGAGGAAAAGACAGAAAATGGTAACCCTGCGATACAACGACAGGAAGCAGTAGGCCGTAAGGCTGAAGGAACAGGGGAGCCTGGGGTTCTCAGAGCCTAGAAGCTAGAGGAGAGCCCTTGCAGGGGCTTCTATGGAACAGGAAGAGGCCAGTTCTGAAAGTGTCAGAAAAAAAGTGTCCTGGAACGGGGAGCCCCTGTCAGTTCGAGAGCCACTGCCGGGGTGGGAAGCAAATAGGGAAGAGAAAGTCCCTCTCCTCCTCCAGCTCCACAGCCTCCCCATCCAGCACCCCATACTGGCAGAGCCTAACAGGAAACCAGCTGGCCAAGAAGAAATTCGGTGTGCAGAATCCCAGTGGTATAAAGCAGTGCACGGAAGGAGGGGCGTGTGGCTGAGAGACAATAGCTGGACAATGCGCATACTACACCTTTAGAGAGAGAAATTTATTCCATGCTGAGGTCTCTGACTCACACCTTAATTTACAACAAACTAATTTGCCTCAAAATGCTGCAAACAGGGACAAAAGAAGTGGCCGAGTTACCCAATGTCAGAGTGAGTCCAACAGAACCACACTCACCAGGGCTGCTCCTTATACCCTAGAGAAGTATTCTAATTCTGCCCTAATTGTTCCTACTTATGAAAAATGGGCTCCTACGAAGCCATATGCAGGCCTGCTTAAAACAATAAGCTTTTCTAACCCCTCGAGCACGACATATTCCGGGAGCATGGTCTGGATGCTTATCAAACAAGTTCCTGGGCTGTTCTCTGAAGTTTCTGGGCAAGTACAAACAGAGTCAAATAAATGCCTTTTAAAAGCAAGGCAGTGGAGCACGTACCCTGTCAGTGAGATCCTCATATCCCCACAGAGTAAACAGTAACATGAGAATATTTATACTAAACAAAATTGTATATCAAGCCTGCTTTGGCTCAGCCAGAGGGAATGATAAATTCCTTGCAGATCTCTCATAGAGTGGTCCTTTGTGGGCCGTGGACGCCACTTCCAAGACAGTACAAACCAATTATAGAGCAAGGCTTTTCATTATGTTGAGGAATGAAAATACCACCCTCCCCCATTTTGTTTTATTTTGCAGTTATATTTTATTTTGCCCACCCTCTGCCCTTTATGCTGAAAGTAGTTTTTATTTACTGTTGAGTCGAGCCCAAATTCAGGTTGGAAACAAATGACAACCCACTGCGCAATAACAATGGCAAAAGTCCTTATCACCCTCGGAACCTAGCTTTTTGCTTTCCTTGTCTCTCTTCTTAAGAAACTGAACGTTGAAGTTTAAAGTGGGAAAGAGCAAAAACACTAAAGAGATGATAGACTGTAAAATCTATTCGTCCACATGGATTTTGTTCCATTTGCAACAGGCACAAGTCATGGGCAAAGCCATCTGGCAGGAGCCAGAGGTCAGAGGAGCTATGAAGCCACACTCCATACAATGTCCACTTTGTGGTCCGATGAAAAGAAAAATACCGCGGAAACATTTGCATGAACCGTCAGTTTGTTTTTAGGAGGCCAATAAGAGAAAAGGTTAGTATGAGTCAGGGTACTTCTTAGCTCATTTTGTCAGATTTTCTCAATCCAATTTGATAATCCTTAGTTGTTATAGATCCATCCCAGCTATTTCCACCAGTTCCTGCATAGGAAAAGCTGGTGATACATGCTGTATCCAACCATAGGATCAACCTTCGGGAACGTACAGCTGTTTCAAATTTTCTAAAGAACCATGATGGAGCAAGGCAGAAGGGGGGAGAAGAGAGAAAATAGAAGGAAAAGGGGAATTAGAATATGAACAGGAGGTAAGAAGTATGATGGTGTTGGTTTTGAAAATTATTTAAGGAAAATAGTAAATTACCCTTTTTTAAATAGCTGAATCAAAGGCCAAATTTAATTAGCTCTATTTTACACCATTAACTAAACTTCATATATAGTTGCAGGGTCCATAATAATAGATTAAAAGGGAAAAACAGGTCTCACGTTTGTATACTGTAACAGATATTAGAAAATTGCCAACATTTTATTTAGAAAGTGTAGGCTTAGTGAAATTATCTTATTCACATGCTTGTTTTTTTAACTTTTCTGAAATTAATATACACTTTTTAGTAATTAATTGTGGTAAAATATACGCAGCATAAAATTTACCATTTTAACGATTTCGGAGTATATAGTTCAGTGGCGCTTAAGATTCACATTGCTGTGCAACCATCCCCACCATCCATCTCCAGAATTTTTTCAACTTCCAAAACTGGAACTCTGTACCCATTAAATAGACGTTTGGTTTTCAATGGGCCTTGCTCGAAGCCAGTGGTCTGGAATGTAGTGATAGGAACCTGAAGAAGCTAATCACATAACTGGCAAATCTCTCAACTCCTACAACTCCAAATGACTCAGTGACATCATGTGTTTTTACCCTCTCTCATCTGTTTAATACTGATGCAAACTTCTACTAAACCAAACTTCTACAAGAGATCTGGAAAGAGTATGAATAATACATTTCATTTGTACATTACAGGTCTACCAAGTACTTCCGTTTTATTCCCTCAGAATACAGCCCTTCATCAAGGCGAGAACTATTTTCCCTACTCAATAGGTAATGGAACTGTGGCTACATGGAAGGTGAGAACAAAGAGCAGAACCCTAGTCCTCTAATCCATTGACCAGTGCTCTCCCCCTACTAGGCCACATGGCCTTTGCCAAAGTAAGAGAAGAATGAACTGTTTCTGCTTCTCAGCTCTCATCTCACAGATGGAGGAATTGGCCCACTGGGTCTAAATGGACAGCATTTACTCTCTTCACTATAGCAACTAAACTTCTTTATGACTTAAAACCATACCTACTCCAGCATTTCTCTATCTTTGTGGTATTTATATTGACAGTGAAGAGAAAACACTCACAGAATCACAATTCTGTAGTAAAATTAATGTGATCATATTCGAGTCAAATGCAAGTAAAAAACATAAGGATAGGTGACTAAATCTTATAAAGAGATTAAGTTCAACCTCTTTTTTATTTTTTTATTCATTAAATAAATTCCTATTACATGTTCTTCCTAGACAACAATACAACAATCTTTCTTGCTAAAAAAAAAATCTATGGAAAAATTTGTTTCTTTGTGCCTTATGGAGAGAAATCACCTTGTACTAAAGCAATATAAATACTAAAGATTTACATAAAATTGCCAGAATCAACAAGTGGCTTCTCTTAGTTCACAAAGAGGCTACATATTTTTATTTCTTTCAAATGAAATTCTTCCACTAATACCCTTCTCTTCACTCAAAAGCAATACATTCCCTAAACTTTTAGACTTTCCATTTAAATTCCAAAAAAGATAAACACAATTCCTTGAAGTCATGCCCAATACCACCATTCCATCTCCCTATATAAACATTAAAAAACTAGACAAATCTGGCTGTTGGAGTTACCTCTAGATTGAACAACAGGTCATCATAAAAGTGGGAAGGCAGAAAAGGACAATCATGCTTTGAAAAAGGAATTGTATTTTCTAATTCTCCCCCTAATGCTTTAGTCATTTAGTGTAATCTTTTGGTTTTTGTTTTGTTTTATTTTGTTTTTGTTTGTTTTGACAGAGGGATATGCATGTGCAAATGGGAGGGGCAGAGGGAGAGAGAGAATCAAGTAGACTCAATGCCCAGTGCATTGCCTGATCTGACAGGGCTTGATCTCAGGACTGTCAGATCATGACTAGCCAAAATCAAGAGTCAATGCATAACTGACTGAGTCACCCAGGTGTCCCAATACTTGATCTTTCAAAGTGTACATTTAAGAAAAAAATGATTGCTTGAAAACTGAGAGTTGAATACAAAACTCAGGAATAAAGAGTTCAGGAAATTAACTGAACTCATTCAATTAAATTGAATCCATTTTTAGTTTGTTCACAATAATTAAAGGTAGTTCAGCATCCACAGCCATTTTATCCAGCTGATTCAGGATGGCTTCTAAAGTACACAAGGGCATAAATAAACTTGATACAGAGTTAGGTTCTCATGAAGCAAGACGACAACTAGAAATACCATCGGGTGATTATTGACAATCTATAAACACCTGTTTTTGTTGAACAGAAAATGCTTCCAATTTTCCAATACACAGCTACAACCAAGCTCTTTGTATCTTCCTTTTATCCTCATTGGCCAAAAGAAAACTTTGTAGTGATGGTTATTTTCCTTAACATTTTAGGGACGCCTTAGATTGGATCACATGAAAATACCTCCCAGTATCTTCTAAACTTCCTCAATACTTCCTTTTATGGCATATTCAGCACAGTTCTTACACACTTGGGGTGTAAATCCAATTAACACACTCCCCATAGTACCAATTCCCGGATCACTCGCCAACTTTTTAACTTGAGCTTCTATGTAATTAGGAGATACATAAGAAGATTGATCCCAAGGACACTGTAAGCCGTGTATTGAAAGGTTTCTGAGGTTTCTGTAGCTTCTTGGTCTTCAAAACGCTCTACATTGCAAGCTATCTCAATTTTCCCTTCATGAGGAAAAGTCATTGTTTGGACGCCATTCAATCCCTGGCATTTGAGCCCCCAGTGGCACTAGTGGTCTCTTTTCCCAAGGCCAAGTCTTGAGAGTCTATAGTAACACTGCAGCTCATCACATATGGGCTGGCTCCAATGCCCAAGTTATTAGAGGAGCATGCTAATCAAGCAAAGCAAAAGCCTCATTTTTGAAGGTTCTATCCTTTAGCCAATTTCAGTCCAAGGAATTTCCTTTATTTTATTTAAAAATAGTACAAATATTCCTCATTATCAACTCCAGAATTTTCTAAAAGTTATTTATTTATTTATTTATTTATGTATTTATATATATGCTTATTTGTATATAACAGAGCTATCTGAGCTACAAGCAAATACTTTTATCTACTCTAAAAGTATTTGGAGGACACTTTTTCTAGAATAGTTAAGAAGAACCCAGACCTTCCAACATTTCAAAAGAAAAAGGAAAGCACACTTGATAACTAAATATCAACAGCAGTAAAAGGTCTTGGAGGTCACATCCAAGGCCATTTCAACAGGGGTTGCAATTCAATGCCAAGCCTCAGGGTCAGGAAGACAGGAGTAAATCATACTGTGTGCCCATCCCTTCCTCCTCAAATACACACCTGGCATCATTGAGTTAGGCTAACATCTGATTCAAATTAATCTCAACAACAGTCTTGATAAGGGAATAAGGTCACTAAAAAGTGACAAACAGCCTTGGAATTGGGAAGGGCAAAGATACTTGTGTGTCTCATGACAATGTGGATTTGACAGGCTTTGGAGCATTATGTATACCTTTTTTGGTATAACCTGTTGACGGCACCTCTTTCTTCCATTTCCAGCTTCCCAAGTGACTGGGACTGACATTGCCACTCTAGTGCCCTGTTACTCTAGAGCCCAGGGGCAAATGTCCTGCTTTTCCCTGCTTCAGGGATGGTGTAGCTCATGTTACATAAATAGCCCTGCTCTAATTATAGTTTGTGTTATAAGACGGACAACTTGGTTAAATTAGCATTGATATAAAAAGCTTAGGTTTGCAATTTCTTCATTTGGGGGGAACCTTACATTTCTAAAAGCAAAGCTGACTAGAGATTGATGGGGGATAAAAGGCTGACCTCATCTTCAGCATATGACAATTCCTTAGCTACTACTTCAACATTATTTTACTGTCATTGCTTTTTCTTGCTACTTTCAAACTTATTACTCATGATGTCAGTATCCATCAGAGATATCCTGCTGAGTTCACTTTCTCCCAGACAGCCGTGGTTTGGGGGTTTTGCTGCCTAGTCTGTGTACTTTCATACTAATAGACGTTTTACGGAAAATCAGCACACGGAAACCACATTTCATCTTTTTCCCACACATGTACATAATGAAACATTTCAACTCCCGAAGCTGGGCCTCCTCCTACTGGGAATTCTGCAGGAATGAATCAGATTACATTTCTCCATAATGCTGATTTCATAAAAATTAAATTTCCTAACAGTCAATACATCTCTCTCTCATAATTTCATATACCAATCACTTACTCTAAATATCTTTGAGAATTATATCGGTTTTAACATTTCACAGAGTACGATTGGAAATTTTTTTGTCAATGCTAATGTCATTCATTAACAAAATATCCAAGCATGGTTTCTCTCTCCTCTACCCCCCAACAGGTAATGTTACAAATAGTCCTATTTCCTCAAAGCCAATATACATACCTTACTCTGACTAGAGACGGGGCCTCACCTCTACCATCTTTGCAACAAATAGTTGGATCACACTCAGATTTTGCTGAGGAATATCCATGTACTAGGTTATACAGTAAGTTCAACTATTCGAAATACATATTGGACCCATTGTGCTTTGCTATTCCAGAACTTCGATATGCCAACATTCAGATATTCACATGTAGTTTATCCGAATGGGGAACAAGTCACCTTCAACAGAAATTTCTTCATATAGACCCCAGGCTCTTCTTCCCCACACTACGGTGGCATGGGCCATTCCATCCCTATAGTCACAGGACTTTTCCGCTCTCCTACCCAGCAAATTCTAAGGGGCCTTTTACCACCATGAGCCTCATAACTCTCCCCTTTTTAGTAGACTTTGCAAAACTGATCATTCTTGCTAGTAAATGAATTCATTTCCTAAGATAAATTGTTAAAGATTTTAAAAAGTTTAGATATTAAGCTTATAGTGCAAGAGTTCCATAAAGAATACACTTGTACCAACAATGATTTATTTAATTAAAATAAAAATTCCCTCAAAAGCCTACTTTAAAGTTAATTGTTTCTGAGAAAAAATAAAATTAAACATCAGAAGTAACTTTTATATTCTTTTACCTAAAATAAGAGGTAACCAATGAACACAGAATGATCATTTTCTGCATATGCCCTTGTTATATGTATTTTAAATTCTGTTAAACTTTACTTACACAATAAGTTATTTTGTTTTAGTGCTTTACCTTATTCAAGCAGTGAACACACAGAGACATTCAATGAATCTGAGAACTTTCTGACCTAATCAGGTAGTAGTTTCCTCCCTATGGGGTTATGAGGCCACGACCCATTTCTCCCTTGGAAAAAAAAAGAGAGAGAGGAAAAAAAAAAAAAAAACCTGCTTTCTGCCCAAATGCATGCTTTTCCAATTTCCTCAATTTAATCCTCCCCAAGTCCAACACCAATATGGTGATCCAATTCTAAAGAATCTAACTCTGCATTTAAATCCAGCAGTCCCATTGACCTTATTCGAATGCTGAATTTGATTTTTTATGCTAATTTAAACTTAGTGAGAATTTTTAAATAAGGGAGATAATTAATCCCAGCAAATCATATTTCTAGTTAAATGTCACAATTAAAGTAATTCCATTTTTTGCTCTAAAATTAGAAACCTGATGTGAAAGTTTGTTTCTCAGTTTGCGGTTTCGCTAGGCTCCCGCCTCCCGCAGATTGGCACTCGGCTGCTCTGGCGGCAGCATGAATCTCCTCACTGCAAAGCTGAAATTCCAATTTTATTCCAACGCAACTGTCAAAACGCCCTGAAGCAAGCTAAAAACAAGGAAAAAAATCTTTGGTATGGTTTCGCTTTCCATGTGTTCTTTAATGAAAAATTTATCATTCTAAATATTGGTGTTTACTCCTAAATACTTTTTTTTTTTATCAAAAAGAAAAAGAAACTGAGATTCAGTTGCTATTATTTCACAGGGATATATAACAGGCCTGATGTTTTCCTGACAATTCTGTTATTTTCTTGTGTGGAAACACAGTATTTATCATATACTGTATGGCTGGTGATTCAGATATTGTAGAGACCTTATGGTGAACTGATATAGATGTAAACTCTTTATGCCAGATTGTTTAAGCAGAAAAAAACCCAAATGCACTTAATTAACATCTGATGTGTAGCTTTGCAAACACAAATGCAATATTTGTGTTTGAGCACTGGCAGTAATGACTGTGAACTATGCTATTAATGTCTGGTTTAAAGATGCTTGCGGTAGGACCACGTCTGGAATAACACAAATAAAAAACTGCATTCAGACAAAACAATAGTGAAGAGCCCATTAGAAAAATGAAGAAGCAGCACTCAAAAGAAACACATGTATTTTTTTTTCCCCTTTAGATCAAGATTATTTTCAAAAATAGTTCCGAGCACCATTATCTTCAATCAATTAAAGGTGAAACAATTCTATAGATTTTCCTCTACAGAAAGATTTTCATTTTAAGGGGTCAGAAGTTGCTTAGGGATGTGTTTAGAAGTTCTACTTATTATATTAAGCTACTCTTCGGTGGGTAATATCAAAACATGAGTGAGGAAGGAGTTGAGATGGTGTTTCTGGATATTTTGCATTTTTGTATTTGAAGAGAGAACTTCAATAGTTGCATTGCAGTTTGAATAAATACAGAGACTCTTGTGGACGGAGGTGCGACTCCCTCATTAAATGTTTTTACTGAAACCCTGCTGAGTGCCAGGAACCATACAGGTTGCTGGGTATGAAAACACAAAGAAGGTTAAAATAAGATAAATCCTAGCCTAAATGTGGTCTTTGTTTCAGAGTAACAAACACAGGAACAGACAGACTTGGAACGCAGGTTCAAAAACATAAACAGCTATTACACCAAAAGCAATTAGTCATCATTACCTATTGGTCCTTTACGTTTTTAAGAACGTGCACTAAAGGGAAACCGCGGCCGGAACAGGACATTTGATGACTAAAGCTGTAAAACGCAAACATAATTGCTAAGTCTGATGCTCCCATGGCATGAAGAACGCAGGACTCTTATGCATGTGGTTGGATACACAGAAAATAAAGCTAAGTGAGAACTGTGTGGCACAGGGTGGGGAGTGGCACCCCAGGAGTCTGAATTCAAGTTCCACCTCCTAAGGATGCTGCTTCTGCTCAGCTGTCTTTTGGGGAAATGGCTATGATGCTTTCCCACTCTGCGAGGAATTGTGAGCCTCAATTTCTCAACTTTGAATCTCTCAGAGTAACAACAATTCAGAAAGAAATTACAGAGGTAGGTACACATTAGCATCATCATGGAATGAAGTCAGCCCAGGTGAGGGAACCTCTGGTGACTTGCCTGCTCCCAGGTCTCCCATAGCAGAAGAGCACCCGTCACCAGCTCATGTGGCAACAACACCTAAGTCCTTCACATTTCAGTTTTAGGTCACATACTTAATTACACATTGAGACGTTCATTTTCCCTCATCCCAACTAGATTTGCAAGCAAACACAGAAAATTGTGAAAACAGGTTCCTTAAATCAAGACTCACTCTCCACTTAGAAATTATTTCTCAAAGGCTAGACAAAATTTTTTGGTGTGGAGTAAATTTGGTTGTTCAACATCAAGAAAAGTGCTCGATGCTGCAATTCTTATTTATGGAGAGAAAGGGAAGCAGGGGCAGCGCTCAGTAACCCATTTCAATTCCAGGACATACCAATTCCTCCATCCACGATTCCCACGAAACCACACCTCAGAGAACTGTCCTAGTATTTTTAAACAATAATGCATATATGCAGGTCATTCATACAACATATCAGCCAGGAGTGTTTAAGTTATCTCATAAATGTTTAGGGTTTTTGAATATATATGTATAAAGTATTTATCTATAGACCTAAAAGTATCAACTACTACTGCTTTGCCCTTATTTATGTTCCCTATGAGTTAGCCAACTACAAACTTTTAAAAAGAACCTGGCTTAAAAGATTTTGCATGTTTGGCATTGACTAAGGGTGGTTTGTTAATCATTTCTGAACTCACTTTTTTTTTCTCTCTTCTGTTTATAATATTCTGAGGGAACTTCAAAACAGAAACCTGTTCCCGTATAGGTTCTGCTTCCTCTCGAGTAGTTTAGTAAGTGTTCAGCTCATAGCACCAACCATTTCTACTTAATTTTTTTAAGAAAAGGAATAAACACAGCCAACAATGTGTTGAGACTTTTCTGTTTTGATGGGAGGAATGAAAAAATATGCTGAGAAATACTGATGTCAATTTAAAAAAAAATGTTAGAAGGAATTGGTCATTGTTGGAAACTAAATTCACTGAAAAATTAGATGAATAACATCTATCTTAATGACAGAAGTGTTATAAGTTCTCCTTCAATAGATACTGCTTTAAAAAATTAAAGCATTTACTCCTTCCTACATAAATTTTTTAAGGGAGAATTCATACAAATATAGTAACCTAAGATTTCAGTTAATCATATATCTCAAACTTGAATTACAATCTGGTTTGTGAAATATTAGAAACTAATTATTTATCCAAATTCCTTATTTACAGTTCCTCCTTGAAACATTTCATTTTTCTGCTCTTAGCATCTGCTTTGAGCCTCCTTAAATGAGGGGTCTCTGGATGAACATTGCCTGCCTCACCTTGGCAACTCTTGTAATTTTCATGTGTTTTGTACAAACTAAGGTCTCTATCTTGTCAGGAGATATTAGCAATAAAGACATGGGGGAAAAAAGAGTTGTGCTAGTTTTTCCTTCTTATCTTAAACCTTCCATCAAACCCAAACTGAATGAATACACTGCAACACAGGTTTTATAAAACTGACCACTGCAAAACCTTAATAATTGCCCTTCAAGATTGATTTAGAGAAAATTTGAAAGTTGGAAGCATTAAGAATTTAAAAATTGTTTTTCTTATAAAATATATGAGATAAATAAAATACATGCACATATATTGTACCATACTGAAATCACACTGTTTATACCACTTTAATTATTTGGCCCTGACACTGGCTGTCCCCTTTGTCTGAGACTCTTCTCCACATCTCCATGTGGCTAACAGTCTCACCCCTTCAAGTCTTTCCTCCAGTACTGCCTTCACAATGAGGCCTACCCTGGATTATCTCATTTAAAATCACAATTCACTCTTACCCCAGAACTCATGATGATGCCCCTTGTCCTGTTCAGTTTTTTTTGGTTTTTTTTTTTCTTTTGGCCACATCACCTATCATTTGCTAGCTCACTATAGAATTCATTATTTATTAGGCTCATTATTTATTATCTTTTCACCCCCTTCCCACTGGAATATAAATTCTTTGAGGGCATATAAATTCTATTTTGCACACTGACCACAGTGCCTGGCACATACTAGGTACTTAATAAATATTTGTCACATTAGCCCATTAGTTACAAACTCTTTCTACATTGTGTTGTATTTTCCATATCACTAAAAATTCTTCCAAAACTTCACACCTAATTGCTTCTATAGTAATCTTTCATTTGGGGATGCTATAGTTTATTTAATCATTCCCAAACACTGAATATTTACAATGTTTCCAGTAGTCGCTATTATAAATAATGCTTTGATAAACATACTTGTGCATAAGTACATGTACCTTTTATTATTTCTGTAGGATTTATCACTAGAACTGGAATCCCTGTAAGGCAGTTATATACATTTTTAGAGCTGTTGATACATATCTCTGACTCACTTCCAGGAGGTTTTTTTTATACTACCATTAACAGTATGAGTGCCTCTAACTACATCTTTCCCAGAACTAAACATTACCTTTAAAATACCATCTTTAAACATTTTCGTGCCAATTTGGGCATCTTAAAGTCTTAACTTAGGATTTGCAGATGTTGATGAAATTATTCATGTAAGTCATAGATCTCCGTGTAGAGTAAAATAAGGAAGACATTAGAAATCCCAAAGGGTTGTCTATTTCAAATCAAAAACATGTAAAATAGCTGATGATGGAGTTGAGACACAGATAATCCCAACCACAAGCAATTCTTTCATGAGACTGGGAAGCAATATTCACTTTGGGTTAAACAATTACAAACCAAGTTTGCTCCTAGGAGACTTAATATGAACATTTAACCTAAATATGCTTTTTCTATTGGGTCCCAAATACTGACCCATTCATTCTCACTGCACTGCAAAAACAAGAATTAAGTTTTTCAAGGGTTTGCTTAACCTAATGCTAAAGCCAGTTCTTCTGTCCCCCAAGACTAGCAACCTGTTTCTAACTCCCATCCACCTGACCAATCCCAGTCACCTGGAGCTGCACTGGCTGGGTCTGTGGCACGATCCCTTCCGTCTTTAGTGAGCTCAAATTAGAAACCAGGAAACAGATTTCTGAAAGTTAGTTACAAGCCTTACACTTCTACATTTGTGAGACAAATTGTGGGAAAATATGTGAGGTTCAAATTGGCAGGGAGCAATCAGTTTCTTCCTTTTTTCCATAACTAAATACTGAAAAACATTTATAAATCACGTTTTAATAAATCTCTCTACAAAGAATTGTTAAAATGGCGCTTCAGTACTGTATCTGCCACTTACTAGCTGTGATTTCAGCTTCACAGTCTTGTGAGGGAGATATAATTATTATGTCCATTTTATAGATATGGGAACTAAGGCTTCATGAGATTAATGGCCAATACACAGCCAGGCCAGGATTTGAGCACAGCCTCACAGCTTATGCTTTTCTCATTGTACTTTCTACTTGACTGTACACATCATTTGTTTAAGAGTGGAATTGTGCACAAGGCCTGTGGGCAACCACGGCTGAGCTGTGCCACAAGGAAATGTCCCCGCCTACCTCTTGCCTCTTGGGCATCTGGCATTTTAATAACTGCTAGATAGGTATTAACTGACTACCAAAATGCTGCTTGACATGATTTAATCTGTGACCCCTGCAGAAGGCATTTGAGAAGGAAAGAATTAAGACTCAAACAAATGGCATTAGCATGGAAAAGAGCAGGGAACAGGGAGCTGGATTTGGACAGGGGCACTGCCTGTTCCTAAGGGAAGCCCTAAGCACAGGAGAGGAGTGGAGCAGCAGAGAGAGGCAGGAGTTGATGAGCTCCAAGGAAAGAGAGAATACCATTCCCAGTGTTTGTTCTCTCTGTTCCAGGAGTCCACTGCCTCAAAAAGCTTTTCCTCAGGGTGGCTCTAGAACTGATTTCAAGCTGTAAGCCTCAACTTGGCCACACGGGATGTTCAAGTACTGAGAGACTTTCATATCAGCTCAAAGCAGCCTCTGTTCAAGTCCCTATACCCCAAGTGTCCCCATCACACCCCAAAGATACAACCCCACGCTCGGAGGCACAGCAGCAGACCTCCAGGTGCCTTCCCCGGTATCAGGAGCAGCAACCATTCTCATCACCAGCCATGCTGCAGGGCTCATTAAAGATCTCGAATATCACCCTTGGGAGTTCTCATCGAACATGTGACCAGGTTTCCAGCCTCTCTAGTCAGCTTATGAAGGCATGGGTGAGAGTAAAAGCCAAGAGAAGACCCTCATCTGATTCATGAAGGAGCCCCCAACCATAAACCCTTCTGCTTATGTGGGAGAGACCAAAGGAAGGGGACCTCAATATTCTAACAAATTTAAAAACAAAAGCAGAACAAAAACATAATGAGAACCTGTTAAATCACATCTTCGGGCAGGTGCAGCTCCCGGGTCAGATCCAAGAGCGCTGAAATCTCTCCTCCAAAGCCAGTCCAGTTGCTTCCTTCTCTGGAGGAAGTCGGCCTCGCCAAGGAGAAACACGCCACAGCCAGGAACATGCAGAACCAAATTCTCAGCAAGGCCTATGAGCAGTGGGAAATTTTATCAAAATTAAATTGAAATCAAACCCAATAAAAAAAGTAGAGCATATGATTTTTTTATTGTGATAAAATACATGGAACATAAAATCTACCACTTTAACCAACTGTAAAAGTACATTAAGTATCCTCTATCACTGTATAACCATCACCACTAAACTTAATTTACACAATTTTTAAAAATCAAAGCTTGGGTCAAATTAATTTTCCCTTGAAGTTAGCCTCATGATAAAAGTTTGTCTTTGTAGAAGGCTAAAATCTCCAACCTACAATAAATCTAGTTTCACATGGTAAATTCATCACAAGAATTAATGAACTTGGTGCATTCAATTTTTGGACAATTTTATAACAGTGCCAAATTGCTTATATTGTTAAGAAAAATCAAAAGTTAAGAGTAAAAGGATCAGATCTGCACTGTAACCTCTAGCTACATGTACTATTAAATTTAAATTCTAGTTAAACTAATTATAAAGGAAAAAATAAAATTGTCACTATTTGTGAGTGACATATATATAGAAAATCTTAAAGACGCCATCAAAAACCTGTTAGAATAAACGAAATCAGTAAAGTTGCAACATACAAAATCAATACACAAAAAGCTGTTGCATTTCTATACACTAATAATGAACTATCAAAAAGAGAAATAAAGAAAATAATCCCGTTTATAATTGCATCAAAAAGAATAAAATACCCAGGAATAAGTTTAACCAAGGAGTTGAAATGTGAAATGTATATTGAAAATTAGATATTAATGAAAGAAATTGAAGACAACACATAATAACAGAAAGATAGTCCATGCCCAATATTGATTGGAAGAATCAATATTGTTAAAATGTCCACACTACCCAAAGCAGTCTACAGATTCAATGCAACCCCTATCAAAATTCCAACTACATTTTTCACAGAAATAGAATACACAATGCTAAAATTTGTATGAAGCCACAACAACCCTGACAGCTAAAGAAATCTCGAGAAAAGAACCAAGTTTCTCTGTTCTTTTCATCATGCTCCCTGAGTTCAAACTGTATTACAAAGCCATGGTAATTAAAAAAGTATAGTATTGGGGTGGTTGGGTGGCTCAGTTGGTTAAACTTCCAACTCCCGATTTCGGCTCAGGTCATGATCTCACAGTTCATGAGTTTGAGTCCTGCATCAGGCTCTCCGCTGACAGCCCAGAGCCTGCTTGGGATTCTCTCTCTCTCTCTCTCTCTCTCTGCCCCTCCTGCGTGTGCGCGTGCACTCTCTCTCTCAAAATAAATAAATAAACTTAAAAAAAAAGTATGGTATTGGCATAAAAAACAGACCCATAGATCACTGGAACGGAATACAGAGCCCAGAAATAAACCCACACATATATGGTCAATTGATTCAGGATAAAGGAGCCAAGAACATATAATGGAGAAAGGACAGTCTCTTTAACAAATGGTGCAGGGAAAACTGGACAGTCACATGGAAAAGAATGAAACTAGAGTACAATTTTGCACCATACACAAAAATCAACTTGAAACGGATTAAAGACTTGAATGTAAGACCTGAGACCATAGAAGTCCTAGAAGAAAATATAGGTAAATTCCTTGACATAAGTCTTGGCAATGATTTTTTTAATCTGACACCAAAAGCAAAAGCTAACAAGAGCAGAAATAAGTAAGTGGGATGACATCATACTAAAAAGCTCTTCACAGCAAAGGAAACCATCAACCAAATGAAATGGTAGTCTACTGAATGGGAGAAAATATTTGCAAATCATGTATGTGATAAGGGGCTAATATCCAAAATAAATAAACAATTCTTACAAGCATAGCAAAAAACAATCTGATTTAAAAATAGGCAGAAGACATGAATAGACATTTTTCCAAAGAAGGCTTACAGATGGCTAACAGGCACATGAAAAGATGCCTCAACATCCTCAGTCATCAGGGAAATGTAAATCAAAACCACAGTGAGAGATCACCTCATACTTTTCAGAATGGCTATTATCAAACAAGTGTTAGTGAGGATGTGGAGAAAAGGGAACACTTGTGCGTTGGGATGATATCATACTGTATGGGAATATAATTTAGTGCAGCCACTATGGAAAACAGCATGGAGGTTCCTCAAAAAATTAAAAATAGAACTACCATATGATCCAGCAATTCCACTTCTGGGTATTTGTTTGAAGAAAATGAAAACACTCACTTGAAAAGATATCTGCCCCACTGTGTTCATTGCAGCATAATTTATAAAAGCCAAGAGATGGAAACAACCTGAGTGTCCACCCATGGATGAATGATAAAGAAATTGTGTCACACACACACACACACACACACACACACACACACACACACACACATATTATTCAGCCATAAAAAAGAAGGAAATCATGCCATTCATTTGTAACAAAGTGAATGGGCCTCAAGGGAATTATGCTAAGTGAAATACATCTGACAAAGAAACAACAAATACCATATGATCTCTCTTATATGTAGAATCTAAACAAACAAACAAATAAAAAACAAAAAAACAGCAAACAAACAAAAAACAAGCTCATAGATACAGAGAACACATTGGTGGTTGTCAGAGGTGGGGTGTGGGGGGATTGGGAGAAATGAGTGAAGGGGAGTCAAAGGGTAAAAATAAAAAATAAAATTTAAATAAATAAATACAATATAATTAAAAATTAAATGTGGCAGTGGACACATTTCAAGGGTTTAGTAATCACACATGGCTAGGAGTCTCCCTATTGGACAGTGCAGATATAGAATATTTCCATCATCATAGAAAGCTCTACTGGATAAGCACTAAACCAGATATTCTGTAAGGAAGTCTAATATTTAAAATTAATTGGAGGGTACTCTGAATGACAACTTGTTTTGATCCTCTTCCTCCATTCCTTATTTCTGGATTTCCTGTCTCTAACCTTACCTTCCAAGGCAGATTACAGAATTGTTTTCCTATTTATTCTGGAGGACTGCTTCAGAGGACTTCTGTTTGCTGCAGACGGCATCTTTTCATGGGGCTAATTGCAGTCCCCTGTAACCAAGGATAGAGATGGCATACATGTCGGTTGGATATATAAAATTTAGGTATTTAGAGAATTGTGGTATTGCCTTAGGATGGCAGGAGTATGGGCCTTCTTTATTTAGAGGTACGTTATGGAACACCAGAGGATAAGATGGGGCCTCTAGCCACAACAAGCATAGAAAATCGGTCCAACTGCAATTTTAGAGTTGGCTGTTTTTTTTTTCGTTTCTAATATAGACCACCATGTTGGTGGGAAGGGTAAAATGTGGAAGATACTTAAAAACATTTTGTACCTCTGGGGTGCCTGGGTGACTCAGTCAGTTAAGCATCTGACTTTGGCTCAGGTCACGATCTCGCGGTTCTCGGGTGTGAGCCCCGCATCAGGCTCTGTGCTGATAGCTCAGAGCCTGGAGCCTGCTTTGGATTCTCTGTCTCGCTCTCTCTGCCCCTCAGCTGCTTGCACTCTGTCTCTCTCTCTTAAAAAATGAATAAACATTTAAAAATTTTTTAAAAAATATACTTTGTACCTCTGGGTTGTATTAAATCTAGGAACATGTTCTTTCTTTGAGTCAGGTTGGGACTCAAGCATTGGAAGCCCATGATGTTATACACACCACAAAGAAAGTCTCCAAATGTTACTAAGTGATCTCTGCTTCTTTAACACTACATCAAGATACCAAAGGACCACAGCTGGTGGGTGTGGCCAGGTGCTCGGGACACACAGCCAACTGAGGTTTAGGAATTATAAAATAATGTTTAGGCAGTTGGTTAAATTCTCCCTCAAATCTGGAATGGCAGGGGGTGGGCATGGCGAGAACATTTAGGAGAGTTAGGGTATTAAGACATCGTAATATCTGACTACTCTCCAAATTGTTCTGATCACCCATATCTGCTCCACGGTGACTTAGAGTGACTCATACTTTGGCTGCTGCAGGAGTACAGAGCACAAACTGTGATGCCTACAGTCTCCCCTCCTAAACAGTGTGATGTGCTTTCTGGCTTTGCCCAGCTCTCTGCCTATCCAGGCCAGCACCTCCATCTGGAACTATCATTCTGGAGCACTGCATACATTTATAAAGCCCAGAATGTCTTCAAAGAAGTATTCTTGGAGCCTGGTTCCTAAAGACCAAAGCAGTGGGAGAGATTTACAGGAGCAGCCCCCAGCTGTTAGTCAGCAATAGGGGTTCAAGGACAGGGGTGCATTTTGGTTTAGTGCAAATAACATGCCTTTTGAAGCCAGAAGATACCAGTTTGAATACAGTTTCCGCTCCTTAATAGCTATTTGGGATCTTGAACAATTTACTTGATATCTCTGAGCCTCAATTTCTCTGTAAAATTAAAAAAAAATTGTTAAGCTTCCTCTGAAGCACCAACTCCTTATCTAGAAATGTGGCAATTAAAAGGAATAGGAAAAAGCATTTATCCTGCCTTTCCTGTATAAATTGTGTTTCAGGGTAGGTAGATAGCCTGAACTGATGACAGATTTTTTTTTTTAACAGAAAAAAAATCCAACTAATACATGTGTAAGTACTGATATAATTAGAAAGTTGTCATTTCATAGCACCTAAGAAAATAATTATTTCAGACAAAGATAATCAATAGATGAAGCCCTCCGGAAAATTCCAGTAGTAACAAAGGTAATTCATCTTTGCACCACCAGATCTGAGATAACCAGACATTATCACATCTTGTTACAAGTGTAGCAGAAAGCTCTAGGCCCACTTTTTAAGAATTTTTGCCAAAAAAATACTGAACTTCAAACCAATCAAGCCTCTAAATCTAACTTAAAGATTATAAAAAATGTGAGTGATGGAGACAAAATTCAATGATACCACAAGAGAGTAAACAGATTCAGGACAACTTCCCCAGTTTCTACAACCAGTAATGGCAGGAAAAAAGGGAGTGGGGAGGGTGACGCAGGGCGACTGGTCTAGATCAAAACTGAGAAAGAGACAATAAATCAATGCTGTGTGTGAATGAGGTGTACATTCAGATTCAAATAAGCCCATCACAGAAAGACATTTGCCCGGATTATACACTGGATATTAGATGGTACCAAAGAAGTATCATTTTTCCAGGTGTAAGGACACTGTGGTTATGTAAGAGAATGTCCATATTGCTTAAAGATCTATATTAAATATGTAGGAATAAAATAACATGATCTTTGGAACTTGCTTTAAAATACTTCAGTAAAATCAAAGGAAAAGAAAGAGGAAGGGTAAGGAATGGAGAGCAAAATAAAGGAAGAAAAAAAAAGTAGAGAAACAGCTCCACAGAATGAAGGAAGAAATTTAGATTAAATAAGCTAAGAGAAGCACCTAGCACAATCCCTGGTACACAGGACTCTAAATGCTTGCTTCCTTTCCTCTTTGCAAGCCCACCCTACTGTTCTGAATTCCAAAAATTCTGGATACCTTCCTGGATGGGTGTGTCCCTACCTACTAGAAATCCCTAAATATTCTAACAACACCCCCCTTCCATGCTCTCTTCTACACAAAATCATGGTGGAAGGAATCTAACTTAATTTTTGTTCTTTAGTGAAGCCAGAAATGGAAATATTTCATTATTTGAATACAGTGAAAAGACAACAAAGGCCAGAATGATAGAGAGTAATAAGGATAGTATACGACACTCTTCATATTCAAGGAAATACCATTTTTGTTTCTAATAATTACAACTTAGGGGCCCATGGCGGGTGGGATTTGTAATTTTACTGAAAAGTAAATTTAGATTGCCTGCATTTTAAAGAAAAGCATCAATTTAGTCAGAAGCTTACTAGCAAGTTATTTTATTTGTGATATAAATTACATATTCAAAAGAGCTAGTTTTAATTTTATTATTTTATATTCACAATTAATCTATGTTAAAATCATCCCATGTTAACTTCAAATGATCACACCATGCAAATCAAACACATTTTGATACACAGAAGATAAAGATTCTGAATACTTCAAGCTCAAGTCCGTGGGAAACTACGACTCATCAGTTTTCGGATAAGTGACATTATTATTTAAAACAATAGTTCCGTGTGCATTTCCTGTAAAGCTGCCACTTCCTCTACAGTGGAGTCCAATGTTTCCAGAGCAGGGACTTTCAGCACTTTCAATGAATCCCAAAAAACCAGGACTTCTGAACTAATAATCTTTGTTTCATAGATGTGCTCTCCCTCCACTGAAATTCATTTCTCCCTCTCGTGTGTTCACACAGTATTTTACCGCTTTTATACAATATAACATCAAATCTAACCTACTTGTATTATATAGTTAATTGTGGACTTTTGTTCCTCCATCCAGGTTTCATACTCCCTGAGGCAGTGCCTTGTAGTTAACACTTTTTAGGTTGAGTGAATTGAATTTGGTTCCTAAGCGCTTTGCAGGCATTGGAATAACTGCAAACCAGGTTGAGTGGTGTCCATTCCAAACATACAAAAGAGAGTAAAGGGGTTGCTATGTTAACGAAGTGAGAATTGGGTTTAACAGCAGTGGGAGTACAACATATTCTTAGTGAGAAACCATGGATCCGTTTTCCACCATTATCTTCATGTTTTACAAGCTGCCCTCAGAACAACAGTCCCATCAGCAGCTGTCAAAAGCTACCTGTACCTATGGGCTGCCTCAACCGGTCAGTACCATCACACAAGGCAAACATCTGGATCACCTTGCGCAGAAAGAGTATGATGCCATCATGCTGGTCTTGAAACAAGCAAAGCAAAACCCTGCAGCTTCCTAAATTGTGCTCTATTTAAAGAGTAATAGTTTTTCATTTTTCTTCCATTTTTGACAATTTTTTCCCACCATCATTAACGGTTCTATCAATTTTCACTAGTTTTCTCTTGAAAAGGCTGATAGTAACAATATTTTCTCAATATATTTGAACCCTCCTGATTGGGTGACCTTATTTACATTTCTATGCATGTGCATTCATCACTTTTAGTCTTAACTTTAGAGACATCTATGAGTTTGGTTAAACCTCTTTGTAAAAGGAGGGATCGATGGAATGAGATGCCTCCACTCAATGAGAAGTTTAAGCTTCATATTTTTAACAAAACACTTTTCTCTGAGCCTATAACAGACAGACATAAGGGTGGCTGAAATGCAGTATTTAATGAGAAGCTACAATAAAGTTGTATGTAAAGACAGTAGTTAAGGATCTGCTTAATTAAATGTCTATGCCTTCCTTACACTAACACATACTTCATGTCTCCAGTGGTATTTAATATCATCCTTTTCCCTTCTGCTTTTGTTTCGTTCAGGACTTAGGACTACTGGTATAAATGGAGTTAAAATTTAACTGTTAAACAGAATTGCATTTCAGCACGAGGAACATAACTGACAAACTCAGTTTTGTTATGTTTTTAATAGCAGCCAAAAGACACAACCAGGAAAAAAACTCAGGCCTGTCATTCCTTTTCTTCTAGGAATGGGTAATTTTTTTTTCCTCTGACCGACGATATGATGTGTGGCTTATCATAATTACTTTTAAACCGGAACTCTGATGATACCTAAACAAGAATCAACTTTTTTCGTAAGTACACAGCAATCAGAAAGAGTATTTTTCAACCCTATCACCTCGCACGCAGTAACAAGTAAAGGGAAAGAAGCACAGAATCTAAAAATTAAACTGGGTGCTAGACTTGAAATCTTACAAGCGTCCTATGGTTTTAGTCTAGCTCTCTTCATATAGCCAAGTTTTTTGTTTAGTTGATTTTTTATTTATGTATTTTTTAATGAGAAGGGGAAAAAAAAGATTCTCTACCAGAAGCCATAAAAATCTCTCAGATGGTAAAACAGATAGCCCTAAAAGTTTTTGCCTAAATTCATACAAATACCTAAAATAAAACTGGCCGATTCATCTCACAGTCCTTTCAAAGAGAAGTCATTTCAAAATACAGCATCGTAGTGTCATACTGCACTGCCTCTAATTAAGTGCAGACTAGGAAAAAATTATTCTTCCTTCAGTCCACGGAAAGGGGTGGAAATTTCTCTCTTTGCAATTCAAGATTATTTTAAAGATAGACCATTTCTTTTCCAATATCTTCATCAAACAGAGCTGTTAAGAATTGTCTCTCAACCATCCATCCCCAAAGAGCACGAAGATACCCAGTATTCACCCCATATGCTCGGCTTTGAAGTGTGAAGCTGGGACCGTCCCACTAGACTCTTCCGCCACCATCAAAGCCATCTCATTACGCCCTGCGCTGAGAGTTAAAGCGCGGGGCCCTAACCGCTCCAACACAAACACTGCATTAACAAAGCAACCGCAATATTCCTCCCCCACATGGCTAGAACTTGAAGAAATTTTTACCATATGTACATATGCACGAGATACGAAAATTTATTATGCTAGAACATCATTGAGAAGTACATTAAACATGCTGACTAGAACTGGATGTTATTCTAAGGGACTGAAAAAAAAAATAAAATGCAGCTGATCTTTATGATGAAAGAAGAGAAACATCAGGCTGAAAAACGAGATCAAGTGCAATTCCTAAATTGCATTTCTACTGACACATTCTGTTGCCTGTTCTTTCTTGAAGTAGCAGAAAACAATTTGGGGGGGGGAACAAAACTCTAGGGGACATCACTGGATGCTACTGTTCACTCTGTCATGTTCCATTCCTAAAGGGCAAATAAGCGTACAAATAATGATACACTGATAAAAGAATCTACGATTCAAAATGAACAGAACTTGCTGAGAAAAAGTAATTCCACTTGTGTCTCTGAGTTGTCAGTTTTTCACTGGCCTGGCAGTAAAAAATAAAGTGCAAAGAAAAAAAATTTGTTACCTACTATGGAAATGAGCTCATGGAGAAATGAGGGTAAACACTTGATAAATTTTCATGTAAAACTTAATCTGGCAAAATATGTTAAAATATTTGTACCTAATAATTCCATTCCTTTCTTTTTGCACTAGAGAAATTCGTGCATTTGTGCACAAGAAAGACTATTCAAGAAAGTTCACTACTGCATTATATGTAGTCGGGAAAGATGAGAAATAATCTGAGTGTCCACAAATAGGGGAATAGGAAAAAATGTGATGTATTTACACTTTGATACTATACAGCATTTAAAAGGAATAAACTAGAACTATATGTAATACCATGCATGGATAGATTTCCAAGATATCTTGCTGAATGAAAAAGTTCTATTTTGATAGCATTTATATTTACACACACAAGCAATACTATATTGGGTTTATGACTATATACATACATATACATATACATATACATATACATATACATATACATATACATATACATACATAAACAAAAGCATGCAGAAATTCTGAATTCAGAGTGAGAATAATATACTCATACCATAACTTGGCAGGGAGTGTTCAGGAGACCAGAGATGGGGGTGATGGTCAGAGGTGAATTTTAATCTCATGTGGAAAGCTTGAAATTTTGAAAAAGAATTAATAAAAAGTCCTAGGCAAGGTCTAATAAAGAGTTATGAGGATCCTTCATAATGCTACTGTATTGATGTAAAAACATGAGGTTCTTAATATTTCTAGGTCTGTTTTCAATTACAGAATGAAAAAATTCACCTATCCTCTATCTTTATTATAAAAATAGGAATCGCATGCCCCCAAACTCTTTATGTAGCATATATTTTCATGAAGAAATAGGTATCCAGGAAAATACATAGTATACTAATAGTTTGGGGATACATTTTTTATGTATTTTCATATCCTTGTATATGACATACTTTCATAGAGATATATATACAAAAGCTTGTTATTCCTGTGTAGGGCATATGCTGATATAATTACCACTTGTGTAGGCATGATATCGTTCATTTAAAGAATTATACTTTCCTGAGCGACCCAGCATATGTAATTTATGCTGTATTCAGTAATACGATGTTTTAATCTGTCCTATGGTGTTCCCTAATTGTTTCAGGTACAGATTCCATTGCCCCATCTTTCTTAGGAGAAAGTACTCCATTACACTCCTCTGATAGTCACAATACCATTAACTATGGTAAATGGAAAGATAACAGGCACTCCAGTACCGTCTGGATGTTCACAAATACTTCTTCATGTATCTTCATAATATTTCTCTGAAACAGGCACTGCATATTATTTTGCAAAGAAGAACCAACAGGGAGAAGTTGTCTACTACAGATCTTAGAATTTTAGAGCTGAAAGCACTTTAGAGATCTCCTGCTCAAGAGGTTTTCAAACATCTTGTCTTGCAATCCTTTTACTCAAAAGGCACCTTAGTTGGAATCTTGATAACACAAAAGGGAGAAGAGGGATCTGCTCCCTTTATGGCGGAGGGGAATAGCCTGGCCCCAACCGCTCAGCACCCTTCTCTGCAAGGCCACGGACAGTTGCCACAAACAGTGACGGCTACTTAGTGGTGGGAGGCAGAGTACCAGGACCTTTACACAGGCATTATTTCTCATAATTGTCCTCACAGGAGGATAGTATTCCCCATTGTATAGATACAAAAAAAAAAAAAAAAAAAAAAAAAGACTATAAAAGAGACTAAAAAATTTTCCTGATGTCAGCTGGCAAATAAGTGGCAGATCTGAAATTTGGATTCAGGTTTATTCAGCCTCAAAAATCCTTATTTTGACCACTTACCAGTTAGCTTGCCTCTCTAGCCACCCAATGTGATGCAACCCTTTAGTTCATGCTGATGAAAAATGCACAGGCACATAAACATGCATACGTAGGTGGCACTGAATTGGGCATGTCACTTCCTATGACTCTCCCTCTTAAGTAAGGGCCTCTCCCTTTCTTTCAAGCAGCTATTGAGAAGCAGGGGATGCCCCCAAAGAAAAGTTCAGATGGGATATAGCAAAGCCTTGGGAATGGCTCTGCCAGAAGGAATCTTTCTGCTGGCTGATACATCATCACTGTGTAAATAGCCTTCAATAAACAGAAAGCCCACTCCCCACAGCAGCGAAGAGTTAATTTGGCTTTTCCACCCAACCAATGTTCCCCAAATCGTAAACAAATAGTCTGCATGAGTTAGTTTGGTTTCCTTGTATACGTCTGGCTCCCACACATCTTCCTGACCACTGGCCACCAACCACACTCAACAAGCTCTCAGTAATTACAAGCCTCGCCCTTACTTTCCACCATTTGCGCCTTAAACAGGCCACGTTCTCCCAGTGCCCTTTCCAGTCTCCCTGCTCTTCACCATCTCTCATTGGATGCCCATTTCCACAGAAACCATACCCACCTCTCTATATCTTCTTTTGGGGAAAAATGTTTCTTGCTCACTACTAACATTTCTTCTACAAGGAGAGAGTTCTGCTGGTCTTGCTCGGCTGTTAGAAGTTAAATTGTGGGGGCACCTGGGTGGCTCAGTTGGTTAAGTGGCCGACTTCGGCTCAGGTCATGATCTCGCAGTCGTGAGTTCGAGCCCCGCGTCGGGCTCTGTGCTGACAGCTCAGAGCCTGGAGCCTGTTTCGGATTCTGTGTCTCCCTGTCTTTGACCCTCCCCCATTCATGCTCTGTCTCTCTCTGTCTCAAAAATAAACGTTAAAAAAAAAAAAATTAAAAAAAAAAAAGAAGAAGAAGTTAAATTGTGCCCTACTTCAAACTCCAAATTCATTTGTTGAAGTCATAGCCCCCAGGACCCCAGAATGTGACTTTATTTGGGAATAGGGACATTGTAGATAAAATTAGTTCAGAGGAAGTCATATACTGGAATAGAGTGGAGCCCGAATCCAATATGACTGGTGTCCTCATGAAAGAGACATCTGGACATAGACAATACACAAAGAAAATGACACATAAACTTGAAGAGGGCCATCTACAAGCCAAAACGGAATAGGTCCTTCTGTCCTGAACCTCAGAAGGAACCAACCCTACTAACGCCCAGATCTCAGACTTCTAGCCCCCAGAACTGTGAGATAAATTTTTGTTGTTTAAACCACCTAGTGTGTGGCACTTTGTTATTTTAGCCCTAGGAAATTAACATTGGCCATGCTCCCTCCTAAATTTCATTCCCCGATGGGGAGTTTGGGAGAGAAGCTGGGTTTGCATAGGCATACCCTTCCTCCTTCTTCCTTCTGGGGAGCTGTCAGCAGGAAACACACATTCTGGCCCACTCTTCCTTGCCAAAAGCTTTCCACAGGCAGGCCTGTGCTGCCCAGTGCTGCCTGTGACTGGCTGGATGAGTCTGTCTAATTCTCTGCTTGAGTTAGCTCATCTGTCAATGTTAGTTTCATCAGTATTAAAGGTAGTATTTCCCTTTCTCATCTGCCTTTCTTTACCATTAAACTGGTTCAAAATTTGGGAAAGGAAAAACTGTACTATTTATAACAAACACCCTCCTCTCCAACCCTGACCCCAGTCCTCACCTTCTTCTAGGCAGGGAGTGAGGTGGCCTCCTCCCTTCTTTTTTCTACTGCAATGGTATAAACTTTTTGTACTGGTTTTCCCAGCCTTCTCCTTTTGGTTGTCAAAAATTCAAACATGAACACTGACTGCTACTTCCTCATTCCCACTATAAAAATTCTACACCCCTCAAGGTAGCAAATAACTCAGCAGGAAACACACACGCATTAGGCTCTGGGGAAAGAAGTGCACAACAATTAATATCTTAAGATATTATCTTACTAATTAAAGCTGGAGAATGCGTTTTTTAATATATGCAATTTTAATAGTGAAACAAATGATAATTGATCTAATTGATAACAATGTTATAACAATATGTTGTTGTCATTACCATTACCACATGCTCTGGGTCTCCTGAAGAAGCACACCCTCACTTGATCAATGGATAGCAGGTAGAAGGGCTGTCCACATGAGGGTATGGACAGACTTGGGTTGATGTATTTCATTTCACAGGCCCATCAATGTCTTAGCATCACTATGTCATTTCTTTAGAATTTTCTAATTCTAGTTACCTTGATATTGGAAGTCACTGCAAATGCTAGGAAGCAGGGATTAAAAGGAAAAGAAACCCAGGAAAAGAATTGCCAAGGACAAGGGACCTGGGGTCAAAAAGTTAGCATTGGTGTCAGTCACCTGCTATAAATCCCTTATTAGGTCCACATTCTCTAAGACACCATGAACAATCACATAAAATCAATCACTGGGTACTATACATACCCAAAATCAGAAAACCTAGAGCCCCTAAACTTTGATGACCCCTAGGGATGTCTTTACTAGTAAGGGGAGAGTGTTAATGTCTGCCACAATGATCCATGGTTTCATCATGAGTATGCTGAGACCCTTTACCCAGGTGAACGGGTGGGAACAAGGAGGCCTTCCAATTTTTAACTATAAATCTTACAAGTGACTTATAGACTAGGAAAGAATTATAGGAAGTGTACAGTCAGGTAGCAAAGATTTCATGTACTCCACCCATTCATCCCAATTAGAAGATTCTTAAAATATAGTCATTTTTGTCAATATTTCAATAAATCCTATTTGATACACATCAATAATGAAATGGGGAAGGAGGGAGAGCCAATACAATGGTGTGTTATCAAGCAAGTCAACATTGTGAGCAACTGGGGCTTGGCCTTGCTGGAATGGGTCTCAGGATTGTCCAACTGAGGGACAAAAGCTCAGGTCCCCCCACTGGTCATGGCTTGCCCCATGGGGTGTTAACTTGCTTGGACTTCAGGTTACTGCAGAGTCAAAGTGAAAGAAAAGAGTACAGTGTTTTCAAGTATGGTTGAGTTCACCCATAATTGCCAGTCATGGAAGAACAGGTCAGTTTATCCCAGTTCTCCTATTTGGCCTTATCCTTCCTCATCAGTACCTCTGTTTTTGCATTAGTAGATATAATCCTGTTGCATTTATTAAACCTGTAGCAATATGCATTTATGAACAACCTGGTAACTCCCTTTTGCAGTTAAAATGTGCTAAAGTCACTGGAAATCAATCTTAATATTTTAAGTACTTTCCCAATGCACAACCCCTTGTTTTTTAAGTTTCCTTAGAATATGGTGCCAGTTTCCTAAAATTCTCAAACTAAATTCTATGTCCTAAAACTATGTTAACATATGCTCGTAAAATCAGCCACTGTTTTTATGCTATGGCAATGAGGGCATTGCTGATGGTGGAGAGAATTATATTAGAACCCAGCATCTAAATTGACTAATCTCAACCAAATCCAGGGCTGTTTTATAAGACAATCTCCATAGCAACTAGAGAATCAGGGTAGAAAATTCTTGAAGTGGAAAGTTGTGCCTGATTTGCCAGATCAGCCCATGTTTTGACAATCTGTAATAAGGTAATCAAAGGGTCTCAAGACTATCACACAAGTGTTGACATCGTGTGAATCTGCCATGGCACATGTCCCCCAAGTCATAAAAATACTCGAAAAAACATCTAACAAGGCTGATAATTCTAATCAAATTCATTAATGTTTTATATATATTTATAGATAAATCAAAAAAATCAAAATCAATCATGTAAGATCTATTTCTTTATTCATATAACTTACTTAGCTAGCACATTATCTTTCCAGTCTTCTAAATAATGTCAGTTTATCTGGCATTGTACAAACATTATTTCATCTGATTAATGACATAAAACAAAAAGCAAGCTTCCATATCATTTATAAAATTCAAAGCTATGGTCCAGGCTATTTTTTAATGTTTATTTATTTTTGCGAGACAGAGACAGAGCATGAGTGAGGGAGGGGTAGAGAGAGAGGGAGACACAGAATCTGAAGCAGGCTCCAGGCTCTGAGCTGTCAGCACAGAGCCTGATGCGGGACTCGAGCTCACGAGCTATGAGATCATGACCTGAGCTGAAGTCAGACGTTTAACTGACTGAGCCACCCAGGTGCCCCATGATGGTCCAGACTTTTAAAGTTGAATATCATGAGCCTACATGTTAGGTAAGCCCATTGCCACCAACAAATCACTGGGAGAACTTGCCTGAGCACCTTCTGTCCTGACCCCTCCCCCACATTTTCACTCAGTCCTTCTCATGAAGGTTTTTGTGTGAATGGGAAACAAGGTCATGTTTCAGAAACCCTGGCTCCCACATGTAAAAACACTGAATAAGGAAGAAATGAAAAACATACAGGAAGCACTATGACCCACAGCAACCCTTCAGAGAAAATGCTTATGAAATATGTATAAAAGCCCAGAGATTGAGACTAAATATCTTCACTATCGAGTTGGACATAAGACAAAAAAATATATGTTCCCATAAACTTACCACTGATTCCAAATTAGGTGAATTAAGTGTTCTTGAATGATACAAACTAGTTAAAAATCATTGAAAAGAATTACAGAAGTAGGGACTTCCAAGCAAAGAGGAGAGTGTAGGCCCTTATCTTATGTTTACTTTCACTTCCTCCAAAGAACCCCAGGAAAAAGATGGGAAAGGGATACTTTTTAAAAGCAATGACTCACTCGGACAAATGGAAGAGAAATGGAAGTGGAGGCAACAGCACTGGAACTTGGAAAACAACTACATGAGTGACAAGGGACTTAAGAGCCCCAAGGCAACAAGAGGGACAGCAGAAAAGCAACCTGACTTATACCACAGGCACCTGGTCATGATCAGAAATGGCAGCCTTACGTTTGAAAGGAAGCTAACAGCAAAGCTCAAAACAGGAAGACTGGTGGGAAGTCTGTTTAAGCAGCAGTTAGAGCAACACCCCCTCCACACAGACAGGCAAGTGCCCTGCCTCCACCCTGGCAGAAGACACAAGAGGTAAAACCTAAGGCATCTGGGCTGGGGAACACTGGGCACAGCTGAGGGCAAGGATGATTAAGGAAAAGAAGGGAGCTTAGAGAATAGTCACAAACTAAATGCTGACTCTACCAGCCCTCTTCTACAACTCATTTCTTAAAACATACACAGCTGTGTCTACCCTGTGGGCTGACGATTGGAAGATACTTCTCTGGGAAACTTCAACAGCTCAAGAGGAAAAGACCAAAAAAACCAAAATACTAATTGAGGGGTTCTCCAAAGAAACAACCCAGCCAGATGAGTCTACAGCTGACAAACCCCACCTACTGAGAATACTGAGAATATCCAGGTTAGGGGCAGGGGTTGGAAAGCAGACACAATGCAGGAAGAAGAAAATATCAAAAAGTATCCACCGATACTGTATTCAAGAGATATGACCAGATGTTACTTAAAATAATAAAATAAAATAAACATTCAAAGAGTAAATAAAAGCATCTGGAAACTAATACAGAAGAAATGAAAAACTTACTGAAGGCTTTGCATATAAGGTAGGGGAGGGAAATTTTCCAGAAAGTATTATAAAAATATAAAGTGATGGGCAAAAGAAAGAAAATAAATGTAGAGAACCAACACAAGAGTTCCAATATCCAAATAATGTGTCTTCCAGAAAAAAACTCGAAGAATGGAAGAAATCATCAATGGAATAATTCAGGAGAACTGTCTGGCACTGAGGAATAAGAGTTTCATGGATTCGGGGTGGCTGGGTGGTTCAGTGGGTTAAGTGTCTGATTTTGGCTCAAGTCATGATCTCACAGCTCATGAGTTCAAGCCCCGTGTCAGGCTCTGTGCTGACAACTCAGAGCCTGGAGCCTGCTTCAGATTCTGTGTCTCCCTTTCTCTCTGCCCTTCCCCCACTCATGCATGTTCTCTCTCTTTCTCGCAAAAATAAATGAACATTAATTTTTTTTTTTTTTTTAAGTTTCAGGAGTCCTTGCATGGCTCAGTCAGTTAAGTGTCTGATTTCAGCTCAGGTCTTGAACTCACAGCTCATGAGTTCGAGCCCCTTGTCAGGCTCTGTGCTAAAAGCTCAGAGTCTGGAGCCTGTTTCAGATTCTGTGTCTCCCTCTCTTTCTCTGCCCCTCCCCTGCTCACACTCTGTTTCTCTCTCTCTTAAAAAGAAACATTCAAAAAAAAATTTAATAAATAAATAAGTAAATAAAAAGTTTCAAGGATTCAAAGGGCCTAGCACATATCTAGCATAATAAATGAAAAGAGTGTCATACAAAGGTGCATCACAGAAATTTCAGAACACAAGGAATAAAGTGAAGATCTTACAAGCTTCCAGAGAGAAATGACAGATCACATACAAAGATCAGGAATCATAATGGCTTTAGAAGTCTCAATAGCAACATAAAAATAAGAATTCAATAATGCAATATCTTCAAAATAAAGGAATTATTATTTCTAACCTAGAATTCTACACCTAGTCAAACTACCAGTGTGAAGGTGAAATGAATGGAATTTTCAGACATGCAAAGTCTCAAAAATATACTGCTCCCACCTTTTTTAAAGAAAGCCAGTAAAAGATATGTGCGACTAAAACAAGGACATAAACTAAGGGGGACAAAAAAGAGAAAATAAAAGATTTAGGAACCAGTGTTTCCAACACAGAGAGAGGTGAAGGGAGCACCCAGGATGATAATAAAGGGAGATGCTGTAATGACAGTTATCCTCAACAAATTTAGGATTTACTGCAACCGGTCCTGATTGGAACAGGTCAGAGAGGTATAGATGATGGTTCTTTAAGATAATAAAACTGATAGAACATTCAATACGTGGAATGCTCTATCTAAATGCATGGAGAGATCCCATCATTAACAGAGAGTTTGGGGTTAAACCAGTGATCAATATATAAAAAACGAAGTAAACAATCAAAAAGATAATGATCAGTTCCAAAAAAAACAACAAGTTGCATAGAAAGGGTAAAATGATAACATTCTAAGTACTTCATTATGAATAATATTTACATAGTTGTAATAATGTAACCACTAAATATTTATCCAAATTTTGATGTAACTATATCTAAAAGAGGGAGAATTGGGAAGAGTGTGTGTGTGTTGGGGGTCAGGGGTAGGGGTGGGGGTGAAAGGAAGCTAAATTCTCACCCTCTGTAGGGAGAATTCAATAGACAAGGCCTAAAACTGAAAAACCAAAAAGTACCAGTATGAGTTGGTATTTAGATATCTGGAGTTGAATCCTAAATGATAAAACAAAAGAGTGGAAAGTACTTGGCTCTGGGGAGAAGGAAATTAAAGTGATATGGAAAGGGGATTATGTAGGTACTTAGAGTTTTGGGAACAAACCCTGTAAAATATTCAACTTTCAGCTGTGTGTGTATCATTTTAACAATAACAAAGAGGAAAAAGAGGAAAGGAAGGAGGAAAGAAGAGAAACAGGGAAGGACACAATGAGGAGGTGGGGAAGGGAGGAAAGAAAAAAATTTAGAGAGACAGTGGAGATAAAAATGAAATATAACCTAATAGATCAAATGTGATTTTAATTGAAAATGAAAACCAAAGTCCAAAACATTTTTGAAAAAGTATAAGCTTAAAATAAATACAGACTAGATCTCTGTGTCTCCTAGCTCTCAATTTTATATCTAACTGCCAAATGGCAGCATGTAAAAAATGTATTCATGCTCTTTCCCCAAAATCCTCTTTCTTCCATCATTTGTAAGTGATGACACTTTCATGCCACCACTCTGTTCCCACCCCTCAACATCCCCCATTCTATTCTCTCCACTCTTGATTCTGTTATCACCACCTTTCCAAACTGGTCTGCCTGCCTCCTGGCCATCCTCTATCATGCAGGCAGAGTAATCTTTCTAAAATTCAAAGCCAATCATACCGCTTTCTTGCTTAAAACTCTTCTGTGGTTCCCACTGCTTTTAGGATAAGGTCTGAATTCCTTAACCTTGCATATAGGACTTCATGCTCTGACCTCTAATTATCTCTGAAGATAATAAAAAATTATCTCATTTTTTAACATGCCCAGGAATGCCTCTACCATCACAACTCATCTCTAAGTTCTAGCACGCCATGCTGAAGTCCTTTGCAGGTCCTCAAACCCAGGATGTTCTCATCTCTGAGCCTCTGCATTGCTGTGCTCTCTATTCTAAAAGTTCTTAAACTAAAATTATATGCAAAATTATGTGTGTCTGTCCCTATGCACATATACACAAATGCACATGCATAAAACTTGCAAATGATTTCGACATTTATAAGGCCCTGAACACCAATTTTGGGCCTCATTTTAAGAACTCATTCCTTTGGGGCACTTGGGTGGCTCAGCCAGTTAAGCATCTGACTTTGGCTCAGGTCATGATCTCATGGTTCATGAGTTCAAGCTCCATAGTAGGCTCTATGCTGACAGTTCAGAACCTGGAGCCTGCTTCTGATTCTGTGTCTCCCTCTCTCTCTCTCTGCCCCTCCCCGGCTCAAGTTCTGTCTCTCTCGCTCTCAAAAATAAATAAACATTAAAAAAAAAAAAAAAAGAACTCATTCCTTAAGTTACAAGAAAGCTTACAGGTGCTATAAAAAAGTTCTGAAATACATCATTCAGAATATTTGCATATAAAGCGTACATGAATCACACATGTAAATATTAACTATTTTTCATGTCACTGGAATGTTCTCCATTACCCTTCCTCCCAAAGAAAGTTAGTTAAATTATTATCTTAAAGTTGGTTTCTGGGGCGCCTGGGTGGCTCAGCTGGTTAAAGCATCCGCCTTCAGCTCAGGTCATGATCTTGCAGTTTGTGAGTTCAAGCCCCACGTCGGGCTCTGTGCTGACAGGTCAAAGCCTGGAGCCTGCTTCGGATTCTGGGTCTCCCTCTCTCTCTGCCCCTCACCCACTCATGTTCTGCCTCTCCTTCAAAAATAAATAAACATTAAAAAAAAAAAAAAAAGTTGGTTTCCATGAGAAGGTGTTACCCTAGTGAAAAATGTCCCTTCACTGTTGTGAGAACAGCAAGATCCTAGAATTGAATACTTCTACCTCATAAGAATGCCTGAACATGCTATTACAACAACAACAACAAATAAAAAAAGCTTTAAAAAAATGGATGATATTAGATGAACAGCTGTGTCGAAAGGGGAATGTAAAAATAAAAACTGCATGTTGCAGCCATCAAAATAGTAACCATGTACAGTATATGACTGTTTTTAATCAGATGAAGATTGAAGCTATTACATTTCAAATCAAATGTTATAAATTACTTCAAGAACGCAGCTGAGCTCTCATTTAATTAGAAATGTCCATGTTTAAATCATGAGGTACAGTAGCTGCCAATGAAGCAAAAGGGCAAGGGAAGGGAGAAATACTGTGTCCAGACCATCCGACTGTCAACTGTCTCCTACGCGGGATGAACATCTGGGGAGGACCAGTCCTGATGTAATGGAGAACTTCATGTACTAGCTAATTTGAGATTTAATGTAATTGAACATAATTGTTTTGAAGACAATTAAAATCATTATTCAGGTCTGGACAATTCTGAACTCTTTGTTTTCGTGTGAAACGTATTTCCCCCATGCTGAATTTTAACTCTTTCTTGGATAAAAAGTACAGCAAATTTTGGGCCAAGACTTCCCTGGGAAATAATCCCTAGATTGTGAGGTCACACTAAAAGGCAGCACAAGTGGTGAGGTGCTCCTCTGGAAACAAGTCTCTTTTACTAGTGCCAGTACTTGATGTAGCTCAGTCAGAGTCCAAATCTACATCCCAAATGTTAGACAATTCAGTATGAAATACATGAGGCAACATCATACAGGGATTTCTGAGGTCATACAGAGAAGAATGCAATTATCCTAAGGCGGACTTTCCCCCAAAGGTTATGAGCCTCTGCATCTCGTAATTAACCACGGTGCAGCTAGACAGTCCAGGCAAAAGGTCTTTCTTTTCTCCCAATTTGCCTAATTCAAAAACACCTCAAGTGACATAGCTCAAATTTTCCAAATTAAACTTACCCCTGGGGCTGAAATCAAGCATGTGACAGTTCAGTTCCAAAGCAAATCTTAAAGAGAGTTGTACATAGGGAAAGAAAGAAAAAAAATCAGAGGAAAAAGGGGTAGGAGTTAACATTTAAGTGGTTTTTCAACCTCATCATTACCCCTGCTCAAGAAAATAGGACACAGATGGGCCAAACACACCATTGTTCTGCCTTGAAGAATCTAAGGAACTCATTAGAAACTACTGTTGTTTTTCCTCATGATCTATGGCAAATCTGTAAGGGACAAATGGTTGATTTGCCCCCATCCCACAGCATTTAGTGTTCCATAGTGTCATGGGGTGGAAAGTGGAGAGAGAAGTCACAAAGCCACGGTATGCACTGCAACCCATGAAAGCCTATTATTGATATAATTCTTCAAGGTCGACTCTTCCAGGGAGTGGAGGAATGACTATATTGTCACAAACTGTTCTGATTTGTTTTAAAAAAAAAGTGGTTTCCAACCAGGAATGACACACTACCCTAAACTTTCTCTTACTTAGGCCACAGCTCCACACTTGTCCGCTTGTACACGAGATAGAGTGTAAATGGGAATGAGGTCCACTGCTCCCAGGCAAGGTGGATCCCCTCTTGAGCCTCCATATTCACAGACTTAAAAGCCTCCACGCTGGCAGCCAAAACGGAATTGCCTTAAAACATGAAACTGGAAACAGCAATCACTAAACTTTCAATCGCATCTAAACCAGCAGCTATGATTTTACTGTCTTACTAGTTGTTCTGGGTTTTTTGTTGTTGTTGTTGTTGTTTTCAATCTGTATAGAAGACTGTTTTTATCCAAAACAAAGAAAAATAAAAGATCAACATTTCCCTTTTGTCCTCCCAATTGTCATAAAGTTTCGTATTTCTGCCAGCTCTTTATTCCCCAAAGTAGAAGAATTATGCAATGTTCATCAGTCTTAAATAACTTTGTCAGTTTTTTAATTGGTTACTTTCAATTTTTTCAATTTTACCAAATTAATCTGATAAAATTCTATGTTTTCAGAATGTTTTATGATTATGTTAAAATATACACACATACATTTTTTGAAGCATAAGTATTTGATTTTTGCTCTTATTCAGTAGTTAGAGTTTTTCATTGAATCATTACATCGAAGTACATATTATAAACACCTATACTATTGCTACTCTGAGTTTTCATTAGTGTAATATGACCATTTTAGCCATAGAGATAAATAACAAAGAAGCAAATTTTACATCCTATGATTAACATTCAAGATAATCAGTCCTATGCTTGCTGGAAGTTATCAGTCAGCTTTTTGCTCTCCAAACAAATACACCTTTTGAAAGAAGACACTCAGTTGAAATCAGGTTTACTTGAAAATATTTGGAACCCTTTACTAAGTAGTATTAAGATAATATAGGCTTTTCTTTAAACAATTATGATTCTTCCAATTCAAGTTTTCCTATTAAATCTGAGAACATCCCTATGAGACATGGAGCTCATTTCATTTCAACCCATGAACAACTCAAGATTTCAGGCTCCCTGGGGCACCTGGATGGCTCAGTCAGTTAAGTGTCCAACTCTGGATCTTGGTCTCAAGATCATGTTTGTGGGTTCGGGCCCCACATCAGGCTCTGCACTGATGGCTCTGAGCCTGCTTGGGATTCTCTCTCTCCCTCTGTGCCCACCCCCCTCCCCGCCCCCCACTTACACATGTACTGTGTCTCTCAAAATAAATAAACTTAAAAAAATAAATAAAAGATTTCAGGCTCCCAACCCAAAACACAACTGTTTGGCATATTTCATTATTTCATTCCATGCCAAGTTATTGGTGAAATTAAGGCTGATTTCTACACTATTACTTCACAGGTTAAAACCAGAAAAGGTTTCCTTAACCACATTTGATACAGGATCATCTTCAGTGAAAGAATATTAAACCTTGGACCCCATTGCTCATTTTACTAAAGAGAAAATTGGAAACATTTGAGATATACATGTTCAGAAGAATAATGAAATGCAGTTTTAAGATAGATTCTCGGGAGTATTAGGATTTATACAGGAAATCAGTGATTAAAGAACATTCAGGTCTACCTGAAACTTATCCTTCATCAAAAGACATATACATAAAGACACCGAAATCTTACCTAACTCATTAACAGAAGCTGCTGTTTAATGATTGATCTGTTGTAGTCTTGATCAGAAAATGAAAATATATTGAGCACTGATACTTCAGGATACCTGTGCCCTGTAAAAAAAACAACACATACATGCTAGAATTTTTTTTCTGTGATGAATCCTTAATAATTTAGATCTTCTGGTGCAATTAAATTTAGTTTAACAGAAAAATTCTGGGGGGTGCCTGTGTGGCTCAGCCAAACTTCCAACTTCAGCCCAGGTCATGGCCTCACGGTTCGTGGGTTCAAGCCCTGCACTGGGCTCTGTGCTGACAGCTCAGAGCCTGGAGCCTGCTTGGGATTCTGTGTCTCCCCCTTTCTCTCTCTCTCTCTCTGCCCATCCCTCACTCACGCTCTCTCTCTCTCTCTCTCTAAAATAAATAAACATTAAAAATTGTGTTAAAAAAATAGAAAAATTCTGGTATTTGACCTTTGAAGTGACATTGGCTAATCATGAAATTCCCAGGTGGTAATGGCTACTTCTTATAGTGTTGCTATATAACTAGATTATAGTTATAACTCTATCTGGTTACTATATAACCAGACGGCTCAGCTCAGATGCTAGCCTTTGGTGTCTACACCAGATCATGCCTTGGACTTGGACTCGCTACTGAGTTTGCCAAGGTTCTCTTAACTCAGTCTAAGATGGTAGCCTCTTCTTTCAGTCGCCACATCACATTACTCTAAATTCTGCTCCTTCTCCATCTTGTCCTCTAGGCTTTGCCAGTTTTTCCTTCAAAAACCTCCAAATCAAACTGTCTGGATAAAAATCTGACATTTGGTAAAATGAGGATAGGCCAATTAGTGTCTGAAACACAGGCTTCTGGGATGTATGCACCTGTCCATTAGAAACTGTTCTGTCTCCACCATCTCCTTTCAGAGGCCACCAACATCCTTCAGATGTTAACGACTTCCAGCTTTTGGTGGCTTATGACTCACTTGAATGTGTAACCTGGAGGAGAAAGCTGCTATACACTTGTATGGCAGCCGCACATTACCCCAAAGTTATTTTTAAAGTTTACAAGCCTGGTTCAGCCTCCTTAAAAGTCCCCCTTAAGCCTACAAAAGCAAATTCAAAGTGAAGGACAAAAGTTTTCAGGCAGTAATTAAACCGTTAGCTATGCTATTATACCTTTGTCGCCCTGTCCCCTGGCAGCCTAACAATTAATCTTTTCAGAGGAGAGGAAAAATAAGTTACACACAGGAACTACAGAGCTTATAGCAGCCCCACACCATTAATTTTAATAACACGAAAAGATAAACATATGTCACTCACTCATAGCCAAATGAGCATCTATAGAGCCCTGCCCTGGTATACATCTAAAATGTATAACTCAGGTTCCTTTACCTAAGACCTTTTAGGCTACTTAAATGTTTTCACATTGCTTAATCAGAAAAAATATGGACGATATAGTTTTATTCCACCCACTTAAAAATAAACATCTTTAAAATATTTGTAAAACAACAGGTCATTTTCTTAACTAGTGTCACCTTCCCTCATTTTTAAAACTGTAAAAGATGAAGCCAAGAACACAATTATACAACCTCTTACTTTATGTATTTTTTCAACATCCTCTAGCTCCTGGAAGAAAAGAGATAATTTTATTTTTTCATCCTAAATCTTCTTCTGAAAAGCTTTTATTCTCAGTTTCATAGGATACAATTGAATCAAATGCTAGAAGAATGAAATCCTCTCTCCTGCAATTTCTTAAGCATGCATATAGAAAAAAAATTACTGCTGGCAGTAGGAACTGTCAATGGATCTCCGCAGAAGTAAATTGTTTGGTGTTTGTAATGGAGTATAATAGCTATAATTCCACTTGAGCTGCTGCCACTAATAAGTTGATAAAAACGGGAAGTTGAGACTCAGACGTCCATCAGTATATGGCTTCCACAGATGTCTCTGCACGTTCACTTAATCACAGAGACAGGTAGCCCAATCCCATTAGAGGTACTATGTCTGACAATGAGAGACCCAAGCTGGCTCTTCCCACAAAGACAATGGGAAAGCATAGCTGCAGACTGACTCCAGAGGGACTTTCTTATCGGCAATTTATCAGGAATTTTCTTAGACATTTGCAGCTCCTGCAAAGTTGTAAGGCGGTAACTTAAATGTGCTCATCATCAGAAATGGGCTAGGGGAAAACACTTCCTTCTCATGAAAAATAGCCACCGAATCAAAAATGACTACCAGAAATTAAAATATACTGTCTCAAATGCTTCAGGATTGTGACTCTAATGCTCACCTGTTGCCAAAAATTTAAATTTAATATACTTAATGATTAGAAGTCTGAAAATACACTGTTTTGTGTGTGCATGAAAGTAAAAACAAGTGGTATCTAGAACTGTGTGTCACCACATGAACATATTAACAAGAGTAAAATAAAAAGTGGTATCTCTCACAGGAAACACTGGCCCAGGGAGTAAGGAGGCTTGAGTTCCAGTCTTCTGAATTGCTGAGTGATCTTACATCGCTTAAAGGCAATCGCCTAAGAGTTTTTATATGGAGAAAATGGAGTAGAAATAATAACGTTGTAATGAAAGTATGGGCTTTGCTGGCAGGAGAGCTTTGAAAAGTAGCTGGTATTTGGCAAGTTTATTTTTTATTTAACCTGTCGAATAAAAAGCATAAGGTACAATTATGCTCATTCTATTAATGATCACATAAATGGCCCATGAGGGAAACATTAAACCTTTATGTAAATATATCCTCCTCAGGAGCCTGAAATCTTGAACAATGCTCATCTCAGACACTCGCTCTCCAATGTGAATCAGTGCGCTGCTGAGCGTATGCAGGCTTTTGGAAAAGAGCACATGTGCACATCTGAGTAACCGACCTATCTCAGTATCCTGGGGTCCTGCAAAAGCTGTAACAGCCCAAGAACAAGGAGGGAAGTCTAAGAAGAAAGAAGAGTGTTCTGTAGCACTGTCTGCATTATACAAAAATTACTGTATTTATCAAAACACTACATATTCGCTTCAATTGTCTGTTGTTCCTACCATTTTTTTCAAGAAGAGCTGCTTTTGCTATGTTCTCAACAATGTATTTCCTTCTGGCTTCTGAAATATTTAGTAAACAGGCAGCCAAACAGAGCCCCAGTCTGGAGGAAGACATGGTGATTTTTCTAGGAGAAAAAGTATTGTTCATTTTGGTCTCTGTGGTGTGTTCATATTTTCATGTTCATTAACCTTATAAAAATTAGTTTTTTGGAAACCAAGCAGTCATAATATGAACATTTCACTATTTCATTACTGCAGAACACCTAAAGGATAAAATCCTCAGATCCAGTCAACCAGGAAACCATGCGTAGGTGGCCACACACGTATGAACGTAGGAACATAGTTAACACTACTAGAACACACAGGGCAAGTTACTCAGCCTGAATTGTCATGGAAATGAAACTTTTTTGTTAAAGTATGTTATTCCCTTTGAAACATCATCTTCCTTAGTTTATCCTCTTTTTGAGGTCTGTCCTATTTATCAAATAAGCATGATCCTCTTGTTAAATGAGACTTAACTAGGGAACTGTAACAAAGAGAAATGAAGATTCTTATAAAAATTATTTTTCTGGCAAAAAGAAAGGTTATCTCTATGGGCCATGCCACAGGCAATATATGAACAAATAAAAGGGACTCTTTGGGTGCTTTAAGTGACAACTATTTGACTAAATTCCTCTTATACTTCAGTCTCCAAAATTCCTGTATCAGTTGAAAATCTTTTCACAGGATTCTCTTCCTGGAACTGAAATCTGATATATATCCTACGTGAACCAACAATGCCAAAAATGTGACTGATCCTTTTGGTGAAAATGCATTAATTACACAAGTTTTGGAGGTTGCTTTGATTCTTTTTAGTACCTAGAATGGCATTTTTCAACTCTCAAATATTATTGACTAAAGAAATTTAAATATCTCAAAATAGTAAGAAAAGAATTCCCCTTTTCAAGACCAGGCCATATTTAGGTCTCTTTTAAATATCGTAACTAAAAATAAATGTGGCCCTCACGAATTCATTCAACAAATTATTTGATAAGGGTTATTTTGTATCGGGTAATGTTCTCAGTGTGGGGAATACCGCAGTGAATGGTGCCCAAGCCTGAGACAAACTTTAAGCTTATGAGTTTTGGCTAAACCGTGTGCTCTCGTGCAAATAATAGTACTCTCGATGCATCAATCCTCTGGCTTCTGTTCACTAGGATTGTTCATGGGCCTAATCATCCTAACCTAGAGGGAACGCAAGGCTCCATGTTAGTTCAGGTTTGTAAGCAAGTTTTCATCTTGTGACCACCATCTCATGATTGAAAATTCATGAAAATACGGTCATTAGGCTTTTGTAGACATTAATAACATTGTTGTAATAAAGCAGCTCAGACCTCTCTCTTCTGTGTAAACAAAAAATTGCTTTACACAAGGGGTGTGGGCGTCTTCTGGCTTTCATTTGTTTTCAGTGTGTTTATGTAGCTTAATTGTCTCATCAGGCACTTTCCCAACATAATTATGCTTTTTAACAAATGGTGTTTATGGCAACCCCTAACAGTGCAAAAGAAAGGATTAGTTTCATCCTCTCATTCCACATTTTGATTCCCTGTGGACAGTTAAATCACACAAAGATGGTGTTAGAAAAATCTACCTTCACAGCAAAAGCTGAAATTAGCGGCCACCGGAATTTTGGAGAGCAGTCAAGCTTGTTAGTGAAAAGGGTAAGTGTTTCCCTGCCTCTTCCACTTACAAAGTAACCCAGAGCAACCCCGCAAACACTCTGTGGTTTGGGAGACGGCGCTCCTAGTGCGCCCATCCCTCCAATCCCAGTTCGATTACTTCCGGCCATAAACCAAAAACCGGCCTCCCCCCCCCCCTCCGCCCCCCGGGGGAGGAACCAGCAGGGCCAGCGCGGAGTGGAGCAGTTCGCGACAGTTCCGCCAGATCACCTGCCTCCTGCGTACGCACCACCGCTCGCGCTGTTAGGGCCGCAAAAAGGCTCCCCGAGGGGGCGGTAGCGCGTGCTCGGGTTGGAACCCGCCGCTGGGTCTCCCTGCGTGGCCCCGCCCCGGTTCCGGTGTGAAGTGGCTCAGGGCCACGTGGGCCGAAGGCTAACCCGAGGGACTGGGCGCGGGCCTTGGGGCACTCCCTCGCCGCCCCGCGATCGGCGTCCACGGGCCGCGGGGCCCGGGAGCGAAGGACGGCCGGCGGCGGGACTGCCCTGGATCCGGCTCTCGAGCAGCGCCCGCGCCTCCGCGTCGGGGAGAGAACCGACCTGCGCGCGCGGAGGGGTGGCGGAGTAGCACGGCGCCGAGTCGGGGTCGCCCCGCGGGGGCGACGCGCAGCTTACGCCGCCGGCCCCGCCCCCCACCCCGGGCGCCCAGCTCGTGCTCCAGCCCGCTGCACGCCTCCGGGAGCCGGCTCCGCCGGTTGCTGCCTGACCTACACTCCGCGGGGCCCCGCACCCACCGCGTGCCGGCGGCCCGGAAGCCTTAACGTTCAGCGTGGAATTGCCTTCTCACCCCCTCTGCTTTACCTTGGGATTCTCCACAATTGTCTCTTGTAAATGAATGACTTTTTTTAAAAGGGCATTAGAATCTAATGATGAGGTCATTACCCATTGATCATACACCAGCAGGGGGCTCTTTGGCGCACGTGCAAACGCACCCTTGCAGTAAAGTCTCTGCTGAGAAATGCTGCCCGGGAGCGCTTGTGAGTAGGCAAGCGCCGGAACCACCCCAGGACAAAAGCCGTACTAATACCTGCCCACGTACTTACGAGCTACATGAACCGGGCATTAATAATTATTTCTCTTTTTTGTAGGCCAGTGAACCTTGAGAACACATTTACAAAAAATTAGGACCTGTTTTGTTTTTTTTTTTTTTGATATATATAGCAAGGATTAAATGTTACCACTTTGATCTGGTTTCGTTCCTGAAGTGAAGTAATCACTAAATAACTACTTTGACAGAATAAATTAATTTTTAAATCTATTTTTTATTTTCTAATTATACTTTTTAAATACAGATTTGAGGAAATTAACATTTATGTGGACATTTGGTTTCTAGCCTAATGTGGCATAAAAATAAGTAACATAATGAGTGTTAAAAAAAATCAGGTTCATGATGCTTCTCACATCATCATCATTGTACTTAGATGTCACAACAGTATTATGTGCGATTGTGTCAGATCCAGCCTTCTCCATCTCGGAGTGTTGGCAGGTAGGAGGGCTGTTGGCAAGAGGAGGGGTGTTAACCTCAGGATCCTGGATCCATTCCAAGGCTGGTAATTACATTCTGCCAGCCAAAATTCATCCCATAATTTTAATTGGATAAATCCTTTCTGGCCTAAGCTACTGCTATGCCTGTCAAACTGTTGCCACATTTCACCCCAGAGGTGTCTGTGTTTTAGTTGCAAGAATGAGTCCCTTTGAGGTTGGCTTATCAATTTAAATCCTCAAAGTGCTTTGGGATCCTATGGAATTAAATATATATTTAGGTATTTTTTTCTACTGAATCTGCAACAGACATGCATAAGATAGACATATACCCATGTTAATGCCCAAAAACCAATACCCATCTAATGTCAACAGATAATTTCAAAATACTTTAACTAGATTGATGTCCCTAACTTTCTCTTTTCTTCTTTTGAGAGCTTTTATTGCCCATAGCATTAGCTTCCAATTAACGGTGGTGTAACCAACCTTTCCTTCCAAGGAGAACGGAACTAAAGGCCCTGTATCTCACCTTTCCAAACAATTCTGTGGTGAGACTACTTGCTACAATGGAAGATAAAGTAACATTACATCTAGGCTTATCTGTCCCTTCAGAGAAAACAGTATGACACCTAGGGGCTTCATGGGTCTAGCTGTAACAGCTGCCAGACCTAAACTTTCTTCCCCACATTTCCTAATCCTCTCGATGAGAATATCTTTCCCCTGACAGGACTGCTGGGGCATTAAGTAAGATAACATTTCTGAAAGCATCAACACCCAGCAGTCACTCAGTAAACCTTAATCCCTTTCTCCACTAGACTGAGGTCAGACACAGGAGAGAAGGCAGGGTCCCAAGTTCTTTGTGGAGGAGGGCAGGGTCTGCCTCTGCTTGAGGATTGTAAACACAGAAAAGACAAAGAGAAAGATGCCAGCAAGTCTGATGAAAAGTTCGGCAGTAAGATTGAAAGTCTTATTTTGTTCTCTTCAAGGATAGAAAAGTACCCTTGGTGTTCGTTTAGCTCAACCACATGTAATCCTGCCTTTTTCATTGTTTGAAAGAGCTTTATGTCACAGGTACTATGTATGGGCATCAAACCTCTCATTATTTAACTTAGCATGCTTGGAGGAGTTTGGGGGTGAATACTTTTTGGGTGAATGTGTTATTCTGATTCCTTGTTTTTCCTACTAAGTCCACGTTCAGAGCATTTGTTCCTTCGCTCATATGGTTTCTGTCCAAAAACAAATAAGCACTGGAAAAGAGCACAGCTAAAAGTCCCAGTTTCAGTTCTATCTGTGATACCTGTTTCCTAATACTCCCATCAGGCCCTTGTAAGACAAAATAATTTTCTGTACCTTTCATTTTCATTTTTACAAACAAGGAGAGGGTAGTTCTTTTTTTTTTTTTTTTTTAACATTTTTTAATTTATTTTTGGGACAGAGAGAGACAGAGCATGAACAGGGGAGGGGCAGAGAGAGAGGGAGACACAGAATCGGAAACAGGCTCCAGGCTCTGAGCCATCAGCCCAGAGCCTGACGCGGGGCTCGAACTCACGGACCGCGAGATCGTGACCTGGCTGAAGTCGGACGCTTAACCGACTGCGCCACCCAGGCGCCCCAAGGAGAGGGTAGTTCTTGTAGAAGCTGTCCGTGGCCCGTGAGGGCTCAGGTGGATAAAAGGGGGAGGTTGTGCTCTAGTTTGGGTCCACAGAGCTGCTGGAACCTGACTCAGGCACTTACTCGAGCAAGTCTGGGATTGGGGTGAATGAGTGAGGCACTCACCTCTAGTGCAAAATTTAAGTGGGTGCCAAAACACTTGGTAATGCAGTGTCTTAAACAGTCAAAACTAATGCAAAATAAGAAATCTATGGTGAACAAAATAGCAACATTTTAAGTAAAGACAGAATCCTACCCTGTACTTGTCCAACTTGGTCTCCCTCACCTCACCCTGATCCCTGCCCTGTGGTTGTGTTCCCCTTGGTACAGCCTGTTCCTGATTGTAGGGTTAAGAGGAAACGGCACCACTTTGCCCTGCCTGCATCCTCTCTTTGTGTCCCCAAAATGGGCAACAAAACCAGAAATGTCAAGGGTAGAAATTTCCCAGCCAGTGGTTATATATTATTTATAGTCTGTTTGAGAGTTTTCTAGTCCTCCATATATAGGATAGTTGGCCAACTTATCTCAAGAGAAGGCAGACCTTTATTAGTACAAGCAAAAGAATCAACTCTACTAAATACATTTCCCTACCTACTTACCTTATACATTTCAAAATATGGTAATTAGAAAGTTTCCTATTGGGAAATAATAATTTTGAAATAATGTTTTAAATAACATTTTAAATAATGCTATGAGTCTCTTTTATATCTTCGTATTCCAGCATTTATCCTGTTCAGGAAAATGTGATAATTTTGCTTAGACAGAAATCTAATTCCTAATGCAATTTTTTTTCTTTGAAGATTTTACTTTCACCCTATTTTTTGTACTTTATCATTCTGCCTTCTTCATGGAACATGGAAATATTTTATTTCTTCTCTGATATAAATGTCCTTTGGTAAATGAAAAATTTTAACAAGTGACTTTAGTTATCATTCTAGGACAAGTTAAATGCAGAAGTGGTTTTAATTCCTTGTATTAAACAATTTGAATCGTGATATTATGCAATATGTGTTCTACTAGTCATTTTCTAAAAGAGCAAATGGGTTTCACTGCTGCCATTTTTAGTTTGTAGTGGGGGAAGCTATGCTATTAATTTATTTAAAATGAATATAATGAGCTTAATGTCCACAAAGAAGTTATAACAACTAACAGAAATAACTCCATTGCCCATATACTGCTGTCTTAATTATGGGAAATAATCTCCAGCCATTTTTGTCTTAATGAAGGAGGAAAAAAAGCCCACAGGATTTCCAGAATTAACCTTTTTTCACCTACATTTTTGGGAAATGTCTTTCCCTTTACATAATATGCATTCGGTTGGCTAAATTTGCCATAAAAGACCAGTAGACTGGAATGTAAGCATAGTTATTAGCTTAAAGTGGAATCACTTGTTATGCATTCTATTCATTCATACTAGGAATATCTCATGTAACTAGCCAAAAATTAAAAGTCTATGACCTATCCACCCCTTAATTCATTCTTTGCCTTTTTATACCATGTACACCATGTTTTATACCATGTATTCCTTTTTATTCCATGTGGTCATTCAGTTGTGCACTCCTTTATTATGGAACCTAGGCACTGAATGCAATGAAGTGTCTCTTAGAGCCTCTCTCCAAAGCTGTTTTTTATAGCCATTAGTCATATTGCAGATGAAAAGCAATTCCTAAAATAGCCTTGGAATTTTTGCTGAATATTTGTTTTAACTTATGGGGGCTACATTAGAATTATTTCTAAAACTATAATTCACAAACTGTATCTTATTATATCCAGAAAAAAAATGCTGGGGATATTTAGAAACATTTTCCCCTAAGTAACATGAATTTTTGTTGTGTCATGAGGTTTTGTCAATAAATATTTACTTTAAAATGCCAACCACTAGGTGATGACTGCCAATTTTCATTAAGAAAGATAATACATCTGTAATGCCTGGGTGGCTCAGTCGGTTAAGCATCTGACTTTGGCTCAGGTCATGATCTTGTGGTTTGTGAGTTTGAGCCCTGCTTCCGGTTCATTGCTGAGCACTCAGAGCCTGGAGCCTGCTTTGGATTCTGTGTCTCCTTCTCTGTCTGCCCCTCCCTTACTCATGCTCTGTCTCTCCCTCTCTCAAAAATAAATAAACATTTTAAAAAATTAAGGAAAAAAAAAAAAGAAAGATAATATATCTTGTGATAATCCCAGTAGTGGCCAGTCATGCTCCATGCAATTGTAGACAATTCTCTATTATTGTTGTATATGCAAGAGAATGTCAACTCTTACTGACATCAAAAAAGCAACCTCCTCTATGCACAGGAATCAGAGACCTGAACAGAAGCTTCTGTGAATGCATGTGATGTCTGCATTTCCTAATTCACATGTGTGTTCAGAGTCATTCCTTGCTTTAAAAAAAAAAAAAAAAAAAAAAAAGCCCTTCTAGAGAGAACCACTTCTGCTCTTCAAACTGAAGGTTCAAATGAAGTTTTTCCTGCTGATTTGTTTGTTTTTTATTATATATCTCAGGGTTTGAAGGGATTAACTTTTAAATTTATTTTTCCTTAAGTAGAAAATGGCTAGTTTCTTAAGAAGAGGTGAGCAAGATTAATTTTGGGGTGCTGTTGTTTTTAATGTTTTCTTTATCCGACCTTGTGCCTCTCAGTTATTATGCACCTCTTTTAGCTTGAAGTTCAATGTTTTTTGGAAGGGATTAGAAAATATAAATTCATAGAAGTTCAGGTCAGAAAAGCCCTTAGAAATCATCTGGCACTTCCTCATAACCTTTGTTCAAATGATGTCTGGCCTGGAACAGAGACAACAGACATGGAAGCAGAGCTTGTGATGAAGCACAAGGTTGGGGTGGGCATTACCAGTCACCTTCACTCTTTGCCCCCATCACTGCTTCTTCCATGGCCACTCTTTGAACCCTAAGTTGCCTTGGGAAACCACCAGTTAGTTCAACTACTTTTCTGGGGCCTGAAATCCTTTTTATAGCAGCATGCAAAGATCTCATCTTTGGAGATTAACTCTCTCTTGAAACAAGTCTGTGATGCTGTCTCAAAACATGAGTGCTGTGGAAAATTCACACTTTGAATTATTGGGTTTTATTTATTTTCTTTTTTAATGTTTTTTTATTTTTGAGAGAGGGAGAGAGAAGGGGCAGAGAGAGAAGGAGACACAGAATCCAAAGCAGGCTCCAGGGTCTGATCTGTCAGCACAGAGCCCAACACGGGGCTTGAACTCACGAACTGCAAGATCATGACCTGAGCGGAAGTTGGACGTTTAACCAACTGAGCCACCCAGGCGCCCCTAAATTATTGGGTTTTAATAACAATTTCTGTGGAGGGGAATAAATATGAATGGATATTCAAATCTGAAATGATCCATCAAAGGTTTTTATTAATACTCAAGAAAATATGATACAGAAACTGCAAGGATCACTATTTGGGGGAAGGAGAGAAAAGGATTCAAAGAGACGCAATCAGACCGATATAGTGAGACAACAGGCAAGGATGGAAGGGCTTAGTTCCTGCATCCCTACCCAGTTCAGAAGACTGTAACACAGCCCCGCCTTTCCCAGGGCCTCTGTCACCTTTAACATCAGGGTTTTCATTTCTGTTTGGGGTACAATGATGGCAGTGTTTCTCATAGGAGAGTTCTATTTAGATATAGGGCCCATTTTTCTTTTCTGTATTCCCCACCCATTTTTTTTTTTTCTTTTATCTCATCATATGTCATTTGATCTATGGACTTAACATTCTGAACTTGACGGCAGTGGGGTTTCAGCTACCTATATTTTAAAGCTGAATTTCAATTACAAATATAAAAATATTAAATGAGAGATATATCATGAAAATACATTTTATAAATCATACTCAAATTATATCAAATATTCAGTTGATAACTACTAATTTTACTCAAGTGAAATTCAAGCAATTATTAATCTTTAGGTTCTCTTCATTTATCAATGTATGACATAAAAGACTTCAAAGTTTTATTTCCCTAAAACACTCATATTTTTAAAGTAATTATTCAAATTATAAAACACATGGTAAATTACTTAGATCTAATTAGATTATCTAAAACTTATTGATAAAAGGGCCACCTGGTGGCTCAGTTGGTTAAGCATCCAACTCTTGGTTTCTGTTTAGGTCATGATCTCGTGGTTTTGTGAGTTCAAGCCCCACCCTGGTCTCTGTGCTGGCAGCTTGGAGCCTGCTTGGGATTCTCTCTCTCCTTTTCTCTCTGCTCCTCCCCCACCTGTGCTGTCTCTATCTCTCTCAAAATAAATAAGTAAACTTTAAAATTTTTTAAAATAAGTAAGACTTATTGATAAAAGTAGAAAAGGTTAAGGAAAAAATATTTTTAAAAATTTATCCCAGGTACAACCAAAAGTAATAATTGACATAGGAATTAACCAATTGGGGACTCTATTCTACAGAATAACTTGATCTTCTCAACTATATCCACCCTTAAAACAAACACCAAATATATTAATGGGAATATCTTATATTTTGTTCATTATAATGAAAGAAAATATATGTGAGAACACAACTTTTGTGTATAAAGATATTTTCTTTATAGATATTGCAGTTTTAATTGATAGTTGTAATATCAATCTAAGAATATACAGCATTTAACATATCTAATGGACTGTCTTTATAATTACAAAACATAGTTTTAAAGCTAAAGGCAATCTGAAAGGTATCTTATCAAACACTTTAAGGGTGTGAAACCCAGGCCCTAAAGAGGTAAAGGGACCACCACATGTTTAATATCACTCTTCTGTTTTAAGTTTTGGTACCTGGAGGATGAATCCAAGGCCCTTCTCAGTGGGACCCCATTCTACCTTTTTAAAAGTTTCGCCTTTCCTTTTCCCAACCTCCCTCCTCACTCTAATCTCCTGCCACAGCAGCATATGGCTCACCAAACACACTTTGGACTACTGTATATCTCTGGCTTAGCTTATGCTTTGCTCAAAATTTCTTTCTACGACCACCCTTCACCCACCCAGTAAACAACTTCCACCCTTGTGAAGACTTCCTGAATTCTGCCCTCTTCTCCAGTGTTCATCATGCTCTGCTATTCTCAGAATATCCTACATTTAACACTGAAACACTGATCACATATTGCTATATTATTTCATAAGTGTCTTGCTCCCTCATAAGGTTGAACAGTAATAGTATAATTTTTGTCTTTTTAATCCCTAGACCTTAGTCTGGTCTTGAATCATAGTAGACACTTTGTAAAAATTTGTTGAAGGGATGAATCCATACATGCAGAAATCAATGAATATATGAACGAATTAATGAATGAACAGACAAACCAATGAAAGAGTGAACGAATAGGACAAGTTCCTCAACCTGGGCACTATTAATCTTGGGCAAGATAATTCTTTACTGTGGATAAGTCTTTCCTGTGCATTGTAGGATACTCAGTGGCATCCCTGACCTCTACCTACAGATGCAAGTAGCAGTCTCACACCGATGTCGTGATAATCAAAAATGTCTCCAAGATGTTGCTAAGTATTCCCCAGGGGTAAAATTGCCCTTGGTGGGGTATAGCTGAAATAGATGGAAGGCTGACTGGATGCAGCCATTCAGGTGGAGGGCAGAGATTAGAACTCTGGTCTCGAGACACCGGGGCGGCTCAGTTGGTTAAGCATCCAACTTTGGCTCAGGTCATGATCTCATGGTCCATGAGTTTGAGCCCCGAGTTGGGCTCTGTGCTGATAGCTCAGAGCCTGGAGCCTGTTTTGGATTCTGTTTCCCTCTCTCTCTGCCCCTCCCCCACTCGTGCTTGTTTGCTCTCTCTCTCCCTCAAACATAAACATTAAAAAAAAAAAAAAAAAAAAAAAAGAACTCTTGTCTCTATTTCGGTCCAGTACTTTTTCCATTATGACAGCCCTGCTGAGATCCAAATTCAATTCTTAGTCTTCTCATAAGACATTTTAAAACCTGAGACCAATAACAGAATTATAGAAGTATAATTTTGGGGACAAAGTATTAAAAAACAACATTAGAAGTAAAGGTATGCCTTTCTTATATCAACTAATCTGGTTGACATTACTTTCTTTAAAATGGCATTTACTTGTAGTCAATATTATTAAATGGTACTTCTTTGGCCCTGCCTAAAAGTTGCTCCTAGAAGGCATATGGTTTTCAAAAATTTTCTAAACACCACTTCATAGCACCATCTTGTGGATTTTAGAGGAATTCATTGACTTCAGTTTAAAATGTCTAGTTATTTCTCCAGAAAGGGAGACAAAAAAAATAGAAAAACTGTAAAAAAAAAAATTAGGACATTCTTCACTTATTGAAATGTTCTACCAAACTCTGAATCAGGGACTTAGTTAAGTTTGTTTTTGACTTTGGTATTTGGCCAAGATTTCAATTTGGCTTCAACTACAGCCTCCCTATGGCCTTTGAAAAGTCAAATAGCCACAATCCTACATCATCATCATGTCTGCATCATGTTCAGACAGCAAAGCAGGGGCATAATGCCAACAAGGAAGGCCATTCTAATGTATTTGTTAACATTTGAATATTCACTTTGAATGTATAGATAAAACTTGGAATTAAAATTTCCTTATATGCTGGACATATTGGAAGAGCAAAGTATTACAAAATTAGGGAAGGTTATGAAAGATGATAGTTATATAGAAAACAAGAAATTTTATTTTATTTTTATTTTTTTATGTTTATTATTTTTATGTTTTTTATGTTTTATATGTTTATGTTTATTATATCTCTCTTCGAGAGAGAGAGAGAGACAGAGCATGAACAGGGGAGGTGTGGAGAGAGAGTGGACACAGAATCTGAAGCAGGCTCCGAGCTGTCAGCACAGAGCCCAAAGTGGGGCTGATACTCACAGACTGGAGATCATGACCTGAGCTGAAGTCAGACACTTAACCAACTGAGCCACCCAGGAACCCCAAAAACAAGAAATTTTAAATTGTTAAAATGAGAAATAGGGAAATAGATTGACAGAAATCTGAATATTTGTTCCCGTACCATATCAAACTTTAAAAATTCTATTTAGTGATGGGGTGCTGAGTGACTCAGTTGGTTATGCATCCTGCTGTTGATTTCGGCTCATGTTATGATCTCATGATTTGGCGGATTGAGCCCTGAAATGGGTTCTGCGCCAGCCCTGAGCCTGCTTGGGATTCTCTCTCCGTCTCTCTGCCCCCCCCCCCCCCCCCCCCCGCCGAGTAAATAAGCATTAAATAAAAATTCTGGGGTGCCTGGGTGGCCAAGTCATTTAAGGGTCTGACTCTTGATTTCAGCTCAGGTCATGATCTCATGGTTCGGGAGCTTGAGCTCCACATCAGGCTCTGTGCTGACAGCACAGCATTCTCTCTTGTTCCCTCTCTCTCTGCCTCCCACCCCTTGCTCATACATGCTCTCTCTTTCTCTCTTTCAAAATAAATAAATAAACATTTAAAAAAGATTCAATTACTGACATTTTTGTAATGTGAAAGTGTAGTTGTGATTACATTTCACATTTCTTCTTAGATCCAAGTTCATTCTATGATGATATCTGGTTTCAACCTCTAACAATTGTTGCAATACTAAGCCTTTTGGCATTCAACCTAAATATGTGTTTATATAAATCTATTCTAAATCTAAAAGGACAGTAAAATGAAAAGAAGATAATGTAAAACATAATAGATTTGAGGTTTCTTCTCTTTTTCAAATATGTGAGTTTTACTTTCTGACTTGAAAAGAAAATATTCAGCACAAACTACCAGGAGCACCAAATGCTAAGGGCAGTGTGGGAAACCTGTATGGAATTGCTGATATGGAAAAGGCATTTCTATTAACAGATGTAATTAAATTCTAATTTTACAGACAAAATGTTCAATTGGTTATAATTCTTATTTGTTTTTCCCATCCCAATACATAATTGCCTTCTCTTCTCCATGAGATAAAGTGAGCATAGCCTTACACTAAAAGCTTTTGTTCCCTGATACCTCCTTTGTTCATCTCTTCAAATGGAAACACCAAGAATTGCTAACCAGTTTCAGCCTGGGGCAACTGGGTAAGTTACCATTACTTTAGAAAATGGGAGAAGGCAAAGGTATTATTAAGAGAACTTTTCCTGCAGGAACTTTCACATAATTGTTTTGACCTCAAAGTAACTATTTTATGTTACAGGACAGTAGACTACTTTGCTTGCCTGTGTGCCTTTAAGTAGAGCCCCAGCAGGTGGATAATGGCCATGAAATCTAACAACCATGATAATAATTGCAAAGGCATTTAGGTCCCACATTACCGTTGTAAGAAGATGATTGAACTACATTTGTGATTTTGAATTGATATAGAGATGTCCCTGATTAGTAATATTGCATAGTGGAAAGAAATTCAGACCAGAGATCAGGAAGCCATGTTTTTATCCCAGCCCGTCATCATCAAGGGTGTAACATTGGATGAATGACACAGGGTCTCTGCTCCTCAGTTTCCAAATCTGTAAGATGAAGGAGTTGGACCAGGGCTTCTGTCGTCCTTTCCAGTTTAATAGGTTAAGATTCTATGAAGTGGTCTATTGGGTAGAAGCATAGCCCAATCTTCACATTCTCTTTCTTCTGAGAGTGGGTACCAAGGGATGATTTGAATAGTGTTGCCCTGTGCAGTTTAGGAATCTAACAAGACCATCTCTAACTACTTCTAGTGATTAGAAGTAGAATTACTATCTGCCAAGTTTTTAAAGTTTTCTTAATGCCATTTATTTTCTTTATATACATCTCTGCAGAAATATTTCATTTTACTTGTAAATATTTCCTTCAAATTTCAGAGCAGAGCTCCTAATTCTACTATTCAAAAATCTAGTTTTCAATTCTCTGAACTTTTCATATTTTACAAACCACTATCACATATCCTGTAAAAAATCTATTCTTGAAGAGGTCCTGCTCAGCATTTACTCCCTGAGGTGTAAGTTTTCCACAATGAAAACAAGATTGCATCTCACCACATAGTGTATTGTCTTCTTGGATATGTATAATAGCCACCATAATTTTAATGATTAGGAAATACATCTTTATCTTTCTTTTTTTTAATATTATTTATTTTTGAGAGAGAGAGCACGAATGAAGGAGGGAAAAGAGAGAAGGAGACAGAGAATCTGAAGCAGGCTCCACGCTGTCAGTGCAAATCCCAATGTGGGGCTTGAGCCCACAAACCCTGAGATCCTGACCTGAGCCAAAATCAAGAATTGGACACTCAACTGACTGAGCTACCCAGGTGCCCCATCTTTATTTTCTTATTGTTTTTCTCTTGGTTTAGTTTATTCTAGTTTTGTTAATCAGGTGGGATTTTTTTTTGTAGGGGGTCTATTACTTCTGGAAATGGATTTATCCTTCTAAGCCTATCATTTTATCCTGACCTAACACAAAAGCCATTTCTGTGAAGATGTGATGCTTCTCTGGATCTTTTCCAGCTCCTTTGTTTTTATTGTGTTTAATTATTTCTTCCTAGAGACAAAGAAGAAATTCTGAACTTTCTTTCTAATCTGATGGTCATTTGACTGATAAGTGAACTACCTTAATCCAACATTTACAGACTCTCAATGATTCATGTATCTCCTATTCCGTTGCTGCAATTATTACTTCAATATTTGATACATTTAATTCAAAGGTAAACTAAAAACATTTGAGTTGAATTTGGTGGGTTCCTTTGTGTTACCTTGGTCAAACATGGTTTGGGTAGTGAAAATCCATGTGCAATATCAACTGGAATCAAAAGCACCCAAATATGAAAGTTGTGTGTGTGTGCATGCGCGCGCACACACGCACACGCACACACTTATCTGAGAACTGAGATCAGTGTAATGACCTGGAATTTGCTGCAATAGGAAGTAAGAAGGGATAACACTTTTACTTAATGCTAACCTCATACCCTATGCTAACATCTCACCTACTGAAATAATACACTGACTTCCTAAAACCAGAATCCAGAGGTGCCTTATGTTGAACATTAGGCAATTGTTGCGACAAAGGTAATGAGCCAGTAAATCTCAAAGTTAGGCATGGTTTTAAATTTAACCTATGGATACACCAGGCGTGCATGGGTGGCTCAGTCGGTTAAGCATCTGACTCTTGATTTCAGCTCAGGTCATGATCTCATGGTCATGAGTTGGAACTCCATCAGGCTCCTCGCTGGGCATGGAGCCTACTTAAGATCCTTTTTCTATTCCTCTGCCCCTCCCCTCCCTGCACGCACTTGCGCATTCTCTCTCTTAAACAATTTTTTTTTAATTTTTTAAAAATAAAATTAACCTATAGATGCACAATAATAAACAGTGTTGGGGGCAACCAACACTGGCATTGAACATGAAATTATATTGTCAAGCATTCTGGTAAATATAGTCAAAATATTTTTGGTAAATGAACTTCTTACCATTTCTATGTCTTTATTAATGCCACAACATGGAGTCACCTATTTTAATATTTTATGGCATATACTAATGATAATTTTATTTCTATTTAATATTTAAAGAGAAGATTTTCACATGTTTTTTTCTCTTCAAGTATCTTATACACATGTTATTTTTATCTTATTTACAAATTAAGCACATTTAAATTACTAATCTACTTTTAAATTTTAAATGAGAAATGCTTTTAAAAAAAGCAACAGGAATTAGACATCGAATGCCCAAAATATTGAAAACATAATCCCTTTAAAAATATCCACCATCTCTCTCCTCCCTCTCCTTCTAATTCAAACTAGTTAGTTTCCTTTGAAGATGTCTTTTGCCAATGTTTCTGCAAACTATTTTTGTTTGAAAATTTCAGGGTGGAATAGTTTTTTAGATGAAGGAAACTGTATTTGCAATTACAGCTTATAAAGTAAAGAAAACCATAAAGTTCCTTTGGCATCAATTTGACTCAAGGTCAAAATTAGATTTCCTCTTCCTACAATATTTGAATTATAAACCTCTCTTCTTGTAAGTAGATTTGAAAGGTCAGCTGGAAATTGCAATATATTGTATGAATACTAGAGTTACAGTACAATTTGAAGTGAACAGCTCACTTAATTTTGGCCTTCTTCCATTACAGTATGATTTTTCAGTCTTAGTACTTAATATACAGGGGGTGGGTTTCAATTGTACAATGATGCCATTGTGGATTTTCTTAATTCAATAACAAGTTATGCTTAAAAATTTTCAGATTAACACTATTAAATATGGAAATCACTTATTTTCATGTCAGGCTGTGTGGTGATACTGATGGTTAATAGTACAAAGAAAGGTATTGGGGTCTACTATGAGACACAATTATTTATAAGGTGCTGTGAGAAAATAAAAAAGGTACCCGTGGAGAGATAATTCCTGCCCTCCAGGATTCTATAATACATAGCTGTTTTTTTAAAGCTTTCATGCCAAACATTTGCAAATCAATCTCCATGAAAATACCCTTTGAGTAGGGCAGCATGGGGATCTGGCTAGAAAAATCACTTCATGTCCTCTCATCAACTTGCATTTGAATGCATCATATTACTTATGATGGTGCCTAAAAAATTCAAACTCATTTTACCTCAATTACTTAATATATATTAGGCTGTTTATTTATGAAGTCACAAATCACTGAGCTGAAAAAGACCCAAAAAAGTCCTCTGAAGAGGCAGGGAAAAGTCTCTCTTCCTTGTTAAGAAATTAGACTTTAAGAGAAACATAAAGTCATTAAAGGGTTTGCTATGGTCTGAATATTTATGTCATCCCCAAAACTCATGTGTTGAAAACATAATGCCTAAGGTGATGGTATTAGGAGGTGGAGCCTTTGGGGGTGATTAGGTCATGAGGGTGGAGCCCTCATGAATGGGATTAATGCCTTTATAAAAGGATACAGAGAAGTCTGTGGTCTGTAATCTGGAAGGGGGCTTCATAGAACTCAACCACCAACTCTGATTTCAGACTTCCAGACTCCAAAACTGTGTGAAGTAAATTTCTGTTGTTTATAAGGTCCCCAGTCTATGGTATTTTTTAACAGCAGCCTGAATGGACTCAGATAGGGTTGTTAGGCCAGAATTTAAGATTAATGTAATTTGATAAATAAATCTGGCTCATGATCAAGCAATGAGAATAACATAAAAGCACTACAAAGTAATAAATTCCAGTGCCTGATAAGAGGGCCACACCTAAGTCTTTTCTGCAAGTGGGCAGCAGCAGGTGGGTTATCAAGGCTACCTTCGTTATTTGGTTACCTTTCCACTAATCTCCTTGATTTCCTCAGCCCTCATCCGAGTGTGAAAATGTGCTGAGGACAACTTGGGCTTTGGGTAAAGATATGCTCCTTAGCTTTCCCCCAAGATTATTAAAAACCTGATATCAGTGATATGGCAATGATTTCCATCATAATTTATTGCATCTAGAGCTACAAGTAATTTTTTTGTCATGAAGACAAATCTTTTTAAAAATTTTCTTGATCTATATAGTATAAGTAGGCCTCTTTAAGATTAGACTATCTACATATTAGGCAATATAAATGTTTATTATCTCTGGCTTAAGTGGAGAGTTGTGTGTTTATTGACTTTTAACGTTTCAAGAATGAAAGTAGGGAAGAGTATATGGATCCCATGTATCTAGCTTCAACTATTACCAACATGTAGCCAATTTTATTTCATCAGTACTTCATCCATTTTTCCTGTTCCCCCTACCTTTGCCCTCAAAGTATGATTTTAAAGAACAGACCAGATATCATGTTTCATCCATAAATTTAAGAGGAGGTTTTGATGTCAGTAGATCACTGGTCTCTCCATGACTTACAACTACTTTGGAAAAGTTCACGTTGTCCAAGTGGCCATTTGCTGTCAAGAATCCTTGATCCCGGCCATAGTTCTCTACTCTCAAACATCTTCACTGTGTATACTTCCTACACCACTCACTGTCAGGGGGATTACCTTCAGTTTACCCATGGTTATTAATGTTAATATGGCAACTTGTTAAAAGGTATCCAAAGGAATCACTACTCATTCATCCATCCATTCACTCATTTATTCATTTAATACAAATTTGTTGTTCTAGACACTGGAGATATATGTTGTGCAAATTAGGTAAAGAACTTATTCTCCAAACTTACTTTCTACAGTTCTGATAAAGAGGCAACCACTATGTGGAAGAGTACCTCTTTGGAGAGCTACTGACATTCCTGATTCCACTTTATTTTCCCTCTGGAACACTCTTTACACCCTTATAGCAGCCTACACTTTTTATATGAGGGTTAACAAATTTCCCATATGACTATTGCTGCCATGCTCCCCAGCTCCCACTGCCTGCCCTACAGATTGCTCCAGCAAGGTCTGGAAAAAATGTGAACAACCACATCTTCATCTCTAAAGTATTAATGGTTTAAAAAAAATAAATAAAATAAATAAAGTATTAATGATTTTTAAAAAGTAACTGGTGTCTAAAACTCATGACTTTAAGAATGAAATTTTTAAATAATTACATGACAGCATTCAGAAAATATGTATGTCTCTACATAAAACTGTATAATTTAGTAACTATGATGTGTTATTTAAAAATGAATGACTAAGCAAAATCAGTTCCCTTATATATCAATCTCTAATTTAAAAACTTGATGTTTAGGGCTATAAAAGTTATCTTTGTTTTTTGCAACACTGAATACTATCTAATTCAAATTCCTTTAGAAAGCCATCTGTAGTACTTTGAGTTTTTGTGTTTCCCAAACTGACTTTTTCTCTTGACAAGTACTTGATACAGAAAAACTCAATTATTTAAGCACACAATACATACCTGTCATGAAAAAGAAAGCAAAATAATAAGCAATCACATAGAAGTTTTCTACTTTTAAAAATTTAGATTAAAATGGTTTTAGCTATTTATTTTTATTTCCTCAATCAACAAAAATTAAATTGTAATATGCTATAAGGAATATTCTGCCTTTGCTTCTTGGCAGATTGAGAATAGAAATGGCTTCTAATTTTAAAGATTGAAAAGATTTAATAACTGGATGAATTATATTTTAAAATTCCCATTAATTTATTTTCAAATGAGGAAAACCCACAACTTTGAGAACTGATTATTATGGGAGGAAAAAAGGGCCTTGATTTGTAATTGTACCCAAATATGAAAGCCTACATTTTGTAAGCATAAAGATTACATTCTCTTCAAAAGATTTGCAAATTCTCATAGGCACATAACTTAGAGAATGAGAAGATTGTAATTTGAAAAATTACAGATTTCATTGTTTTTTTGATGTGTGAAACCTATAAACAAATATCAAGAGATTGTATTGCAAGACTGAAAATCCCTTGTTTAGTTTTGTAAGGGACATTGCCCTATGTGGGTTACAACCCTAACTTAAAAGAAAAATGCAGAGTAATGCAAAAGACACTCTAATCACTGCATCTAATTACAAAGAAGAATAACACAGTAAAAAAATTTAAGTGTCCTTGGGCAGGCGTGTGGTCTAGTGGTCAGAACATGAGATTTCAAGTCAGTAGTCTAAATTTCTATTTTAAACACCACTTCTAAATTTCTCCATGACTTTGGGCATGACATGAACTTTATTTTTAAATATGAAATTGAGAGTCATGCTTGATAATTATAAACTAGTCTTTTAATCCTCTATGAGAGGTATAAGTCTAATATTATAAAAAAAATTAACAGAGGGAGAGGTGTTTTCTTGACTTCTTGGTGATAAAAAACTTACTTGACATCATGCTCTGTCTCTCTCTCTCTCTCAAGAATAAATAAAACATTAAAAAATTAAAAAAAAACTTACTTGACTGAAAGAAAGTTCAGGTAAATATAAATGAATTTAGAAATGTTTTCTTTACCATTTGCCAGTAGCACTGCTATACCCATGTATTATTTCAGAGTTCGTTCAGGGCATTATTTAACAATTGACTTGCTGATATGGTGACTGATTCCAATAGTTTTCCTCTAAATTTCTCCTTTGCTTTTGAGGAAATAGTCCTCAATGGAGCCAACACTACTCTTTTTATACTAATTGTTATTGTCACTCTAAGGAACTTGTACTCCACCCTGATGTGCCTGCTTTGTACTTTGTTTATGTGTAGTGTTTTTTAAGTGTTCCTCCAAGTGTAGTAAGTACAGACAAATTACCATGTAAGTTTTCTTTGAACTACTGCTAGATTTCTAGGGATGAATGCAGGTAAGTGATTCAAATTCTAACATACCTCTATAAATCAATTACGTCAGTAATTTTCACTGGGAATAATTAACATTTGAATTCAAGGAATGTGATCTGACTTGCAGGACTGTTTTCTTCTTTCTTTCTCTTTCTTCCCTTTCTTTCTTTCTTTCTTTCTTTCTTTCTTTCTTTCTTTCCTTCTTTTCCTCTTTCTTTCTTTCTTTCTTTAAATACCTTACGGATTTTTCTGAGTATGATAATCTTGTATGCTTTTTAGTCCTTAGTTTAACTAAAGACTGTGCTTTATTGTTGGGAGAATCTACCCAGTCTAATTTGCTAAAATTGTTAGTGTACAAATTAGAAACAACAAGCAAAGTCAGGAATATCATGGGGTATTAATACAGCATGCAGTAAGGTTATACATGTGGCCAAAATTTCAACCCCAACAAGAACCTTCAGTGTCTGATCTATTGCACATTTTCCAGGCAAAAAGTGATCTTTAAAAAACAGCAATTTATCAAGATAATGCCTCATGAAAGGAAATGGAGACCATTATATGCCAAGTAAAACAGCTTGAGGACAAATCTTGTTTTATGTTTCCCTGATTAGAAATGCAGTGTCAGAACGCCTTGCTCAAGTACTTAAAGCATGATTATGTGGTCCAAATCTCAGGTGAGAAATCACTGAGTTAAAGGATCACATCCCAACAGGGTCAGTTTGGTCTTCTGGCATTATATAGGAGGAAAATTAGAATTGAGCTTTCCTTAAATATGTCCTCTAGGAGAGATCTTCGAATGGAATCCTTGTGTGGGCTTGCAGTAGTTCTAACAGCTTTGGAGAATGCCTCTAGATTTTAACATTTATTTATGTTAAATAAAAAAGGGGGAAATCCAACTTATTAAGATCGTGAGATCAAAGTTATCTGTTTTTTAAAACCTGAACATTTAGGAAAATATTAGTAGTAACTATTTCAAATGCAGAAAATTAGTCCTTATTAAGTCCACCAAAGTCCACTTCTCAATTCCTGCTTGGGCCTGTTCATTGAATCTTGCATTCGAAAGCAGTAACAAGAAAGAGAGTAATTTCTTAAAATTTGTTACCTTAGTGACGGGGTTTTGGGGTTATGGTGGGGTTCAGCACCGATGGCCAAGAAAGAATTCTTGAAGATGTCTTTGATGCAAAAAGGTGACTTTATTAAAGCACTGGGATGGGGGCGCCTGGGTGGCTCAGTCGGTTAGGCATCCGACTTCGGCTCAGGTCATGATCTCACGGTCGGTGAGTTCGAGTGCCGTGTCAGGCTCTGTGCTGACAGCTCAGAGCCTGGAGCCTGTTTCAGATTCTGTGTCTCCCTCTCTCTCTGACCCTCCCCTGTTCATGCTGTCTCTCCCTGTCTCAAAAATAAATAAACATTAAAAAATTAAAAAAAAAAAAAAAAAAAAAAAAAAGCACCGGGATGGGACCTGTGGGCAGGAAGAGCTGCACTGGGGTTATGAAGAGTGACTGATAATATACTCTCAGGTTGGGAAGGGGTTAGGGACAGTGTAAGTCTCTAAGGAATTTTGGAAGCAACAGGACCTTGAGGGGCTAGGTGTTATTAGGAAAACATCATTTATTACTGTTTAGTAAAACCTCAATCATGAGATCCTTCAGATGTATGTCAGGGGCCATATGCTTGGAGTATAATTGCCGACATATACTTGGGGGTTAAAGATAAAGGAGGTTTGCAAAGGAATTTTTATGTATTTAAGGAGACTCACAGGATCCTGAGGGGTGGGAGATCAGGATAATGTTAAGCCAAGATTCCCTTTTGCCCCTAGCAAGTATCATGGAGGCAACTGAGTTCCTAGAGGAAGGTCACTCTGCTTGTCTCAAGGACTCATCGATGGGCTGTAGGCAGTAAGGGAATTTAATTTTTCATTTGCCTTTGTTTCCCACATCACCAGGGCAAGCACTTAAACCCCCTTACATCTTGATGAGGGTGATATTAGGACTTCAGGAAATGGAGTCTATAAATTTCTAGAGATTAGGCTATGGATAAAATGGCCTTTTTCTTGCAGTTTACTAAGCTATCCGTAAACTGAAAGAAACTCCTGTCCTGCATGACTGTGATCTCTATCAGCCAACCATCTGCTTTCTTTCCTTTCCCTGTACTTGGGCATCCAGGAGTGTCTGAGGAATATCACACATATCCCACCTGGGGGTGGGGGACTGTTAGCCTGTACTCTGCCCTCAGCTTGCTCCTCGCTCCCTAATCATTAGTTATAAAACATTAATTTCCCTTTTTGAATCACACCGTTTGATTCTTCCTGCTCTTTATGGGTTTCCAAATTCACCCACCTACCCACTCCCTAAATATACAATGGATATAGATTTAAAGTAACAAAAACACCTCCTACATATATGATGCTGTCCCTCTGAGGAGGGCAAGGTGGAAAAATAATTTTAACCATGGGCATAATGGGTCAAGTTCTAGAATAGGGAGTGTAGGATTTTCACTTAATTCTTCAGAAGACATTTTTCAAAGTATCAATTATAATGATAAATTTTAATTCTCTGACTAGCTTAGTTGATACTTGAACTTTCCCCAAGAGTTCATATTTCCTCCTGTTAGCTCCAGTTTTATCCAATATTACAACCTAATTCTTGCGTTCCAATTCTAAAGCTGCTAGAGTACTTAATACAGACATAGGACATTTGGCTTTGGTGCAGTAGAGCCGGAAACCTAACTGTAAACTCTGGGAAAAGAGAGTACCTCTGTTGTCTCAATGTATTACTTGTCCTATAGCATTCACATTTTGGTTTTGACATAGCAAAGTTATCTCTAAAAAGTTATCATGGGGGGCGCCTGGGTGGCTCAGTCGGTTAAGAGTCCGACTCTTGGTTTCGGCTCAGGTCATGATCTCACAGTGTGTGAGTTCGAGCCCCGCGTCGGGCTCCGTGCTGACAGCACAGAGCCTGCTTGGGATTCTCTCTCTCTCCCTCTCTCTGCCCCTCCCCCACTCACTCTCTCTGTCTCTCTCTCAAAAATAAATAAATAAAACTTAAAAAAAAAATTTAAAAAAAAGTTATCATGGAATCAGAAATAATTATTTTAACAATGGTTTTCTGTCATTTTCACCTTGAGTTCATTTTACATTCAAAGTGTGCTACAAACAGTTCCTGTGTTTGATAACCACAAAACAGAATTTTAACTGTTGTAACTGAGAACCTATAAAAATGGTAACATATATGATAATCACTAGTAAAATACTACATTCTACATTACTACATTAACATGCATTAATACTATCAAAAAACTACATTTAGTATTTTACTAAATGTAATGATTTTTTGTATGTAAATGTAATGAGTATTTTACTAAATTATACCAAATATAGCTTTGTTAACTTTTACAATCATTAATATTTATCACGATAGAATTTTATAACAGAAGTATTTACTGTTTAGGATTAGGTTCAATGGTGAGAGACTAAACCCCAAATTACAGAATTTAAATGAGAGAGAAGTTTCTTTCTTATCTAAAATCTAGAAAGCAGTTCAGGATATTATGGATACACATTCAGACTCAGGCTCTTCTCATCATCTCCAATATTCAGTTTCTAGTTTGTGATTTGATGTGGCAGCTCTACCTCTAGCTGTTGCATTCATAGTCTTGGTAGAAGGAACTAAAAATAGGCATTCCCCACCCAGAACAATTCGTTGTAGCTTTTATGACTAGCATGTGATCATGATTCTTTGACATAGTTAGCATATTCATAATTTTTAATTCTTTTGTCATTGTGTTTGTTTATATGTTTCCTATATTAAAAGATAATTTTCAGGAAAAGGTAAAGTTGTGGCTCTCACACCAAAGCAATCTTGAGAAAGAAGAACAAAGGTGAAGACATAACATTTCCTGATTTCAAACTATATTACAAAGCTATAGTAATCAAAACAATATGGCATTAGAAAAGAAAACAAAAACAGAGACATAAGGGCACCTGGATGGCTTAGTCAGTTAAGCGTTGGACTCTTGATTTTGTCTCAGGTCATGATCTCACAGTTTGTGAATTCACGCCCCACAATGGGCTCTGTGCTGACAGTGTGGAGCCTGGTTGGGATGATCTCTTTCCCCCTCTTTTGTGGCCCCTCCCCTCTCAAAAAAAAAACAAATCCACTTTTTATTTTTTTTTAATTTTTTTAAAAGGTCTTTTTAATTTTTTTTTAACGTTTATTTATTTTTGAGACAGAGAGAGACAAAGCATGAACGGGGGAGGGGCAGAGAGAGAGGGAGACACAGAATCGGAAGCAGGCTCCAGGCTCAAGACATCAGCCCAGAGCCCGACGTGGGGCTCGAACTCACGGACCGCGAGATCGTGACCTGAGCTGAAGTCGGACGCTCAACCGACTGAGCCACCCAGGCGCCCCACAAATCCACTTTTTAAAAAAATTTTAAAAAAAAGACACATAGATCAATAGAACAGAATAGAAAGCCCAGAGCTACACCCATTCATACACACTCAATTAATTTATAACAGGGGAGCCAAGAATATACAATAAAGAAATAAATGGTTTCTTTAATAAAAGATATTGGGAAAACAGGACAACCATATGCAAAAGAATGAAACTGGACTACTATCTTATACCATACACAAAAATCAACTCAAAACGGATTAAAGACTTGAACATAACACCTAAACCATGAAACTCCTAGAAGAAAACACAGGCAGTAAGCTCCTGGACATCAGTCTTGATGATGATTTTCTGGATTTGACACCAAAAGCAAAGACAACATACGTGAAAATAAACATGTGAAACTACATCAAATTGAAAAGCTTCTGCACAAAAAAAGAAACCATCAACAAAATGAAAAGACAACCTATCGAATGAGGGAAAATATTTGCAAATTATGTATCTGACAAGGGATAAATATCCAAAATACATAAAGAACTCATACAACCCAATAGCAAAAAACCAAACAATCCAATTAAAAACATGGGCAGAGGATCTGAATAGACATTTTTCCAAAGAAGATACACAGATGGCCAACAGATAACATGAAAAGATGCTTAACATCACCAATCATTAGGGAAATGCAAACCAAAACCACAATGAGATGTCACTGTGAGAATGGCTATTATAAAAAAGACAGGAAATAACAAATTTGGATAAGGATGTAGACAAAAGAAAACCCTTCTGCATTATTGGTGGGAATGTAAATTAGTGAAGCCACTATAGAAAACAGCAATTCCACTTCTGGGTATTTATCCAAAGGAAACAAAAACATTAATTGGAAAAGATATCTGTACCCCCATGTTCGCTGTAGTTGAAATATGGAAGCAACCTAAGTGTACATCAATGGATGAATGGATGAAGAAAATGTGGCACATATATATAACAGAATATTATTCAGCCATAAAAAAGAAGGAAATCCTACCATTTGCAACAACATGGATGGATCTTGAGGGCATTATGGTAAGTAAAACAAGTCAGGCAGAAAAAGACAAATATCTCAGTTATATGTGGAATCTAAAAAAAAAAAAAAATTTGAAATCATAGATACAGAGAACAGATTGGTGACTGCCCAGAGATGGGGATTTGGGGGTAGGTGAAATGGGTAAAGCTGGTCAAAAGGTACAAACTTCCAGTTATAAAGTAAGTCCTGGTGATATTATGTCCAGCATGGTGACTATAGCTAATAATACTGTATTGTGTATTTGAAAGTTGCTAAGAGAGTAGATTTCTCATTACAAGAAAAAAAAATGTAACTATGAATGGCGATAGATGTTAAGTAATTTTATTGTGGTGATCATTTCACAATATATACAAATATCAAATCATGATGTTGAGTACCTGAAGCTACTATAATGTTTATGTCAAGCATATCAATAAAAAAAGCAGACACACTTGAATGAGTTTAATCAACTGATCTGTTTTGTAGTCAGCAGTATACTATGGGATTAATATAATCCCATATATATGATAACATTATTATATCTGATAGCTCTTTATGCTAAATTTAAAACAAGTACCATGCCATGGTTCTTAAAATCCAAGGTAATGGAGTCAGACATGGACTTTTCTAGTTACCAGTTGAATGACCTTGGCTCAAACCTAGTTTCTCTACTATAAAATGAATATAAGAACTATCTCAATGGATTTTTATAGAATTAAATCAATTAATAACATGTCTATGTAAAAATAGACCACAATATTGGACACACAATATATACACAAAAAGGATTAGTTCCTTCACTGTCTTAGAAAGCAAAGCTAAAATAGCTAAAATAGAGCAGTGGCTTTTTTCCTCTCTTTTTTTTCTTTCCTTCATTCCTTCGTTCCTTCCTTCCTTCCTTTCTTCTTTCCACTTCTTTCTACCTTTCTTTCTTCCTTTCTTTCTTCCTGTCTTCCTTCTTTCCTTCCTTCCTTCCTTCCTTCCTTCCTTCCTTGCCTAAGAATGACTTTGGGGTTGTTAAAAATGGAGATTTCTGGGCCTTATCTCCTGAATCTGAATCCTCAGGTCTAGAGCAAAAGAGCATGAAGATGACTTTTGATGCAGATGGTCCCTAGATCCCTCTTGAGAATAAAGTGGTTCGGGTGACAGTGCACCAGGTGTTGGTAGATGCGGGGCAGTTGATCTCTGATCTAGTTTGCCTTTCTCACAGACTTAACATATGGCTTATGGCAAGATATTTCCTTTCTATACCTCCTTTGGCCATCTGTAAACTGTGGGTAATAACTACACCTTTATCATAAAATACTAAATGAGAATTTAGAGATCAAATCTATTGCTTGGTCCCAGGAGAAATTTTTGTAAGTTTCAAATAATAGAATAACTTTTGTGAGTTAATGACTTGTAAAGTTAAAATTTATAAAGTAATAACTTTTGTTAAGTTTTCAAATAATGGCCAAGAAAGGGAGAGTTAAAGTTTTAAAAGGAATAAAACCAAGAGAAAATGTGTTTGGCACAAGGCAGAAAATTATGTTTGGAATGAGGCAGGACAAAAATTGAAAAGGGACTAGAGACAAGCAAAACAGAGATGCAGCAAAAATATGGGGCAGATTAGCAACCAAATACCAAATCTCGTATGTTTATTTTGCAAATTGAAGAATTAATAGTTACACACTCAGAAAAGGAGAGGAGTTCAAAGGAAAAGTAGCAAAAGGTACAGGGAGAAAAAGAATGAATACACGAGGGAGGAAAACTGAAGGTCACACGCAAAAGGAAGGCAGGGGGGTTCCGAAATTTGTCTCTTGCCTAATTATTACTTTAAAATCCATAAAAGAAAATTCTGCCAAAGGAAAAAAACTATGCAGAATTTTTGAAGGGAAGAGCACAGAACTTAGAGCCTAAAGGGCAATTTGTAGTGGGGAGATTTTTGTTTTAAGTCAGCAAATACCCACACAAGGATTTCATTGAGGGAAATTTGATTATAAAGTCACTAGGGATGATTTAAGGCTCTTTCGTTGACTCAGATGCCAGGATGAAAGACTAACTTTCAGGAATAGACCAATTTAAAAAACATTTTGAAAAAATATGTGTGAGAGGAGAAAAGCTTCTGGCTGTTAATACTATTAAAATAGCATATGGCATTTTCAAATGAACATACTATTTATAACACTGATAGGAAGGGATCACATAAATGGTAAAAATCCTGAAAAAAATTGAATGGGGAAAAAGAAATTATAAAAGCGTAATGAAACATCTATAGCAGAGTAATTCAATTTATTAGTTTGTGCTTGTCCTCTCTCTATTTCCCTGTATTTTTCTCTCCCTCCATTTCAAGCAGACAGCTATGCTTTGGATCCCTTTTATCAGGGAAGTTTTGTAGCTACGGTTCCCTTTGTCAGGTGTGATTTAAAGGAAAAAGTTCCATGTATTCAAACTTCTTCCATCTTTTGTAAAAGCTAAAATTCATCAAAAATATTGTGGTAGGGACCCCATTGGGGAGTGGAGAAAGGGCAGCCAGAAAGAAAGGTATGGACTGTGCCAGTTGAGTTTTGAAATGTTCTAAAGTGTTTCTATGCGTGAAGAGGACCCCAGTACTTAACAACTGTTGTGCTTTTTATAGCAGCCAATTTATTCAAGTTGTAAATGTAAAACTAATTTTTCTTAAGCTTTGAGACACAATTTGGAAATCTAATAAATTCACTTTATTTTATTTTACGGTGAATTTCCAAAATTATGGAGTAGTTCATGCTTACAAAAGAATATATGTATATATAAGTGCAAATACACACATATATAAAATGATACATATAAAATAATATGTATGATTTAAAAAAAAAATAAACATCCATATAGCTACCACCCAGTTTAAGAAAAGGAACATTGCCTTGGAAATCCTTCCAGCCTCTCTGTGATTATCCTTATCACCTTTTCCAGAAGTAACTACCTATCTTATTATTTATAATTCCTTTTCTTTCCAAAATAGCTTTTTCTATAAATGAGTGTGTATATTCCTAAATCACATTTAGTTTGATATGTCTTTGAACTTATATGATATCACACCTTATGTTTGTCTGTAATTTACTTTTTTACTAACATTATATTTCTGACAATCACCTAAGTTATTGCCTTTGGTTATAGTTTGCTTATGTTTCAATGTTGTATAATATTCCGTAATTTGAATAAACAAGAATTTATATATCCATCCTTCTGTCAGTGGACATTTTGGAGTAGTGGTTATTTTAGTAGTAAACAGAATGAACCAATAACTTAAATCCAGTTTTCTGGAAGGCTCTCTGAAGCTTTTGTACAATTCTGGGATTGTACAATTTTGTATAGTTATTAGGAGCCCCACTAATGATTGAGAATGAATTACTCTCCAGGTTTACTAATCTGAGGGTCAGAGTTAAATTTAAATTGGCTTTAAAAAACAGTATGGTACTTTCTGCAGACCTGAGTTAGTGGATAAAGATTCACACTGGTCTCAGCTGGAGCTTTAATACTATTTGCTGATCCTTTTACTATTCCCCCTTTCATCCCACCTACCACCTCAAGCTGCTACTATAAACTTCTACCATTCTCCTCAGGGCCCCGACTCTTACATTCTCAACTGATGGTCTTGTTTCCTTCATGGATTTCCTGTCCATCTGTCTCCTAACATGATCTATGTCCATATATATCCTTCCCTCCAGGGTCAGAGGAAGAAGTGTTCCTATGTTAGGAGGAGTTAGCTACTCCTCTGAAAGGCTGATTACCCTCCTGCCTCTTGTCTTCTGTAGCTACCTAGACTATCTGTACTGTCAATTTCCCTGATATTCTCACCTATAAAACTGGTGAAATATATATTTTTTAATGTCTATTTATTTTAGAGACAGAGAGAGCACAAGTGGGGGAGGGGCAGAGAGGGAAGGAGACAGAATCTGAAGCAGGCTCCAGGCTCTGAGCTGTCGGCACAGAGCCTGATGCAGGGCTTGAACCCACAAACCATAAGATCATGACTTGAGCCGAAGTTGGACACTTAACCTACTGAGCCACCCAGGCGCCCCAAAACTGGTGAAATCTTTAGCAGTCTTCATACTAATTGTTTGGTCCTAAGTTCCCTTCTAGTCATTCTGCTTTGCCTTTTTTTCATTGCCAACTTTCCAAAAATATTTATTCTAAATTATTCCACATCTCTAGTTTAGTCTCCAAGGCACTGTATAATCTGGCTCTGACCCCCATACTTAATGCTAAAATTTCTCTTGCAAAGGTAACAAAGGCCCAGGCCCCAACTTTGGATTCCTTTTGACAGTTTTCAACACTGCTTTTGACACTGTAAACTAAACCTTCCTTAAAGATCTCCCCTCTTCACCTGTCTTAAGGAATTCCTATCTCTCTGACCATTCATTTTCAAGTTCCATCATTGAATTTCTCTTCCTGGAGATAATTCTTACAGACTCTTCAGAGTTTTGATCTTGGCCAACACTGTTTCCACTTATCCAACACTGTTTCCTTGGGCCATCTTATATGCCTCCATATGTCTAAATCCTAATTGGCATATACCTTCTCCTTTGAGATCCAGATCAATATATTCACGTCAAACTCCACAAGAGGCTGAGGTGAGAATAATGGGAGGACAACCACCTACCTTAAATAGTGAAGTCAGGGTAGACTTCTTTAGAGAAGTGTAAGTTGAAACTTGAAAAAATTAAGAGCTCGCCAAAAAAAAAAAAAAAAAAAAAGGCAGAAAAAAGAGTAAACCAGGTAGAGAAAGGCCACAATCAGTAAGGTTCAAAGAGTTGGTTTTTCTAGGAAATTAAAGACCGGTATGGCTGAAACACCAGGGGCAAAAGAGAAAACAGAAATGAGTTTCCTAATGCTGAACCTGCTCACCCAGAACTGTGCAGCACTGGTCCAGAACAGGCCTCTTCCCATCTTTGCCCAGGGAAAAAGCCTGCCTTTAGAGCCTCTTTTTAGGCAGCCTTATCACCAAAGGGACAAAGGAAAAGTTGAGCTGAGCACAGCCAGTATACTCTTCCTAAATTTTCCAATCAGACAAGTTTCTCTACCTCTCCAGGCAGAATGAATAAAGAAGCAAAGATAGGTATTCTCAAAGGAGTCATCATAATAATTGCCCATGTAATTTAAGCCAGACACAAAAGGTAAAGGGAAAAGGGGATTGATTGATAATGAAAATGGGTGGGATCAGGGTCCTGGGAATCTCAATTAAATAGACAGATTGTGGCTGGGGGAGTTCTACAGGAAAAGAGTATAAAAGGATAAAAGGATAATGGCCCAAAGCCAGATATCAACAGCCCAGATTTCAGTGGTACCAAACTTTGGTTCTGATCGATTCAAAAAAATGACTGTGGTAGTATGGCTATGATGTAATGGAGGAATAGTTGTTGGAGGTGAGAAGATCCAAAAACTGAGAAAGCAGGTGGATAATGAATTATCCACACGAATGACACAGTTCTAGGGATGGCAAAGAAGGAGATGAAGAGAAAAACTGAATCAACAGCTGAAGTCTTCAGTGGTTAAGATGGGAGGGAGAACATTAAATATTGGTGATGAGGGGAAGAAGTGGGAATGAGTTTTGAAGAAAGAAAAGAAGGGTGTGAAATGGTTCGAAAGAGGCCATGGATACAAAGCCATCTACTCCACCTCTTGGCCCGAGATGCTTTGGGTGTGCGAGATAAGACAGCTTCCACATGTGCAGGCTGCAATAACAGCAAGGACTTCAGAATTGAGGCAGCTTTCAGTTGTGCAAGGAAGCATTCAAACAAGAAGTTGAGGTTGTAGGACAGTTTGCTGATCACAGAGTAAGACACTCTGGAGGGCATTTTGAAGATCACAGTGAAAGGATTTGGGAGTTAAGGAAGGGACAAGCAGGTCATCATTCATCTTGTACCCTGCGTCCTATTCACATAGAATACAACGTAAATAGTACTCCCTGAGTCCTGCATCATGAGGGCCCTGGGGCTAGTAACTGAAGAAGTATAAGGGTGGGCGTTTGGGGGAAGCTTGGCCCCAATAGAGATAAACAGAGGTAAACAGAGAACTATTTCTTGCAGTCTGTTAAGAAGGGTGGGATTTTGATTCTAATTTTAAGTTATCAATGTCTTTGTTGGTAATGCAGCTTTGGCAAGGGCTCATAATGGCTTTCCCAAAAGGTACTAAATCCTGATACTCTTACTTTCTAAATATTTCTCAAGTTAATCCTCTTTTCCCTCTCCCCACTTGTCACTGCCTTAGCTGAGGATCTTTTTCTTTTCCCTGGGTTTTTGCAGAAACCAGCATCATTATCAGCCCTGCCCCTATGGAGTCCTGTGTTTCCCCACCATGTCAATGCATATGGCATTTTTCTACCCATGCTATGCTTTCTCGTCCCTTTGTATTTGCTCTCTTCTCCTGCATTGTCTTTTCTCTCCTCTATGGTTATTCATATTTTGAGACCCATTTTGAGTACCATTCTTTTAATTTTTTGTAATGTTTATTTATTTTTGAGACAGAGAGAGACAGAGCATGAATGGGGGAGTGTCAGAGAGAGAGGGAGACACAGAATCTGAAGCAGGCTCCAGGCTCTGAGCTGTCAGCACCCAGCCTGATGCAGGGCTCGAACTCACAGACTGTGATATCATGACCTGAGCTGAAGTCGGATACTTAACCGACTGAGCCACCCAGGTGTCCCAAGTACCATTTTTTAATGCCTTTCCTGACCACCCCCACTATGATCTCACAGACATTACTATTCCCGATTTGTGACTCTGATACCTTGCAGGACTCATTTCTATTTGTCTCCCCAGTTATGCTGTAAATTCCTTGGGCCAAGAGTTATTTCTTATATCTATTTCTATCCATAGTGCTTCACACATAGTAAGTTGTCACTAAAAGTTTGTTGCATGGATGATATAATTCATCAAATAACCCATCCATCTACTATGTTTTACACCACAGGGTATCTCTCGATATTTTTCCTTTTTCTTCTTTCATTAACATCAAAGGAACGTGGTCCCCCACTTTCCTCTCATGTTCAGTCACAAAGCCCTACTCCCAGCTCTTTTATGCATCCAAAAGATGCTATCAGTTCTTTCATTCCCTCATTTATCTCCTCACTCTTTTTGAACTGGCTTTTTTCCCCTCTGCCATCAAGTATATTCAGGTTTTAATTATTCATCCCCAATATCACCACCTTGGCTATGCTACTCCTTGTAGACACTTTATTGTCACATCTTCCCACTAATGTGAGTTGCAAAAGTATCTATTTTTCTGCTTAAACAGCAGCAGCTGTCAAGATTGCGCACGCGCGCACACACACACACACACACACACACACACACACACAAAACCCCACAAAAACAAAAAATAAAACCCTTAAGAAAGTAAATATTTTCCTAATATTCCATAATTTAGCAAGACTAATGCACAAAAGCGAAGCCAAATTTTAGAAATAACTATTCGTTTTGGCCCATTTAATATTTTAGATAAAGGCTACCTTCTTTTTCAGGCCATGACTTGGTATCTTTGTTGCTCAGAGTCACATAGATAAAGCCCAGAAGGATAGACAGTTCTTAATCTTTGAATGATGACACTTTGAGAACCTGATAAAAGGTACATAGATCCCTACCCAAGAAAAATGCACATTGTCATTTTTTGCTTAGTTTCAGAGGTTCACAGATTTTCTGAAGCCCAAGCATGGACCTAGTTTTAAAATTCCAGTTTAAAATAGCAGTTATTAGAGATGGTTTAAAGGTTTCCTTTGTGTTCTTTATGTTCTAATTTTCCCAAAATGAAGATATTTTCTGTTGAGATATGTTTTCTAAAAAAAAAAAAAAAAATCCCATACTATCAGTATACTTAAAAAAATCTTGCAAAATAAATTTATTAAGTAGTGAACTTGTCCCAGACTGACAGACTTTGAATTAGAAATGGTTGCCATAGGGGTGCCTGGGTGGCTCAGTTGGTTAGGCTTCTGACTTCATCTCGGGTCATGGTCTCACAGTTTGGGTTCGAGCCCCATGTTGGGCTCTATGCTGACAGCCTGGAGCTTGGAGACTGCTTCGGATTCTGTGTCTCCCTTTCTCTCTGCCCCTCCCTTGCTTGCACTCTGTTTCTCTCTCTCTCTCAAAAATAAATAAAAACATTAAAAAAAAAAAAAAGAAATGGCTGCTATAGGAGGCACTCAGTTTTCCCATCTGTAAAATGGAGTAATTAACATTAATCAATCATTATGTTGTATAGATTAATACTTGCAAAATCCTAATAATTGTGATTTTTCCGTGCTCCCTCTGGGTAGTCTGTTATTTAGGTTGTAGTTTTCTTCTTTAGTCTGAAGCAGATATAATACCACAGCTGTTTCTTCAGCTATTCTGTTTTTTTGTGAAGGAACACCTGCTTAGAATGTACCTAAGGAGTTATTTCTTTGTTTTTTTGATAATTAAAGCACTGCTATGGTGATGGCTGACATCTGGATTCACTTTTAAAGACTTCACTGTGTTTTTCTGGCTCCTGGGAGATTCATGAACTATAATGCATTAGATGGAAATGTGGTGATGTGCTTCATTTTGCAACAGCAATTTTACTCTTGCTTTGTTATTTCCCCACTGCAATGAGTGAGAGCTGCCACTCTGTTACTGCTGCTAAGAGATTAAGGGAACTGAGTTGAGCTCCAGAAATTTAATATGCCATATAATGCCTGATTTATTTTGATTCTGGCTTTCATTCGAATTGATAAACTCACTTGGGACTGCTCTGCAGAATCGACATCCAGGGATTAAATGGGTTTGTTTGTTTGTTTGTTTGTTTAATAAACTGGTTCTGAAATAATTTCTTTGGGGGAGCATGAAAATCTAGGTCTCTTAACTATTTCCAACATAACAGAGAAAGAAAAACTTGGTAGAAGTATTCTAATATTATAATTTCCTCAAAAGATATTCTTCAATCTCCACTCAATTATAGCTCATTACACTTTTCTAAGATTTGCTTTCTAGAACCATGTACTTTTGTTTAAGGTGGCTATACATTACATCATCACTGCTCTATCTTGACATTCTTCTTGGCCTGTTACTTACAGGTGGAAATACCAGTGAAGACACATAGATTAGCCAGGGCTCCCAGTTGTAAGAAACATAAGCTAATTCTGGCTGACAGAGCAGAAAAGAAGTTTAAGAGGAAAAGGGTTTAAAGAATGGCTGGGAGGCTGGAGGGACAGTGTGGAACTGAGCTCCCAAAAACAATGCCCACAACCGCTCCATGGAACTGGCCCAGTGAGGTCACAGCCACTACTAACTACTCCAACAAACACTAAAAGCAACTGCTGCCATTTCTACTACCCACTAGGGCCACTTCTGCACTAGGAATTTAACCTTGCGAACACTCCCACTCCCAAATGTCTGATGCCTTTGCCAGCAAATTGGTTTACAAGCAGAATCTTTCCTTCCTCAAGCTACTAACTTCCAGTCAAAGTCTTATGCAGGTGTGCTGGATGTTGAAGCCCAGGTCATATGTCTGCGCTCTAGCTGCGAGAGTCTGGAAATTTCATTTTCAGAGCTTACCTTGGGGAAGCAGCACTTACATTAAGACTAGGAATTCCCTAAGCATAACAAGTAAATATTTAAAACAACCTGGGCACCCAGAGAATATGAAAATGTTTTCTACAGGAAAGAATTAGTATTTTGAGAGTGTATGCTAAGAGCCAAGTGCTTTAAATAGATGACACTATTTAATCTTCAACAAAATAAATGTTTTGACCCTGTTTTAATGATGGGAACATTGATGCTCAAAGAAGTTGTTAGTAGCCCCAGATCATTTTGTGGGTAAAATGGAGAACACAGATTCATGTTTAGGCTTTTTTCCTTCAGAATTTTTGTCTTACAACGTACCTTGAATTTCCATTTCCCAACTTCTAATTCATATATAAGCAGCACTGGACCAAGTAGTGAGGTGGAAGGAAGACTAGAAGCAGCAGCTTTAAGAGCAGGCAACAAGGGCTGCATTGGCTGCAAGAAAATTTAAAGATAATAATCAAGCAGACTAAAAATAGGTCAACTTTATCATCATTAATATCATGTGACAGCAATTCCAAAGAATGTCACCAATAAAACATTCCTTCTTGCTGAGGTGAAATGTTCCCTACTCCTAGGTACACCAGTATCTATAAGGAGCCTTCAACTTATTTTTTTTTTTAATGTTTTATTTATTTTCTGAGAGAGAGAGAGCATTGAGCAGGGGAGGGGCAGAGAAAGAGGAGGACAGAGGATCCAAAGAGGGCTCCGTGCTGACAGGCTGACAGCAGCAAGCCCGATGTGGGGCTTGAGCTCACGAACCCTGGGATCACGACCTGAGCCAAAGTCAGATGCTCAACTGACTGAGCCACCCGGCACCCCAGATGCCTTCAACTTAATTTTCAAGGTTTTTTAAAATGAAGGTTGTTTAGCAATTGTCATTGAAGTGCCATGAACAGTTATATGTTCCTGGAATAGACCATAAAGGGGCCATTTAACATGTGATGTACCTGAGTACCTATCTTTTAATATTATTCCTAAGACAAAATGAATTCTAATTTTAATTTTAGAAGTATATTTCTCCCAAGTGTGGCAGTGTGAGCAGAGGCTCCTTTACCTTCTGGTAGCACCAGAGGCTCTGATAAGGCAGAACCTTCTTGGAGAGTCCCTTTGGTAGCAGAAACTGTCTTGGCAAAGTGGTTCTTGGTGATAAGAAAGGAGATGGATCCCAGTAATTTATACCGTGGAAGAGGAAGCAGTACTTCTTCTTCTTTTTCTCTTAGGTTTTTTAATATTTGTTTTTGAGAGAGAGAGAGAGAGAGAGAGAGAGAGAGGGAGAGAGAGAGAAAGCGGGGGAGGGGTAGTGACACAGAATCTGAAGCAGGCTCGGAGCTATTAGCACAGACCCCGACGTGGGACTCAAACTCACAAACTACCAGATCATGACCTGAGCCAAAGTCAGATGTTTAACCGACTGAGCCACCAAGGTGCCCCGGAAGCAGTACTTCTTTAAGTTGGCATGAGAAAGACACTGTTTAAATGAATCCCCGGGTGTACAGAATATGAGATCTTAAAGAATTCCTTTACCCTATCACCAAGTCTTATAAATTCTATCTCCTAAATATCTCGCAAATAAGTTCTCTCTTCACCTTGGCCTATTCAGATCCTATTTTATCTAGACTACTGTAGCATTCTGCTACCTGCTCTTCCTTCCTGTCATTAGTTTCAGCTAATTCTAATCTTTTATGCACATATCTGTTGGAGTGATCCATCTAAGTATGAGTAAGGTCATGAAATTCCTTGCTTAAAACCTTACAATGACTTTCATGTCCTTCAGGAGATGCCATGCAAATTCCTTTGCAAGACTCAGAAAGTTCTTTAAGATGTAGCTGTTCCCTACTTGTATGGTTTCATCCTTAGACATTCTTTAACTCAAACATTTCAGTATAGCTAATCTGAACTACTTGCACTCCAAATGTGATGCTCTCCTAGGCCTCTCTGCTTTTGAATATTCCGTCCATTCAGCAGCCTACCTCCTATTTGTTGACCTCTGATAAGTCTTCTCTTTCCCAGACTCACACTACATTAAGTACTCCATACTCTGTGCTCCATCCTACAGTACTGGAGGTTTACTTTCATGTTAGAATGTAAATCACAGAAAAACAATTGTATTCTGGTCTGGCTTCTCCTACTAGACTAGTAGGGTTTTTGTTTGTTTGTTTGTTTGTTTGTTTTTAAAGTGCTGGCTATGTCTTTTATCTTGGCCATCCCAGCATTCAGTGAAGTTTTTGGTATAGATATATACTCAATAAAATTTTTTAAAAATACATGCCAGGCTCTACACAGTATACAAGCTGCAAAGGTGGTGGCTGTCTGGTAGTAAGAGTGAGTCAAATTCATATAACTAAAACATAAGGCATCAAATATGCCACAAGTGAAGTTTAAATAAAAAGCTGTGATGACTTTAAGGAGAGAGCTCCTAGTTCCAATTTTGGGGTGAGGTGGGGGTACAAAATTAAGAAGGGTCAAGGGAGAAGATGGCATTTGAGACGGATTCTGACAAGAGGAATTGTGATATTTGGAGATGCAGCAAGTATAAGGAATATGTTAGGTCACATACTGATATAGTAAAGCAGAAGGTATAATACAAGATCACAGAGTAGTCTCACTGAACACGTAAGAGAATATAGGGAAAAAGCTGGAGAAGTAGTTTCGGCTTCAAATGCTAGCTAAGGAGTCAGTATTTAATTTAGAAGGCAACTATAGTGTAATTAAAGGCAGTAATTAGCAGAAGACAACTATTAGAGCAATCATAATAGTCTGAGTGAGGAGTTAAAAGGTCATCTTTAACAGGCGGTATAATATAGACAGGCAGACAGACCTGGGTCACTTACTGGCGATATGATCTTGAACATGTTATTTAAATTCACAAACCCCAAATTTCCTCATTTATTTCAAAAGACTGTTGTGATTAAATTTATGTAAAGAGATTAGCACAGTACTTGGCATGTACTAAGTGCTTGAATTAATCAGTGATATTTCAGCTGCAACTGATAAAAATTCAACTCAAATCAGCATAAGCAAATAAGGGAAATTATTAAAAGGCTACTGACAAGATCAATGGAACAGAATAGAGAGCTCAGAAATAGAACCACACATAGATAATCAAATGATCTTTGACAAAGGAGCAAAGGCAATACAATGGACCAAAGAGTCTTTTTAACAAATGGTGCTAGAACAAGTGCACATCCATATGCAAAAAAAAAAAAAAAAAAAAAAAAAAAAAAATCTAGACATAATTTTACACCCTACACAAAAATTAACTCAAAATGTATCGTAGACCTGGGACACCTAGATGACTGAGTCAGTTAAGTGTCTGACTCTTGATTTTTGGCTCAGGTCATGATCTAACAGTTTGTGGCATCAAGTCCCATGTTGGGTTCCACGCTGACAGTGCAAAGCTGCTTGGGATTCTCTCTCTCCCTCTCTCTCTGCCTCTCCTCAACTCTCTCTCAAAATAAATAAATAAACTTAAAAATAATGTAAAATGCAAAACTAAAAAACTCCTAAAGATAACATACAAGAAAATCTAGGTGACCTTGGGCTTGGTGATGACTTTTTAGATACAACACCCAAAACACAATCCATGAAAGAAAAAACTGGTTAGTGGGACTTTATAAATATTAAAAAAATATATAGCTTTGTGAAAAAAACTGAAGAGAATGGAATGACAATCCACAGGCTGGGAGAAAATCTTTGCAAAGCACATATCTGGTAAAGGATTGATATCTGAAATCTATTGAGAACTCTTAAAACTTAGCAATAAGACAACAAACAGTCCAATTTAAAAAGGACAAGAGATTTAAGCAGACATCTCACCAGAAAACATATAGAGATGACAAATAAACTTATGAAGACATACTCAACATTACATGTCAGCAGAAAAGTATAAAATAAAATGAGATACCACTACACATCTATTAGAATGGCTGAAAGCCAAAACACTGACAACAAATGCTGGTGAGGACATGGAACAAGAACTCGCACTCACTGCTGGTGGGGATGCAGAATGGTGCAGCCACTTTGGAAGACAGTTTGGCAGTTTCTTACCAAACTGAACATACCCTTACCATATGATCCAGCAATCACACTTCTTGGTATTTACCTAAATGACTTGAAAACTTATGTTCACACACACACATAAAAACGGCACACAAGTGTTTATAGTAGCTTTATTTATTATTGCCAAAATGTGGAAGCAACCAAGATGTCCTTCAATAGGTGAATGGATAAACAAACTGTGGTACGTCCATACAAGTCCATACAATGGAACATTATTCAGCAGTGAAAAGAAATGAGCTACTATACCATGAAAAGACATGAAGGAAACTCAAGAGCATATTGCTAAGTGAAAGAGGTCAATCTGAAAAGCCCACATACTATAGTATTTCAACTATAGGATGTTCTGAAAAGGGCAAAACTTGAGACAGTAAAAAGATCAGAGATTGCCAGGGGTTTGGGGTGGGGAGTGATGAGGGATGAATATGTTGGAGCACAGGAGACGTTTAGGGCAAGGAATTTGTTCAGTATGATACTGTAATGGTCAGTACATGGCATTATACAGTTGACAAAATCCATAAAATGTAAAACAAAAAAGTGAGCCTTAATGTAAACAAACTATAAACTTTAGTTAATAATTATGTAACAATATTGGCTCATCAATGGTAACAAAGTTACCACACTAATAGAAGATGTTAATACAGGGAAACTAAGGTGGGGAGATAGGGGAAATATGGGAACTCTTTGTACTTTCTATTCAATTTCTCTGTAAACCCGAAACTGTTCTAAAAATAAAGTTATAAATTTAAAATTTTTCTAAGCAGTATATATAAAATTCATGTAATTGAATATAAATGAAAAGGTTGTGCTTTAAAAAAAAAAAAATGCTAGAGGTGATTCCCAGAAACAAAGACAGCCCAGGGCTTTAGGGACTAAAACTGAGAATTTTTTTTCCAGGATTTTATTTAAATTCAAGTTAGTTAACATATAATGTAGTACTGGTTTCAGGAGGAGAATTCAGGGATTCATCACTTACATATAACACCCAGTGCTCACCACAAATGCTCTCCTTAATGCCCATTACCCATTTAGCCCATCCCCCCACCTGCCTCCCTAAAACTGAGAATTTGATTTCTGTTTTTTTGTTTGTTTTCTGATAAGTAAGCAGGTTTTCTGAAAACCTGCTTTCTTCATATGTCAGGAATAATGGTATTCCCCACTGCCTCCACCAAGAAAGACCTAGATTGATATCTGAGGCTGGTGACAGTGTAAGGAGTCTGGGATACTAAGTCAACTAGGAAATTATATTGAAGCCTTGAAAAATGATGCCCTATGTTACATGATAGCAAACAACTGGCAAAACTGTTGCCTACAATAAGAAGATGAAAAATGAGTCTAATGAAAGTTTTAAAAACTGAACGTATTTTCAAATTGTAGATTCATGTGTCTTCATTCCTGAATGATATTTTCACCAGGTATAGGATTCTGAGTTGACAGTTCTTTTCTTTCAGCACTTGAAAAACGTTATTTCCTTCTGACCTCCATGTGTCTGATAAGAAATTTCCTGTCATTTCAATTTTTTTTTTCCTATAGGTAAGGTGTGTTGAAGTAAAATGAACAAACCTCTAGGAATCTCTAAAGGAAAGAAAGTTTTATTCAAGTCCAAGTTAGGACAGCTGAGGGGGTTACACAAACTTCACAAAGAGAGTGCTCCACAGATGAATATTTGGTGTAGGGTTATATACATTTTTTTACATAAAAAGTTACAAATTATTAGACAAAGAACATTTCAGAAAGTTGCAGACCTTATCTTAAGTTGCTAATAGACGTAGGGCTATATGATTTAACTCCTATGGGAATCAGGGAAGTTTCTTCCTTTTCCTTATCTTTTATTCAGAATGCTCCTTTTTGGTTATTTTAACAAAGCAGATGTACAATATGTTCTTGGGGAAGAAATAGAGCCCATGCTTTGAAATTTTGTCAAGTTACTTTGTCCTTGGCTGGTGTTAAAGTATAGCTTCCCTGGGAGCCCAGTAGCAGAGCCCACAAACGTTAAAAGTTGAAAATTTCCTTTATCAGGTGTCAGCTTTTCCTGGATGCCTTCAAGATTTTTCCTTTGTCTTCAGTTTCCACAAGTTAAACTACAATGTACAGTGGCATAGATCTCTTTTGCTTTATCCTGCTTGAGGTTCATTCAGATTCTTGAATCTGTAGGTTATGTCTCGCTAAATTTGGGAAATTTTTAGCCATTATTTCTTTAAGTGCTTTTTCAACCCTACTCTCTTCCTCTTCTCCTCCCAAACTCTAATGACATGAATATTAGACCTTTTGTGATAGTCTCACTACCCTCTACGGCTGTTTATTTTTAATTTTTTTCAGCCTATTTTCTCTTTGTTATTCAGGTGAGGTAATTTCTATTACTCTACCTCAGGTTCACTGATTCTTTCCTCTATTTCCTACACTGCTTTTGAGCCCATCCACAATGGTTCTTATGTAGGTTCTTTTTTTTTTTTTTAAGTTTTTATGTGTTTATTTTGAGAGAGACAGAGACAGCATGAGTGGGGGAGGGAGAGAAAGAATCCCAAGCATGTGGGGCTTGATGTGGGGCTCAAACTCATGAAACTGTGAGATCACGACCTGAGCCGAAACCAAGAGTTGGATGCTTAACCAACTGAGCCACACAGGTGCCTATGTAGGTTCTTTTTTATGTCTTCTATTGCACTGGTGAGACTTTCTCTTTTTCAATTTTGTTTCAAGTGTGTTTGCAATTGTTTGGTGAAACATTTTTATCATTGCTGCTTTAAATTCTTCACCAGAGAATTATAATACCTCTGACACTTCACTGTTGGTATCTATTGTCTTTTTCATTCAGTTTGAGATTTAACTCATTCTTGGTATGACAAGTGGTTTTCAAACAAAACCTGGAATTTTTCATATTATATGATTCTGTATCTTATTTAAACCTTTGGTTTTAAACTTTGATACCATTCCAGCAGGGGAGAAGGGCTATTAGCTTGCTACTGCCAAGTAGTGATAGAAATCCAGATTCCCTGCATGGCTTGCTTTGACAGTGGATGGGAGGGAAGAGCTTCTCATTACTACTGGGTATAGAGAGATATTCCAGTTCTCCACACAGTCTATAACGACACTGTGGTAGGGGTGGCCTCATTATTGCTGGGCAATGGCAGAAGTCCTGAATTTCCATATCGTATCCACTGACAATGTGGTGGTAGGAGAAGCCTGTACTGGAGATGGAGATAAAAGTCCAGGCTCTCTACTTGAGCCTCTCTGGCACCACCCTAGCAAGGGTGTCAAGATACCTCGTTCAACATGAGGGTAGAAGTCTAGGCTCTCCATTCAGCCTTTGCCTCTTGGGTGGCGCAGTGTTTCCTGTGACATTTTGCTGGAGTAGAACATTGATTTTCTAAAAGTTTGCTATCTTGCAAGGCTTCCCCTTCCCTCCTGCTGTCCCTACAGACAGCAGCCTTTCCTTGAAACTTTTGCTGTCTGTGCCTAATGGAGTTTCTGAGTTGCTGGATTCTTTAATTCTATAGTATACAAGGCAAAAAGAAAACCCAGTGTATTTACCATCTTATTATTCTTTGAGTCTCAAGGTCCCTGGCCTGTCTTTCTTTTTTCTACCTTTCAGAGTCATCTTATGTTTGTTTTATAGATAATGGCTTAGCCAAGTCTGCTTCCCTTCTTATTTTATTCCCCTTGTGCTTAAGTTCAAAGATCTCTGAATTCTATACACTAGAGTAGAATCTGGGTGTGGTTGTTTTAAGATATATCCATAAGTTTTGACATTCTTCCCTTCAAGTAGAGCCTAATTCTTCCCTTGAGTGTGGGCTGCACTTAGTGAGTAGTTTTTAACTAGTCTCCCTCCTCCCCAGCTCTATGCAACTACTAATCTACTTCTGTGCTATTTCCAGACACCTCATATAAATGGACTCATACAATATTTGGTCTTTTGTAACTAGTATTTGCCACTTAGCATGATATTTTCAAGGTTAATTGATGTTATAGCATGTATCAGCACTTTACTCTTTTTTATTACTGAATAATATTTCATTATATGGCTATATCACATGTTATTTATTCATTCATTAGTTAATGGACATTTTATTGTTTCCACTTTTTGGCTGTTTTGAGTAATGCTACTATGAACATTTACAAACAAGTTGCTACCTGGATATGTTTTCATTTTTCTTGAGTATAGATCTAGGAGTGAAATTTCTGGGCCACAGGGCAAATCTACGTTTAACATTTTGAAAACTGTTAAACTGTTTCCTCAGCAGCTTCCCCATTTCTACCAACAGGCATTTCTACCAATGCCTGACAGTTCCCCAACTTGTCCACATCACGACCAAGACTAGTTATTATCTATATTTTTCTATTATAGCCATCCTGGTGGGTGTAAAGTGGGATCTCTTGTGCTTTTGATCTGCATTTCCCTAGTGGTGAGTTGAGTATTTTTCATGTCTTTTTTGTCTATTTACAGATCTTCTCTGAAATATCAGATCCTTTGCCCATTTTAAAAATTGGGTTCTTTTTATTGTTAATTGGTAAGTATTCTTTATATATTTTAGATACAAGTTCCTTATCAAGTATGTGATTTTCAAATATTTTCTCACATTCTGTGGGTTGTTTTTTCACTTTTTACTGGTGTTCTTTGAGCCACTGAAAGTTTTTTATTTAGATGAAGTCCAACTTAACTATGTTTTTCTTTTGACTCTTGTGCTTTTGATGTCATGTCTAAAAAGATTTTAGTTAATGCAAGGTCATTATTTACTTTTTTTTTTCCTCAGAGTTTTATAGTCTCAGTGCATACATTTAGGTCTATGAACCATTTTGAGTTAGTCTTTATGTATGGTATAAGAAAGGGGTAACAGCTTCATTCTTTTGCATATGGCTATTCAGTTGCCCTAGCACCACCTGTTGAAAAGACTTCTTTTGCCATTGAATTTTCTTCACACCCATGTTGAAAATCAATTCACCATAAATTTAAAGTTTATTTCTGAATTCTCAATTCTATTCCATTGGTCCATATATCTATCCTTATGCCAGTACAACATTGTTTTGATTATCGTACCTTTGTAGTAAGTTTTGAAATGGGAGAATTAGGAGCCTTCCAACTTTGATCATCTTGTTTCAAGACTATTTTGGCTATTTTGTGTCCCTTGCATTTTCATCTGCATTTTAGGATCAGCATGTACATTTATACAAAGAAGGCAGCTCAGATTTTGATAGGGATTACACTGAATCTGTAAATCAACTTTAAGAGTATTGTCATCTTAGTATTTTCTGATCCACAAACATGAGATGTCTTTCCATTTATTTAAGTCTTTAATTTCCTTCAACAACGTTTTGTAGCTTTCAGTATATAAATTCTTCATCTCTTTCATTAAACTTATGCCTATTTATTCTTTTTGATGATTTTGTAAATGAAATTTTCTTAATTTCACTTTTGTATTGTTCAATGCTAGTGTACAGAAATATGATTGATAGTTGTATATTGATCTTGCATCCTACATCTTTGTGGAACTTTTTTATTATTCCTAATAGTTTTCAGTGGATTCCTTAGAATTTTCTGTATACGAGATCATGTCATCTGCATGGTTTTACTTCTTCCTTTCCAATCTGATGGTTTTTATTTCCTTTTCTTGCCTAACTGCCCTGGCTAGAACCTCCAGTACAGTGTTGATTGGAAGTGGCAAGAGTAGACATCTTTATCTTGTGTCTGGTTCTTAGGGAGCCATCAGTCTTTCACCATTAAGAATGATGTTAGCTGTGAGCTTTTCATAGATATCCTTTATTAGGTTGAAAAAAGTCCCTTCTATTTCATAGTTTGTTGAAAAAAATTTTTTTTTCAGTCATGAAAGGGTGTTGGATTTTTATCAAATGCCTTTTCTGAGTCCATTACGATAATCATGTCACTTTTGTTTTTTCTTCTATTGGTATGGTGTATAATGTTAATTAATTTTCAAATGTGAAACCAACCTTGCCTTTCTGGGATAAATCCTACTTTGTGTGTAATTCTTTTTGTGTGTTGCTAAATTTGGCTTGCTAGTATTTTGTTGAAGATTTATTAAGTTTTTACTTGGTATTTCCTAACTTTTTAATAGTGGATTAAGTATAATGTATGCAAGTACAATTAGTTAAATCATTGCATTTTAGCATTCACTGAGTGTTAAAGATAATCCATAAGGTCTTGACACATAGTGATTATATGTTGCTGAAGCAATGGATTTTGCTGAAGTATATATTTAAATCATATGCTACAAGACCAGTGTAAAGAGTGTCACTTAGCTAGTGAGACTAGCCAAAAAGTAAGCTTCCAAATCCCCAGATGCCTTTATTCTCTAATTTAGTTTTGTTAGGCATTTGGGGGCAAAACTATATGCTAGAGTTGCATACCTCATCTGAAGCCCGTTCCTTTCAGTGTCCAATTTTGGTACAGAGGCATATGAAAGCACGCTAAACACCTGTCCAAAATCGAGAAAAACTGAAAAGATTTAAAACATTATTGGAATCTCTCAAAGAATATCAAATGCGATCTGATTCAAGTTCCATAAAAAAAAATTTTAGAAACCTTTTTCCATTTCTTTCACATTCAGTCTCCCATAGGAACCCATATTTGAGGTCTTCTTTTTTCCCCCATTCTCTGCTTTTCTGTATCCATTCATTTTACCTTTTAGTAGAGAAACTGCACATTTGTGACCCGTAGGCCAAATTTGGTCTATGTGTGCATTTAATTTGATAAAACATTTTAAATACAAATTTAATTAGTTTGCAAGATTTATAAATTAGGAAATGACACATAAAAATCTATGTATCTGATTTCTCTTGAAAAATTTGAGTTCGAAAAAAAAAGAAAAATTGGAGTTTGGTAAAATGTTGCCTTCATTTTACTACTGGCTGGCAGTGAATAGTGACTGCCTCCTTCAAATATGATTATTTTCTTCTAGTTTGCTGCGGTCTTTACCATTCCCTATTGTATTACACATGGCCAATTTTACTATTTATGATACAGGCTTAGCCTCTGTAGATATTGGAATTTATGACATTTTAATGCTATCCTTTTTAATATATATTAACTACGCTCTCTCAGATTCCTTCCAATTCTGCAACTTTTTCTATTTATTTTACTGAATAGTATAACAAAAGTTCTGAAAGCCCCACAGGATCCCCTGAGCAATGTCTAGAGTCCAGAGATAAGCTATGGCCTTTTGGGCCCTATAAACATATTAAAATTCCTGTGGAGACCGCTATCTGATGAAAACAAAGGGGAAATCCAAACAACTGGTTACACTAACTTTGTATATGCAAGACCTGTTTCAGGGAAGAAAAGCCCATCTCCAAGAGAGAATAAAGGGGGAAAGTGGTGGGCAGTCTGTGCCTACTGCTGTTAGCTAAGTAGAGATTTACAAAATTGGGTCTTCCTGGAAAAAGGAAGAGGAGATAGGGAAAGAAAAGAGATATTACAGTAACATCAATAGGACCAATGAAAAGGAATTATAATGTCAATGACTTAACATAAATGACATACATACCTCAACTAATGAATTAAGAGCTGTTATTTTCTCTGGAAGTGGTTCCTGTAGGGTTATGTAAATCCTTAACTGTGGGGGAAAAAAACACCTGTGCTTATTTCAGTCTGTTTCTTTACTTGACCCTTTAAATCTTTATTTGTATTTCTTAAAGACCTCAATTATCTTAGAACAACTGGGACAACTTATAGTATTTAATGTTTACTACAATTAATCTTTCTAAAGCACAAGAACTCCTCACCCTCTTGGTTTTTTTAAGGGAAAGGGCAGAGAGAAAGAGAGAGAGAGAGGGAGAGAGAAAATCTTAAGCAGGTTCCATGCTGCGCAGAGCCCAACTCAGGGCTAAATCTCATGACCGTGAGATCATGACCTCAGCTGAAATCAAGAATCAGATGTTTAACCAACTGAGCCACCCACCAGGCACCGTCTCCATCCTCTTCAGTAGTGACCAATTCAGTTAAAAGGTCAACCTAAAAACAAGACTACATAAATCAAAAACTGCATTTGGAGTACATGTACATGTTTGGGTTACTGGATTACACTTCAGTAATCCTCTACCTAACAAGAGAAAGTAGCAATATGTATGTGATTCACAAAATAGAGTGAAGGCTGGTTTCCTAAACACGATTCTATATTCATAATTATATAATTGGCCTCAGTTTCTTTTTAACCAGTACTCTGTAAAAAAAAAAAAAACAAAAAAACAGACCTACTTAATAATAATAATTAATTCTTGATTGGTTACACTATTATGATGTCAGATAGAACCCAATAATTTGAACCAAAGTAGGTTAGCATAATACACTTCAATGAAGTCACTATAGTATATAGAAGAAAATTATATTTTATCATTTATTCATTTGTGTTCTTACTTCAAGACTATTTGTTAATATTTGAAATGTGGAGAAAAGAAAACAGTATGTATAAACACAATCATATACAGACTCAGAACAGTTAATAATATGAAGTTCTTAGTTTGTCAAAATGAGCAATCTTTTAGAATTTCTAAAAGAAAGATTTATTTCATCCCAAGTTAGGACAGCTTCCCAGGATGCACAATCATCATAGAGAGTGCTCCAGGGAAGGAATATTTTGTGTAGGGTCTACATAAAAAGTTACAAATCATTAGATAAAAGACATTCCAGAAAATTACCTAATCTTAAGCTTTTGGTACATGCAGGGCTGTATGACCTTAATCTTATGGGAACCAGGGAGGTTTTTGTTTTGCTTTTTTAAACTCTTTATGAATGAAATGCTCTTTTTTAGGTTGTTTGTAAACAAAGCAGATGTACAATGTGTACTCAAGGCAGAAACAGAGCCCATGCTTTGAGATTTTGCTGACTCTGGTAAATGTATGGCTTCCCTGAGAGCCTGTGAGCAGGACACAAACACTGGAAGTTGAGGATTCCCTTTATTGTATCAACTCCTGACCTACAGTAAAGCCCCAGTAAATGTTGGCTGTAATTTTTACAATCATCACTAATATTGTCTTATATAGGGCTCTTTACAGTGCCTTGCCTCACAGGCACCTGAAGTTTAGAATACTGGACCCTTCCCCTTCCCCTCCCTGCCTTTAGCATACATTTGGCCAAATCTTCCTCTTTTTTTTCAATGTTTTTTTTTTTTTTTTTATTTTTGGGACAGAGAGAGACAGAGCATGAACGGGGGAGGGGCAGAGAGAGAGGGAGACACAGAATCGGAAACAGGCTCCAGGCTCCGAGCCATCAGCCCAGAGCCTGACGCGGGGCTCGAACTCACGGACCGCGAGATCGTGACCTGGCTGAAGTCGGACGCTTAACCGACTGCGCCACCCAGGCGCCCCTGGCCAAATCTTCCTCTTACACAACTGGACACAGATGGTTGTTGGACACCTATCTTTTTCCTACTGTCCGAACTGGTTTTTGAAAACCCTAAAATAGCAAATCTTGTTGGCTGCAAACCCCAGGGACAACAATTGTGTAACAGCTAATGCCTTGCCCCATTTTTCCTGTTCCAACTCATGTGCCCTGTTCCCCAGTACCAGTCAAAGGTGCATTAGATTTCGTATCTAACCACAAATTCTCATCAACCTAGAAATCTTAGTTTATCTACAAAGAAAACGAGCTGGTGAGAAAAGGGAGATTCCCTTCATTTAACATTCAAAGAACTACAAAACAAACAAACAAACAAACAAACAACACCTCACCTGCAAGGTGAGCCTACTGAAACGGGAGTATAGCATACTCAAAATTCTACCCAGTTACTGGACAATGACCTTCGAGCCACTCCTGCTGCTGCGAGTACGCTACAACTGCTGCCCTTCTTTCAGAGTCCTTACTACATTCCCTCTTCCTTTGCTCTCCCAACTCTTTCCCAGACTTCCGTTCGAACTTCCCGGGCAAAACAGAACCCACCAATCAAAAATGTCTTTCCTAGGGCCACGCCCCCATCGCCCCCTCTGGGAGCCGAGTCGGATTTCGTGCACACCCCTCCTTCCCTTACGCACGCTGCGCGCGGACGTCGGCCTCTGACGCCGTCGTCGCCCCCGCGCCGAGTCCCGCCCGGGCCGCTCCCGCCGACCGTTGGGCGGCCTGCCGATGTCCCTCCCTCAGGACCTCCCCCCACCCCTGAACTGCTCTCGCGGCAGCGACCCATGTGGGAGTTCAGGCTCCTGCGGTCGCCACCGCTGCTGCTCCTCCTGCCGCAGCTCAGCCTCGGAATCGCCGCGTCCCGCTCGCAGGCCGAAACCATGAACCTGGGCGGCGGCAGCGGTGCGCCGTTCTCCCCGTCGGCGGAGGGGCGCCGGCCGCAGTGCCTGCAGCTGTCCACGGTGCCGGGAGCTGACCCGCAGCGCAGCAACGAGTTGCTCCTGCTGGCGGCGGAGACAGCCGGGGAGGGACCGGAACGGCGGGCCCTCCCTGGGGACCGGGCGAAGGAGGAGCCGCAGCCAGCGCCCCAGCATCACGTTCTCTATTTCCCGGGGGATGTGCAGGTAACCTGGGGCCTGCCTGGACACCTGTTCCTTCCTCGTGTGCATATGCGAATGCCCCCATTTCCCCCTCGTATTAGTGCGCGGTTCCTTGCCTGTCCTGAACACACCCACACATGCGCTCACGGCGTGGCTCTTCCGTTACTCCACGAAATCCAAAACCGCCCCTGCCACACCCCTGACCCTGTGCTTCTGGAGCCCCAGAGGGAAGGTGTCCTTGGAGGGTTACGACCTCGAAAGAGCCAGCTGTTTAGGCTTCGATGGGGTGGAATTTGAGACAGAAGGAATGAGACACATAATGTATATCCATTCTATAACTTGGTTTCTCGGAAGTGTATGTGTGTGTGTGTGTTAGACAGGAGACAGGAATGACTTGTAAATTAACTTAGCACTTTAGGGTTCCGAAAACGCTGACAGTAATTAAAAAGCAAGCAAGTAAAAAAATAAAAAAATAAATAAATACAAGGGTATGACACTTTCAGTTACCCTAGAAAGGGAGGGTGGGTGGAAGAAAAGGGACAGTAATTAAGCATGTCAATATTTTGATGATCACCTAAATTCTTTACTTTTGTTTTTGTATGTGATCTTATCTTAATTATTATTTTTATAGCTTCAGGCAAATATCTGTGGCTATTTTGTCCTGGAATGCCGGGTCTTAATCTGGATCTTAACTCATAACCGCGTCGTCTAATACACTAGCCATTAGGTATATGTGGCTGTTTAAATTAAATAAAAAATCCAGGTTCTCAGTCACACTAGCTACATTTCAAGTGCTCAGTAGCACCTAAGGTTTGTGTATTTCCTAATGGACAGCACAAATACAAAGCATTTCCACTGAACGTTTCCATCATCATAGAAAGTTCTGTTCGGTAGTGCTGATGTAGACAGCATGGCTTGTCTGGGCAACATGGCTAGATAGGTTTCTTATACCATGAAACAATATTACTTTATTGTTTTTGAAATTGATGCTTTAAATGATATAGTTACAAACTTTGTGCCTTGTGTCGAGTAATGGTTAAGATATATGTAGTTTTTTCTCTCGTTCTTAAAACAATTGACTAGTCTAATTGACTTCTAATAAAAACTCTGAAAAAACTAGTATTTAGATTTAAGACAAGATACTGAATTTACTTAATTGATGCTCTGTTGCTCAGTTTGGGAAAATAGCATGGCAATGCTGACAGCAGCGACTTCCAGAGATTTGAGGACCAGCTACTGTGTGCATCATAATGATGATGATGATGGTGATGATAGTAATGGATAGTAGATAGTAAAGGATAGTAACTAACCTTTCTTGAGTACCTATTAAATGTTTATAAAGTGTACCAGCCAGAATACAGTATCTTCAGATGAGGTCTAAAAAGTGCTAAATACACTTAGAGTAATACCTCCTTTCGTTTTGACATTATTCACTTCCTAATGTAGCCCGAGATTCCATTAGCTTTTTGGACAGTGATATAGTGTTGATTTATGCAGAATATGAAGTGCTTTAAAAACTCAGGTCCTTTAGAGAAGAATAGGATAATGCATCAAAAGACTTTGAGGCCAGATTGCCTAGGTTTGAACCCTGATTCTGCACTTTTTAGCTATGAAATCTCTGGCCAATTGCAGCTACCTCAACTATAAAATAGGAGTAATAATTTAGAAGGTATCAGTGAGGACTAACTATATGAATACCTAATGACTGACAGTTTCTTCTCATCTTTCTGATGACCTTTTTTATTATTGGGCTACCCTTGGGCTCAGTTTGTGAACTTTTCTACTCTACCTTTATTCCTTTAGTAATCTTTCAGTCTTGTGGTTTTACATACTATCTGTACTCTGATGACCTTCAACACTTTTGTATGTAGCCTAGATTCCTGGAACTTTGGACTTACCAGTCACCTGCACAATATTGCCTTTTGGATATTTAATAGATATCTCAAACATATCTCAAAGCAAACATGAATCTTTGCTTTTAAATCTGTTCTTCTTGCAGTCTTCCCCATCTCAGTTAATAGAATTTCTTTTTTTAGTTGCTCAAGTTAGAAACTTTGAAGTTATTTTTTAGTAACCTCTCTTTCACACTTCATATCTCACTCAATCAACAAAGTTGCTTCTCCTCCTAAATGTATCTGGAAGTGATCAGAATTATCAATTTGAAATGTAAGTCAAATCATGCCATACCACTGCTCAAAACTCTCCAATAGTTTTCCATGTCACTCAGAGTAAAAGCCAGAGAACTCTTGATGGTTTGTATGGCTCTTCACTATCTTTACGTTTTCCCATTCTGTTGCTTTCCTGTCTCCTTTTTCTGTTTTACTCTGCCATAGCCACACCAGCATTCTAAATGTCATTCATGGTAGCCATACTTCACCCCAAAAGCTTTGCACATACTGCCTGCAACAGTATTCTTCCAGATACCTGTAGGATTCATTACGTCATCTGTCTCAAGGCTGCTCAAAAGTTGCCTTCACAATGAGGTGTTTTCTGACCAACCTATTTAGTAATCATATATATGCACAGGATTCCTGTCAGTTTTTCTCTTTTATTTTTATCCCTTTCATTTACTGTATTAGTTAGTCATTTTGTTTTTTACCTGTCTTCAAACACTACAATGTAAGCTTCATGTCTGTTTTCTTCACTAATATGTTTTATGATGCTTACTGACTGGCATGTTGTAAATATTCAGTAGATAATTTTTTGAATGAAATAAATGAATGAATATATGTAAGTTGCTTTGAGCAATGCATGATGAAGTGCTTGATAAATCTTGGCTATTATTATATGAAATGCTTTTGGGCTAGATTTTCTCATCTGTATCTTTGTACTTGATTCTTCTGAGCCTAATGTTTATCTCTATGAAATTTACGCTGTTAAATACAGCTCAGCTCTTTTTATTGATCCTTTTATAGAACCATTATTTTGCTTTGTATCATACATAGATTAAATAAGCATTCTTTCTGTATCTTTATTCTTAATTTGGATAAGTACTGAACAGAATAGGGCCAACAGAACTTTGTAGGGTACCATTAAGAGCTTACCTTATGTTAACACAGATTTGGTATCATTTGGATCTGATGGTCCATGTAATTTAAAATTTTAATTATCATTACTTTGTTGATGTTCCTTTTGCAATCATTTTGTCCTTTTTTATTCTATACGTTTTATTTTCTCATATGAATTAACAGATGAGATGAGAACATAGTAATTCATATTTCTTTAGGTACTCTGATTTTGGAGGGGGAATCTATTTTTTTTTTTAGTAGACACTTTCCAATTTTCTTGAGTTCTCTTGCTTTGTGAAGCCTCAGGGTGTAAAATTATACTTATCTGTCTCTTTTAAGTATAAGCTTACAATTTGATGAATTTTGACAAATGTTACAATTATGTAACCAACATCACAATCATGTTATACAACATTCCATCACCCTAAAAAGTACCCTTGTGTCCTACTTCTGTCAGTCTCTTTTCTCAGCCCCAGGCAACTAGTGATCTGCTTTCTTTTACTATAGTTTTGCCTTTTCTAGATTTTCAATAATTTGGAAGCATAGTATGTAGTCTTGTATCTGGCTTCTTTCAGTTAATATATAATGCTTTTGAAATTCATTATTATTGTTGCCTGTATCATTAGTATGTTCCTTTTTATTACCAAGTCGTTTTCTGTGTATAGATATACAGTTTGTTTACTCATTCAGCACTTGGTGAACATTTGGTCATTTCCAACTGTTAAAGAAATTTTGTTTTCCTAAAGGCTAGGATACATAGTATGCCCTACGTATGTCCTGGTGAGTAGAAGACTCACTCCTTTACTATTTACACTACTACCACACTCATAGTACTTTTGAAACCTGATATGTGGGGTTTTTCCCCATACCAGGTGATCCTCTCTGACACTAGCTGGATATCCTACAGTTCAATTCTGACAGTATCTACCTGGAGTTATTGTCACATTTCATAAGTTAAGGACTGAGTCCCACAAGACTGCTCCCTCCACTTCAGATGCCCATCCAAGTCCCAGGTTGTCACCTGTACTGCTGACCGACTGGCTATAAATTGGGCTTCCCATGACCCCCTCCATGGGTTCAGTTAATCTGCAGGAGCAGCTCACAGAATTTATGGAAACAGCTTACTTACTGTTTACCCACTTATTATGAAAGGATGTGATAAAGGATACAGATGAATATCTAGATGGAAGAGATGCATAAGATAAGGTATGTGGAAAGGGGTATGGAGCTTCCATTCCCTCTCTCAGTGCACCATTACCCTAGGACCTCCATGTGTTCACCAGCCTAGAAGCTACCCAAACCCATATTTGGGGATTTAAAAAAAAATTTTTTTTAACGTTTATTTCTGAGAGACAGATAGACAAAGCGTGAGCAGGGGAGGGGCAGAGAGAGGAGAACAGAATCTGAAGCAGGCTTCAGGCTCTGAGCTGTCAGCACAGAGCCCAATGTGGGGTTTGAACTCACAGACCGCAAGATCCTGACCTGAGCCGAAGTCGGATGCTTAACCAACTGAGCTACCCAGGAGCCCCATATTTGGGAATTTTTTTTTTTTTTTTTTTTTTTTTTTTTTTTTTTTTTTAAATGGAGGCTTCATTGCATGGTCATAATCAATCATTAACTCCATTTTCCAGTCTCTCAATTGAGAATGGAGAGTGGGACTGAAAGTTTCAAACTTCTAATCATGCCTTGGTCTTTCTGGTTGACCACTTCCTATCCAGGAGTCCACCAAGAGTCATCTCATTAGAGCAAAGATGTTCCTGTCACCCAGGAAATTCCAAGGGTTTTAGGAGCTCTGTGCAAGGAGCCAGGGACAGGTGTGTGTGTGTGTGTGTGTGTGTGTGTGTGTGTATTCTATTATTTTGCACTTGATCATATACTCTGGGGTTTCCTGTGCTTCTTGTTGGGCAGCCTTCTTAGGCTATTATGGTCCTTCTAGCTTGCTTACTTGGGATGTCCACTTTATGCTCAATAAAGATGTCCCCTTCCCCCATTTTTGATGGAAGTACAGCTCGTATCCCATATAGTTATCCTTGCTCTGGTGTAAGAATAGTTCGCCTAGCTTAAAACTTTATCTTGAATGTCTCCAAACTATTGGAGACACATGCATGTCAAGCTTTCCTAAAAATCTTTTGTACTTTTACTTCAATAGCAGTATGGGGTGGGCCTGTAAGTTTTTGCAGGTCAATCTACCTGTGAAATAACCACCTCTTAATTGCTCCAAGACATTCTTTTGCCACTTGTCTCACTGGTGATGAAGAGAAGTATGCCCCACTAGAAGCATTCCCCCTTAAAAGGTAAATAAGTGCATTGCCTTCCCAACTGGGATGAAAATTCTCAAAAGAAAATGCTCTCTCCCTCCAGTCTTTAGCCTTTTCTGTAGATTGGCCTTGTTTTAATAGCCTGAGTTGCAGAACCAGCTCTGGCTACCTTTAGCAAGTCCTATTGGGATGTCTCTTTTTAGAATATGGGAGTACTTATCCATTGTTTTGAGAGCTGCGAAGGTTTTGACACAACAGTAACCATCCTGTTTTTATGTTTTATGTTTTAGTTTTATGCATTAAAAGCATTTTCCCCCTCTGATCATGTAACCTGGGACTAATCAAAGAAAATACCAAGTTTTTAGATTTACCACCTCCTATGTGGTAAATTGTGAGAACTGTAAAATCTTGAGTTCATTTTGGCTCATTAACTAAATAACTATATAATATAATAGCTGTAGTTTCTAGGATCTCCATTTCCTTAGCTATATAAAGGATTTAGATAAGCCCTTTCAGATCTAAGCTCCTATTTTAATTATATGTCACAAATCAATATGCAGAGTACAGTAGTAGAATCCATAAAAAATTAAATGATAGCCTTCTGGGAATTAAAAGTTTTTACATGTATGACAAAATTGTCAACATTAATGAGATTACAAACTGTTAAGAAGGACTTGAGCATCTGGGAAAATTATCAAAGGACATGAAACCGAGAACAGAAGAAGAGAAAGAAAATTGCCAATAAACATAGAAAAAAATTCAACCTGATTAGGAATCAAAACATGCAAGTTAAAAGTAAGCTATTTTGGGGTGCTTGGGTAGCTCAGTTGGTTAAGCATCTGACTTTGGCTCAGGTCATGATCTCACAGTTTGTGAGTTCGAGCCCATGTCAGGCTCTGTGCTGACAGCGCAGAGCCTGGAGCCCACTTCAGATTCTGTCTCCCTCTCTCTCTGCCCCTTTCCTGCTCATGCTCTCTCTCTCTCAAAAATAAACAAACGTTAAAAAAAAAAAAAAAAAATATATATATATATATATAATAAAAGATAAAAGTAAGATATTTTATCATAGTAGAAATTTTTTAAAAATTGATGCTAATAGCCACTGTGGGTAAGGATGTGGGTAAGTTCTTATATACTTCCAGTGGAATGTAAATTGATATTAATCTTTTTATGGAAAGTCTAATAATTATGATGCAAATCTATATTTATGATATGGAACCATGCCTGTAATATATTTTTAAGTGAAAACTATATGCATAAGCTTGTTGAGGGAGAAATAAAGAATGCTCTTTTTTTTAAATGTTTATTTTGAGAGAGAGAGAGAGTGTGCATGTGTGCAAGCGTGCAAGGGAGGGAGGGGCAGAGAGAGAGGGAGAGAGAATCCCAAGCAGGCTCCGTGCTGTCAGTGTAGAGCCTGACTCTCCACTCAGTCTCAACAACTGCGATCATGACTTGAGCCAAAATCAAGAGTTGGACGCTTAACTAAGTACCTAGGTGCCCCAAGAATGCTCTCTTATATATGTATTTGTATATGTGTATGTATACTAAAGAAAACTGGAATGCTAGACTCCAAAGGTTTAATAATGATTACTTCTAATTGATAATTTTATGGAGGATTTTTCTATCTTCCTTATGCCTTTGCATATAGACAATTTTTATAGTGAGTATTTTATTAGTTTTAGTTTTTTAATAGAAAATATATGCATATTGTTAAAAATTCAGTTTCTTTAAGGTTATACATTGGTAAGTAAATCTCCTTTTCATCCCAGTCTCTCCAATCTCCCATTTCTCTTCACCAAGGCTACCATTGTTACTGATTTATATGTCCTTCCAGAGACATTTTATGCTGATGCAAACTTTTTAAAAAAAGCACAAATGGTAGCATAGCATACAGTGGATTTTTAGCTCTTATTTTACAACCCGTGTTAGTACTCACACATGTCTATTCTTTTGAAACAAATAACCTTATACATACTTAATTATTCATGCATATATGCAAGTATGCCACTGAGATAAATTCCTAAAAGTGGAGTTACTAGGTCAAAAGAGAAGTTCATTTAAAATTGTTTCACATAGGGGTGCCTGGGTGGCTCAGTCAGTTAAGCATCCAACTTTGGCTCGGGTCATGAGCTCATGGCTCGTGAATTCGAGCCCCTCATGGGGTTCTGTGCTGCCAGCTCAGAGCCTGGAGCCTGCTTTGGATTCTGTCTCCCTCTCTGCCCCTCCCCCACGCATGCTCTGTCTCCAAAAATGAATAAATGTTAAAAAAAATGTTTTTAGTTCTAAAATTGTTCAACATCTATGGTTTATGGCTGTTAGAAAACAAAGGCAAATCACAACTCTGTTTCTCTTTTTCTCACATCGTGTATCCAGTCAGTCAGCAAATGCTATTGACTCTACTTTCGAAATACGTTCAGAGTCTGACCACTTTTTACTGCCTTCATTTCTACTACCACTTTTATTCAAACTACCTTCTTTTCTCAGGATTATCCTTCAGTAGCCCCCTACTGGTCTCCCTGCTTCAACTCCCGACCCTTCAACATAGGAGCCAGAGTAATCATTTCAAGACATAAATTATTTCAGCCCTCTGTTCCAAACCCTACCAAGCAAAAGCCAGAGCCCTCATACCTCCCCTCCTCCCCAACAATCTCTCTGACTTTGACTTTTCTATTTGTTTCTGATACGGAGCTACGCTAGCCTCATTACTGTATCTTGGCTCTACCAAACATGCTTCCACTTCAGGGCCTTTTGTGGTTGCAGTTCCTTATGCCTGAATTGTCATGATTCACTCCCTTGGTTCCTTCTGTTGCTTCTCAAGTAGCCGCCTTATTGGAGACCACCCTGTGTTTTAAATAAGAATCTTCCACCCTCTCCAAAGCCTTGTATTCTTTTTGCCCTGCTTTTTAAAAATTTTATTCCATTGCACTTAACTACCATCTAATGTTTTGTGCCGACTACTAGCCGCTTATGGCTATTGACCACTTGAAATGTTAGTCTAATCAAGGAATGAAATTTTTAATTATATTTAACTTTAAATTGAAATCTAAGAACTGATACTCAGTTCAGTTCCTAGAAAACTTTTAAGTATATTTGAACAACTTGGATAAATGAGTCTACTTTTTTGACTGTAAATTTTACGAAATCTAAATTCAGATCTAGTATTTCCAATGAAAATTCAGCATCCAAATTGAGATGTGCTATAAGTGTAAAATACACACTGGATTTCATAGACTTTGTAAGAAAAAGAAATGTAGTAATCTCTCAGTAGTTTTTTATAATGGTTACATGTTGAAATTATAATATTTTACACATCTTGGGCTCAAAATACATTATTAAAGATAGTTTCACTTGTTAACTTTTTACTTTTTAAAATGTAGCTACTAGAAATGTGTGGCTCATGTTATATTTCTGTTGGACAGTGTTACTCTGTTTACTTACACAGTAGTTTATTGTGTATCTCTGTACTAGAATGTGAGCTCCATGTGGGCAGGGGTTTAGTCTGTTCTGATCCATACCCAATCAGTAGGTATCCAATAAATTTCATAAAATAAATGAATAAATCTGAATTTCCTCTTTTTTTAAAAAAGCTACTATGAATACAAATTAAAAGGAAAACAAAATTTATGTGCATATCCTAGAACCTGAGCAAAAAGTTACTACTATATATAGAATGCTTATAAATAAATAAGATCCAAATAAAAAAGGGCCACAGTTATGAACAAACACAAGTAGAAATCCAGGTCGTTAATAAATATATAAACAAAGTTTCAACTTCATTCAAATTTTCAACAAATCCAAATTGGAATAAGCTATCCTTTGCCTAAGAAATTGCACAAAGATAGAAGAAAAATTATACATATCTCTCTGGAAGACAGTATTGTAGTCTGTATAACTAATCTTAAATTATGGATATTTTTTTACCCTGTTTTTCCATATCCAGGAATTTATTTTTAAAGAGATAATCACAGATATATAAAAAGATGTTTCTATTAACATCCATTGCAGCTTTGTACAGATGAAACCTTGAACAATGCAGGGGTTAGGGGCACTGACCCCCACATAGTTGAAAATCTACATATAACTTTTGATTCCCCCCAAATTTAACTACTAATAGCCTACTGATTAGAATCAGAAGCCTTACTGATAATGTAAATAGTCAATTAATGAATATTTTGTATATGTATTATATGCTGTATTCTTACAATAAAGTGACATTTTTCTTAAGGAAATGTTATTAAGGTGGCATCTGGCTACTCAGTAGGTGGAACATGCAACTCTTGATCTTGGGGTTGTGGTTCGAGCCCCACCTTGGGTGTAGACATTACTTAAAAATAAAATCTTTTTTTAAAAAAGAAAATGTTATTTAAAAAATCATAAGAGAAAATACATTTACAGTATATGTATAGGAAAAAACTTGCTTATAAGTGGACCTTCACAGATTGAATGCATGTTGTTGAAGGGTCAACTGTATGTAATACAAAAATGAAATCAAATTTAGCATTCAGTTCATTCCAGTAGTCCAAAGAGGGGTGGGGTTCAGGGTAACAGCTTTAAAGGGAAAATATTTTTAAAGTTCTGTCTTGGTCAAAAAGTCTGTTTAATAAACCAGTTTTTATTTTCAGTTAATATGTTAGGAGTAGGAGATTGTATGTATACTAAATAACATTTAAAATTATTTATAATGCTTTTAAGGTAAGTTTTATTTTTAAATTTCTACTGTGCTATTTAGCTGTATCTCATAACCCTGTCTTTTGATGGTTTTGGGGTTTAAACTGATTAAATGATTTGTTTAAAATTCTATCAGAAAGTAATGACATATTTATAGTTTTCATTTCTGGTATGTTAACCATGGGTCGGTCATATAACATCCCAATTTTCTCCACAATAAAAATGGGAAACTATTTTGTGGAAATAATTTTATGTAAATGTGTATTTAATGCTTGTTTCATCTTTCTTACCTTTCAGAATTACCATGAAATTATGACTCGTCATCCTGAGAATTATCAGTGGGAAAACTGGAGTCTAGAAAATGTGGCCAACATTTTAGCCCACCGGTTCCCCAATAGTTACATTTGGGTGATAAAGTGTTCTCGAATGCATTTGCACAAATTCAGCTGCTATGATAATTTTGTGAAAAGTAATATGTTTGGTGCTCCAGAACACAATACTGACTTTGGAGCTTTTAAGCACCTTTATATGTTATTAGTTAATGCTTTTAACTTAAGTCAGAACAGTTTGTTATCAAAGAAGAATGTGAAAGATTTGAATCAGGACTCCAAAGCATCTAATTGTAGATCCAGTTCTTCTCACACTACTAATGGTTGCCAGGGAGAAAAAGAGAGGACCTGTGAAAAGTTTGATGAGTCCGCCATGAGTTTTTATCCACCATCACTAAATGGTGCTTCTTTTACTTTGATCGGATTCAGTAAAGGTTGTGTTGTTTTGAATCAATTGCTTTTTGAATTAAAAGAAGCCAAGAAAGACAAGAACATAGATGCTTTTATCAAAAGCATAAGAACAATGTACTGGCTGGATGGTGGTCATTCCGGAGGAAGCAATACTTGGGTTACTTATCCAGAAGTCTTGAAAGAATTTGCACAAACAGGAATTATTGTTCATACCCATGTAACACCTTACCAAGTATGTGATCCAATGAGATCTTGGATTGGAAAGGAGCACAAGAAATTTGTTCAAATACTTGGAGATTTTGGTATGCAGGTGACTAGCCAAATTCATTTTGCAAAGGAAGCTCCTTCCATAGAGAATCACTTCAGGGTTCATGAAGTATTTTGAGACTACAAGAACATTAATGTCCTTGTTCAGTGGAAGAGCAGAAGCACTTTGAGTGTTATAAATTCAGGTAGTGAGATCTAATTCATAGATGCACTGTCAGTTTTTCGGGGGCGGGGGGGCGGGGGGAGGAAGCACACATTCCTAAAGAGTGTAATGTGCAATAGTATTCCTTGCTCGTGAATGTGAACAGTTTTTAATTTGGATTGGGTTAGAATTAGTTCATTTGAAAAGTAAAAGGTGATTTGTGATAACCTTACAAGGAGATACAAGACCCTTAGGAATGAAAGTTATGATATAGTCCTTCTAAAAGGTAATGAAAATTGTTATTGTTGGAAATAGTTTATTTTCTGAGTACTAATGTTTGGAACTAATTTTGGTGACACTAACGGTAATTAGCTATTTTGGCACTCAAAACTCCATTTTTCTTCAAATAAAGCAAAGGCACACTGATGTTTTCCATAATTCTGGAATAACTATATCCTGCCTCTCCTGTTTTATAAACTCATAGTCATCCTTTAATGTGCCACCAAGTGTTTTTTTTCTTGAAAGTCAAAATGTATTTGTTTCCACATTTCCAAAAACATGTAGTAATGTACAGTTGGTTTTTAAAAACATTACACTTAAGCACTGTGGCTTTTAGATAAGACATTTTGGACTTGACTCTTGGCCAAAATCCAGCTCTTTGGCAAAATTGTTTTAATTAGAACATAATTAGGTATACTGCGTAAAAATAGACTACAAATTTAAAATCTTTTCATCATATCAGTCTTTTGAAAGAGATCAACTTAGGTGAAATAAATATATAACACTCGATTTGTTACTGCTCTATTGAAAAGGAGGCAGATTCTATACATCTAAGTCAGTGTTTCTCCAGAAGCTTGATTTTGTCTGCCAAAAGAAAGCAGCTCTCTTTGGCCAAAATGCAAAATTATATTGCTATAAGAAAAGTTACAAGGGAAAGTTTGAAGACACAAATGATTTAGTTTTGGCTCAAAAACTGAATTTGCTTAACACTGCTACATAATTTGGGTGAGGTTTCCTTCTGCCTGTTTTTCTTGACCTAGATAAATACATTTTGAGAAACCAAGATCTAATGAGTGTCAACTAACACTGACAGCTGTATGATCACAATAAAAGGTGAGCAGTCACTTTTTTATTGCTTATTAATAATTAGCTTTTGCAGGTCATGAAATAATTAAGCAGGCATTGCCGCTTTCAAATTGATAAAAAAAGATACTGAAGCTTAATATCTTAATAACCCAGAGGACCTAAATTTATAAAATACAGAATTAAAATGTTAATCTCTTGGTTTCTTCCCAGACTTATATTTTAATGACTCTATAATACATTCCAAATATTCAAACTTATAAGAATTCTTGCTCACCAAATGCTTAGAAATGACATCCCTTAATTGTATAAAGTACAGAATAGTATCTCAATTTTTTTTAAGGACAGGTTAGTTTATGTTGGTTCAATTTCTTTACCGGCTTTTAAGACCAAAAATTCCCAGTAAGGAAACCAGCAACCTGATTCTAGCATTTTATTACCTAATCTTAAAGTATCATGATTGATCGGATGGCTTCTTTCAATGTTTAATAATCCTTGGTTAAATTCATGTGTATCTAATGTTAAGTAGCTAAGTTACTGAATGCACTACTGAGGGGGAAGGAAAAGCACTTATTTCACAGGATTAGGTAAAATGGAAAAAAGACTTTTGTAGAAGGATTTATTTTAAAAATCTGAGATATTTAAAAATCTGGGTTCTTTAGCTATCTAGTCATATGACTGCTTAATTATAATTGTTATGTGTTCAATGGATGTTAAGAATAACTCACTGGACACCTGGAACTGCCATTGCAACAGGATGAGAGTGTTGAAAGTAGAAATATTTTCTTGAATGAAAATATATTCCAGCTGATCCATATTCAAATATTTATGACTTCCAATTTGTTCTTTCTCTACATTTGTTTAAAACTATTGTAAATGTTAGTGTATCCTTTTGGATTGTGCCTTTGTGTTTGTGTCATGAGAATCAACTGAGAAGTCATATAGATAATGTGAAAGTTGTTACCGCCACAGCATGAATGTACAATTGTATTAAATTTAATCCAGAGAAGTCTGTTTGGATGTGCTTTATGTTAAGAGATTGGTTAAAATTTAGATTGTTACTTGGAAGGAAGCTATTTCTATCCACTTTGCTAGTTTAGGTTTGTATATGTCTTCATTAACCTTCCATGTCTTTTCATATGAGCAACTTTGAGTCTTTCCTGTAAAAATACATTTCTTCTCTCCTTTAAGTTGCCCCACAAAAGTTTGCTTTATTTCCATTTTTGCTGAATTTCTTGTGGAAGAAAAACTCAAGTAAGTAGGTTTTTCCTTTCATGTGCTAATAATTTCAGGTATATGTATTTCTTGTGCTCTCCTTAAGAGTCTTAGTTAAAATATGGTGTGATCTGCTTTTCATTTCACCCATGTAATGACATATATAAGCACCCACCCAGGCAAGAAAGATCTAGGCTCGGACAAACCAGTCTCAAGCATTTGAGTATGGAAATGTGTAATAGACTAAGGCTTCAAAGTGAAAATATGAAACAAAAGGTAGTATTTTTAAAAGAGCTATTCTGTTATACTTCATTTAAGGGCCTCAGAGGATACGATCGACACATAGGTAGACCTCATCTGTAAGTTCAGGTTGGTCTAGTAGCTCTTAGTGGTAGAGACAGGCAGTTGCTTAGGGTGGTCATTTTAGGATCCCATTTAATGGAGCTTTAAAAATAGAATACAACTTAGGCGTACTTAAAACACCAAACACTCAGCATGTGTGCTTGCAACAAGACTGAGGTAACAGCAGGGATGTGTGAGTGACTGCCGGTCGACTGGCTCCTCACCACGTCTGGTCTCAGCCCTGGAGGAAGGAGTCCCAGCAGCACAGCTCTGACCCCACGCATACCTGCACTCCAGCTTCCTGCATTTTGCTTTCCTTCAACTTCTCAGGTTCAGCTTAGATGTCTGTTGGCAACTTCAGATAGGTGAGAGAAAAGCCTCCTTACCAAGATTCTTTCCAAATGTTCCCATAGCCGCTCTTCAAAAGGGTGGAAAGATACAAAATAAGCCTTGTTGAATTTATTTCCCTTTTTAAAACTGTAAGTGACAAGTTTTAAATCAATTACTGAATAAGTAGAATTCCAATGTAATTATGTGCCAAGGCAAATACTGTTAGTGTTCATGAAAAACTAATACAGTCTAACACATGTATTTTAAAAAGTTGTTTTGAAAGAATGATAGAGGGGCCAAAAAAAAAAAAAAAAAGTCAAGATATACAACTGCAGATTCCAGTCTGCCCACCTAAATTGTCTAACTTCTTCCCAAAGACAATCACTATCACTGGTTTCTTGTATATTCTAGCAGAGATAATTCTATACATATACAAATATAAATGTTTACTTACAGCAAACCTTTGTTTTACACAAACGGCAGTATACTATATCCATAGTTTCCAACCTTTTTCTCATTGAATTACTCATTTAATTACCTTGAAAACTTTCTTGCCAATACTACAATACCTCTGTCTCATTGTTTGACTGCATAGTATTCCATTTTCTCTTACACTCTGTTGTTTACTTGTTAGTCTTACTTTGTATCTATGTGGTAGATAGATATGTGTCTATATCTATGTCTATGTGGTACAGTGAGTGGTACAGTGACAAGTTTTGCTGACAGAGAAGAAAAATTCCTTTGTGTATCAGGTCAAGCCCCCAAACTGTAGTCAAAGAATAACAAGAGATGTGCTGCACCTAAGGGAGAAAGCGTGGAGAATTACTGACCTGGTCACCACAGCTGTAATTCCAGTTTCTGTCACAAGACTGGACAATCACTTAGGCGATGTGGATTGATAAAATGATTTCTAAGATCCCTTTCAGCAATAAAGTTCTAAGATTTGGAATTCCTGAGACGTTGCAGCTAACACATACTGTTTAATATGTTATATGTTAAAAATATCTCATTTGGTCTCAATCAGGTCAGCAAAAAAGATAAATGCAAAATTAAGACTCTAACATTAAAAAATATGACCAAGGAAATCATTTTAAAGTTTCCCTAAGGGTTCACTTCTAGTTTTGTAGGCATTATAATTTAATACTGCCACAAGAGCCACCCCAAATCTCAAAGCTAGCACCAGCCATCACTGTCCCTGCCCTGGAATTATCTCTGTAATTTTGTAGCAACCCTATAAAGTACAAGTTTAAGGAAAAGAAGCTTCAGAAAGATTAAATTATTTAACTTGCCTAAGGTCACGCAGTGTGCTTCCCAAATAAACTGAATTAAAATGAATATTCATTGGGAAGATTATAATCTGTTTTACTTCCAAGTTTTCTACATGATTCTGGATATATACTTTGCACTGATTCTCTTTGTGTTGTTGTTTTTTTTAAAGAGGCAAAACCCAGGAGGTTTATTAAAGAGCTGAGCATAAATACTGTTCAAACTAACAGAGGTTTTTTTTTTTTCTTCCCAAAGGAAAAGGAATCATTAAAGAATTTCTTTGCTTAATCTAAGAACTAAAGATAATTAAAAAAAAAAACAACTAGTAATTAAATCAGGCTAATGTGACAATTGCTTTTCTAACAGACCGTCTTTTTACTTTTGTTGACCTGAGTAACTTCAATATCTCTTCCCAAAGGCACCTAGGGAGTTCAGAATGATTTTTTATATACTTTTCCGTTATTTATCATAATGTTTTTTATACCTGAAATTAATCAAACTCCAAACACAGGATATGAACAGACGAATTACTTTAACAGAAAATTTTGTCCATAATTAAAACACACCAACTTGATGCACTCAGATTGCTTTAGATGAACACATTTGTGTTCTGTAAATATATCTGGTCTTTCTTCAATGAAATTGCAATATAATTACAAAGAATGGCACAGATCCACATACAATGGCTCATTGTCTTCAATGATGACAACATTATTGGGATCTCTCCTGTATTCTTAAAAAAAGAATTTTTCTCTTTAAAAAAAGGTGGAAAAGCATTTAGTGGGGAAAACTAATTGGGCTGAGATTTAGCTGTAAGTATAAATTAAAACAGATTTGAACATTTTCTGACGTTGAATAACTGAAAAAAGGGGCAGATCTGACTTACATTGAGTGCCAAAAAACCCCAGGATCAGATTAAACTTTTTGGACAAATCACAAAACCAATAATCCAAATTACTATCATTTAATCCAGTTGTTCTCAATCCTGATTATACATCAAAACAACCTATGAGGTCTACCAGATACAGATACTATACCAAACCCTAAACATACCGAATAAAGTCTACAAAGTTGGTGCCTAGACAACTATGTTTTAAAAAGCTCAAAGGAAAAATGTAGTAGACATCGTTGGTTGCTCATCTTCTTTTCCTAACCTGAATCCTAATTTTAAAAATTATCCATGCTGTCCGCATGTATACCTCATGTACCTCAGAGGAAGAGGATTCTACTTATAAGCTCCAGGAGACCCAGTTGTTCTAAGGGTTATTCCATACCGTTTCCCAGTGACTGGCTCAGCGGTAGACAGGTCTAAGCCACTTTAGATCAATGAGACCCTGGGAAAGCTTTTGCATATTAAGAGAAGGCCCTTGGAATCCAGCCTGACTTCTCCTCTGCATGTAAATGAAGAAGCACATGGCTCCAACTGCTATTGGCAATCATCCCGTGACCACGAGGGTAGCCAGCCTTAGGATGATGCCAATGCTGCATCTGAAAATGGGGGAAACAAACCTAGGTTCTTGGTGACACTACTGAATCACTGGATCAGAAATACTGAAGCCCGTTTATCAGTTGACTTCATGTATAATGATTCAGTATATTTTATTAAGTCATTTTATTTTTTTTTAAGTTTGAGAGGGAGACAGAGAGCACACAAACAGGGGAGAAGAACAGAGAGAGCACAAGCGGGGGAGAAGAACAGAGAGGGACAGAGCATTCCAAGCAGGCTCACCACCGTCAGCATGGAGCCCGATATGGGGCTCAATCCCACAAACAGATCATGACCTGAGCCACTTAACCGATTGAGCCAACCAATCTATTTTATTAAGTCATTTTTGGATTTTTAATTATTTGTATCTGAAAGCTAGAGTGGTCCCACCCAGTACAACATTCTTTCAACCTACTGTATTAAGTAGAAACCATATAAATACAAATTCATATTTAATCTATAAGTCTGAGATTGATTTATCTTTCCTATTTTAACAAAGAATCAATCTTTAAAAAATATTTTATATGTTATACTTTTCTAATATTTGAGTTGAACTGTATTGCAAAGTTAATATTCATTGCATTCACTTCATTATTTACTCAAAGTTTTTACTATAGGCTTTATCTTGAATGTGTAAGACCATTCGCCGTGCATAGAAGTCCCTGTATTCCTCTGGTAATTCAGACAGTGTTTTTAAAGCTCTGTCCAGAATTTGTGCAGCTCTTGATGCTGCCGTAGGGTCTTTGTTTCCATAGGTATCCGTTTTATCATAGCATTCAGACGGAAGGTGCTTCCAAAAAACATTCACTCCCACTCCAAACTCTTCAGAGATTACGTTATGGAACCATAAAGCTAGAGAAAGTTAAAAAAAAAAAAAAAAAAAAAAAAAAAAACAACCAAGTTAAAAATAAAACCTAGAGTAAAAAAAAAAAAAAAAAAAACACACCAAAATGTCAGTGAAATATCACAAATTGCATATAGCCAATGTAAGAAATTCTTGTAACTAGATGCCTTCGTTAGCACACTCCCAGCTTTTAACAGAATCATTTTAACTTTTATGAACTGCCAACCAATTTAAAGTGTCAATAACACAACCCTACGTTTAAAACCTTTGGAAATAGCAATTTTCCCTTTTAACTTGAAAGACATAATAAAGTTGTATTTGTTTTGTAGTTCTGTAATTTGGGGCTATGTTTTGTGTTACTTGTTTACACTTCCTGAGTCCTACAACCACATCAAAAGTGTTTATTTTTTGTACACAGAACATTTCAATTATTTGAGGAGTATCTTTGACCTTTTCTGCCTCAGCACAGTACTTTTGTTCTCAAAGACTTCCTATTCAAGCTGCATATTTGGTTTTCTAACTTGCTTAAATTTGCATTCATTGTAGCCTCCTTAGTTTCATATTTCTAATTAAATTAATTATAATTTTCTTATATTTCTTTCAGCTCCTTTACAATATATAAAACTAAAGCACATATCTGGTGGTGGAGATGATGAGGAAACTTTGTCAAATGATATAGCTAATTAATTTTTCACTTCCTCTAGAACATTTCTTTGTTTTCCATTGAGTCTAAACATTTTCAAACTTACAGGTGCTATAGGAATATGAAAGCAACATCACAATATAATAAAGATGAAATACTAGTCACATCAAAAAATGTTTAATCTTGTGAATGGGAGAAAGTAAGATTTACAAGATGCTAAATTTTACAAACAAACTCATTCTAAGAGTGCTCTAGGAAAAACAAAGCTTAAAATATTTTGATTTGCAAAACTAGTTTCAAACATGGATTTAATCTTAATTATTCTTTCTTTAAGAATCTTTTTGCCTTATTCAGTATAACAGGAAAAAAAGCTAACCATTCTGTTAAATTTGAATGCAAAGATGGGGGTTTTGCTTTTATTTCAAAATATATGCAAATGTTCAGTATTTCTGGCTTTTTTTTTTTTTAACTTGTATATAGAATAAGGGAAAACTGCATAGCTCCTAACCATTGTCTAAAGATATAAAACCCCAAGATTTAAATAATGGCAATAGATTTAAAGACTAGTATGCTGGTTGTTTACAGAGAACATAAGGATAAATAAGTCAATGTATCAAATCAGTATTATGTTAAGGACATGGTAACAGGCCCCTTAGAGAATACAAAAATTACCAAAACATGGTTACTTATCCTCAAGCAGTGTATAATGTAGCCCCAAATGAAATCATCATATTAAAAAAAATTTTTTTTAATGTTTATTTTTGAGAGCGAGAGAGAGAGAGAGAGAGAGAGAGAGAGAGAGAGAGAGAGAGAAGGACAGAATATGAGTGGGGGGTGGGCAGAGAGAGGGAGACAGAATCTGAAGCAGGCTCCAGGCTCTGAACTGTCAGCACAGAGCTGGATGCGGGGCTCAAACTCAGGAACTGTGAGATCATGGCCTGAGCTGAAGTTGGACGCTTAACCGACTGAGCCACCCAGACACCCCTCATCATATTTTTACTAATACTTTTTTACTTAATTCTGTCCCTGAAAAAGAGGTATTAATGATTAAAAATATATTAAATATGGGAAATAGGACTATATAAACAGAATTTGTTAATGGACTCCTTTAATCTTAATTATGATTTTTTTATCTTCAGGTATTCACTTTTGAATAATTACAGATATTAATTACATCACTAACTACAACAACTAATGCCTATTTATTGTACAAAGAAATTAAGCGACACTAATTCAGACCTTAGAATATAATGCACAAAAAAGACATCATAGGTGTTAAGATTATAATAATTTGATACTTAATAAAATTTCTAATCTCCTTTGGCTTTGAAATATATTTACCATTTCTTTGTAAATGCTTAAGTGACATAATTCTAAAATATATAAATATTTTAGAAATGAAGTGATTAAAAAGAACAAACTAATCTTTTCCCAGATATAAATCTATTGCTTGATGTCATTAAATAATTAAGAGTATTATATTAATTAATAATATATTTATAGGTTGCCTTTGAAAAACAAGATTCTTAATTTTATAAGAATTTGCTTAAGCATACTTTAAACACACATACACAGTTGTATATAAAAATCAACTTGTATAGGACAGAACATATAATAAATATACTTTTGTACTAAAAAAAATATCATATAATGGATGAGTGACAGAGTACAGAGTTTATAAACAGCAAATTAATGAGGTCTAGAAATCTTACCAGGAATGAATAATACATCTCCAGCTTTAAGGGAACATTCATACCTTCTAGCCTTGCAAAACAGTGGATATTTAGCTAAGTCTGGATTATCTATATTCAGTACTTCTGATTTAGTACCTGAAAAGTTGCAAAAAAGGATAATAAAGTTAGCAAAGTTAGCATTTCTTAAAAGGTAATCGCAAGTATAAACTTGAAAGTGTATTCTTTTCTGTACGATTATTTATTTTATCCACACTGTGAGAATAATTACTATTCTGAAACCTAAGCCAGTTTTCAGTGACCCACCCTTTATGACCATGGACATCCATGTAATATAATTAAGAAAATTTGAAAATTTCATTGTTCACACAGCCTATTACCTATATACACATGCACAGTGAACACAAATACATCATAATTAGGAAGAAGCCCTAAGATATTTTTCTATGAAAATAGAATTCTTAAAAAGAGAAACTGAATAGACCAGACCTTAGAAATATAAACTTAAAAAAAAGTACCTGATAAATATAGATACTGGGCATCTCGAGGACTGAATAGTACAACACGTTTTTTTCCTGTCACTTGTATCAAGAAGTTATCCATTACCTGAAGGCCAATAAGAACTTATGGATAAGCAATATCTAAAATTCAAATAAATAGAACCAGTGGTATTCCAAACAGTTAAATGTAAACCCTATCCTTTAGTAAGACTTGCCTCACATTATCTAAAACTCTTAAAGTAATATTCTAATCTAACAAAGAAAACATTTGTATTCTAAATACAACTGTGCCTTTATTAGAGGTATTCCAGCAGCATTGCCTTAAAATGGTAAGGACTGGCAAGCCATTAGGAAATCTGAGGACTATTTGCCCTTGCCCCAGTATTCTGACAGAGAAGGTAGTTACATCTATTTGAGGCTCCCCTTGGTTAGTACTTATTTTACTTATCTGTCAAGGGATGCTATGCAATGAACATTGGACAACAGATTGAAAGCACTTAGAAAAATTAGGTGCTGGAAAAACACAAAGTGTTGCTGTAATCAACCACTACTAAACTCTTATATAGCTAACCATAATTTAGTTACAGGCATCCTGATTTCCAAATTATTTCTACCGGACTATAACTTGGCAAATGTTCTTTATGTACTTACTAATGGAGTAATCTTGATTTCTGCATATGCAAGGATATACTTTGTTGGTACACATTGTGGAAAATGTTAAAAGGTGGAGATACATAATTCTTAGCCAAGGAATTAAAATATATACTAAGCAAGATATATTCATAATTATTTACATTTTGCTTCTACCTAAGCATTTCTCCTTTCACTAACCCTTTTCTTATGTAAACCTTAACTATATAACAAGCACTCCTTTGACTTATTTTTAATTTAGAAAAGATTTATCAAATTTCATTATAAATCCAGATAAAAGTGATACTAGTTAAAATTTAAAATAGTCACATAATACAATTAAAAATATATTTCAGGGGCGCCTGGGTGGCTCAGTCGGTAAAAGTGGCCGACTTCGGCTCAGGTCATGATCTCTCGGTCCGTGAGTTCAAGCCCCGTGTTGGGCTCTGTGCTGACAGCTCAGAGCCTGGAGCCTGTTTCAGATTCTGTGTCTCCCTCTCTCTGACCCTCCCCCGTTCATGCTCTGTCTCTCTCTGTCTCAAAAATAAATAAACGTTAAAAAAAAAATTAAAATATATATATATATATATATATTTCAGTTACCATATCATTTTCTCACCATATCATTTATGTAAAACATTTAAAAACTAAGCTAAGAATTTGTCTACCTCATTTAATTAGAGTTATTATGTTACAATCCTCCCAAGAGATCCTCAGCTGAATTATAATACATTTATAAAACAATATAGCTTGATTTAGAACTTAAAAAAAAATTATTTTATCCTTATTTATTTTTAAAGTTTATTTATTCTGAGAGAGAGAGAGAAAGTGGACACATGAGTGAGAGCAGAGGGAGGGACAGAGAGAGAGGAGAGAGAATTCCAAGTAGGCTCCGCAGTGCCAGCGCAGAGCCCGACATGGGGCCAGAGCCCACGAACCATGAGATCATGACCTGAGCCAAAACCAAGAGTTGGACACTTAACCAACTGAGCCACCCAGGCACCCCCAAAATTATTTTATGTTTAGAAACTTATTAGGTATTGCTTTAGCTTCCTAAATTTCTCCACACAACAACAAACCATACACAATCCTACACTTTTAATGTGTAGGATTAATGTGTTTAAAATATTTATATGCATATATTTAAGCAAGTAAAATTATAATACCATGATATGATCAGGGACAATATTCTATACATCTTGCTGCTCAACCAATACAGTTGACATTTCACATTCTCAAGGGATATATAATCTAAGATCTTCAGATATCCCCAAATTCTTACAACTGGAGATGGCTCTCCACAAACTTCTGCCTTTCTCTCGAAAAACAGTTCCACCTAGTCACATGTGTCATCTTCACATCCTCATATCATAACCTTATGACTTTTGCCATTTGTGCAACTTTCCCCCCTCATCTGGTGGCCATTTTGCACACACACACACACAAAAACTGCACAAAACTTACATACACACAATATAACAAGACCACAGAGAAATGCAAATATGAGAAACTAGGCACCAACTTGCAGAGCACCTGTTTTCAAAGCTCATGTTTCAGCAAATTATATCTCCAAGATCTTTAGGGCAGTCTACAGAACGTTAAAACTGTAAATGTTATATCTATAAATGTGAAAGATTGACTATAGCTTCAGATTTCTCATTTACGTAGCATACATCATAGTGGGTCCAAAGTTGTAATCCTGGTGAGCTAATTCGAAAAACACTGGAAAAGAACTGCTCCTCTTTGAAAAATTTTGGAAACTTAATATCTCCTTCCAGTAAAGGAAACTGCTTTCTGATATCTGCAACATCCTGCATTGAGAGAAACATGGTAAAAATTTTAATGATAAATGCAATATTGGTGTAATGCTTGTTTTACTTCAGTCTGCCATCAGAGCCCAAGATATCAAGAAGGAATGGGGCAAAAGTCTGTTCATTGCTTTAAAATACTAGTAGGTGACCACAGCCAACACATGCTCTTTCAAATGAAGTAATAACAGACTATGTAACAAGACTGCAGATTCAACAATATCAGTACTGTTAAGCTTTATATGCTTAATTAATAGAGAGGTTCTTCCTATTTAAACAACAATCATACAATTGCCATCTACTCCAATATTAAGTATTTAAAATCTATGAGTCAACAATTTGAACATTATCAACTATGTAAGACCTGTGGGTTTTACTAAGGGAGGAAACTAAAAGAAAGTAAAGAATGAAATGGGAAATAAAAGGAAAAACCAGAATCTTATTTGATTGTTTTATTTTTTAACTTTTTTAATGTTTATTTTTGAGAGAGAGTGAGCGAGAGTGAGCATAAGCAGGGGAAGGACAGAGAGAGAGGAAGACACAGGATCTGAAGCAGGCTCCAGGCTTCTGAGCTGTCAGCACAGAGCCCGATGTGGGGCTCCAACCCATGAACTATGAGATCATGACTTGAGCTTAAGTTGGATGCTTAACCGATTGAGCCACCCAAGCGCCCCTTACTTGATCATTTTAGGCAGCCATATTAATTTGACTCTGAATACATGTCAAAACTTATATAATGAATTATTCAGAATGTTTATAATTATTTTAGATTATATTTTATTAGTTGAATGGCCATCTGTAAAATATATTGTTGAAAGGATTTCTTAATTATATAGAGATTAGAGTAGATGACTTTAAACACTAAGATACTATGGTCCTGCTTAAGAACTAAGTAACCAACTTTTAATAATTTTATCTTATTCAAGGGCACAAATCATTGAGAAAATAATGGAAAAAGATGAAACAAGTCATGTGTCAGGCACTAAGTATAAAACTACAGTGCCAATTAAAATATATATATCCATTTAGGTTTTAAGCATTTGTTTTACATTCAGAATTCTTACCTTTCTAGGGTCTTCCCCAAGTGACCGTAAGTAGTACTTCTCATCCTTAAATATTGCAAAGAAAAATAACATAAATATTCACTTAAAAATATTAGAAAGTAAAGACAGAAGGAAATGAGTCTTAAAATCTAACCCAGTTAAGTTGTTTTCGAAACAGTTCTGTTCTCTTACCCTTTCTACTAATGCTCTCTGGTGGCCATATGAAGAAATAGCTTTATAGGCCGCTTATTAGAAGGACTAGATCCACAAAATGTTATATGAAATAAATTTGAAAGGCAACACATACCTACTATGTCTAAAACACAATGCTTAATTTATTTTTTAATGTTTATTTATTTTTGAGAGAGAGAGCACGAGCAGGAAAGGGGCAGAGAGAGAGGGAGACACAGAATCCAAAGCAGGCTCCAGGCTCTGAGTGCTCAGCGCAGAGACCCACACAGGGCTCAAACTCACAGACCACAAGATCATGACCTGAGCCGAAACTGGAAGTTTAACTGACTGAGCGACCCAGGCGTCCCTACAATGCTTAGTTTAGATTTTATGCTCTAAATTACTTAGACTCTTAACAGTTTACAAGACTGAAAAGAATTCTCATTTGTATAACACACATGATCTCAAGGTAATGTGGAAGCTAACAACAAACTTTTTCATGTAATGCAAATGTAGAATAGGAGATAAATATAACAATTTATATTTTCAGTAATAAATATTTTAAAAATCTGGAACACTGCATTTTATCCAGGTAAGCCTTATAACTGATCATATAAATTCTCAAGCCAAATCCTTTAGAGTCAGCTCATGTATGAATTAGAAATATGTCACATCAGAGTAGTAAATTTATGTTGATACTTTAAAAAACTGTCAACTACCCTTCACTGAGTAGCTAGAGTAGAGAAGTGTTTGAATTATAAAACACTACTGTTGCTTGCATTTCCTCTAAAAATTAAAGAACTGAGATACTGGGTCAAGTACAGGGGCAATCCAACTCAGGAATTCTGCCTCTTTTATACCTACACCTTACCATCATAACACAAAATTCAAAATCTACATTATTTATCTTAACAACATATAAATCTAGGACCAAAAATTTAACTCAGCTCTCAGATCCAGTGTTTTCAATTTTTTTTTTTTAACATTTATTAATTTTTGAAAGATAGAGAGAGACAGGGTACGAATGGGGGAGGAGCAGAGAGAGAGGGAGACACAGAATCCAAAGCAGGCTCCAGGCTTCAAGCTGTCAGTACGGAGCCCGCCGCGGGGCCCAAACTCGCGGACCGTGAGATCATAACTTGAGCCAAAGTCGGCCGCCCAACCGACTGAGCCACTCATGCGCCCCTCAGATCCAGTGTTTTTATGTTTTTAACTAGCCTCATATAATTTCTATAAATTTCTTACTGGGTAAATAGGTTTCAAAGTATGGTTTTCGGAATTCTAAGTTTTCTGTCCGTTCTAATATTTCAGGATTGAAAAAAATAAATTCAGCCTTTCAAGGTCACGCTCTTGTTGGGGTAGCCCCAACCACTGACTGAGCAAGATGGAAAAGGACTAGACACTGTCACCCACCCACACAGGACTCCTCTAACAGGCAGTCTTTGCTGAGGAGTTCCACCTTGAGCTGGCAGAGATGCTGTCTTCCCCCACCTAACCCTCCCCTTTCTTTTCAGAGGTATTACTCCCCAATAAATCTTTTTGCACTCCTAAGCCCATCTGTGCACCTGCTTCCTGGAGGACTGAGTTGATAGTCTATATTCATCTTACACCTAAAAATTATGGATTTATGTCTAAAAATTATGGAAAGTTGTAAATAAGATGAATATATACTGTTAGTTCAGGTAAAGCTAATGGATTCAGTTTTAGTAGACAATCTAATCATATCATAGAATCACAGCCCTGCAGAGTGTGGAGGGATCCTGGTGATAATCTAGTGTAACCACTACCTGCTGAAACAACTGTGAACAGGCAGCACCCATCACAACCAAACTGGCCACCAGCCCAGCTGGCTCAAAAGCAGACAACAGCTTTATTCAAAACTTAACAAGCAGTTTATTTTTAAAATGTGCTTTTGAGATAACAGTGAATTTGTTAAAAATGTATTTCTATATAAGCCGCAATGTCTTATCTCAAGATATTTAAATTGAATTATTTAAAACTGGATTATAATGTAAATAAGTAGAATTCTTCTGCATTTAATCCTGAACAAATGTTACAGCAAATGCAACAGCAGTCACATTGATAATAACTAACAATAATAAAATACAGAAACAGTCTAACAGTCAATAAGATACGAAAATAAAGTTCTCTTTTAGCATTTGAACTTTGCATATCAGACCAAAGCATTTTCTTAAAGCATTTTTTTTTTTTTTTTTTTTAGTTCGTTTATTTTGAGAGAGAGAGCATGAGTGGGTGAGGGGCAGAGACGGGGAGAGAGATTCCAAGCAGGCTCCACACTGTCAGCATGGAGCCTGATGTGGGGCTTGAACTCACAAACCGTGAGATCATAACCTGAGCTGAAGTTAGACACTTAACTGACTGAGCCACCTAGGTGCCCACATACCAAAGCATTTTCTAAGAAAGTATTATTAATACCTAACATTTAGTGAGTAGTTTCTACATGTCAGGCATTGATTTTATTTAGTTAACTGTATCAAAAACTTTATCAAATAGGTACTATTATTGTTCCTGTTTTATAGATGAGTATATCAAGGCACAGAAAAATAACATGGCCAAGGTTTGAGATCTAATAAATAGCAAAACTAGATCTATGGCATATATAACCAAACCTTAAAAACAGCTATCAGAGAAGGCTACAACTCTGGTATATCTAATGTTCTTGTACAAGAAAATCCACCTAGTATACAGATATTAATGCTTTCTAAAGAAAATAATGTTCAAAGCAGTTACCTCTGAAATAAAGAATTCTTCATGCTTTTCTTCAGCTGCCCTTTGAACCAACTTATCAAAAGGTAAAGTTCTGAAATAAACACAAAAGAAGACTTAGACTTAATAAATCAAAAGGTAAAGTTCTGAAATAAACCAAAAAGTAGCCTTAGACTTAATAATAAATCAACCAGTAATATTCTATAGGTATATATATAGGTTTGTTGGAGTTGTATGATCTTCTGTTTTACAGTATCCATAATTTTTATTATATCTATTATGTGCAATTTTTCAAAATTCATTTAACAGTGTGCTTATTTGACCTAGATTGTCTAAAATTTTGATTTCAAACATTAAAGGTTTTTAAATCTATGGTGCAAATGAATCATTCTAATGTCAGTATCCTCCTATTCCAAGTTACTGTTAGAAAAATGTTTCTGTGGTATCTGGTTATCTCTCCATATACACAAACTTTCAAACTTGCTACTTATTTTCAAGTGTCATGGCAAAACAAGTCTTGTGACTGACAAATGGAACAATCTACTAGTGCTACTTTGGAAGAGATAGTAAGCGAATGGTCCAGTGAAGATCAAGTCCTTCCCTCTCTCACTGATCTTCCTGCCTTTAGGCACTACCACAGAAAACAGAGGCCCATCCATAACACTGCTCTCAGTCTCCTTCACTACTATGTCATTTAAAAAAAAACATTTTTTTTAGTGTTTATCTATTTTTGAAAGGGAGAGAGAGACAGAGCATGAATGGTGGAGGGGCAGAGAGAGAGAGAGAGAGACAGAATCTGAAGCAGGCTCCAGGCTCTGAGCTATCAGTACAGAGCCCAACACGGGGCTTGAACCCATGATCCATGAGATCACGACCTAAGCCAAAGTCAGATGCTCAACTGACTGAGCCACCCAGGCGCCCCACCACCACTCTGTCATTTTAAAGATCCTGAGGTGGGGCGCCTGGGTGGCTCAGTCAGTTGAGCATCTGACTTCAGCTTAGGTCATGATTTCACAGCTTGTGAGTTCGAGCCCCATGTCGGGCTCTGTGCTGACAGCTCAGAGCCTGCAGCCTGATTCAGATTCTGTGCCTCCCTCTCTCTCTGCCCCAACCCATATGCATTCTGTGTCTGTCTCTCTCAAAAATAAATAAACATTAAAAAAAATTTTTTAAGATCCTGAGGAATACCTCAAGAAGAATTCAGTGAAGTGACCAAATTTTATTCTTCTTCAATATTTCTGTTTAAATGGCTATCTCCTTCCACCCTTATAAACAGAGATGAACATCACAGAAGCAGTTTGTTTCCTTTTGTCTTACTCTTGAGCCTGGAAGGCTACCATTTCTCTGGGTCCCATCCTATCTATTCAACATTCTAGAATCAAAAGTACTGACCCCCACATGAAGATGACAACAGTAACATCAAGACAATGAAGTCTTCAAAAGCATCTGGGTCAAAAGCCTCTCCTCCACCCCTCCACTGCACTCCAACCTCCAAAAGTCCAATTAAGAGTTGTAATCTTTTCATTCTTCCTACCTAATATCTTCCCACTTAAATGTGTACTGAGGAGGTGGGGAGAAAGGGTTAGCAAAAACCCTTTCTCCTTCTCTATAATAAGATGACCTTGGGTCTACCTTCTCCTAGCAATGTTTTCATAAAAACTTATTGATTTAAGATAAATGTGGAATGTTAGCTGTGATATCAGGTAACATTGTTTATTGTAAAAATGACCCTTGATTGATAAACTATGTCTGAACTAAAAGGCTGATGAGTGGACTGTAAATATTTGTTAAGAAGCAAAAGATTTGGCTTCCCTGTGTTCAGTGTAACACTTGTAACTGAGTTTGTCCCTTGGTGGAACCTAGAAGCTAAATTCACGGGGCCATTTCATGTCACTGGTTTCTGTGGATTCTGTGGCTTGACTAAACTAAGGTGTTTCTGTACCCACCTATATAGTCTTGTTCCCTTACAACTAAGCTGTCACTTGGTGAGCCAAAAAATGGCTACTGTATTGGAATAAAGACTTCCACTGATCCTATACTGCTAGAATGTGGTTTCCCGCCTTGTATCCTTTTGTAAAGCTAAGTGAATCTGATGCCAGATTACGAACTAGTGAGTCCTGTGGCTATGAATGTCAGTCTGAACTTGAGGACATTGCTGATAATTATGTACAAGAGTGAGCACTGCCAAGAGAGAAGAAAGGAGTCTGCCATTTGCTCAGACCAATCTCCTACTACAGTTTCTGGCTAATTATATCAACAAATTTACTTGGAATCCCCCTATGCAATGTTTTCCTCTCTGACCTCATCACATACCCTTATTCCTACTAAAGCATCTTTGAAGAGTTTGGGGAAAATGTAGAAGCTTCTCTGGTCCAGAGCTACCCCTGTAATTGGCACAGTAGCCCAGGCTTATCTTTTTACTAGGAAAACTCAGAAGGGTTTTAAGACCTGCACGAGAACAAGGCAATGAAGAAAAGCAGAACTTGGGTGCTATTAGCAATCTTTTCCCTCATGTAGTGGTGCCTGTCAGAGCTTCTATGTAAGCAAAGCTGAGAGAGGTGGAAATGAGGTATGAATTAGGAAGTTCCTTGGTCTAGAGGTTTTAAGTATCCTATGCATGTTTCAAAAAAAAGGACACCTGCTATTTAAATTCCATTTGTCTGGACTGGTAGACAGACCAGTAAGGGAGATAGTATCAAAGAGGGGTTAGTCTCATGGGCTCTGTGGAGTCAGGCAAATTTGGGTATAGATTTGGTTCATTATTTCAAGGTATATGATCTTGGGTAAGTTACTTAATGTTTTTAAGCCTGTTTTCTCAACTGTATAATCATAAACAACAATAACAAACAACAAAAACTACCTCACAGATAGTTTCCAAATTAAATGACTAACATAATCTAGGATGCTTGGCACAGCACCTGATATATAGTAAGTGCTCAGGAAAGGACAGATGGTAGGGTGAACAACGATGATAATGTACCCATTAGCAGCATGAAAGTAGTTACCAACATTTTAAAAAAGAAAAAGAAATCTTCACTGTCCTGGTCCCCATTTGCAAAGGCTGCTTTGCAAAATCAAGATCAGGATTAATAAAAGTATAAGTAAGAGCAGGATGATGACAGGAATTAGATGACGTGATAGACAGAAGCAGTTAAATAAAGCTTATGTAAGAGTCAGACTTATTTATTTTTTTAAACGCCCAGAAAAATACCAACAATATTCTTTCACCACACAAGACTCTCCTCATACTACCCTGATTCTAGAGGAACAATGAGAGGCACCAAGAAGGAAGAAGTAAAAGCTAAGACTTGGGAATGTATTGCTTTTCAAATATTTAGTAAGCAGAAATGCAACCCTAAACTGAAGTGGTAACAATGATACATGTGTGTAGGATTTCTAGACTCCTTTTGACCTAGATGCCTCCCTTCTTTCCTACTCCCTGGTTGGTAACTGCCAAAAATGACTGCATCTATTTTTTTCTTGCACTAAGAAAATAATCTTGCAACTCTTTAGTAGCTCTAGTGAAAGGCTTGGAGAAAGCTGGGATAAGAACTATTACATAATGTATGTGCTTCAAAACAAGTTTTGAAAAGTTTATGGAACATGACAAAACATCAAAGCAATTCAAGATGAAGTTTCAATGCCCATTTGTTATGGTTTTGGACGCTCTGGAAAATAAACATCATTAATTGCTGGCTTAAAAATGTTCATCATTCCAGCACTTTCTTCCACTTTTCTGGTTTAATAAAAAATGAAAAGTTCTTGCACTTATTAAAACTTATGGCAATTAAATTCAATTCATGGCCTACTAAACACCAAAACTATAATGGTGAATATTCAAAGGCTCAAAAACTAAGAAATACTTTGGCAAGCTGCTATATGAGCTTGGATATTTCTAATGAGAAAGGAATGGCTCTGGACATTAGAAGCTCTGTTTAACTCATCTCTAAACTCTGGAAGGAACAGTGAGAACCACCTTTCTTTAAAAATCAGTCTTTTGTGAACTACATGGTTTTTCAACTGAATTTGCTGGAAACTGCATGTGCACAGAATATAAAAATTTGTTTTTTTTAAACATTTTTAATGAAACTTATAGGAATAAATAGCATATTAAATATGTAAGATTATAGCATTTAAAACATTGAAGTTTGGACGTTCAGCAGCTTTTAACTATCTTACTTACTTTTAAGACATCTCAAGCATAAAATGATAAACACAAGGGAAATTAAAAGTATCTAAGGTTATTGTGTCAAAAAAGAAAATTATGATTTTTTAAGTTATCCAAGTTGATGAAAACCTATAGCAAACATAGCAACTACCTGACCTATATTTCTGGAGGGAGCAGAAAAAAGAAAACATGGGCTTATGCTTTTCTAACAATGAAGAATTAGAAAATCTTTTAAAAATAAGGGCATTAAAAATCAAGCTAGGTTATGAAGGGAAACTTTAGAATTCATTACTCTAGATAACAATTACTAATGAGGTAGGATCAATTAATTAATGAAGCACTGAATGACTACAGCAGACCCAATTTGGGGGTTAATCTAACTCAAGTTATAGAAATCTGGTTCCTTCCAGAGTTCCAGAAGGTAGCAGGCATATACCCTATTTAAAAAATGGTCTTTGAAAATGTCTTTATATAATTATGCAAATTTAGAATTTAAAAATTAGTAAGCTATTCCATGACTGTATCAAACTAGCCAAAAGATGAAATGCAGTATGGTCTTTATATAATAATACAAAACTATTTTATAAAGGTTTAAAAGCTATTTGTAATCCCAGAGTAAGCCTCAGAAGAAAATACCTATATACAAAGTTCTTACTAATGAAGTCCATCTGGGCAACTGCAGCAACATGAATCTTTACTTCTTTTTTCCCTCCAACTTGGCTCAGGTAATCCACTGTCCATTTGCTTGTACATGCCCCCAAATCGATTCCTTCCAACACTAGAGGTTTTCTCTGTAAGTGGCAAAAACATACAACAAAAAATTAGGGAAAATGAATAATATATGAGGAGTTATATTTGGCAATACAGGGACAAAAACAGTAAGAAATGATTCTTGATCCTAAGATGCTCAGACTCAGACCTTTTGACAATTCATGCTGTAACTGAAACAGGAAGAGCAACAATGTAATATACTTAGAACAAAATTTAACATTAGGAAAACAAACCAAACAAAACAGCAGTGCCATCACTAGCTAGGAACAACAAATCTGAACATTACTTACAGCATTTTCACAAGTGCTATTTATAACAAAAATATAAATAATTAAAATGTGTACTTTACAGTCAATATTGTTTGTAACTTTTTATTTTGATACTATTCCAACTTGTGAAAAAGTTGCAAGAACATTACAAAGAACTCCCATATACTTTTACTCTGATTCACCAACTGTTAATATAACATTTTGCCCCATTTATTTCACCATTTGCTCTCATGTTCACTATGTGTATAGAGAGGAACATATTATTAAAAATAAATTAACTTCAAGGTAAGTTGCTGACATCACACTTCTTTATCTCCAAAAACTTGAGTATAGTTTCTGAGAACAAAGATGTTTTCTTACATAGCCACAGAATAATTATCAAAATTAGATTTAACACTGATAAAAATACTACTACTTTACAATCCATATCCAATTTGCTAATTGTCCAATTATCTCTTATAGCTTTTTTTTTTTTTTTTTTTTTTTTTTGTCTATTTCTGAAATCCCACATTGCATTTAGTTGCCATGTCTCTTTTAATCTGGAACAGTTCCTCAGCCTTTTTCTTCCATTACCTTGACATTTTTGAAAAGTACAAGCCAATTATTTTGTAGGATGCCCTTCTATTTCAGTTTATCTCATGTTTCTCTGTGATTAGATTCAGGTCATATATTTTTGGAAGAAATGTACCACAGAAGCAATGCTGTGTCCTCCTCAGTGCAACACATCAGGTAGCACATATTTTGCTCTATTATTTGTGATGTTAATTTTGAGCAACTGGTAATTCCTGCCTGAATCAAGTATTACTATGATGAATGCAAAAATCATGATTTTAAAAAAATTTCATCATCTTCTACATTAGGTAGGATTCTAATGTCAAAATGAGCTCTAACATCTCCATTTATTTATTTTACTCACTTGGTTTAATCTACTGATTTAATTTGATGCTCAAAATATCTCACATTTGGCCAGTAGGATCCAATCAAGCTGGCTCTTGTGAATTTTTACCTGAACACTTCCTTTCTTTATAGCAAAAAACCACAATCCAGAATCCTTTTATACTTTTTCTGTCCCAGCCCTACAGTCATTTCATATTTAGAAACCATGATCTTGGTATTAGGTGTGTTCATTGCTATTGGGCTGTCATTACTTCTAGGCCTTCTCAGTGGACAAAGCTAAGAAATGTGTGAAAGTCTGTGTATATTCATTTCTCCTTTTCCCAAAGACACACACATAATCACACATAGCCCACATATGTATATACCTATATCTATTTCTCTCTCTCTCCAAGCATACATATACACTATATACACATATGCACTTAATAGATGTATGTATGAACGAACCAAAATACCACCAACACTGAAATCCCAATACCGATCTTACACCACAAGGTTCATTTTAAATTTCATTGTTTATATATTTGTAACTCTCTTCTGTTAACAGTGAGAAACCTTGTTGCTATCATCTTCAATGTTTAATCAATTGCATAATCCCAGAATTCACAATAAATACTTTCACGATTGCTAAGTCATATCACTGTAAAAAGCAAGTCTATTAACTAGAGTTCAGTATTTGTTTACAGTTCTTTTTGTCTTTAGACTGAAGACATACCAAGTACTGTGTTCAAAAGTGATTTGGGTTACTTATCTCCCTCCCCCTTACTTAAGTTCACTTGTTATTTTTTTAAATTCTACATTAGAGTTTTGGTTTTTTTAATCACTACTCATCATTAATTTTATTATCAGTATTACTTTAGAATGTAAAACATTAATGTGATCCCCAGAGTCAAAACTATGCGAAGAGGTCATCCCATCCATATTCTTCCACTTCCTGCTCACTCATCCCTTATAGATAACCAGTCTCATTTTTGGCTTATCGTTCCTGGTTTTGTTTGTTTGTTTGGCAGAGAACAGAAACACATATACTTCCTTATTTCCCCTTCTTTTTTACAAAAAAAAAAAAAAGTGGCATATTTTGTGGGGTTTTTTTTGGTAATTTGATTTTTTTTTTAATTTAAAAATATATCCTGGAAATCACTGCTATCAGTTCAGATTATCTCCCTCATTCTTTTTTACTGCTTTGTACACCATAATGTAAATGAACAATTTAACCAATCACTCTCCTGTGCATAGTATTTTTAGATTATTTGCAATAATCCCCAAAGTAAACTCCTCAAAGAGGGATTGCTGGGTTATAAAGTAAACACACATAGTTTTGTTAGATATGCCAAATTCCTCTCCACAAGGGTTGTACCACTTGGCATAAAGTGTGAGAGTTCCAGTTTCTTCACAGCCTCACCAAGAGTATTATTAAAGCCATAGATAAGAAATGGTATATCAGTGTAGTTTTAAGTTCTCTTATAAGTAAAGTTGAACATCTTTTCATGTGTAGAGGCTATTTTTTATCTTTTTTTTTTTTTTTTTTTGGTCAACTGCTCACATTTTATCAGATTTTTGGCCTTTCACACCCCACCCCTTTAATTTTTAGAAGTTCTTCATATACATGGCCTTTTCTGCCCTTTTATGAAACATGTTGCAAATACTTTCTTCCCCAGCTTGTATTTTATGTATTCAAATTTTAATCTGTTACCACACCTGAATTTTCAGTCACAGTTAGACTGTCCACTGACCTAGATTATGGAGGAATTTATCCATGTTTTCTTCTAACACCCATGTAGTTTAATTTTTCTACATTTATGTCTCTGATCCATTTAGAGATTTGATTATTCTTGTGTATGATGTCAGATATAAATCTAATTTTATCATTTTTTAAAATGACTACCTAGTTGCCCCCGCATCATTTATTTAAAAGTTCCTTTGCCCCAGTGATTTTTTTTAAATATTTTTTTTAACGTTTTATTTAATTTTGAGACAGGGAGAGACAGAGCATGAACAGGGGAGGGTCAGAGAGAGGGAGACACAGAATCTGAAACAGGCTCCAGGCTCTGAGCTGTCAGCACAGAGCCACACGGGGCTCGAACTCACGGACCGCGAGATCATGACCTGAGCCGAAGTCGGCCACTTAACCGACTGAGCCACCCAGGCGCCCCTGCCCCAGTGAGTTTTAACACATCATGGTCATCACATACTAAATGCCCATATGAATGGAAATTTATTTCTAGACGTACACCTCCAGACTTTCTATTCTGTTTCTCTGGTCTATCTATTCATGCACCTATATCACACTGTTAATTATTAAAACATGTTAAAAATCTGAGGACTATGCCCTCTCATCGATTTTCTTTAGTGTTTACAAGTAGAAAGATCTTGTTTCACAGTTTTATTAGTTTCTACTTTATTACATCCTGGCCAGAGTGTTGTTTGCAATACTCCACTTTAGGAAACTTAAGTATGTCCACTTTGTGACATATTATATGTATCTTGTCTGTAAAGATTACGTTACAAAATACTCTTTGCCATGCATCTTGGGAAGCATTTTCACATGCATTGTTTCTCCACAATCGTGCCCTGCAAGCATCTTATACGATCACACCCCGAGGTGGGAGTAGCGAGGGCAACAACAACCCATCCAGCACTAGACCCACAAATAAATGAAGGCTTAGATCTTCGCTCTAGATTGCTAACTCCTAAAAACAAACAAACAAACAAACAATCAAAACACTTCGTTCCTGACTTTTTTCATACTGAGAACTGTAGCTCTGTGACCACCCTTCTAAATATCAAGTAAAATTGCTGAGGGAGAGTTCTACCATAAGCATACCAACTGTAAGCTTGTGGATTATATTTTTCTTTTAAGTACCTTTTGGACTCTTTAGTCTGTTCTGAAGCCTGGATTCCCTTACAAAGCACCGCGAGTCAAAATACTTCCCTTTAATATTATCCTCTTGAGTATTCTTTTAAGGAACTGAGGTTCGAATTACACATATAAGAGGTTCCAACGTCTGAACTGGAATTCAGGTTAGTTAGAACCGAAGACCAGGGGAAGTCAGTTTCCCGAGGGATTCCCATTGCTTTCCCTTTTGGCTCGATGCAGTGAAAAATTGCTCTTCTGAACCCAGTCAGTGGAGTAGACTAACACGCGCCTTTCACGCAACCAGTGGGGCGACGAAACCTCTAAACTTTAAGAAACCCAACGCAACTCCCTTCGTTGCCATGGTAACGGAGGAAGACAAAATAATAGAGTCCGTCCAGAGCCACCCTTCGCAGCGAGCAGCGCTTATTAGGCAAGCTATTTCTCGCACTCCTGGCTCCGCTATCACCCTGCTCCCCGAAAACGTGGCGCTGTTCTCCCTGGAAAACTTGACAGATGATCCATTCGACATCCCCCATGTGCTCTCTCCCCTGGCCACAGAGCCAACAAGCCATCTTCAGCCGCCTGCCGCCTCCTCCCCATACCCTGGGTCTCCAGAAACCAGTTCGGAGCCGCCCGAGTGGCAGGGACAGGTATTCCCTGGCTCCCTGCGGTTCGGCCTACCCGAGGGCCTCACCTGCGGGTAGAGCTGCTGCGTGAACTGTTCCTGCGAAACGCCCTCCAGCCGGGCTACCGGGATGCTCTGCCAGGCCATGGTCGCTCACGCCCGTCCCGCTCAAGTCCCAGGCACCCCGGCCCGACACGTCCGTCAGCGCGCCATCCGCCCGGAAACGCGACCCGGAGAGAAAAGGTCCGCGGGGCCGCTCGACTCGCTACAGCGGCTGGTCGGAGATCCGGGCCCGGGGCCGCAGGGCCTCCGTGTGAGCTGCGTGCCGGAGAGCCGGAGTGAGGCCGACTCACCAGAGGTGGCAGCAACAGGCCAGATTCACTCTCTAGTCTCCTCCGGATGCGGCCAAGCTGGTTTCCCACCGACTTTCATTCGACACGGCACAGACAGGGACTGGGGTGAAAAGCCATAAAGATGGCGCTGGCTGTTCGTCTTTTGCCCCGCTTGCTGCTCGCTCCGCCGCTGCCCGGCGGGGCCGGCCGACCCCGGACTCCCCGTGGAGCCGAGGTGAGACCGCCGTTGGCTGAACTCTGCCGCTTCTGCCGCCGCCGCCTCGGCTCCGGACCGGTCCCGCTTCCTCGAGTCACTTGGGCCTCGGCGCTGCCCGCTCGGGGCCCGCAGCGTCCCCTGCTCAGCCCTCCGGGACTACCCGCAGCCCTCTCCGCTTTCCCTGCCTACCCCCGGCGCAGCTACAGCGCCGAGGAGCAGCCCCAGCCGCGCCAGAAAACCAAGATGATCATTCTGGGATTCTCCAACCCCATCAACTGGGTTCGGACTCGAATTTACGCCTTCCTGATCTGGGCCTATTTCGACCAAGAGTTCAGCATCGCAGAATTCTCTGAGGGAGCGAAGCAGGTTTGTTCATTTGTTTGGGGGTGACCTGTTCGCCTCTCCTGCATTCAGCGGTTCCATGCAAAAAGTGTTTAGCGATGAGGTTTCCTCACTGGGTCCCAAGGTATCCAAAGTGGGTAGTGACCCAGACACAGCCCTCCGCTACTTCTTGACTAAAATTCAGCTGCTTCTTAACGTTTGCACGGTCGCCGAGGAGGAAGAGGGGTTCGATTGAGACACCAGTTCCACCAGCTGAAGTCCTCCAATTCCTTTTTCTGCTCTACAGGTTTTGAATCCGATAGAAATGAATTCGATTCAAAGCCCATTTCTGCCACCTAAAAGCTACATGGTTTTATCTTTCTGAACATCACTTTCTGCAAAATTAAGAAGACCATGCCTGGCACATAGCAGGCCCTCCACAAATGTTAGTTGAATAAATGAATGAGTAGATGCGATCGTTTTGAAGAGTAAATAAGGTAGCATTTTCAAATGCAATAATGTAATTTTAGGTAGAAAAACAAAACTTCCTGCTAGCCATTTGGCAGAACTCCCCAGCCCATCTCCCTAACCCCGAATTCTCCATCATACTCTTTAAAGACTAACTTAGAGATAAGGAGTTTTACCCTTTCAAAGAATTTGCTGAGCAACCTGGTCGCTAATAAGTGCATAACATCCTACACACTGAGAAATAGCCTTTGGTGATTCATAACCCTGACCCCTTCCCTTTTCTTTCTCTTTCTTTCTGAGTGGCTGATAATACCTTGCCTTACCCTTGTCCCATAACAGTCACTTTGGGTCCTGAGATTATTTACAGATTTTTTTGTGTACATGCATTTTTCTGGGATGAAAGTCCATCTATAAATGTCTTTTGAATCCCTCGGAGAGTTTGTCATTCCCAAACATTTCAGAACTGTTGATAAATAGAAGTCATAGTTTGTTTCCCAGTTCATACTGCCATATACCTTAAACTTATGCTATAACTGTAATTATTTCGCAGTACTGATTGTATAAATAAATGTTTCCAACTTCATATAATCAGTGTCAATATTAACTCCTGCCTCCTGCTTCCCTGAGTCAACTCTTGACTGATTTATGTGTTTATAAAAAAGTTAAAAAGCAAAAGCTTTTAATTAATAGCGTTATAAGTGGTAAACCTCTGCTCATATCAGTTCTCAAAATCTTTTGTCATGTAGAGGTAAATTGGTGTGATTCTACTATCCTCCACAATGCCCACTGAGGACACATGAACTTGTGTGCCTCATAACATATTAAATGACTGGACCAGCTCATTTATGTGTCAGTGAGGAATGGAAACCCTCTCCCCTTCTTGGGCAGGAATCAGGTTTTACACCCCATTTCCTCTGAACACAGAGGAGTATGGGACACTTTTTAGCCACTCTCTGATCCAGACCACTCTCTGGTCTCCAGCTATTAGCTATTTTTGCCCTCATCCTTGCTATTAAGTAGTATCTCCATCCTTTCATCAGCCAGTCTGTATACACGTTTTGCCTCATCTAAGTCGGTTTTTGTGCATTTAACCATTGTGATTTCCAAAAGGAATGTTGGGTCATCCATGGCAAATATTTATCAATTCCTTTAAACCAATGCTTACTTATAACATACCTTTTGTATCAAGCAAATCAGTTATTTCACACCTAAGATTTAAGAGGACATGGCCAAAAAACCTCCACCCTACTAGATCTCTTTATGCAATAATGCAACTGTGTCTTCTTTGCATGGGTTTAAAAGTCTAGGGCTTAGGAATAATCTGGTGCAAAAGCCTTAGCTAGTTCATCTACTCTCTCTTGCCCTTTCTCCTTAATCTAACCTCTCAGCAATAAAATGTTATCTTGGGTTGTGAATATCAAGTTATCATTAGAGCACGTTCATTCAGATTTTTTTTTTTTTATATCAGAGAACATGAAAACAAAAAGGCATCATCAGGACCATTCTAGTCTAATTCTCCTTTACAGATGATAAAACAGTTGGCTCAAGGATGCATTGTAAGCAATGTCTTGTGACCCTGTCTATAAGCAGTCTTGGTCTCCAGTCACTAGAAATTGAGAAGGTTAATTATGGTCTGAATAAGCTTTTATTCATCACATGAGCCAGAGAAATATGTGGTCCAGTGCTATAGCTTTATTAGCTCCACAGACCCTGCTTTCCATTAATATGTACATATAATATGGAATCTTCCCTCTTACTGCCATCAAACAGCAGTAATCATATACTGTATGTTTTCTTATATATCTTAAGTTTTGTCCTTTTCTATGAAAAAGAGGACTATTTCTTAGAAGCCTCTCTAGGTTAGATACTCCTTGTCATCAATGCCTCATCAGGGCAGCTTATGACAGTTCTGACACTAACTCCCTGGAGTTAATACAGATCCTACAGGTTAAGGGCTCAGTCCCACATGACTGACTCCACTTCGGATGCTAATTACAAGTCTAGGCCTCCATTTAACTGGCCAGTTATAAATAGAGGGTTCCCACATTCTCCTTCCTCAAGTTCCATGATTTGCCAAAACAGCTCATAGAACTAAGGAGTGCACTTTACTTGCTATTTTCAGTTTTTTAGAAAGAATACAATTCAGGAGCAGCCAGATGGAAGAGATGCATAGGGCAAGGCATGTGGGAAGGGTATGGAGCTCCCGTGCTTTCTGGGTGCACCACTTTCCCAGCATCTCCACATGTTCACCAACCTGGAAGCTCTTCTAATTCCTTCGTTAGGGTTTTTAATGGAGGTTCCATTATTTAGCCACGAATGATTAAATCATTGGCAATTGGTGATTAATTCAATCCCCAGCCCCTCTTCCCTTCCTGAGTCTAGGGGTGGAGCTGAAAGTTTCAACCCTCCGATCACGTGGTTGGTTCTTCTGACAAGAGTCACCTCGTTAGCCTGAACTCCGGTATGGTTGAAAGGGGCTTGTTTTAGGAACTCTGTGCCGGGAGGTGGAACAGAGAACAAGTGTATATTTTCTTCTTATATCACAATGTCACACTATTGATATGTGCATATGATCCATCTTCCCTATTACTGCCATCAAACCACATTAATCATATAGTGTTTATTTTCCTGTATCTTCCTGCATCTTCTTGCATGTTGTATAGGCTATTTCCTAGCCTCTTTAGGTTAGACACTCCTGTATCATCTGAGCCTTCTCAGAGCAGCCTCCTGATCGATATTATCTGATCAGATAATTTGCTCAGGTGTGATCTTCTTAGGCCACACAAACATCACACCTTGGCCATACAAACTAGAATGTAGTGGTTGGTTTCACCATGATTGTTATGGTCTTTTTTCTTCTTACCTAAATACCACCCGTCTTCCTCACATGAAGGCTTATTAATACAGATAGTGTCTTTGAACCCTGAGGGCCTCTCACATGTTTGCAAGGGGTCCTGGAATCCATTTGGATATATGCATTTTCTGAAAATTCAACAACTCTTATTATGTCTGTTTGCCAGGGCTGCCATAGCAAAATACCACAGTCTGGGGCACAGAACTTTATTTCCTCACAGTTCTAGAGGATAGAAGTCCAAGATCCAGGTATTGATAGGTTTGGTTTCTTCTGAAGTCTCTCTCCTTTGCTTGCAGATGGCTGTCTTCTGTGTCCTCACTCTTGTCCCCCCCCCCCCCCCCCACCTCTGTGTGCATGTGCCCCTGGTGCTTTGTGTGTCAGTATTTCCTCTTATAAGGACACTAGTCAGGTTGGGCTAAGGCCCCCCCTCATCTTACTTAATCACTTCTTTAAAGACCCTGTCTCCAAATTCAGTCCTGAGGTGCTGGGAGTTAGGGTTTCAACATATGAATTCGGGGGAAACAGTTCATCCCATAACATTCCATCCCAAACTATTATTGTCTGTCTGACATGCCTTTGCATCTGCTTTGTCTTGCCAGTTCCTTGCATTTCATCTGAGATGTTCCTTCCTTTAAGAGGCCCTCTCTGGTCCTCCCAGATTGACTTAAGTGGTGCTTCTGCTCAAGTCATCCTGTTCTTGCCCATGTCATAATTCTTGAACTTGTCCGTTTACTTGCCTCCCTTCTCAAGTAGACTGAAAGCTACTTGAAAACAGGTAGGTCTTATACACAGTTTCATTTCTCACGGCTAAAAATATGGAGGATTGTAGTCGGTTCCTCCCTACTTTAAAATGGGATATCGGGGCACCTGGGTAGTTCATTTGGTTAAACATCCAACTCTTGGTTTTGGCTCAGGTCATGATCTCGCAGTTCATGAGTTCAAGCCCTGCATTGGTCTCTGCACTGATAGAGTGGAGCCTCCTTGGGATTCTCTGCGTCTCTCTCTGCCCCTTCTCTGCTCATAATCTCTCTCTCTCTCTCTCTCTCTCTCAAAAATAAATAAAATATTTTTTTAAATGGGATCTCATACATCTCACTGTATTAGACTGTGTAAACTCATTATATTTTCTCCCACTTTCCCAAACCTGCCTTCCCTATCTTAATGAGGTTCAGATTGCAGCCCAGATCTCCAGACTCCCATTACAATCTAGAATGTGCTACTTACAAAATTCTTTGGGTTCTTGAGGAAGGGGGAGGGGTCATATAATAGTCATTTCAATGATAACAGTGATTACTTCATTATTATTTTAAAAGGAATTCTGTAGGAGGATTCTTATGTGAAGAGTTATGCTTATACATATACCATCTTTCCCCAGGTCCTAAGAGTGGTTACCTAATTGGCAATCAGCTCACTACTGTATATGTGGGAAGGCCATATGAGAAGAGACAAGCCAAGCAACATTGAAGCATATCATAGTATTTGACATTGCTTATCCTTTATCATAAAATAGTCTTTGTGATATCAAGCTAATTAAGTATGAGCATTGTATGTTGTATGGTATTTTGCATGATGTTTTGAAATAATGATTACCACTCCTCACCTTTTTTTTTTTTAAAAGGCTTTTGCTCATGTGTCCAAGTTGCTGTCACAATGTAAATTTGATCTATTGGAAGAACTTGTGGCCAAAGAGGTAAAGTATACTTTTAATTTTCCTTTAAAAATAAGTGTATTACTCTCTTGCAATAGAATGATATGCATTACCCTTATTTATGCTTAAAAGTAGTATGTGTGCCATCAGCCAAAGTAGAGTCCTTGTATCTTTACTTTTGGGTACTTTGGGTCATATAAAAGCATAGAATGCTTGCTACTTAAGGTATAGCTAAGTAAATACGATGTCTTACACTTGTTTTTGTACTGAATGTTCTGTAGGAATTACCTGTTGAACAATTAGATGCCTTTCAGGATTGCTTTTGAATATGAGTAAATGTAGTAAATTTAAAAATAGGTTTAGGGGTGCTGGGGTGGCTCAGTTAAGCATCCGACATCAGCTCAGGTCATGATCTTGCGGTTCGTGGGTTTGAGCCTCACGTCGGGCTCTGTGCTGACAGCTCAGAGCCTGGAGCCTGCTTTGGATTCTGTGTCTCCCTCTCTCTTTGCTCCTCTCCTCCTCATGCTCTCTCTCTAAAATAAATAAACATTAAAAAAAGTAGGTTTAGAAAAATTCATTCCATAAAGAATTCATCTGCTTACTGAAAGGCTTTTGAAAATTCAGTAGGTGAACTATGGTTTGCTTTTTTCCATTCTTAGGTGCTACATGTATTGAAGGAAAAGGTTACTTCATTACCTGATAACCATAAAAATGCCCTTGCTGCTGACATAGATGAAATTGTATACACATCAACAGGAGACATCTCTATTTACTATGATGAGAAAGGTACTGCTGGAACATAGTCAACTTTAAATGATAAATAATTGCCCAGATAGGCTAAACTAGTGGATAATCATGAAATAGTGGGGTTTTGTTGGTACAGTGGATATGTTTAGAAATTCAAGAAAAATAATACGTTCATTCTTTAAGGACCTACCTACGAAAGAGTTAAGATATGGTAATAGTTATTTAAGACCTTCTATCTAAGCACCTTCCTCTACTATTATTTCATTCGCAAGAGAAGATATTGTCACTTAAGTTGATGACGATTGTCTAAGGCTGCTATCATGTCTCAAATAGAAACTATATGTTTCAAATTTCCTAATTTGAAGGAAACAATTGAACATTTTAATGTCTAGCTGTAGATTAAATAAGAGTGAGGAGTAAAAAGTAAAAAATATCAGTTAAAGACTGTTTTGAAAGTAAGATTAACTGTGGAACTCCCAAATTGGATTTATTTGGAGATAATGAAAAAGATTAAAAGGAACTTTACTGGTTATCTCATTTTTCTCCTTGTCCAATGCAAACATTTTTCCCTATAATATTCCCCAAAATTTATTGACTCATTTGTTCCTTTTACAAATATTTGCAAATGTATTATGTGCCAGGCACACAGGAAATCTAGCCTTTGCTTACATACTTTCCAAGGCAGTTCTGATATAGGACTCTTTAATAGTTAAACATTTTTCATACGCATGTTAACTTGAAACATTTCTATAGGTACTTTTAGTGACAAATATTTTCTTCTCCCTAACATTTCAAATTAAATCCCAGCACCATGGTCACTACTTGATTTTAACCCAGGACCTTGTTAGAATCACTAGGCACATAGCAGAGTGAATGAAGGTAAACAGTACATGTTCAATAAATCATAACTATTATTTCTGAGATACAGAGAAGGTAAATATGTCATAAACCCTATGAGAATTTTCTAAAAATAAGAAGAAATCAATGTAAGTATCTTACTTTGTTATTCTAGTTAGACTAGAATACGTACAAAATAGGATCTATACAAACTCGTGTAGCTACTGCCACTTTCTAATTTCATTTTGAATATATGGATGATAGATTATTGTGATTTGTATTTGTATGTGTGTGTGTGTGTTTTTTCTCTAAGGAAGGAAGTTTGTTAACATCCTGATGTGCTTTTGGTATCTAACCAGTGCCAACATCCCCAGTGAAACTTTAAGTGGAGCCAGTGTATTCCAGGTTAAATTGGGGGATCAGAACGTGGAAACTAAACAACTTCTTAGTGCAAGCTATGAGTAAGTCTAATCCCATCTCATTGTTTCCTTTCTCTAGAAAATGGAAGGTAGTATGAAGGAAGTATGAAGGTATGAAAGCTAAAGGGAGCTTTAGGAAGAAAAGCATTGAAATTTGACAAGTTATTTAAGAAGAGAGAAAGTCATAAAGGCATACTGGATATGAAACAGAAGTGTTGAGAAATTAGAAAGAGGTAATGCTGCTGAATGTAATTAAAAGGTGTTTCAGCTGTCTATCGATGTGTCATAAACCACTCCCGAACTCAGTAACTTTAAGCAGCCATTTATTTTGTCTGCTGCTTTACTGCTCAGGAATTTTGGAAAGGCACAGCCATGAGGTTTTCGTTGCTTCACCTGCCATCAACCAGGGTGGCAAGGGCTGGAGAAATCATTTCCACGATGGCTTCTTCACTCACACGTGCCCCACTTGGTGCTCCTTGGCTTCCGCACATAATGTCTCATTCCCCAGGGCCTCTCTTCATGGCTTGGGCCTGTGGCAGTCTTCAGCTGTTCACATGTTTTACCAGGTGGTCAGCTAGGCTGGTAAAGGGCTATCCCAGGATTGGAACATCGTTTCCACCTTAGTCTACCTGTCAAAGCAGTCATAGGACCTACACAGTTGAAAGGACATGGAGAGATTCCACCTTTTATCGGGCAATAGCAGGGTCCCATTGCAGAAGAGCATGTGGGATGGGGTGTATGGTTATAACCTTACTCGGGAAATAAAATATGCCACAGGTGGCACATGGGTGATTCACTCACTAGACATTTACTGATCATTCCTTATTTATCAAGTACCCTGCCTGTTAGGGTTTCAGATACAAAAATGAAGAGTTCCTGCCTGTAAAGAGGTACTATCTAGTAAGTTAGCAATGTATTTAAAAGAGACACTATCGTGTATTTTTTGCTAATAAAATTTGGAACAGTGAACCAGTCAAGCAGGTTACTGGAGACATAATTTAATATTTAAAAGAGAATACTATTATGTTGCCGAAAGTATATAAACCTAATTTAAAATAACAAATCCCAAAAATGACCTAAGAAAATCTATTCTGTTTCAGTAAGGTAAAAGGGAATTGTATCCTTATTTTTTCACTTTATTTGAAAGAAATGTGCTTTTTTTCTTTTTTAAATTTTGCTTTATTTGTAATTATATAAAATATATATTTAAATACTTCAATCTACAGAATCATCTCCTTTTAAAGATATCACTTGTAATTAAAGAACAATATAATCAATACTCATCTTTGATTCCTCTGATATTCCCTACTAAGGCCATGGGCAGCTCATAAACACTGTTATTTTCAAGATTGATCTAATGTATATAAACCAAATTCCACTAAAATACCCTTTTCATCACCATTGCCCAATTTATTTTTCCTCATATTAGGCATATGTTCTAGCTAGTATTTAACAACAGAATGATACCCAAGTTTCTCTCAAGGACTGGTAGATGTTGGAGTATATATCAGTTCATTAAAAATACTCATTTTAGGGGCACCTAGATAGATCGGGTGGTTAAACGTCTGACTCTTGATTTCAGCTCGGGTTATGATCTCACCATCATGAGTCTGAGCCCCACATTGGGCTCTACTGGGCGTGCAGCCTGCTTGAGATACTCTCTCCTTCTCCCTCTGCCCCTCCTCTGTGCATGCTCTCATTTTAGTGGAAAATGTTCTAATTTTGTGACGATACTTTTCCTGATTGAATTGGTAAATTAAACTTTTTTGTTTTGATTTTTATTTATGATTAACCATTAGCTTGTTACTAAAAATTGCCTCTAATGTACATTTGGAAATGATATAGTTATCCAAGAAGTATTTGGACTAATGTAAGATTCATATTATTTGTAATTTTTCCCCTAGATTTCAGAGGGAGTTTACACAAGGAGTAAAGCCTGACTGGACCATCGCACGGATTGAACACTCAAAGTTATTAGAATGATCTTTCTTGAAAAATCAGCTTGTTGGACTTTTGGCAATTACTATGAAAAATTAAGGAAAAAACCATTTTGGATCAGTTGATCTTCACATAGTCAAGTCTGTGGATCACTTTTGTATTATTTTGAAATATTCCTTGTAGTATATTGGCATGGTACAGTAAAGCCTTTTCCACAGATTATTATCACCTTCTATAAAAGAGATCAAAGTAAAAAAACTACAACAGCTCATTGTTGGTGTCATATTCAGTATCATTTCTTTTTTTGTTTTAAATTAAAAAAAAAATTTTTTTATGTTTATTCATTTTTGAGAGACAGAGGGAGACAGAGTGTGATTGATGGAGGGAGACAGAGAATCTGAAGTAGGCTCCATGCTCGGAGCCGTCAGCACAAAGCCCGACCTGGGGCTCGAATTCACACGCCGCGAGATCATGAGTTGAGCCGAAGTCAGATGCCCAACCGACTGAGCCACCCAGGCACCCCTTTAGTATCTTTTCTATTCTTTCCTTTTCTTTTCTCTTCTTTTCTTTTCTTTTCTTTTCTTTTCTTTTCTTTTCTTTTCTTTTCTTTTCTTTTCTTTGTTATATTTGTGTGTCTTTTATTTTTATTTTATATTTACTTTTTTTTTTAATTTACATCCAAATTAGCATATAGTGCAACAATGATTTCAGGAGTAGATTCCTTAGAGCCCCTTACCCATTTAGCTCATCCTGCCCTGCTACAACCCTTCCAGCAACCCTCAGTTTGTTCTCCATATTTATGAGTCTCTTCTGTTTTGTCCCCCTCCATGTTTTTATGTTATTTTTGTTTCCCTTCCTTTATGTTCATCTGTTTTGTCTATTAAAGTCTTCATATGAGTGAGGTCATATGATTTTTGTCTTTCTCTGAATTTCACTTAAGGATAATACCCTCCAGTTCCTTCCACATAGTTGCAAATGACAAGATTTCATTCTTTTTGATTGACAAGTAATACTCCATTGTATATCTATAACACATCTTCTTTATCCATTTATCCATCGATGGACATTTGGGCTCTTTCCATACTATGGCTATTGTTGATAGTGCTTTTATAAACATGGGGGTGTATCTGTCCCTTCGAAACAGCACACCTGTATCCCTTGAATAAATGCCTAGTAGCGCAATTGCTGGGTCGTAGGGTAGTTCTATTTTTAGTTCTTTGAGGAACCTCCATACTGTTTTCCAGAGTGGGTGCACCAGCTTGAATTCCCACCAGCAGTACAAGAGATCCTCTTTCTCTGCATCCTCGCCAACATCTGTTGTTGCCTGAGATATTCATGTTAGCCATTCTGACAGGTATGAGGTGGAATCTCATTGTGGTTTTGATTTGTATTTCCCTGATGAGAAGTGATGTTGAGCATTTTTTCATGTGTCGGCCATCTGGATGTCTTCTTTGGAGAAGTGTCTATTCATGTCTTTTACCCATTTATTCACGGGATTATTTGCTTTTGGGGTGTTGAGTTTGATAAGGTCTTTGTAGATTTTGGATACTAACCCTTCATATGATATGTTGTTTGCAAATATCTTCTCCCATTCTGTCGGTTGCCTTTTAGTTTTGCTGATTGTTTCCTTTGCTGTGCAGAAGCTTTTTATTTTGATGAGGTCGCTGTAGTTCACATTTTTGCTTTTGTTTCTCTTGCTTCCAGAGACGTGTTGAGTAAGAAGTTGCTGTGGGCAAGATCAAAGAGGTTTTTGCCTGCTTTCTTCTCGAGGATTTTGATGGCTTCCTGTCTTACGTTGAGGTCTTTCATCCACTTTGAGTTTATTTTGGTGTATGGTGTAAGAAAGTGATCCAGGTTCATTCTTCTGCATGTCGCTGTCCAGTTTTCCCAACACCACTTGCTGAAGGGAATGTTTTATTCCATTGGATATTCTTTCCTGCTTTGTCAAAGATTAGTTGGTCATATGTTTGTGGGTCCATTTCTGGGTTCTCTATTCTGTTCCATTGATCTGAGTGCCTGTTCTTGTGCCAGTACCATACTGTCTTGATGATTATAGCTTTGTAGAGTATAGCTTGAAGTCCGGGGTTGTGATGCCTCCTGCTTTGGTTTTCTTTTTCAAGATTGCTTTGGCTAGTCGGGGTCTTTTCTTGTTCCATACAAATTTTAGGATTATTTGTTCTAGCTCTGTGAAGAATGCTGATGTTATTTTGGTAAGGATTGCATTGAATATGAAGATTGCTTTGGGTAGTATTGACATTTTACAGTATTTATTCTTCCTATCCAGGAGCATGGAATCTTTTTCCATTTTTTTGTGTCTTCTTCAATTTCTTTCATAAGCTTTCTATAGTTTTCAGTGTATAGATGTTTCACCTCTTTGGTTAGATTTATTCCTAGGTATTTTATGTGTTTTGGTGCAACTGTAAATGGGATCTATTCCTTGATTTCTCTTTCTGTTGCTACATTGTTGGTGAATAGGAATGCAACCGATTTCTGTGCATTGATTTTATATCCTGCAACTTTGCTGAATTTGTGAATCAGTTCTAGCAGCTTTTGGTGGAGTCTTTTGGGTTTTCCATATAGAGTATCATGTCATCTGTGAAGAGTGAAAGTTTGACCTCCTCCTGGCCGATGTAGATGCCTTTTATTTCTTTGTGTTGTCTGATTGCAGAGTCTAAGACTTCCAATACTGTGTTGAATAACAGTGGTGAGAGTGGACATCCCTATCTTGTTCCTGACCTTAGGGGGAAAGCTGTCAGTTTTTCCCCATTGAGGATGATATTAGCATTGGGTCACTTGTATATGGCTTTTATGATCTTGAGGTATGCTCATTCTATCCCTACTTTCTTGAGGGTTTTTATCAAGAAAGGATGCTGTATTTTGTCAAATGCTTTCTCTACATCTATTGAGAGGATCAGATGGTTCTTGTCCTTTCTTTTATTGATGTGATGGATCATGTTAATTGTTTTGTGGATATTGAACCAGACTTGCATCCCAGGTATAAATCCCACTTGGTCGTGGTGAATAATTTTTTTAATGTATTGTTGGGGCCAGTTGGCTAATATCTTGTTGAGGATTTTTGCATCCATGTTCATCAGGGAAATTGGTCTATAGTTCTCCTTTTTAGTGGTGTCTCTGTCTGGTTTTGGAATTAAGGTAATACTGGCTTCATAGAAAGAGTTTGGAAGTTTTCCTTCCATTTCTATTTTTTGGAACAGCTTCAAGAGAATAGGTGTTAACTCTTCCTTAAATGTTTGGTAGAATTCCCCTGGTAAGCCATCTGGCCCTGGACTCTTGTTTTTTGGCAGATTTTTTATTACTAATTCGATTTCCTTACTGGTTATAGGTCTGTTCAAATTTTCTGTTTCTTCCCGTTTCAGTTTTGGTAGTATATATGTTTCTAGGAATTTGTCCATTTCTTCCAGATTGCCCATTTTATTGGTATATAATTGCTCATAATATTCTCTTATTATGGTTTTTATTTCTGCTGTGTTGGTTGTGATCTCTCCTCTTTCATTCTTGATTTTATTTATTTGGGTCCTTTCCTTTTTCTTCTTGATCAAACTGGCTAGTGGTTTCTCAATTTTGTTAATTCTTTCAAAGAACCAGCTTCTGGTTTCGTTGATCTGTTCTACTGTTTTTTGTTTTTTGTTTTGGTTTTGATAGCATTAATTTCTGCTCTAATCTTTATTATTTCCTGTTTTCTGCTGGCTTTGGGTTTTATTTGCTGTTCTTTTTCCAGCTCCTTAAGGTATAAGGTTAGGTTGTGTATCTGAGATCTTTCTTCCTTCTTTAGGAAGGCCTGGATTACTATATACTTTCCTCTTATGACTGCCTTTGCTGCGTACCAGAGGTTTTGAATTGTGGTGTTATCATTTTCATTGACTTCCATATACTTTTTAATTTTCTCTTTAACTGCTTGGTTAGCCCATTCATTCTTTAGTAGGATGTTCTTCAGTCTCCAAGTACTTGTTACCTTTCCAAATTTTTTCCTTTGGTTGATTTTGAGTTTCATAGCATTGTGGTCTGAAAATATGCACGGTATGATCTCAATCTTTTTGTACTTACTTAGGGCTGATTTGTGTCCCAGTATATGGTCTATTCTGGAGAAGGTTCCATGTGCACTGGAGAAGACTGTATATTCTGCTGCTTTAGGATGAAATGTTCTGAATATATCTGTTAAGTCCATCTGGTCCAGTGTGTCATTCAAAGCCATTGTTTCCTTGTTGATTTTTTGATTAGATGATCTGTCCATTGCTGTGAGTGGGGTGTTGAAGTCCCCTACTATTATGGTATTACTATCGATGAGTTTCTTTATATTTGTGATTAATTGATTTATATATTTGGGTGCTGCCACATTTGGCGCATAAATGTTTACAATTGTTAGGTCTTCTTGGTGGACAGACCCCTTGATTATGATATAATGCCCTTCTGCATCTCTTGATACAGTCTTTATTTTAAAGTCTAGATTGTCTGATATAAGTATGACTACTCCGGTTTTCTTTTGTTGACCATTAGCATGAAAGATGGTTCTCCATACCCTTATTTTCAATCTGAAGGTGTCTTTAGGTCTAAAGTTGTAAACAGCATATAGATGAATCTTGTTTTCTTATCCATTCTGTTACCCTATATCTTTTGATTGGAGCATTGAGTCCATTGACGTTTAGAGTGAGTACTGGAAGATATGAATTTATTGCTATTATGATGCTTGTAGAGTTGGAGTTTCTGGTGGTGTTCTCTGGTCCTTTCTAATCTTTGTTGCTTTTGGTATGTATGTGTGTGTGTGTGTGTGTATATATATATATATGTATATATATATATTTTTTTTTCATCTTTTATCCCCTTAGAGAGTCCCCCTTAAAATTTTTGCAGGGCTGGTTTAGTGGTCACAAACTCCTTTAATTTTTGTTTGTCTGGGAAACTTTTTATCTCCCCTTCTATTTTGAATGACAGCCTTGCTGGATAAAGAATTCTTGGCTGCATATTTTTCTGATTCAGCACACTGAATATATCCTGCTACTCCTTTCTGGCCTGCCAGGTTTCTGTGGATAGGTCTGCTGCAAACCTGGTCTGTCTTCCCTTGTAGGTTGAGGACTTTTTTGCCCTTGCTGCTTTGATGATTCTCTCCTTGCCTGAGTATTTTGTGAATTTGACTATGATATACCTTGTTTATGCTCAGTTTTTGTTGAATCTAATGGGAGTCCTCTGTGCTTCCTGGATTTTGACATCTGTGTCTTTCCCCAGGTTAGGAAAGTTTTCTGCTATGATTTGCTCACATAACCTTCTACCCTATTTCTCTCTCTTCCTCTTCTAGGACCCCTATGATTCTGATGTTCCTTTGTAATAAGTCACTGATTTCTCTAATTCTTAAATCGTGCTTTTTTGCCTTAATCTCCCTCTTTTTTTCTGCTTCATTATTCTCTATAAGTTTGTCCTCTATATCGCTGATTTTCTGTTCTGCCTCATCCATCCTTGCCGCTGCTGCATCCATCTGTGATTAGAGCTCAGTTATAGCATTTTTAATTTCATTCTATTTTTTACGTCTTTTAATTCTGAAGAAAGGGATTCTAATCTATTTTCTACTCCAACTAGTATTCTTATTATCGTGATTCTAAATTCTGGTTCAGACATCTTGCTTGTATCTGTGTTGGTTAAATCCCTGGCTGCCCTCTCTTCATGCTCTTCTTTTTGGGGTGAATGCCTTTCTTTTGTCATTTTGAAGGGAATAAAGGAATTAATGATGTAGAAAAATTAAAATTAAAAAAATATTAAAATTAAAAAATTAAACACACACACACAAATCGATAAATGATGCTAGATCCTAGGTGTGTTTTGGTCTGGGTGTTGAAAGTGGTTGAAAGGGTTGGGGGTGGAGAGGAGAAAAGAAAAAAAAAAGGAAATTGAGAATTTGAAAAATTGAGTACACTGAAGTAGACTAAAATGAAATGATGGGAGTAAAATAGAATTTGAAAAAATATACACAAAAGTAAAGAATATAGTAGGAAAAAATTAAAGAAAAATATTTTTAATAAAAATTAAAAATAAAAATGAATTATTTTTCTGTATTCAAGAAAAAATGAAAAAGGGAAAAAAGATTTAAAAAAGAAATAGTTTGAAAATTTGAAAAAGTGAATACCCTGTAGTAGACTAAAATAAAATGATGGAAGTAAAATAGAATTTGAAAAAATTTACATAAAAGCAAAATATATAGTTAACAAAATTAAAGAAAAATATTTTTAATAGAAATTGAAAGTAAAAATGAAGTTTTTCTCTTTCAGCATTCAAGAAAAAAAAGAAATGAAAAAGAGAAAAAAAGAAAAAAAAGGAAATCATTTGAAAATTTGGAAAGGTGAATACACTGAAGTAGACTAAAATAAAATGGAAGTAAAATAGAATTTGAAAAAATTTACACAAAAGTAAAAAATATAGTAATAAAAATTAAAGAGTTAATAAAAATTGAAAATAGAAATGAATTTTTTCTCTTTCTGTATTCAAGAAAAAGAAAATAAGCATAGAAGAGAAAAAAAAAGAAAATTGAATAGATGGAGCTGGTAACAGATTGAAGTAGGACTGAAATTACTTTGTTTTCCACTAGAAGTCAGACTATGTAGTGCTTTATAGTCCATAAACTAAGCAGCCGTTGTGATTTGTGTTCTTGACGAGTGAAGTTGGCCCAGTTGGGCGGGGCTCAGTGTAACAGCTCAGCTCTCCACTAGATGGCACTGCTAGCCTACTGGGTGGAGTGTTGTGGCGCTTGTAGGTGCGTATGCACATGCACGGGAGCGGTGAAAATGGTGCCACCCAGCTACCCAGTCTCTAGTTTGGGAACTCTGTTCTCCAGGGTCAGCAATCATGCACCTGTCCTCTGTCTCCAGCTTTCGTCCACTCCCCACTTTTTCACTCTCCGTGACCAGACCCCAGGCAGTACCTCTCTCCCGAGTTTTGTCTCAGATGCAGCTGTTTTCCCTGACCCCTTACTTCTGAAGGACTGCGGCTTTGACCCGTCCCGCCCCTCTATGGGAGGGTCTCACCGAGCAATGACCGAATGAGCAATGGCCAAATGGCGGCACCCAGGAACGCTTGCTGGACCCTGCTGCTGCTGGTGCCCCGAGACTGCAGCCAGGTGCCAGCCCGCCCCAGAAAAAGTTCACGAGTTAGTGTAGCAGCAGCTTTTCAGGGATTATGGGAAATCACATCACATGTCTGGCACCAGGCTTTACCCTTAACCACCTTGTTCCAGCACCAGTGAATGTGGTCGTTTTCTGGGGTCTGCTTGGACGAGGTGGCTTCAACAGTCTCTACCAAATGTCCTTCCGGCAGTGGAACTGCTTTTTCCTGTGTGGCCCGAGAACCTCTCGGACCCCACTCTGTTCCTGGGGATTCGCCCTTCCCACCAGAGCACCACCAGGTATCGAGCTGCGGAACTGCAGCCTTTGCGATCCCCTTGTTTACAGTCTTAATGGAATTTAAACCCTCTCCTTTCTCTTTTCTCCCTTTTTAGTTTGGTCCCTGTGGCTGTTTCCAATTTTCCACTTTCTCTCCAGCTGCTTTTGGGGAGGGGTGCTTTTCTTGTATTCTCTCCCCCCCACCCAGTCTCCGTCCTCTCTCCGCTTGCAAAAGCACCTCTCTTCCTGTGCCTTCTCGCTCCCGAAGTTCACTTCTCCGCACCGGGTGCCTGCTGAATTCTGTGGTTCAGGTTGTGCAGATTGTTGTGTTAATCCTCCAGTTTTCTAGGTGTGCAGGATGGTTTAGTGTTGGTCTGGCTGTATTTCATGGATGGGAGACACACAAAAAAACTTCCATGCTGTTCCCCTTCAGTATCATTTCTAATGTTACCTATATTATGTATATACATAAACTAATTTTATAGACAGTAAAGAAGGTATTGAAAAAACTACACATTTCTAAATTAATAGTCCTTAAATATTTTGTGGTTAATACATCTATACCAATAATTCAAGTATGTCTAAGATTTATTTTTAAAAATCACTGCTGCTATTTGATTACCTCTGTTCACTAGCTAGTTAAGAAGGACTAGATGGAATTCTATATCGGTCACTGCAGAACTAAAGATCAATGAAGTTGAAGCTTACTACAAGCACCAAGAGAAAAATATTACAACAGTGCCTCAGCCACCTCTGGGATAATATCAGGTCTTCTAACATTCTTGTATTTCAAATCCTAGAAGCTGGGGTAGGGGAGACAAAAACAATGTAAGAAATAATGTCTGAAAATTTCCCTAATTGATGAAAACTATAAACTCACAGATCCAAGAAATTCAACAGGAAGGGTGACACATAAAGAAAACCTCTCTAAGGTATATCATGATCAAACCAGAGAAAATTGTAAAGCGGCTGGAGAAAAAAAAAAAAAAAGGATACATTCCATACAGAGAATGACTGTATATGTCTTTTCTCAAAGTGGAAATTAGAGACCTTGGTATAACATCTTTAAAGTGCTTAAAGAAAAAGCTTGGCAACCTAAATTATATATTCAGCCAAAATATCCTTCAGAAAAGGTGAGAAAAGACTTTTTCAGACAGGGAAAAGATGAGTAAATTTGTTGCCAGTAGACCAGCACACCTGGTTTATAAGAAATGTTAAGGACCAATGCACAGAATGGAGTTCAGAAATAGATCCATGCCTATTGGACATTTCGTTTTTGACAAAAGTGCGAAAGTGATTTAGTAAGGAAAAGGCAGTCTTTTTTTTTTTTTTAAGTTTATTTATTTTTGAGAGGGAAAGAGCGTGCATGTGTGTGCATACGAGTGGGGAAGAGCCAAAGAGGGGACGAGAACCCTGATGTGGGGCTTGATCCCATAAACCATAAAATCATGACCTGAGATGAAATCAAGAGTGGGACGCTTAATTGACTAAGCCACCCAGGCACTCTGAAAGGTAGTCTTTTTAACAAATGGAAAAATTACATATTCAAATGGGAAATAAAGCTCAACTTTTGCCTCACACCATACGTAATTTTAGTACAAAATTGAGATTGTGAAATGGGTCATAGACTTAAATAAAAGCTAAAACTCTAGAAATTCTAGACAGAAATTGAATTTTGAAATCGCTTTCTTTTGATAGACAAAGATTTCTTAAGACACACAAAGCATGAATTATGAAGAAAAAAATAATTGGAATATATTAACATTAAAACTTATGCTATATTTGGGATAAATATATTCGACAAAAGACCTATACTTGGAATATATACATAATGCTTATAGGTCAATAATGAGCTAAATATTGAGCAGGGAAAAGCTCCAGCCTAATTCCAAGCCCCTGAGGCTTCCAGGTGTCCACTGGAACTCCCTGCTGGCTTCAAGGCTGCACAAAAGGCAAAGGGCCCACCTTCAGGGCTGATGTGCCAGGTTATTCCTGGGGTCAGAACATCCTCATGGAGCAAGAAAGAGGCCTTCTTCGAACAACCTCCAGTTAAAATCTGTCCTGGCCTCTGATAGAAACCCACTAAAAGCAAACATGCTGTATGACCATGGGGAATCACCAGGAAGGCTCTCTCCAGTTATGTAAACTGCAAGAGAGATCTCACCTAATAAAGGCTTTAAGGAAATTAAAAAAAAAATAATAAAACAAAAAAATGTCAATGGATGTTCCATGAAAGACATTAAAATTGCCAATAAACACATAGAAGGATGCGCTACATCCTTAGTCCATAGGAAAAGAAAACCACATGGAGATACCACTACAAACCCACCAAATGGATTCAATAACAAAAACTGCCAGTACCAAATATTGATGAAGATCTGAAGCAGCTGGAACTCTCTAATATTGTCAGTAATCAAAATGGTACGGCCATTTGGAAGGTATTTTGGCAGTTTCTTATGAAGTTAAACATGTGCTTACCATAGGATCCAGCAATTTTATTCCTAGGTACTTATCCAAGAGCTGTGAAAACATACATCTACACAAAGTGTTGAATGTTCATAACAGCTTTTTTCTTAATGACTCCAAGCTGGAAAGACCCCCAAATGTTCAGTAGATTGACGGATAGACAATCGAGTGAAGGAAGCCAGATACAAGAGAGGACTTACTGTATAATTATATTTCTGTGAAATTCTAGAAAAGTTAAAACATGTTCATTGCAGCATTATTTACACTTGCCAAGGTATTAAATTGGGAGCCAGTTATTTTGTCTAAAGGGACATAAGTTTGGTTTGATTTCTAGCTAGTTAACCATTTAAAGCTCTTTGAAAATGTTCAGCTACATGTTAGAACTCTCCAAATTGGCAAATTTCCATTTCATTGTACTTTTTCTGATTAAATCCCCTATTTTAGGTGTGAGCCCAGTCATGCTAAGAGAACAAAGTTCCTTTCTTTCAGGTGGTGGGTGTACTCTGTCTACTCTAACTGTTTAAAAGTTTCCTGAAGTTTATTTTTAAAGTCTGTTATTAATTTATCATCACTTCCTTTACAATTTTGAATCTGCCTTCAATTATCCATAACAGAAAAATGACATGTCCCTACGTAGTGCAATTCATATATATTTTTTTTTCCCTTTCGAAGCCATTTTCTTATGCACAGTTGGGTTATTTAAATCTCCTCCTGCTGTCCCCCAACCTGCTGCTTTTAATCATTTTTTTGCTTTTTGAGAGGCTAGAAATTAAGCAAGCTAACTGTATAAATTAGATAGCCAGGGAAGATACATATATAGTAAAACCTTGGATTGCAAGTAACTTGTTCTGCGAGTGTTCCGCAAGAGGAGCACACATTTCTGGGGCACCTAGGTGGCTCAGTCGGTGAAGCGTCTGACTTTGGCTCAGGTCATGATCTCACCATTCTTGAGTTTGAGCCCTGCATCGGGACCTGTACTGACAGCTCCGAGCCTCTCCAAGCCTGTGTCTCCCTCGCTCTCTGCCCCTCCCCCACTCATGCTCTGTCTCTCAAAAATAAATAAACATTAAAAAAAAAAGATGAACAAGCATTTATAGTAAATTTTAACTTGATAAATGAGCAATGACTTGAATTACAAGCAGTATGTGACGTCCAATGTCACATGATCACAACTGGGCCAATGGTTCTCTCTCTCTCTCTCTCTCTCTCTGCGGGATTGTGGGTGATCGTCTCCTATGCTTGGATGCTCAGTCTCAGGGTATGGTGTTTGGCAGAAATTAATGATTTTTCACAACGTTGGAAGGTGCCCACAACTGGCACCAGTGTAATTTTTGTCACTTCAAAGCACGTATGGAGCGTCCTTTCTTTTTCCATGCAAGAGTAAGCTTAGGAATGCTTTGCTTCATTCTAGGTCAGGCTGTCTAGAGATATAGACCCTTTCCTCTGCTGTCTTATTTCCAGTTACATTAAATACAGTATATTACAAGAGTTTATTAGTAAGTACTGTAGTCAACATCTGTGCAAGCTAATATAATGGCCCCATGCAGAAAAAGATTCCATCGAGCCAACAGATAGCAGTGATTCCATTAGCAATAGTGGAAGTCGTCCTGCACAGTAACCCTCCTCTCTCTTTTCTCTCTCACACCAGCCACAAAGGTTTTCAAAGGTAAGTGCAGCTAATTTGTTTGTTTTTCTTATATTTTGTATTTTCTTTACTATTTTATATTATATTACAGTATTGTAATAATCTGTATGTGAATATTTTGGGTTTTTGGAATGAATCATCTGAGTTTCCATTTCTTATGAGAAGTTCACTTTGATATATAAGTGCTTGTGATTTCAAGCATGTTTCTGGAACGAATTATGCTTACAAACCAAGGTTTTACTGTGTGTATACATATATATATATGTATACATATATATATGTATACACACACACACACACACACACACACACGCAATATATATACAGTATATATATATATATATATATATACAGTGTATATATATATATATATACTATATATATACACAGTGTTTGTGTGTGTATATATATATATATACACACACTAGGACATATATATCCTATTATGTGTGTGCTATATATATTATATAATGCTCTATATATGATATATAATAAAATATTTCCTGGTATACATGTGCTAGAGATAGAGGGAGAGATGGAGGGAGAGATTTTAAGGAATTGGCTCATGTGATTGTGGAGGCTGGCAAGTTCAAAATCTGCAAGATAAGCAAGCAGACAGAAGACCTAGGGAAGAGTTGATGCTGCAGTTCAAGTCAAAAGTGGTGTGCTGACAGAATTCATTCTTGCAGGGGAGTGGTATCCATCTTCTTCCGTGAAAGCCTTCAACTGATTAAATGAGGCCCACCCACAGTATGCAAGAAAATCTGCTTTACTCAAATCTCCTGATTTAAATGTTAATCTCATCTAAAGATACCTTTATAGAAACGTCTAGAATAATGTTTGGCCAAATATCTGAGTGTAATGACCCAGCAAAATTGACTCATAAAAATAACTGTCACAGGTACAAGATACAACTACATACTCTCTCCTTAGAGTCAAAAAACATTAACATTTTGCCATAATGTTTGCTCTTTCTCCCACCTCTCTACATATACAGTTTTTATCTAAATCATTTGAAAGTAAGTTTCAGGCAGTGTATATTTCACTCCTAAATATTTCAACATGCATTTCCAAAAAAAAAGGACATTAGCCTACATAAATATCAGAACATTAGCAATAATTCCACAATATCATCTAATATTTAAGCCAAGTTTAAAGTTCCACCAATTGTCTTTAAAATAACTTTAAACCAAGATCCAATCAAGGTTTATACATTGCATATATTTATCATGTTTCTTAAGTTCTTTTAAAACTTTTAAAGGAGAGGAGCACCTGGGTGGCTCAGTCAGTTAAGCGTCCGACTTCGGCTCAGGTCATAATCTCACGGTCTGTGAGTTCGAGCCCTGCGTCGGGTTCTGTGCCGACAGCTCAGGGCCTGGAGCCTACTTCTGATTCTGTGTCTCCCTCCCCTCAGCTCCTCCCCTGCTCACACTCTGTCTCTCTTTCAAAAATAAATAAAGATTAAAAAAACATTTTTTTTTCAAACTAAAAACACTTTTAGAATATCCTTCATTCATTTTTATGACATTGTAATTTTGAGGAGTCTAGGGTAGTAAACACATAGCATGTCCCATATATGGAATATGTGTTGTTATTTTATTATGGTGTCATTTCTGTAAGCTGGCTGGAACTTAGGGCTAAATGTTTGATTAGATTCAAGTTAAACATTTTTGGCAAGAATATCCTACAAGTGATCTGTGTACTTCATATCATATATATATGTATGTATATATATGTTTGTGTGTATATATATATGTATATGTATATACACATATATATGCACATACACATATATTTACACACATATATACACACATATATATGTGTGGTAGGCTGTATAAGTCTCCAGAGATGTTTATATCCTAATGCCTGGAATCTGTGAATATGTTACCTTACATGGCAAAATGATAGTTTGCAGACACCATTAATGATCTTGTGATGGGGAGAGTATCCTGGATTCTCTGGGTGAGCCTGATGTTATCACAGGGGTCCTTATAAAAGGGAAGTAGATAGGTTAGAGTCAGAGAGAAGGAGATGCAATAATGGAAGCAGAGGTGGGAGTGATGCGAGGCCATGAGAGCCAAGGAATGTAGACAGCATCTAGAAACTAGAAAAGGCAAGAAAGAGATTTGCCCTAGAGTCTGCAGAATGAAAACAGCCATGCTGACCCATTTTAGACTTCTGACCTCCAGAACTATAAAATAATAAATCTGTGTTGTTTTAAGCCACTAAGATTGTAGTAATTTGTTATGTCGGCAAGAGGGAATTAATATACAAGATGATCCTTGCATGAATTTCTATTACAGTTTGCAAAATAATGATTCTCTAATTCCATAATACCTTCTATTGGCACTCTATAAAACAGAGCCCCTTCCCTTCAAAAAAATAAATCACCGCAAACTCATGATTTTTAATCATCCAATGTAATATCAATTATAGTTACTGTTCTTTTGATGCTTAACTAGTCCCCATTTTGGCTAATGGGAGCCCCTATAGTTTGTTTACTGTGACAGGTTAAAGACTATCATCACCCTGTTTTTTAGTTTTTGAATGCTTCTGCATTTTTTAGCATAACAAAATGTCCCAGGATCTTCATATCTATTTCCTGCCTCAGACTTGAAAAAAATCAATGTTACCTCAAAGAATCATGATTTCTTTTCAGAATGATTGCTATAGACTGAATGTGTCCCTCTCAAATTCATATGTTAAAATCCCAACCCTCAATATCATGTCATTAGGAGATGAAGCCTTTGGGAGGGATTCAGTAATGGGGGAAGAGACCTCATGAGTGGATTAATGCACTCAAAAAAGAGACCCCAGAAAGCTCCCTAGCTCCTTTGCCATGTGAGGACATAGTGATAAGATGGCCATTTACAGTCCAGGAAGGGGATTCTCACTGACACTGAATCTGCTGTCACTTTGATCTTGGACCTCCCACTCTCCAAGTGTGAGAAATAAATGTTTGTTGTCTAAGCCACCCAGTCTATGGTATTTTTATTACGGCAACCTGAATGGACCAAGACAGGATAATGTTTAGAAACCAAGCTTTGGGTATCTTGAAACATTGAATATCTGCAAGAGAATGCTCATATTTATATATATTTGCAAATTTGGATCATTTGTCTAAAGTAACTTTGGGGCAGCTAAATGTAGACTGTTTTCTTTTATTTCTGTCAACATTTAAAATAATTCCTTCCCTTTCACTCTCTATGCCCTGGCCCAGATTTATTTTGGTTTATAGGACTTATCATATCTGCCATTGTAGTATATATTACTTTGTTGATTTATTCCATTGTCTGTCTTTCCAACTAAGGCAAGGACTTTGTCGATCTTGTTCATTGCTGTATTTCCTGGGCCCAGAACAATATCTGGTACATGGCAGACCTCAGGAAATATTAGTTGAATGAATAAATCAATGAGCAAGCCTCACTACTACTGAGTTTCCATGCTCACATGACAGGAACATTTTCCCTCCTGCTTTTGATTTGATGCCCTAGCAAGGTGTATGTAGTTTCTTTTATTATGTATAATCCCCTTCTCAATGGGTAAATGGTATAATTTGATAGGTGAACTTGCTTTTACAGTCCTATAATAAATGTCATTTATTCTAAATACCACACGGTGGCGCTAATTGTGTATGGAATCTAAATGCCAGGATGGGCAGTAAATTTGATAGGGTCTGAAGTCACTGAGCAATGGGAAGATGGCTTTGCTTACTGGCAGATTTTTCGTAGATAGATATGTTGTAGGAAACTGCTCAATAAAAAGTTTAATAGACAGAATTTGTTGATGTTAAAAGGGTTAAGTGCATCAGTCAAATCAGAGGGAACTTACCTACATCTCTTCTCTGATTGCTGGAACCACAGATTTTATCATTGAGTTCTGCTGTGATTACCCCCATCCTCAGAAGGTTTTTTTCTGGATGGTGTAGTATATCAGTTAGGATAATATAGATTATGCAGTAACAATCAATCTCTAAATCTCAGTGGATTCAAACAAACAAACAAACAAAAGGTATATTTTTTATTCACACTACGTGTCCAGTAAGAGATACTTGGGGGCTGTGCTCCGCAGTGGTATCACCTGCCCTCCTGGACTCAGCTGATGGTCAGCCTCTACCTGATATGATGGTAAATGAGACACTACCTCTGAATGATCTCACATGAGCAATTAAATACTAAACCTGGAAGTGATACAGTTTATTGGCCAGAACATGACCCTTCTCAACTACAGAGGTCCCCCAAGTACAATTTTATCATGTGGCTGGAAGATTGAGAAGCATTGGGTAAGCAGTAACAATAGTTAGCACATGTTGCAGGTAACTATCTCTCTTGTTTTAATTCTAAGAATGGCTATTGTAGAGCCAATTAACTCATACTATTACATCAGAAAGATCAGGAAGCTCAGGAGAAAAAGGAACTTCCCAGATCTTCTGGTGACTTATTATTAGTTGAGAATTATTTACTACTCTGCTATAGGAGCCTGAAGGTGAAGGTCTCTATTTCTATATACCAATGATTGCAGATCTTAAACCAGTGTTAAATGAAAAAGGCCATAGAACACCTGAATTCCATTTTCTTCATTTGATGAGATCTACCAAGTTCATTAAAACACCCCTTTAAGGGCTAGTATCCAAAATCTATAAAGAGCTCACCAAACTCCACACCCGAAAAACAAATAACCCAGTGAAGAAATGGGCAGAAAACACGAATAGACACTTCTCTAAAGAAGACATCCGGATGGCCAACAGGCACATGAAAAGATGCTCAACGTCGCTCCTCATCAGGGAAATACAAATCAAAACCACACTCAGATATCACCTCACGCCAGTCAGGGTGGCCAAAATGAACAAATCAGGAGACTATAGATGCTGGAGAGGATGTGGAGAAACGGGAACCCTCTTGCACTGTTGGTGGGAATGCAAATTGGTGCAGCCACTCTGGAAAACAGTGTGGAGGTTCCTCAGAAAATTAAAAATAGACCTACCCTATGACCCAGAAATAGCACTCCTAGGAATTTACCCAAGGGATACAGGAGTACTGATGCATAGGGGCATTTGTACCCCAATGTTTATAGCAGCACTCTCAACAATAGCCAAATGACGGAAAGAGCCTAAATGTCCATCAACTGATGAATGGATAAAGAAATTGTGGTTTATATACACAATGGAGTACTACGTGGCAATGAGAAAGAATGAAATATGGCCCTTTGTAGCAACGTGGATGGAACTGGAGAGTGTGATGCTAAGTGAAATAAGCCATACAGAGAAAGACAGATACCATATGGTTTCACTCTTCTGTGGATCCTGAGAAACTTAACAGAAACCCATGGGGGAGGGGAAGGAAAAAAAAAAAAAAAAGAGGTTAGAGTGAGAGAGAGCCAAAGCATAAGAGATTCTTAAAAACTGAGAACAAACTGAGGGTTGATGGGGGGTGGGAGGGAGGAGAGGGTGGGTGATAGGTATTGAGGAGGGCACCTTTTGGGATGAGCACTGGGTGTTGTATGGAAACCAATTTGACAATAAATTTCATATATTGAAAAAAAATAAAAATAAAAAATAAAACACCCCTTTGATGCAGGGCATCTGGATGACTCAGTTGGTTGAGCATCTGACTTCGACTCAGGTCATGAACTCACGGTTTGGGAGCTCAAGCCCCATGACGGGCTCTGTGCTGACAGATCAGAGCCTGGAGCCTGCTCTGGATTCTGTGTCTGCCTCTCTCTCTCTTTGCTCCTCCACCACTTGTGCTCTCAATCTCCCTCAAAAATAAATAAGTGAATTAAAAAGAACAAAACCTTTTAGATAAATGGGGGCATCAAACAAACTCAAAATTGATTGGCTAAGACTTTATATAGTGTCAACCTTTATTATATATTGTTTATTTTTTAAAGTTTATTTATCTTGTTTTTAATGTTTATTTATTTTTGAGAGAGAGAGAGAGACAGCATGAGTGGGGAAGGGGCAGAGAGAGAGGAAGACACAGAATTGGAAGCAGGACCCAGGCTCTGAGTGGTCAGCACAGAACCCCATACAGCGCTCGAACTCACCAACAGCGAAATCGTGACTTGACCCAAAGTCAGACACTTAACCAAATAAGCCACCCAGAAGCCCCAAGTTTATTTATTTATTTTGAAAGAGAGAGAGCTTGAGCAGGGGAGGGGTGGAGAGAGAATCCCAAGCAGGCTCCATGCTATGACTGCAAAGCCATACAACGCGGGGCTCCATCTCACGCATCCTGAGGTCACCAGCTGAGCTGAAATCAAGAGTCGGATGCTTAACCAACTGAGCCACCTGGGCACCCCTATAAGTTGTTTATTGCTTCAAAATAATAATTTTAAGAAACTTAGATAAAATAAGACCTTATGAGAGTACTTAATCTTGGTCATTCAATCTCAATTTGAGTAGATTATGCACATATCGATGTATCATTTAGGATTAGTTCTGACTGCGTGAAATAAACTTTTAAGATCATGACTTAAATAATATAGAAGTAGTTGATTTTTCTTACACACAAAGTCCAGATATAGGGTTCTTTGGACTGGTATGCCAACTCCATAGAGTTGGGCGTCTCCACAGAGTTGGGAGTGTCCACAGAGACGCTCTTTGGGCGTCCACGCTTCTTCCAGTCAGCATTGCCTTCCTGAGAGTATGACCCTTGTCCTCATAGTACAAAATGGCTAGTGGAGCTCCAGCCACTAAATCCATGGGGGGGAAGGAATGGGGGGAAGGAAAGAATAAGCAAAGATATACATCAGTTGTCTTTTAAGATGCTTTCCCAGATATCATACAAAACCCTTCCACTTAATTTCGTTAGCTGGGAATTAGTCATACGATCATACACAATTTTGTTAGGTCTGGGAAATACAGTGTTTTAGCTGGGTACATTTAATTGCCCTAAATAAAACTAGGGGTTCTAAGACTAAAGGAAGAGGAAGACGCAACTAGCAATTTGCTCTAATTAGGTTACTTGAATCGTGAGTGTGGACTCTGGTAGTTGGCTGACAGGTTCGCCTTGCCAGATTTGCTGACTGAGAACGAGCTTTTAGAGACCCCACATGCTTTCTAGCTGGGGTCTGGTAGTAGTCCTAAACATTGCCCAACTAGTTTTTAAAACCTTGATGTAATAGAGCACCCAGAGAAAATTTTGATTCCAGAGTGGCTTAAGGATGCTCCAGATAATATATCCAGACCTTTGAGGGCTCACTTCCTGTTGTTTACACCACACACATTCCTGCCTGGAGGACTCTGGATATAGTTTATCCCATGTTCAAAAATAGAAACCTCCTCTTGACTGTCCTCCCCTCCATTTTACAAACCAAATCAGTCTATTGGACATTCTATCAGAATTTGCCTCATACACTTGCTTAATAAATTACAACTCTGGTTCAATTTTGTATGAGTAGTAGTTAAAGTATCCTGTGATATTTTTGCCTTCATGTGAAGAAATCCATCAGGAACGGTGGAAAAAGTACCTAATCAGATCCTTTGGTGAGACTTTCCTTAGCCTCTGACTGTGAGTGCAGGGGAGATATGGGCAAAGCTGCATGGGTTTAGCGGAGCACCCTGTCTGCCCCCCTCCCTGCCCCCTATCCTGGCTTTATCCCTCCTCAGAATGTGCATTGCGATACAGCATCCTACTCAGGGCAAAAGCTCTGATGGAGCAAAATACGGTTGATCTCAAACAGAAACAGCAATTCCAATAATTGGCTAATTTATTGTTAACTAATTTACTGCTAGGAAAGAGACTCCCTCTTATTGCTCCCTAAAGGAGGAAAAAGACCAACTTAAAATTTACGCCACATAACAAATCATGTATTTTAGTTACCATCAGGTGCTTTGAGGCAACATTTTTTCCTAGGGAGTACACCACGAGGCAGCATTGTCCAAAAGAAGCCATTCTGTGTGGCCTGATTGGAATTTCACTTGCCTTTCTACCTCCTTCCTCAGCACTAGCTTCCTATTCTGCTCCTGAGGCACATCCAGGTTGTCCCTACCGTGGTATCTCTGCAAAACCTGTCCCTTTGCCAGCTCCGTGCTCTTTGCTCAGATCTTCAATGACTGAAGGTTCCAGTTTAAATGTCACCTCTTCTAGGAAGACTTTCTGCTCGTCCAGTCTGAAGCAGCCCGACCCGATCATGCTCTGTTCCTGCTTTATTTTTCTCACAGCATTTACTGTCATCCAGTAGTTTCTTGTTTATTTATTTGTGTATTGTCTGGCCTTCCTCCACTAGGATGGGGGCTTCTGATTTCAACTTAGTGCCTCCTCATATCTGGCAAAATACTCTTTACCTAATTTGTGTTCGGTTCAGGGCAGAGTTTCTTAACCTCAGACCTACTGACACTTGGGCTACACACTTCTTTGTTGTGGGAGGAGCCGTCTTGTTCACTGGAGGGTATTTAACAATATCTCTGGCCCCGAGTTGTGACCACCAAACACGTCTTTGCAATTGCCAAGTGTCCCCAGGGGAACAAACCGGCCGTCAGTTGAGGAACACGGTTTTAAGCTATTGGCTGCTGTGTTGCCGTGTTGGTATTCAGGAGGCAGTATTGTCTGAGAGTGATGGTACCTTTCATTTAGTGATTGCTACAGATATTGGGCACTGTTCTGTGGGTTTTACATGTAATCAATGCAACATCCCTTACTACAGGTACTGTTATTATCTTCAGTTTACAGATCAAGAAACTGAGGCACAGAATGATTCGTTAACTTGTCTAAATTCACACCATTAGTAGGTGGTACAGCTTGGGATTCAAACCAGACAACAGGGTCCCGGACTCTGTGCCACGATGAATGGGTAGTGCTGTGGGTATCTCACTATCCTGCCTCTGGTGGTGGAGACTGGGCATCAGATGGGCTCCCATCCCCCCAGCCACACGGCAGTTCATTCAGTGACCATGGGCAAGTGACAAGTTTCCTCTTCAAACTTCATTCACATCCGTATATAAAATCAAACACACAAACAAAATAATCTAAAAATTCCGTGCAGAGTTGCTTTAGGAATTGATTGCGATAGCATATTTGTACACACCCTGGTTTCCAGCACAGTAAGTCCTAAATTCATTTCTGCTCTCCTTCCCTTCCACTTGTCTCCATGCTCCAAGTACTGAAAGCAGGTCCTAAAGATCTTGATTAGACAAGCCCATTGGGAAATCTAACCTTTAAGCAATCTGCAGGGTTTTTGTTATTGTTGAGCAGGAGCAGGTCAAAGCAGCCCCCTTACAAACAGCCTGCCAGGCTGGCATCTCGTCCTCTTCAACTAATGACCAACAGCTACAAACCATCAGCACTTCCCCATTAAGCCAAATGGAACTTCTAAATCTGCACTGATTAGATACCCCAGAGCCTGGCTGACAAGTAGCTTTCCTGCTCCATTTCTTGATATGAGTCAGTGAATTAATTGCCTGACCCATTGTTTTCCAACACGGCCAATTAAATGAATTTTCCAAGGACTAGCATGAGCCCTCCGGCCAGCAGGGGGCCTCCTTTGCCAACATAACTGAGTTGGTGCTCAGGCTAGCTCAGGCTACCCACCAGAAATTGGGTACCTCTGAAAAGCTTGCTTAGAACAGGGGTTCTAAATTTGGGGGCCACCAATCTCTATGGATAGAATTCTGTGAACTTGGGTGGGGGAAAAACTATGTTTGTTTTCACTAATCTCTAACTGAAATTTAGCATTTTCTTTAATTATGAATGCAGGTAACAAATCACAGGTATCTGTGGATCCCAACATAGTTGTGGCAGAGATCTTGAAGTATTGGTTGTATCCCTCATTACTTCAAAATTCCAGTAGCAAGAGGACCTGCTGCTGGATCTTGTTATTTAATACATTAATAAAGAAGCACGTATGGACCATAGCGCAAATTTGTTGTTTTTTGTTGTTGGTATTTTAATATTGAGAAAATTAGTTTACTTTGCTTTGTTTTTATTTTATTTTATTTTATTTTATGTCATTTTATGTCATTTTATTTTACTTTGTTTTGTTTAAAACATTCTGAGTAGAGGCCCATGGACTTTACCAAACTGTCAAAAGTATTCATGGTATAGAGAGAAGGTTAGGAACACTTGGCTGAGAAGCCACTAGGCTGGTCTCTGGGAAAAAGAAGTTAGTCTTCAAGGGAATCTTTACACTTAATAATTTTTAGTTGTGACTCACCTCTTGCTCTTCCATCTCCTCTGGTGACATAAAGATATGTCAAACATATCAAAAGTATTAGTTACAGTGCTTGTCAGTGTACAATTTATATCAGAATGAAATTTTAGTGTATTCAGAATTGTGTTGAGTAAATTTTAGGGCCTGTCATCCTGACCTTGGGGAGGAAGGGACCTAGCTTTTCCAGTGCCTTTGATTTCACATTTTCACTACACTTGGTTGAAATCACCTGAGGAATCATCTGAAATTGTAGGAGTTTCTGTCCATGCTCAGCTCTGAGAGAGAGTCACTTACTTTTCAGTGAGAAGGCCTCAGCCCATGGGAGTGTGGCTTCCAGAATCTCTTCTTCTTCCACTCCTGTAAGAAATGTTCTGAAATACGTACACTAGAAGTGGGGATGTGGAGAGTTTCTTTCCCCAGATTCTTCTGTTCCTTTTCCCTCATAAAAGTTCAGCCACACTGGGAGATGGCCAGGCTGTGCTCGGCTGAGGTCCAGTTTTCCTGACCAACGTTGATAGCTTGTCCTGGGCCTCAGCCTTGGGGGCGCTCAGAAACCCAGCAAGCCCACACAGTAATTGTCACCTCAGCACTTTCTCCTCCCTCTTTCTGAACCTCCTACTTTCTCTGTCGGGCCTTTATGCTGTCCCTTCCCCTACCACTCCTCAGGCCTGCCCTTTCATTCCCAGGTCAAACCTTTTTTAAAATTCTCTAGGAAGAATATGGTTCCAAGGGCAGCAATAATATCAAAACCAAGAACCATTCCTTTCTGAAAGACCTATAACATGCAAGTATTGTGTGAGGCACTTTTCATGTACCCTGTCCCCAAATTCATGTCCACTTGCAACCTCAGAATTTGACCCTATCTGGAAATAAGGTCTTTGCAGATGTAATTAGTTAAGAATCAAGATGAGATCATCTGAATTAGGGTTGGCCTAAATCTAATGACTGATGTCCTTCAAATAAAAGGAGAGGACATAAAGATGCAGAGAGAAGGCAGTGAGAAGATGAGGCAGAGATTGGAGTTATGCTGCCATAAACCAAGATATGTCTGAGCCATAAGAAGCCAGAAGGGACAAGGAAAGATTCTTCCCTAGAGCCTTCAGAAGAAACATACCCCTCCCTGCTAACACCTTGATTTTGGACTTCCAGCCTCCAGAACTATGAAAGTAAAAGTCCCTGTTATTTTAAGCCACCCAGTTTGTGGTGCTTTGTTACAATAGCCATAGGAAACTAACATGCCAGCCAATGAGAGGGGCATTATTACTCACCTTTGTCAAATGAAGGCACCAGGCTCAAGAGGCTACCTACCTGCATAGATTTGCACAGCCGGTGGAGGACCTGGAATTTGAGCCCTGATTTAAGAAACCCCCAGTGCCTTCCAACTTCCCTTCAGCAATATTGGATCAATTAGTTGTTAACTTTGATAGTGGATTAAAGTAATTCACTTTCAGGTTCCAGGGAGACATTGGGCACAAGCTGTGGCTGCATTGCAAAGAGCGTATGGAATTCCTAAAAGACCTCCAGTCCATCCTGGGAGGGGAGAGGAGAAACAGGAACCGCGTGCCAGTCTCCTGCTTAGTTGTTGTTGGAGAGCCACCGTGGAACATGCACTCCAGGACCATTCTTTGGGGAGGCTCGTTCTCTCCCTTCACTTGCTTCCTTATCCATGCTCTTTCCTGGGCTCTATGGATATTCAGATGAAGAATCAAGATCTTCCTCTAAGGCAGGACTCTTGTTATTACAGTGAGCCCTCTATTTCCCAGCAGAGTAGGGTCCTAAAGGCTATTAGGGACTTTTTCATAAGCCCAAAGTGGCATATGTTGGTGGAAAAGGCTTGATTTAGCTCAGGTGCACAATTTTTTTTTTTCACAGGGACATTTCTAAGAAAATGGGTGTCTGTCCTTATAAAATCATTTAATTCCTGAGGCTCTTAGGGGTTTTGTCGTATTTTACCTATCAGGCCTTATAGTGGGGTGTGAAGTTCCTGGGGATGTCGGACACCTGGGTACCCCATCAGCATGGTGGACAGCTGGCCTGTGACTTGCTTTGGTGATGCTTCCAGGAACTCAGCGGTGTCGGGTCATTTGACTGAGGGGCTGGCAATTTATTAATGTCCCTATCCCTGGCCTGTCAAGAGTTACAAGGTTACACGCTGACAGGAGAGTTTTTATTTAAAAACTAGGATTTCTAAGACAAGATCAGTTTTAGTCTTGGCAGTCCTAGTACTGTCACTATAGGTAAAACTCATCACAAGTTCAAATCCCAGCTCAGTTCTTACCAGGTGGGTGTCCTCAGGCAAGTTCTCAAGCATCCGTGGTCTCTGGGCTTTTCCATTTTGAAAACACTAACCCATCTCAAAGGCCTGTGGTAGACTGAAAATTTAAAAGTCAAACAGGATATAAAAATGGGAGAAAAAAAGTAATAAAAAAAACATGTGCTATCCTCTCCCCAATTTAATACTAAGGACTACAGTCAGATGTGAAATGACCACAGTGCCACATGCCCAAAGCAAGAAACAGATTATCCTAAATGATTTTTTCCTAAAAAGCTATTGATCCCCTTCCTTTTGTTTCCCACCTAGCTCCTAGCAGGAGAATAGATGATGGAGAATAATAACCTATGTCAAGTTGGCAGTTTTTGTACTGAAGTACAAGATTGTGCTGTTATCAGTCCTGTGAGATCAGGGGTCCCTAAATATGTGAGACAGGCTTTCTTTGTAGTTATGTTTTAGTCAGGACCCTTGAGCTTTTTTGTAATAGGATCCTAGTGTCTTGTAGAAAAAGGCTTCAGTGTCAGCTGGTCCAACCTCCTCATTTGACAGACAGGGAAACGGAGGCCAGAGAGTCACAGTCTCTTCAGGCTTCATTTTCCTAATCTGTAGATGAGGCCCTATATTTTTAGGGCCTAGAAAGGTGCCTGGCATGTGATAAGCCTCATATAAATGTTTGAGAGGCAGCAAAGCTTGTTAGTGGAGAGAAAAATCTCTACATCAGACTGCTGGGTTCATATGCTGGTCTTCCCCTTACTATTTTGTGGCCTTGGGTGAATTAACTAAAGTCCTTATTCTTTTAAAGAAAAAAATTTTTTTTAATCTTTATTTATTTTTGAGAGAGAGAGTGAGACAGAGCATGAGCAGGGAAGGGGCAAAAAGAGAAGGAGGCACAGAATCTGAAGCAGGCTCCAGGCTCTGAGTTGTCAACACAGAGCCCAATGTGGTGCTTGAAGTCACGGACCTCGAACTCACCGACTGTGAGATCATGACCTGAGCCAAAGTCAGATGCTTAACCGACAGAGCCACCCAGGCACCCCAAGTCCTTATTCCTCATAGAAATGTTGTAAGGATTAAATTAGTTACTATATGTAAAACACCTAGTGCTCAACACATAATAAGCACTAGACAGGGATTAATTCTTAATACTGCTATTTTAAAAGAGATTACATGGTTTGTATGAGACTGCCTACTTAGTGGCAGAGCCAGAAAAAGAATAAAACTTGTTGGCTCCTACCTATGCATACTCTCTACGAAACCAATGTTCCTCCCCAAGGAAACTAGTTATGTTTCTAACCTCTTTGAGGCTATTTCTGACTCCTAGAATTATGATAGAGCTGAATTGTTTATTTCACCCACAAGGATCGTAGAGTTTGCAATACAACTTACTCGATAAACTGTGAATAAGGTTCATCGACAAGCTATATACAATTCCCTGGGACTGAAAGGGAAGCTCTGCCATTTGTCTCCATTAGGGGGCGCCAAAGAGGAGACAAAGGTGCAAGGAGGAGGAAGAACTAGCTGCTTCCTGTTCTTTCTGTTCCCGTGGGGGTTACCCAGCAATGGCCCTTCCCCCTGACTCTCACCCAGAGGCAATGATTTCAGTTGTGCAGTTTTCCCAATCTTCTCTGACACCCCTTGTCGGAGATCTGAATTCATTCTCTAAGATCCTCAGGCACCAGCACCAGCCAAGCTCCCTTCCAAACGTCTAAAATGTAATAATCCAAAAAATACTACTACTACTAATCCTGGCCTCTCTTTATTCCCTAGATGGAGGTGGTGGGTACTTTGTGCAGTTATTACCTCTGTGATACTTCAGTGTTCTCTTTATGCTTTTTTAATTCTTTTACACCTGGTTAAAAATTCTTTATGTTAAATTCTCACTGTTAAAATAATTAGGGTGGTTTATTTCTTCTGAGACCTTGGCAGATACACACGGAAACATGCATTTACAAAAATAAAAATAATCCACTAATAGAGGCAAATGCAAGTCCTTAATCATCCTTTCTCCCTTCTCACACTCCATATTGGATGTGGTCAAGTAAATTAGGACTTTTTTGAGTGCCTATCAGTTACTCCATTCCCTAGAAGAAGTCACAGTTATTAGCAGGTATCTGTCCCTCCAGAATTAAAAAAAAATTTTGTTTACGTACATGTGTGTACACACTCATATATCATAGACTATGCTTACATAATGAAAACATAATGAAATAATGTAGCATAAACATAATCCTATATTAGCATTTAAAGTCCTTTTTGTCTTTTCTAAGAAAGTTGATTTCTTCCATTTCAAATCTTAACTAGAATTAGATCCCAGTTCTCTAATTTTCATCTGTTCCTACTTTATTTCCCCACTGAAAATGCCATAGTCTTTCATTTTTTTCTTTGATATAACTTATGCTAGGTACAAGGTAAACGCACAATAAATGGTGTCACGAAAAGAAGAGAATGCCAGAAGGGTTCAGAATAGGAAGAAATCACTTTCAACCGAAGAAGCCAGCAAAGACTTCACAGAGGGGATAGAATTTGGGTTGAATCTTGAAAGATGTGTTGGGCTTGAAATAAGAGAAGAGAAAAGCCAGAGAGAACATTAAGAAGCCTGATGTATGTGGTCTAGAATCTCTATGACGGTGAAACAACCTGCTTTCTGCCTCATGGAGTAGGATTACACAAAACCCACCATGAGGCTGATCCAAGAAGAAAAATATCCATACATAAAACCATGAGATGGACCCAAAAAGGAAAATATCTATTTCTCTGGTCTCGGATGGGATGAGTTTACCCTGCCATGTCCAAGATGCTATAAGATTCATTTCCTTCTTTGTTTATCCTTCCCACTGTTCTGACAGCAGCTCCATTGTGCCCTCTTTCCCAACACTGCTCAAGGCCCCTCCCCACCTCAGAAAACCCAAGCCCTCACCAATGAACAAACAGGATTTTTTTTTTTTACATTTTTAAAATTCACCTAAATTTGCAGACCCTGGTCTTACATTCAAAATCAAGCAGCCCTGTTGCATTATCATTTGTAATCCCTTTAGATTTTCCCTCAACATCTCAATGAAATTCTCTCATAAATCCCCTTCTTTGCTGACCAAGTGCTGTGCAGTTGCTGATTTTGCAAGATACGTGCTAATGTAAAGTATGTCTCCTTTGAGTCTCTTTATCACTTGGTTGCTCTCTGCTCCACCTTCTCCATATTTATGTCCTTATCAGAGCTGCACACCGTATTTCAAATGAGCCTGTGTTCTTCCTGCCATGCCAGAATATTGACTGTAACCCGATAGCCTATCTCAAAATTGGTGAGGGGGGGGGTGGGGAGGATTCTTTTTCTCATTGTGGTTAAAATAGCTTGCCTTGTAAATGCCAGAATATATTTTGGCAGATTAGGGTTTTTGCAAAGAATGGTGTCAAATGCTTTCCAGAAAGGTGTTTGAATTATTTGGATAGGCTGCTTCAGCCATTAACATGTTCCTTTGCAGCTTAACCTCACAGGTTTGCAAGAGAGTTTCCCTGCTGAAAATGTGTGCTGATTTCTTTGTAATTAAACATAACTTTCTTAGCAATCCCTACATTCAAGCTGTGGCTTGGAGCTTCAAAACGCTTTCCCTGCTGCTGAAATCATGAAGCCCGTGGTCTCCTAGATATTTTCTAAAAGCCTCGCTTAACAGAGAAGAAGCCTTCACAGCTTCTGTCTTATTCAGCTGTTGCCACTGATAATTTCAAAGACATATTCACAGACTCTGCTCTGCATCAGACAGCTGTTATGTGGTTACTGAGTGTTTGTGTGAGAGTTTGTGGCTCCATGTCTCATTTCAAGTTTCTACTTGCATGGAAGATGGTCTGTTTGAGGAAGGTTTTGTGCCCCGCCCCACCCCCCCCTTCCCTCTGCGCGTGTTTCCTGTTTTCTTTGGGAGGGCTCTGTGCTGTAATCGTTTTTCCATTCCAAGTGCCTTCTGGGCTGATTTACTTAACTGTTTTGACGCCTTCTCTGTGTCTAAATTTGCATTTCCGCAATAACAGTTTTGGCATTTATTTCCTATGGGCAGAGCACATTTCACTTCTGTCTCCTCCCTATCATTTCTCTCGGCTCAGTTTATCTCTGCACATGCCGCATCCTTCCAGACCTGAGACCTGAAACCTCAGTTTTGCTTTCCTACTGCTTGGATTGATGTCAAGATGATTTATAAAGCACTCTCATCCCAGTGCCATGGGCCAATGATACCATCAGTTTCGCCGCTTCTGAACTGCTTACCTGGACTCGCCTATTGATTAAGGCCACTACCAGATGCAGCTACTCCATGCATTCCATCCAGCAAGCCCTGGTTTATAAGCCAGTCATTTATGATGAGCATCATTTCAGTCATCATTGCTCGATGTGCCTTTGGCACTTTTTTGATTCACATTCATAGACTGCAGTCACCCATAATTAAGTCCTGTTGCTGTTGCATGAATTATTTTATCTCGTCATATTTAATTCACCTCTCTCTTCTTTTGGAAATCTCTAGTGAGCTTCAGGCTTCATCCTGTAGATCTTTTGTCTATTTCTGAAGCTAAAGCTAGATTGATTACACATTCTGGCCTTTGAATACTTTGTGCTCGTCCTCATGCCAGGAATAAAAAGCAACCTATCACCAATTTCATTTTCTCCTTGCTTTCTTTTGTGGTATCCAAGGCTTTTCAGATCACTGTAATCCACCTGAAGACGGTAAGTGTTTCCCTAGACCGGTGGTTCTCCACTGGGATGATTTTGCTCCCTAGGGATGTTTGGCAATTTCTGGAGACATTCTTGGTTGTTTACAACTGATGATACTGGCATCTAGCGCACAGAGGCCAGAGATGCTGCTGCACATCCTGCAACACACATGGAAGCTCCTCACAGTAAAGAATTATTCAGTCCCTCAATAAAGAATTATGGAGGCTGAGAAACCCGGCACTAGACCATATGGTTCTAGATGTACTTGAACATGGTAATGATATATTTCTGCATGTGCCTTCCCAGATCCCGGATACCTGGTCTCTGGATACAGACGCCATCAGACTCTCCTTTAATAATATATCTATACTTCCAACTCCGGTTTTAGGATTATGCATGTGAGTGGTTGAAACTGTGTGTGCAGAGCCCAAGTTCACTGTTAATCCTTGCTACTTTCTTAATTTCGTTACACATGATCCTTTCTTTTAACCAGAAAAGAAATAATAGCCAGCCGGTGTACATTCGTTCATTCACGAACATTTCACAAATATATTTTGAGTGCTGAGCACTGTGCTAGGATGAACACTGTACTAGGTGCTGGGAAGCAAAATCAAAATGCTTTTTTGTATTTTTGGAATTTACAGTCTAGTCAGGAAGACTGACAAAATGGAGAAAAGTATTATGAAGAAAACCCAGACTGGTGATACAGAATAATGGGAGGGAGGGAGAAGGGCAGAGGGAAAGGGGTTCACAGAGACAGAGGACAGGGAAGACCTCTCGGAGGGGGGGGGGGGGTGACGTTGTGGTTAAGGAGGATCCAGTCATGCAGAAGCAGAGATGGAGGGGAGAGCATGTGCTAAGGACCTTAGGCCAGAGCAGCTCGGCTTGTGGGAGGCACCAGTGTGGCCATCCCACAGTGAGCAAAGGGACAGCAGGCCTATCCCAGGTCAGAGAGAAAGAGGAGGGCTGCCCCTCGCAGGGCTTTTCAAGCCATAGGATACAGTAGACTTTATTCAAAGTGTTTTGAGGTTTCCCCCACTCCAATAACCCCATCAGTCCTTCCTCCCCTCATTCTTTACTTGCTGCTTCCACAATGTTAGGTAAATGACACTCAACAGTCCTTCTTCCAACCTGTATAGAAATTCTGAAGCTGCTAGTGCAGTGGAGGCTTTAGCAGGACAGAGATATCATCTGATTTGCATTTTAAAAGATCATTCTGGCTGCAATGTGTGGAAAATGGGGAACAGAGAGAAGAAAAGGAAGTGTCTGGAATTGTAATCACACCAGTGTCGATTTGGGCTGGGCTGGTGGCAGTGGGGATGGAGAGAAGGAGGTGGCTTTGAGAGATCTCTCTGAATGTCTGGCCTATATACTGAATTTGGAGGGAGTGGAGGAAGGGGAGGAGTCATGTCAGTGCCTGTAGTGCTACAGAACTACTCAGTGAAGGAAGTAAAAGGACTTTGGGTCCCTACTGACCACAAACATCAATCCAGAAGCCCCCTAAATCCTCACTTGTAAGTATCCCAAGTGAGTTATGACTGAAGGCAGAGGAGAAGAGACTGAGTAGGAATTCATTTAGTCATTAATTCTGACCAAGTGACCTCCACTGAACCTAATCTAATGAGGTAGCAGTCAAGAAGGCAAGAGGCAAAGGAGGGTGTAATGCAAGCATTGGTAGTAGAAGCCATGTGGAGAACAAGAGTACAGCTCTGGTCATCAGGGGGACTGCGCCTGGCCCAGTGGACAGGCCCCAGCTTCCTTCAAAGGCTTGGCTTACAAAGGAAGCATGTTGGGAGAGGCAGTGAGCTGGGAGCAAGCATTGGCCCTGTTTACCATCTGTGGGGAAGAGGACAGCCACAGGAACGACAACAGCCACTCATTTCTCCACCTCACCATGGATCCATAGATGGTGGGACGGTCCTCTCTCTGTTCTTTCTAGAGCATGTATCTCTCTCAGTAACCCACAGAAATATTGATGCTTACCATTCCATGTATAATCCCATTCCCCATTAATTTAAGCAAGCCGGCAATGGCTCAGACCTCTCTCTAAAGTAGAAATTCTTCTGTATTTAGAGACCAGGTTTTCTTGACCTGAATGGTCTAGAATATATCCACTTGTACTCAGAGCAAAAGAGAATCTACTTCAATTGCAGAGTAAAGTCTGAGAGTGCAGTTTGCTCTGAGCTCTGGGGAGTCAGCTCTTATGTTCCTTGGGTAATCTAAACATGACCTTTCCAAATGTTTTCATCTAAAGCAAATGATTTCACTCTCTTTCACCAGAGGAACATCGTCCTTTTATTATTTTCCTTATTGTTTCTGAGATGTGTGGGGTTTCTTATGTGCTCAGAGTTGTTCTTTAGAAATCAAGTCAAACCATTGCACTGGTGTTCCATACTTTTATATCCAAATAAGGATTCCTATTTTTTCTCTGGCTCCAATATTAACTGGGATTTTTGTGAATGTTTTAAATCCTTTTCACAGCTCACTCTACCAGACTTGTTTACTTGGTCTACCTGAGCCAAGGTATACAACAGGTACACTGTGAAGGAGTGGAGGTTGGGGGGCTGCAGACCCAGTCAAAAGGAATCTTTGCTCAGACTCCAAAGTCATGACTCATCGAGAGTCGAGCCCACGGGACTCTGGCATTTCCACAGGTGTTCTTTGGAAAAAAACAAAACAATGGCCCAATCATTTCTATCTCTGTCTCTATCTTTATCTCTGTCTCTATCTCTGTCTCTATCTGTTTCTATCTTTATCTCTATCTCACTATCCCGCTATTATCTCTCTATATCACTATTAATGTAGGCACTTATAGCAATAAATATACTTCTCTTAATTGGTACACAGAATAAGTAGGTAAAATAGAGTAAAAAAGAAGTGCTTTTTTGAACCACAACCTGAAGTCACTCTGTTTCTAAGGCACCGGACTATGTCTGTATTTATTTGAAAGGCAAGTGTTGCTTTTCCCCTCCCATTTTGCTTTTTCCCACCACCTTCTGGTTTAAAAGAACAGGAAAAGAGCATTAAGCTACTTTTGAAAAGAAATCAGGGGAAGAACAATAGGAAAGGAGAAGAGGAGCCATGAAATGTCATCCGTGGAAAGTCAACAATGGCAGGTGGTGGTGGTGATGGTGGTGGCTCTAGGACTTTTAAGAACAAGAATGCTTAACATTGAAATTTAAAGCTATTTGTTGCTTAACATTGAAATTTAAAGCTATTTGTTGCTTAGTGCTGAAGTGTAAACACTGTTGCTTCCCTGGCTTCTTCTCCATCCTGACTAATGCTCCAAGACTTCAAGAAAGTCTGCTTCATCCTCAAATGCCTGGTCAGGTGGTGTTTGGAACCAATGAGAAAGCCATTTCTCATCTGGGTCATGTTGGAGCAGAAATCTAAGAACAGCTTCGTGAGGAAAGATGTGAATGAGACGGAGAATTTACAGGAGCAGCAAATTAAAACCAGAAGTGCTCTTGAGAACATAAGACACCAGGAATTCATAAACATCCTGAAGAGGACATTGAACTTTTGCAGGAAAGAGAGTTCCTCTCAACTATATGTAAATCTGAAAGAATGGGTACCTCAGGCTGATGTCTGAGTTGCTTAACATTCAAATACCTGTGAAGGAGGACCAGATATCTCAACAATGCACATGTAAATTGACAGATGAGGCACATCTGAGTCATTCACTCATTATTCAATAAATACAGTATAGAGCAAATGCTGGCACATATACCAGACCCAGTAGCATATGATGATGGACAGGACAGACACAGCCTCTGCTTTTATGAAGTTAACATTTGTGTGGGAGGAGTAGGGGAAGACTCAGGGGGAGAGACAATAAACATTTACACAAATGGTCAAAATAATGATAGATTCTGGGGTGCCTGGGTGACTCAGTTGGTTAAGCACCTGACTTCAGCTCAGGTCATGATCTCACAGTTCGTGGGTTTGAGCCCTGCGTCAGGCTCTGTGCTGACAGCTCGGAGCCTGGAGCCTGCTTTGGATTCTGTGTCTCCCTCTCTCTCTGCCCTTCCCCCGCTCACACCTTGTCTCTCAAAAATGAGTAAATGTTAAAAAAAAATTTAAAAAAAAAGATAGATTCTATCCAATGTTAATAATGGGAGGACTGTAATAAAAAATACCAAGGCAGGCTATTTATGTAGGATAGTCAATGAGGTCTCTTAGGAAAGGAATATTTAAACTGAGACCTTAATTCTCCATACAAAGAGCAAAGAGAAAGAACACTCCTAGGCAAAAGGAGAAGTGAGGGAAAAGACCCTGAGGCAGAAGGAAATTGGAGATTTCCAGGAATTCATGGAAGACCAATGACTAAAAGTTAATGAGGTTAGGCACTTATAGCCTAACCTCATGGTTATGAGGTTATGAAATGAGGTCAAAAAGTTAGAGCCATTCAAATCTTTGTAAACCAAAGAATGGAGTTCATATTTTCTTGCAGCCCAGTGGGAAGTCTCTGAAGGATTTTAAGCAAAGGAGTGATATCATCTGATGTTATAGAGAAAACAGATTGGCAAGGAGCAAAAGTGGAAGCAGCAAGACAAAAAGAAAGGCTATTTCAGACATCCGGGTAAGAGATCATCAGAATGGTACCCATGAGATAAAGAGGCATGGGCAGGTGGGAGTATGGTTTGAAATAGAAGTATAATTAATCAGATTTGCTGATGGATTAGGTGTGGAGCATGAGAAAAATTAAGGGAATCATTTATTCAACAAATACATACTGAGTGCTTACTATGTGCCAGTCACTGTTGTAGTTGTCTGGGATATGCCAGCGAGGAAAACAGACAAAAATCCCTTCCCTTGTGGATCTTACATTCAACAAGGATCACTAGCGAGAGCAACTAACTTGGTAGAATTGCTATGCCTTTTTCTTGGTTGAGGAATGCTGAGGAATAAAAAGAGGTTTAAGGTAATCAAAAGTTTCATTTTGGCCATTTGCAAATAAATACCTATGAGATCCCCAGTGGAGAATTCTACTAGTGAGCTGAGTCTGAATTTCAGAGGTGAAGTTTGAGGAATATTTGTGAATTGAGGAGTAATCAGCATACAAATGGTATTTAAAGAGATCTAAACCCAAGAGAATTGAGGAGACATATCTGGCCCTTGATAGGGTGTAAAGAAGGAAATGAGGTTGGGACTGAGCAGTGAGAAATCCCGGTATTTAGGGGTTGGACAGAAGAGGGTAGACTAGCAAAGGAGCCAGAGAGAGAGGGAGATTAGTGAATAAGGATGGAAATCAGGAGACAGTTGGCATTATGGATGCCAAGGAGGAAAGGTTGAAAGGACAGTGGTCAACTTCACTGAAAGCTGATGTGAAGTCAAGCGAGATGAAGATAGAAAATATTCTCCTAGATTTTCCAACATGGAGATCATTGGGGGTCTTGATAACAACAGTGGCAGCAGAGAGAAAGGAAGGGAAGCCACAACTATGACAATGTCGTGGAGGGAATGGGGATGAGAAAGAGGAGGCAGATAGTACTGACAATTCTTCTAAGAGGTACTGGGAAATAGAATAATGGTTGGAGAGTGATGCAGGGTGAGGAGAGAGTCTCTTTTATTTTGTTTATTAAATGGGAAATGATAAAGTGTGTTTGTATGGTGTTTGGAATGATCCAGTCCAGAAGGAAGCATTCATAATGAAGAGGAGAAAGGAGATAATGGCAGACACCATTTCCAGGACTGGGGTGTGAGCCCAAGCAGAGGGCTGGCCACCAGGGTCCTGGCCCTGTGGCTGCAGGAAGAAGACAATAAGGCAGATGCAGTTCTCCCCAGTGTGTCTTATTGAGAAAGCAAGTCAGGATCAGGAGCAAGTTCTGTGTCTGCCACTCTAAGCCTCTAGGGTTAACTGGATTCCCGGTGGCCAGGCTCCTTTGGCCGCAGCTGATGTCACAGGCCAGTGGCAGTTGAGGAAGGAATGAGGGGATTTGAACTGCAAATACGTGCAACAGCCCAGAAGGAAGTTACCAGGGTTCCAGTTTCTCCAGTTAGTCCTGTATCCTGCTCTGATCCAAGAGAAGATTTTAGTCCCTGTGAGGGTGTTGTAGAGGGCCTTCAGAATCAGGGGACGTTCAGTTATGAGGACTGCATGTTTTCACAGCTGTGGATTTACCGTCACCCTGGACTGGCCAGAGGCAGGTCATCTGGGCTGAGGTATCGCTTAGCCAACAAGCAGTTTTCTGTAGCAGGAGAAATTAAAGACTTCCTCCATGAGTCTCTGGGGCAGGGAGAACTTGATGCAGGCCAGGCAGCTGTTGAGGAAGGACATGCTGTGACTGCTGAGAACAGAATTGGATAAGGGTGGGGCTCCATCAGAGAGTCAGGAACAGCAGCCGAGAGGGAGTTTGTTGCTGGGAGCAGTGGGGGTGGGCAAAAATTGTTAGATACAGCAGGTCTTCCTGGCCAGGTTCTACAAACGCTTTGGTGTTTCCAGTGGGGAAGAAGGGAAGATGAAAGAAGAGTACAGCTCATACACCTGAATGGGCCAGAATGGATTTGGGGTTTTATTCGTACTATCTTGACTCAAGCCTCATAGCAATCCTGTGAGGTATTTCCCCCTCCCGTTCCTTTTACAGGTAGGAAAATTAAGGCTCAGAAAGCTACTATGTTTAAGACTACATGGGGAGCCTGGGTGGCTCAGTCGGTTAAACATCTGATTCTTGATTTCGGCTCAGGTCGTGATCTCACAGGTCGTGAGTTTAAGTACCACTTGGGGCTCTGCACTGACAGCGCGGAGCCTGCTGGGGATTCCCTCTCTCCCTCTCTGTCTGCCCCTCCCCCACTCGTGTGCGCTCTCTTGCTCTCAAAATAAATAAATAATTTTTTTTAAAAAAACAGACTATGTAACTAGTAGATAGCAGATCTGGAATTTTAACCTGGTCTACTTGGCTCCAAACCCAAAGCATCTGCCATAATGGTGCTCTGCCATCCTGCGGCTGCAGTGAGTGATAAGAGGTGTAAAGATCAGATCAATGAGATCGTTGTTCTGGTGAAGGATTTAGCAGGTGAGGCAAGTTGGTGCTGGGAGTGAGCCTGAGTGGCCACTTTGCTGGTGCCCCAAGGGACTTGTACTGCCATCTTTTCTTCCCTAAGCTGCTGTGTGATGGCGTGTGGAAGACTTCCGTCAATAAGCTCCCAGGAAGTCTTTGGTTTCGAGGGGCTAATCAGGAAGGAAAAGGACAGACTCTTATAGGGAAGACTCCACTCCTTATTTTTTTCCCTTTCCCTCATTTCAACTGCCTCTCCTTCCCTAACTTTGCCACACTGGGCTGATAGGATTTAGAATTGCCCCTCCCCACAAGGACTGGATTAAAGCCCTCCCAGGACCCATTGAGCCAAACCAAACCTCCTATGATTTACCCATGCAGAGCACATCCTCAGTGTTTACATGTTGAATAGTTTATGATTTGCTCTACATCTGATCAGGCAGAGTCAACTACCAAAACTGCTGATCCGTGGAAACTTCACAGCCTTTCCGGGCATAATAACGGCTACAGCTACAGCTCATTCAAAGAGAGAAATAGCCTTTGATGAGCAGAGCAAGGACAAATTAAGACGTGACTCTCACCCAGTATCTAGATACCTACTGCTGCAGGCTTTTCTTGAAAAGGAATGGGGCTGGGGAGTAGGGGAGGTTTCTGTCACCCCCTCCTAAACAGCAGCAGAAGGACCAGGGTGTAAACATGAGCATACCCTCGAGGACCTTTCAGTGTATCAGAAGCAAAGGGAGGCTGTTGCTAAGGCAACTTTGTTACCTCTTCTCTTCCAACCTGTGGCAGAGTCCCTAATTGTCTGATTGTCCCTAAGTCTCCATTCTATTCTTTAGTAATAGAATCCCTCATTTTAGGGAAGTGAAAAGATAATCCAAGTTGACTGGAATAAATGCCATATTTCCAAGCCTCTTGCAGTTGGATTTGGCCATGTATCTAAGTTCTGGACAATGAAATGAAAGCAGAAATGCCTTGCGGGACTTCTGAGAAATGTCCTTAAAAGGATAGGTATATACTTTCTTCTTCTTCTTTCCAGCTTGCTAGGATGTGGATGTGATGACTGGAGCCTGAGCAACTACCTTGAGCCATGAGGTAGAAACTATTATTCAGAATGATAGATAGAAGGAGTCTGGGCTCCTAGTGATTGCAGCACCAACACTGCAGCTTGGACTGCTACTATATAAGCCATTAATATTTTTTGGCATTTGTAGTCACACCTAGTCTTAGTATACCTTCAAATGCCCCTGATGGCCCCTGGTAAGCCATGTATCCTACTAAAACAGCCTTACCAAGCAAAGAGAGGCAACAACATTTGCACTGTTAGGAGCAGTGATTTTAGGGGCATAGCAAAGCTCCACTGTCTAACAACTTTCTACCATCTGTCAGTTAGTATGGGAAATCCCACTTAATTTTTTTCTTTAGCTCAGTGATGTTCAAGTTTCTGTTATTTGTGTTGCTTTTTTTTTTCTTTTTAATGTTTATTTTTGAGAGAGAGAGAGAGAGAGAGAGAGAGAGCAAGCGCAAGCAGGGGTTGGGGCTGAGAGAGAGGGAGACACAGAAGCAAAAGCAGGCTCCAGGCTCAGCCTGACCTGGGGCTTGAACTCAAGAACTATGAGATATGACCTAAGCCCAAGTCAGACACTTAACCGACTGAGCCACCAGGGTGCCCCTGCTGTTTGTGGTTCTTTGATCAAACTTTACATCCATATTTCTCTTCTTTTATTTTCTTTTCCTTTTCCTTTTCTTCTTGAGAGAGAGAGTAAGAGGGCACGCAGGAGTGAGGGAGGGGCAGAGAAAGAGGCAGATGCAGAATCTCAAGCAGCCTCCATGCCCAGCGAGGAGCCCAACTTTGGGCTCCATCTCACAACTGTGAGATCATGACCTGAACTGAAATCAAGAGTCTTAACCAACTGAGCCACCCAGGGACCCCTACATCCATGTTTCTAAAGGCTTTCAGGACATCTCCACGTGGGTTTCTGGCCACATCCTCAAATTGGACACATCTAAAGCCAAACTTCTTCATTCTCTCCTAACAGCCTCCAGGCCAGGAAGAGGAGCCCTGCATTGGACCTCAGGCATTACAGGACCTCATTCCCTCCCTTCCCCACCAGTCCCCACAAGGCAAGAAGTCCATGGGTCACAGGAACTCTCCATTTAAAGCCACATCCCCTTCTTCAGGCCACATCTGTGTGGGTATCCAGTACCCCAGAATTCCCTGTCCAGATAGCCTCAGGCCTGCTTCCAGGGCCTGTGCTGGCCTCTTCCCTGGGTTAGTCACCCCAGGGATGGGGTGGGAAAAGGAAACATGTTTTCAAGGAAAGTGGATGGAATGTGGGCATGAGGACTGGGATGTCTGTCCACACATGTCCTTGCACAATTGCTCCCCATGTGGAGCAAAGCCAGGTCAGAAAGAAAAGGGGGTTGTCGGCAGGTTGGGGCCTAGTTCTTATGCACCTCCACACTCTGGCATAAACTCTGAGGAGTTCAATAAACTAATTTTCAATCTAGACTTCAAGGACAGTGTGAAGGTATATTTGTCCAGATAACATAATAGAACATGTTTTATTTAGCGGTTGGTTGGCCTGATGTATGTAGAACTTCAACATATTTAGACATGCTATATATAGACCTCTATTTGTACTTCTACTTGGGGCCCAGGTCCTCCACGTGACCCTGCCCGGGACACAGGGCCTGTTGCCCCAGGGAGGGCACCAGGAATCCCACCTCTCCCAGGCAGGAGGTGACAAGTCAGATGCTCTACCTGGGTGAGCAAGAAGGTATGTTGGAGCACAGGACACAGCTTCTGCTAGAAGCAGGGAGCAGAAAGAGCCAATGAGGGAAGCCAACCAGGGGTAGAAAGAAAGTGGAGCAAGGAGATGCTGAATTGAGAAATTCTGGGCTGGAGGGATGGGATGAAAAGGAGCTCCTAGCCACAAAGGTAGAAACCGGGCACCATCAAGGCTGGAAACAGGGACAGCAGAGGCCAGATGTATGGGACTCTGCTTGAATCAAAGACTTGCCTCTGGTTCTCTGTGTTCACATCTCGCCTATCCATATAACTAGTTTGATGGCTCCCCACTGCCCAGGACGTGAAAGGGAAGAATAGCTCCAGACAAGCTCAATGGGGCCCATGCCAGCAGGTAGGGAGGGGCCGTGGGGATACAGGCAGCAGGTTTCACCACAGCCAGACAGGTAATGGCACTAGGCATCTAGGTCATTTTATTGACTGGGGCATCCAGTCCCTGTAAGAGGAGCTGGGAAGAACTGGAAGGGTATCAGGGCTCCGGTCAAGGACACAGGAGTCAGGGAAGCATTCCAGCTCTAGCAAGTGGACTGGGACAGAACCTCAGTTGTATGGACTTTGCCAGTGTAGCAGGGAGTGGGATGAGCCAGGAACAAATATCAGATAGAAAGCAATGCCAGCTCCAAGCAGAAGTATGGCCATAGCAACTGCTCATAATCTGTGTCTATTTTTACCGGTAGAATGGTTGGATGATTGGATGGTACTCATGCTATGTTCATTTTAAAATAGCTTTTAGGGGCACCTGGGTGGCTCAGTCGGTTAAGCGTCCAACTTCGGCTCAGGTCATGTTCTCACAGGTCATGAGTTTGAGCCCCACGTCAGTCTCTGTGCTGACAGCTCAGAGCCTAGAGCCTGCTTCGGATTCTGTGTCTCCCTCTCTCTCTGCCCCTCCCCCACTCGTGTTCTGTCTCTCTCTCTCTCTCTCTCTCTGTCTCAAAAATAAATGAACATTAAAAAAATTTTTTTACAACAGCTTTTAATGTCATCACCAACCTCTTCTTGAGTCATGGCTTGCTTTTGAAGATGGAGAAAGGGAAGTGGTGAAACTGAGAGCTGAAGGTATGAGGAGTCTATGGGACAAAGGGAACACAGCCATTAAGGGGACCCCGACTCCCTTTCTGAACCATACTCCAGGTATCTAGGGCCCTAGAAGTCTCTGCCCAACAGGCCCACTTCCTGTGCAAACCACTGCCTGGGCCTGCCTTGCTGAATGTGGACAGTACTCCCCCAGCACACTCTTCAGCCTGACCAGTGGCCAAAATCACTAACATTTATGGAGAGTATGGTTGGAGCTTGGGCTTGAGGACAGAGATGTCCACATGTGTGTGATCTTAAGACCCCCTCCACGTGCAGGATGGAATATAAAGGGTGAGCTAGGAGCCACCATGTCCTGGAAAGGAAGTCTGAGAAGCCTGAGGAATTCTAAATTTGAAACTGGCCTTCAAGGTCAATGTTTGTCAAAATATGAGAATACAATATATTCACCTAACCACTATATTATTTCACTTGGTACTTTAAAAATTATTTTTTTTTAGTGTTTATTTATTTTTGAGAGAGAGACAGAATGCAAGCAGGGAAGGAGCAGAGAGAGAGGGAGACACAGAATCCGAAGCAGGCTCCAGGCTCTGAGCTGTCAGCACAGAGTCCTACACAGGGCTCGAACTCATGGACAGTGAGATCATGACCTGAGCTGAAGCCACCCAGGAGCCCCAGTTTACTTGATACCTTAAAAATATTTACACACAGAGAATGTGGATTCCCATTCTTCCTCCTGCCCCAGGCCCCTCGAAAGTAAGGGGGTATGGATAAAAGGAGTGTAGAAATCCTGCAGGCACAGAAAGTGTCCATTGATCCAACGTGATGAGTGGCACCCTGTGAGTGGCAAAACAGGTTTCATCATCCCCATTAGTGAATGGGAAAACTGAGGCTTAGTGAAGTTACATAACTCTGAGATCTCATGGCAAATAGAGGGAATGGCCTAGGTAGGAAACCAGGCCTCTCTACTCGTACGTTAGCACTCCTTTCACCTCATATGGCCCCAATTTAACTCAGAAATAGACGTGCCAAAAGAAAACTCCAGCATTTCTTTTCTGAAATAGCCTGTGAACTGTATTTGCTCAATGGTTGGCCCGTCTGTATATGAGACTTCTTTAGTTCCCTTTGGTTAATGATATTTAATCACATGTACCTTGTAGTAAGCCAGCATAACGGGGAAGAAATACATAGAGGTCAACTAACAACATGTAATTTGATAAAACCCTGAAGCTTTTAGGGAGCAAAACTGATGCATTATATAAGGTTTCATAAGCCAAAGGTAAAATTAAAGTCAGAGAAACTGCCTAAAAATGTCAGGTAGGTGTACTGGACCATGAAGTTTCTTTTTCTCAGGCAGCTTCAGGATCTGATAACCTCGCAAGATTGCAATCCTTATGTGTGAAAGTTGGACATATAAAACAAGTCAGTAATCAGAGTGGCCAGTGTTCCTTTGGATAAGCTGGGAACTTTGATGTCTCCAGTGAGCCAGATAATGAAGCCTTCTGCAGCGCCATCGGGAGAACTTCACAGCGGCTGTTGGTGGTGATGAGGTTTCTATCGCTGAGAGATGGGAGTTACTACATCAGTTCAACTGTGTTATATAACAAACCATCCCCAAAACTTAGCGGATTAAAGCAACAATTACCAATTAGATCATGATTCTAGGAGTTGGCCATTTGGGCTGGACTCACATAGGCAGTTCTGCTGGTCTTCCAGGCTTACTCATGTGGCTTTGGTCAGCCCGTGGATGGACTGGATGGCTGCAACCTATTTCCATACCCTCTTATTCTTTAGGAGGCAAGTTCAAGCTTGCTTACATGGTTTCCAAGCAATAGTTCTGAACCCCAACATGCAAGCACATTTCAAGCTTCCTTTGGTATGTTTGCTAGTGTCCCATTCATAAAAGCAGGCCACAGGACCTGCTTTTGTGGTCCTGGGTTTGAGAAGGTCAGAAGCACAGGACAGAGTAGAATCTAACACCATGTTAGTGATTTCTCAGTTGGATGAGGCAAGCTAAAATGGACGGACACTTTCCATTCTGGACTATTGATTAAAACCTGGCAGGTTCAGCCTTGTAAGTTAGTCCATGATTTTAGTTTTCAACAATATAGTTACTAGTTCTCTAGATCAAATGCCTAATTTTTATAACATTCTTATTTGTTCTTGGCTTCAATTATTTGAGGGACCCTCAAGTTGCCCCTCTCTCAACCTGCCCCTAGATTCAAGTCTTGTATGCTTTAAGATACTGCCTAAGGGCCAATTAATTGATCCTTATTTTTTAAATGGTATCTCATACTAAGATGCCTTAGTCAGGGATACCTTCCCCTAAGACCATTTGGAAACACGGAGGAGAATTTTTGATTGTCATAATGTTTAGGGGGCACAATGACCATTCATGAGATAAGTGTCAGGGATTGTATATATTCTGCAATAAACAAGATGGTTGTGCATAGTGAATAATTGATGCATGATCAACACAACTTTTAAACATCCCAAAAGACATCAATGTAGGTGAATAACCTGTTTATAATTATGTAAGCCTAAAGCCTAACTCTCCTTTCACATAAACACAGACCATATTGGGTATAGTTTAAATATATACTGAATTATCTATGAGTGTAACTACCATGCAAATTGATGGAAGATTATACTTTGCTTTGTTGTGAATTTAACAAAACTTGTTAGCCACTTCAGAAAATTGTTATCACTGACAGCAATACTGCTTGGGGCACAGGAGTTGCCAACATAGTGCCTGTAACACTGGCGTTTTTAGGTGTTGTGGTCATAGTAATCGTACATATGGGTACCAACATCTGACATTTTCATTCTTGTAATGCAGGCATGTCTGAGCTTTTACATATTGAAATATACAATATTTTATTATAAATTACATTCCTTTTATTTCTTAAAATTTCAGCTATGGTATTATATTGACTTTTTCAAGTTATGAGTGAAGTTAAGATACGTTATCTGTGATTATCATCTCAAAATAGGAAAGAAGAGTCTATAAAATACTTGCTCTATAAGGAGATATTGGGTCTGACAGGGTTTTGAAGTACTACCCTAATACCCGAATATCTCTGAGGCTTAAGTAGCACACTTTAAATATGATAGGGGCTGTGCATTCCATGAGTCATACTCAGGGTCATGTGTAAATAGAAAACTATCTTTAACATTGGAAATACTTAGAAACTAGATAAGGTTCTGATGGGTTTTCTTAGCACACTGCTAAACAACATGATTTTTTTTATAGGTTTAGAAAGGTATTTTCTTATTAATTTTTATTTCAATATGTTCCAGAATTTAGCCATGCCTTTATGACCTCCTTAGATTATTTCAGTCAGTGGTCTTGGGTTCCAGGCCATTGTGTGGAAGCAACTGTCCTGTGCTCAGTTCCTCATCCCCTTCCTCCAGACTCAGGCTTGGTTGGGAGGTTGGTGCTGCTCTTGCTTCAAGGCCAGAAGGAGCTGTGGTTCCCAGCAAGGCACTTGCCTCTCACAGTGTTCAGAGAGAAGATGAGCCAATGTGATGCCTGGACAAGCCAATTCTGGCTCTGAAACTGGCTTGCCTCCAATCCTGCCCGACATTTGTATCCCAGGTTTGACCCGCATTTTGGTCATATCAACTCTACCGATGTTAACCTTCACCAAGTTGCAACTTTCTTCTGGGGCTTTTGGTATCCCCTACTTTAAAAACCTGGACTTGACTAAATCCTCAGAGGAGACTAATTTAGATAAGAAGTGGAAATTTTGTTATTTAGTTCCAGAATCATTGTCTGTCTCTGTTTGTGAAAATGAATCTTAAACAATCTGGTTTTCCAAATCCTTGACTAGATTCCATCATGATGGATAGCAATTTTTTTCACCACAATAGAAAGAAGTTGGTCAATCTGCTCACCCAACCCCTTTTCATTAGTGTGGGTCCAACAGGAACATTTCACTCTGCTCTACTTCCAGACTTGCTTGGCCTAGCAAAGCTGTTAATCTTTTGTAGATAGTAAATCAGCTATTTTACTTTTTTGACACCTTCCTTTTCCATCTCTGCAGCTCTGATAGAGGCTATAAACTAACCAGCTGGCATTTTAAAAGAGCCCTTCTTTCTTCCATCCTAAATTATGTCTTTTGGGAGGTAGATGTATCTTATTTGGCTTTAGAAGTTTTCTATTTCAAAACTTGGTCTATCACACTTGGTAGGTATATTGTAATCCATTGCTAACTTGCACTCTTGACATACCATGTCAAGGTGAGTCAAACGATGTTTTTAAAGCCATGAAAACATTTGGGCTGAAGAATGTGCCATTCTTTTTGGATGGAAAGGCAATACTCCCAGCCATTGTTGAAAGTACTCTGGCAAAGTATTGAAGAAATGCTTGCCAGGCAAAGCAATAGACAGAGGGGTTGCTGAGCTTCAAATGCCTCTTGGTGTCACCTCTCAGTTCACAGCTATTTTCCCGTGCCTATCAGAGAAATGCCCTATGGGAAGAGGGGGCAGTCCTCAGCAGCCATATTATGTCAAGGTGCTTTCCCTTCTGGCTAAAGTTGAATGATACAGCAAGGGACATCTGACCTAAGCTAAGAAAATCAGATTCCAGAAGGATTCTCCAATTTGGGATTTTGAATGGAGACACACAGAGATGGGACCACTTGGAGCTGATTCATGTCAGGGGCAGTGCTACAGAGAGAAGGTCCAGGGATTCCTGCTGCCAAGATTTCAGCCAGCAGGCTTGGCTGTTTTCTTCATCATTAGATTTTGAGAACTGCTTCACCATCCTTTCAATAAACTACTGTTTTACTTAACTTAGCCAGAGACTGTTTCTCTCACTTGCAACCAAAAGAATGTTAACTAACATACAGACTATGGCAGAGAATACCAATGTAGCAAAATGTCTGCCACACTTTAATGATAGAGGAATGAAGACAGACAGCCTGTATGGAAACAGGGCAGTCTTTTCATCGTGGGTGTACTAGTGACCTTGGTCTCCAAATTAAAATAGCATAACATATTTGAAAGCAGAAGTGTCTAGAAATATGTAAGATGTATGGTTACTTGATGTGTAAGTGTACATACAAGACAAAGAAAAACATAATGGGGCATACAGAGGAGGGGAATAATAGAGGATTTGACAAGCCATTCTAAAATTAAAATTAAAAGCCCACTTTACTTTACCCTGGGATGGCCCTGCTTTCTCCTGCTAACCCCAAATTCAACGTTCTCTCTGGAAGAAGGCAGGAACAGCATATTAATGAGAGTTCAACTTTACATTCTTATGATCAGTGAGAACAGCCTAATATTCTCTTGATCACATGGGGTCACCTTCCTGTGCTGTTTGTTTGTTTCAAATGCAGCAGAAAAGCTGATTTGTCTACAGCTCTGGAGGTCATTGGCTTCCAGTGGGAGAAAGGACAGGGAGATGAAAGGAGCCTGTCATGTGTTGCTTAGAAAGGTACCTTTTCAGATGTGAAGGATAGTTTGGCTTCCTAAACCTGATTACAGGGGGTCATCTCTAGGAGAATACACTTTAACTCCTGGTCCCCTGAAAGAGTTAATGTTTCTCCCTAGTCCTGACTCAAAACAACAGAGTACCATGATGTCGAATGGCATGGCAATATTTATGATTTGCCAGGTGATCCATTTTTCTTTGTAAGTTTAATGTTTTCAGTTCGATAGGTGATAACTCTGATTGGATTTATGCATCCAATAATCAACTGGGAAATAGTCCTGATTCAATAAGATACATTATACAGTTGCATCCATTTCAGTAAGTAATATCTCTGGATTCCTGTACACTACTGGGGAATTCATCAAATTTTTTTTAAAGAGGGCTGTATCAGATTTTTAGGACAGTATATCTATCTCAGAACAAAGACAAACTATTGCCAGTAACATAAGCCTGCTAAGTTAATCTAGTTTGCAGTAATGTAGTCATTTTGAGGTCTAATTCATGGATACTCTTGGTAAAATCTGAAGTGAAATGAAGATGTTCATGGCCTTTGATCAAATGAAGGATGAACCAATAAGAGCAAATGCACCATTCTGTATTCCACTAGTAGTCTGACTAGTTATAGTTTATGTAATTTGGAGAAAACAAGCAGACACAATAACTGCCTCAGTTAATGGGATGTTCACTTTACAATCATTGGATGGGAAGGAATGCTTTTAACCCTAGTAGTGCCTTTCCCGCCCAACTGTGGTACGCAACATAGTGAAACTGTTACTACAATTCACAGCCTCTTGATTCCCTGCGAAAAGCCCTATCAAGTTCATAACTGCCTCTTCCCTGAATAGAAACCATTATTTTCAGAGAAATATATAGGCAGGTTCAAATTTTCAAAAGTCCATATATCTTTTTTTTTTTTAACTTGGTGTATTAAGACTTGCACAATAGTGTATCTAAGCAAGAGGATCCACTTTACAGTTCTTTTTTGGTTTTCTAAAAAAGAACAAGATTCTAACATTTATCAAGTACTTCTTATATACCAAGCACTTTTTAAGAGCCTTATGTGTGTTAAGTCATTTAATCCTTATAGTGGTCCCACTAAGTGAGTGCCATCATTATCACCATCACCATATTACAGCTGAGAGGTTAACTAACTTGTCTAGGGTCTCATACATTTCATGTGTGCTAGAATTTCAAGGTCAGTGTCTATTACTGGGTCTCTAGAGGAAGCAGATATGCTAAAAACCTTGGAGTTGAACAACAAGCTGGAGCATGTTTCCTCTGAATGTGTCTCACCTCTGTTCTCCTGTTTTACCGACTCTCTTTTTTTATAATGTTTATTTGGAGAGAGAGAGAGATAGAAAGTGAGCACGGGAGGGGCAGGGAGAGAGGGAGACAGAATGCCAAGCAGACTCTGAGCTGCCAGCACAGAGCCCAACGTAGGGCTTGAGCCCATGAACCGCAAGATCATGACCTGAGCTGAAATCAAGAGTTGGATGCTTAACCAGCTGAGCCACCCAGGCACCCCTACCAACTCTGTCTTAGTAACCGTTTTTGTCCTCTTATATATTTTTTGGTCAAATAATATCTTTACTTTCCTCTCACAGTAAAGTGCACACATTGCAAGTGTAAAGTTTGATGAATTTTGATGAATGTATGCACTTATAAACCAATATTCCAATCAAATTATAGAACATTGCCATCACCCTAGAAAATTCTCTTTGAAGTCTACAACCTCTCTCCTCTATATATCTCCATATATTAAATTTGCCTGTTATTGAATACACAGCATGTAGGTTAGGGGTCTAGCTCCACTCACTCAGTAGTCTTTTGGAAATTCATTTATGCTGTTGTATGTATCAGTAGTTTCTTCCTTTTTATCACTAAGTAGCATTCCCTTGTGTGATTATGCCATAGCTGGTTTCTTCATCTTTTTGTTGATGGACAGTTTGATTGTTTTTAATTTTATGCTATAATAAGTGATACCATATGCTATATGTGATACTTTATGCTATAATAAGTAAATTCTTATTTCAGTATTTTTCTGGACATGTTTTCATTTCTTTGGGGTAAATATCTAGGAGTGGAATTGCTGGATCAAAAGGTAGATATATTGTGAACTTTATAGAAAACTGTTTTCCAAAGTCATTGTAACATTTAACAATTCTGTAAGTCATTTATGAAAGATCTAGTTGTTCCACGTAATCCCCACACTTGGTATTACCATCACTTAAAATAAAATAATTTAAAAATTCTTGGCTATTTCTATCTCCATAGAGTTGCAGTCCCACTTTTGAGTAGAGTAAGTTGACTATGGGTCATGTAAAGGTAATGTTCACACACTGCTTCCCTAACCTGATTTGAGATCCAAATCAAAAGTGAGGCAAATACATTTCTGATATCTGCTTTGCTTGCCTTTCTCTGAAATTCTGGCAGAAAAATGTTAAGTTATCACCATCTTTAGAAGTCTTGAAAATTACTATAGTGGTTGAAAAGTTTCTTATGCGTGGTTGCAAGAACAAATTCACTCAAGTTGGGCTAATTAAGGAGAAGTTTATTTTAAGGATATAGATGCATTTCAAGGTGCCCAACTTTAGGATGTATAGCCAATTTTTACAGAACCAAAGAGTTATCAGTGAAATTCTCTCTTTTGCTCACTTTTTTTCTTTCCCTGTTTCTTTGGCTCCAGGTCCTATCCTGCTGCACCTGCTTCATGCTTTTGTCTGTTGAAAAATATTCTATTACATATGGCCCTAAAAATAGCAGCTTCCATCTCCAATTACAAATGGCATTTTAGTTTGCATATCCAAAACCAAGAGAGAGAATGTAATGGCCTCAGGTTTGGGGAGATTTCAACCTTGGTCCAATCAGCTCACGCTGTCTGCTAGGCAAGGACACATTTTCTAGGATCCCTTCTGGTCACAGTCAGACATCTTCTCTAAGAGGAGAAAGTGGGCAGCAAGAAAATGACTGGTGGGTAGAATGGTAGTCATCTCCAATATAAGGTCTTGCAAGCTGGTGTTCATTTAATTTCTCAATTGCTATTACCAATTATCAATAACTATCTTATCTTTAGACTTGTAATTTGGGATAGATTCACCAAATGATGGACTACTCACCCATTCCCATCTGTCAAGAAAATGTTATTGTATATACACTTTGATTATAATTCCTTCCAAATTATTATATTTTATAGATGTTATGAAAAAAGTATATAAATGGCTCATATCCTTCAATAATAATGAAATCTATCTTAAAAAATTTTTTTTAAACATTTATTTATTTTTGAGAGAGAGACAGAGTGTGAGTGGGGGAGTGGCAGAGAGAGAGGGAGACACAGAATTCGAAGCAGGCTCCAGACCCTGCGCTGTCAGCCTAGAGCCCGATGTGGGGCTGGAACCCATGGACCGTGAGATCATGACCTGAGCCGAACTCAAATGTCTAATTGATTGAGCCACCCAGGTGCCCCTGAAAATGATCATTCTTAATGAAACCAGTTGAGAAATGATACCTCATATTTAATATATATGTTCTCTTTCTGGTATGTGACATTAAAATCATTTACTTAAAGATTATCATTGAACTCTTTCCTTTAAAAATAAAAATCCTCACATATTCAAATTAGAGAGAGGCTAAAGAGAATGACTTCAATCCCTAAAAGCAAGACTTTGGTAATTACCTTTAAGAGCTAAAACATTACCATAAAATTATCATAAAATCCTTCTTTTTTTTTATTTTAGAGAGAGATGCAGGGGAGAGGGAGAGTATGTGGGAGCAGAGGAGAGGGGCAAAGGGAGAAGGAGAGAGAGAGAGAGAGAGAGAGAGAGAGAGAGAGAGACTCTTAAGCAGGCTCCACCCTCAGTGTGCAGCCCAGTGTGGGGCTGGATCTCACAACCCTAGGGTCATGACCTGAGCTGAAATCAAGAGTTGGGTGCTCACATGACTGAGCCATCCAGGTACCCCATAAAATCCTTCTTAACTTTTTTCTCTCTCCCTCTCTCTCAGAATTACAGATATTATAGACACTTAATAATTGGTCCTAACAAAAGTATATATATTTAAAGATTCTCAGTTATTGGGTGTGAATTGCCCATTTGGTAATTATTTGTGGCAAATGGCTAGTCCCGGGCTAATGGACAACTGCCAATGAGCATACCTGTGCCATTCATCCCATTATAAATTAGTGTGTGGTCAGGGATAGCAAATGAATTTGAGCATTAACCTAGGGAATATGCAATTAGAAAAACCTAGCTGCAAGAAAAGGAAGTAATTGATTATGCTCCCAAACTAAAGAGCAATGTGTTTTTGAATGATCTACTGTTGGGATTATCTCCATCTCTCTCTTTTTTTTAATGTTTATTTATTTTTGAGAGAGACAGACAGACAGACAGAGACACAGTAAGTAGGGGAGGGGCAGAGAGAGAGGGAGACACAGAATCCAAAGCAGGCTCCAGGCTCTGAGCTATCAGCACAAAGACCAACACAGGGCTCAAACCCACAAACTGTGAGATCATGATCTGAGCCGAAGTCAGATGCTTAACTGACTGAGCTACCCAGGCGCCCTGGGATTATCTCCATCTTGCTACTCTCCACTAATGCAGGAAATTGGGGGGAGTGCATCTCTGATAACAGTTCCTAAAACCAGGCCTGTTTCTGTGCATGTCCTAAGCACTTATAGAGTCAAAAATTACATTTCCTAAAAAATGCAGATATCAAAACTTTCTTAAATTTACAAAACTGACTTAATATCCTAACAAAGAAAGTTGCTCCCACAAGAGAAAATGCCCTTCTAGTTAGTAGGACCTTTATAAGTTCCTGTATCTTAACTTTCTGCATAATATAAAGTGGGATAACCATGCAAATAAAAAAAAGAAGTGGAAAGAAGATACGCTTGGATAGCCTCTATAATTGCTCGTACTGTGGCTTTTCTTGGATTTCTTGGTGAAAGAATTCACTTTGATCAAGTTCTTCAAAGCTCCCAATTACCTACCGGATAAGGATTGCAGATACCAATTTACACTGATCATAATTTAGAGACTCTAAGTATTTAAATGTAATACTATAGAATGAATAAGAATAATTAATATTAATATTACATATTTATAACACCTCAGTTTTCAGAGTGCTTTCATATACCTTATTGAATTCAATTTCTAAACACTTCTTTATGATAGTCCAAGAACATAAGGGTAATATGAAAATGTACCACTGATTTACCAATAGTAAGCATATATTTTGGCCTGTTTTGCCAACAGTCCATTTCTTCTCCAGCCAGTCTTGCAACTGCTGCCTGATTAACTTTCCTAAAGAACATCTTTTATCACTTCTCTCTTCTGCTCCTCATAACCTTTCCTGGAAGGTAAAATCTAGGCTCCTTCACCTGGCATTCAACCTGCTGCATCTTTTTAGTCTTATTTCTTCCTCAGTCCCCTTCTCCACTGACCCTCTGTTTTAGTCCAGATGGCCTTCCTCTTTTTCAGTATGAGCCCTGATTGGTAATATCTTTTTGCCAAAAATTACTCCCTCTTTTTTCAACACCCTCAATTAATTCAAATCCTGGTATTGCTAACAGTTTTGGATTCGTATGTTTTGATATTATTCTGAGGCTCATAAGACAGTACTCTTAAAGCTTTTCATAGTCTATGGCTCTCATCAGTATTAAATAATCCTTTTCTTTCATTCAATGCTTTTCAACTTAAATTTTATTGTTCAATAATCATATTGCCACCACTGCTTTGCTTATTTGTTTGGTCTGGTTTGGTTTGGTGTAATTTTCCCAGCTCTTTGTTTTCAGAAATTTAACTAATTTGTTTTAAGGTGTTCTTTCCTCTCCTGCTTTCATTTTCACTGTTATTCCCTTTCTCCCCTTATATTAACATAATTTAAGACATCAGAATCTCTTTTAACTGAGGAATTTAACCCACTCATATTTATTGAGGTAATTGTATGCTTAGTGAAATCAGTCAATACTTGCAAAGCACTTAGGACAGTCCCTAGGACAATACAGGTGCTGGGTGTTTGCTAAATCTACTTATTAGTTCTATTCCTACCTTCTTGTGTTGTGTTTTCTATTTGCAAGGCTTTCTTGACTTCAATCTTGCTTTTTTTTTTTTTTGCCTGTGTTTTTCCCCTTTTGCTAATAAACTTTTCTTTTTCTTCCCATGGTATTGGAAAGTTCTAAATATTGTCCAGTATTATTTTATTGTCCAATAACTGTATATAAATTTACACTTTTTCTTGAAATTTATATTTAATCTATATCTAAAATCTCACTCCCCTCAAAACAAGGCAAATCTTTTCATTTAATTTCTCTACTCCTTTCCCTTCCCCAGGTTTTGTTGAAATTACTCTGAATTTAAAATTATAATTATTATGGGGGCACCTGGTGGCTCAGTTGAGCTCCCAACTTGATTTTGGCTCAGATCATGATCCCAGGGTTGTGGCATCAAGCCCCAATTGGGCTACATGCTGAGCATAGAGCCTGCTTGAGATTCTCTCTTTCTCCCTTTGCCCCTCTCCCCCACTCACACTCTCTGTGTAAAATAAAAAACAAACACATAAATAAATCCTAATTATTATAAATTATTTTATATCTTTTCTTAAAAATTATAGTGTGGTTTATAGGCACATTATCAACATTTAACTTTAATTTTTTTATTTTGTAAGTTTACTGATTTATTTTTGAGAGAGGGAGAGGTGAGAAAGAGAGCACAAGTGGGGAGGAGAAGAGAGAAGGAGAGACAGAATCCCAGGCAAGCTCCACACCATCAGCACAAAGCCTGATATGGGGCTCAAACTCATGAACCATGAGATCATTACCTGAGTTGAGATCAAGAGCCAGATGTTCAACCAACTGCACCACCCAGGCACCCCAACAATTATTTCACTTTAATTAAAATATCTTTTAGTATCTATTGTTTCCTTGAATTGCACTTCTTTCTTTAAAATCAACTTTTCAGTTTGCCTATTTCATCTTCCAATAATTGCTCTAAGGAGGGTTCAAAAGTGGTGAACAGAGACCTTGCATGTCCAAACTTGTGTTCCTCCACATGTGAATGCCAGTTTTGCTGAAAAAAAGAGTTCTAGACTAAAAAGAATTCCCTTCAGAATTTTGAAGGCATCACCCCATTGTTTTTTAGCATCTTGTAGTAGGTAAGATGTCAGTATGATTCCTATGCTTTGGTAAGTAATCTACTTTTTCTCTGTTGTGGTTTTAGGATTCTCTCTTTAATCTTAGACTTCAGAAAATTCAGTATGAGGTGTCTAGGTTTGTTTCCTTTAAAATTATTCCTGCTCAGCATTCAATGAATTCTTTCTGAAGGCTTATAAGTTCAGTGGAATTTTACATAATTTTTTCTTCTTAAAAAATGTCTGTTTAAATGAAAAAGCTATATGTAATACACTTTGTTTTGTCTCAAGATTTTTCATTGTGTCAAAAATATACATAACATAAAATTTACCAGTCTATTTTTTGAAAATTTTTTTAAATGTTTATTTATTTTTGAGACAGAGAGACAGAGCATGAATGGGGGAGGGTCAGAGAGAGGGAGACACAGAATCTGAAACAGGCTCCAGGCTCTGAGCTGTCAGCACAGAGCCCGATGTGGGGCTCGAACTCACGGACCGCGAGATCATAACCTGAGCCGAAGTCGGCCGCTTAACCGACTGAGCCACCCAGGCGCCCCTACCAGTCTATTTTTAAGTGTACAATCCAGTGGCATTAAAAACATCATCTAAACCAAAATCTGTAATCTGTAATCACTCATCAGTAACTCCTCATTCTCCCCTTCTTTCAGCCCCTGGTAATCACCACTTTACTTTCTGTCTGTACAAATTTTACTACCCTAAGGATCTCAAGTAAGTGGAATTATACAATATTTTAGCCTTGTGCCTGGCTTATTTCATTTAAGCATAATGTTTTCAAGGTTTCAGCATAATGCTGAAGTATGTATCAGGATTTCATTCCTTTCTAAGGTTGAGGAAGATATTTGCATGGATATACCACACTTTGTTTATCCATTTATCCATAGATGGACATTTGGGTTGTTTCCACTTTTTGTCTATTGTAAATAATGCTATTGTGAATACTGGTATGCAAATATCTGTTGGAGTCCTTACTTTTAATTCTTTTGGATATACAAAAAATGGAATTCCTGGATCATATGATAAGTCTGTTTAATTTTTTTTAGGGAAACATCATACTGTTTTCCACAGCAGCTACACCATTTACCTTCCCATTAGCCATGCACAAAGTTTCCAATTTCTCGATATCTTTGTCAACATTTGTCATTTTCTGATTTTTTTCTTTGAGAATATCTATCCTAGTGGGGTGAAGTGATATTGTATTGTGGTTTTGATTTTGCATTTTCCTAATGATTAAAGATACTGATAATTTTTTCATGTGCTTGCATAATTATTTATTTGATTACTTCCTCTTGGTTTTCTCCCCTTCTAGAATTCCAATTAGATAATTGTTGGATCTCCTGTAACTATTTTTCCTGTGTCTTAATTTTGCACCTATTTTCATCTCATTATTTTTTAATGCATCCTGAGAGATTTCTTTGGCCAGATATTTTAATTTACTAATTTTATCTTCTGCTATACAAATTCTGTTATTTGGGCCATCTGGTGTTTATTTTGGTGATTATATTTTTAATTTCCAAGGATTCTGATAAATTCTGTTTTACAACTATGTGTTCTTCTATGGATGTGACATGCTCTTGACTCTCTTTTGTTTCTTCTATTAACTTTGTTTCTTCAGGAAGTAGTTCTTCCACTATTTGAGTTTGCTCCCTCTCTTTCATGCTCTTCATTTTCTTCAAATGATTGATGATTGTTGGCTGTGTATTCATATTTGTTAATATTCTATATTGACTGGATTGATGGTCAAAGTTCAATTCCTCAGCTCAAGTGAAAATCCTTGCTTCTCTGGTATTGGCAGTTTCTGAATATAGCAAACTTTCTTTTGGCAATTGATAAGAGAAGTTGAGGGAAAGATGTACAAGGTGCTTGTTGTTTCACTAGGGATCGCAATGATTACATTTTATCTAAGGAGCTCCCTGTTTTTCTTGTCCCAACAACCACCCTGGGGATACTCTGTTATCAGATTTTTCATTTGTTTGGGCAATGGAAGACGATATCCTCGGCCAAACGACAGAGTAAGCAACTCTGAGGGCAGGGGACTGGTGCAGTTGTTCTGTCCCTTTTAATTATTTACCCAACCTACCTCCCCATAGCCAGTTCTTCTTTAAATTCCTACTATCTTTGATCTTAAGATTCTAAGATTCTTTTGGGAAAACGTCTTTCCTTCCTTCCTTTAATTTTTTTTCCTATTTTCTCTCTCTTTTCTCTTTTTTTTCTTTTATTTTTTGAGGGGTGTGGGGAGGGGCAGAGAGAGAGTGAGACACAGAATCTGAAGCAGGCTCCAGGCTCTGAGTTGTCAGCACAGAGCATGATGCAGGGCTCAAACCCATGAACTGTGAGATCATGACCTGAGCCGAAGTCGGTTGCTCAACTGACTGAGCCACCCAGGCACCTCTCTTTCTCTTTTTTCTAAGGGACGGTGCTCCTCTCTTTCAACTACTTGAAGTTTCAAGTTCTTCAGCTTTAGGGGAATTTTCCATTTGCTTTATACCTTCCAGAAATTCTTTACTTGCTTGGAGGTACCCCTCTCAGTTTTTTCAGTAGTACAATGGGTTTGTTATTCCTTTGACATTACTTATGACATTTTGATTGGATTTGGAGAAGAAAGAGAGATAAATATATGTATTTAGATAGAAAAATTAATCTGAAGCTTTCAGTTTACATTTCTTCTGCACAGTTTTAAGAGTCACAGTCATGAATTCAAGTCATGGGCCCACATACCACATGGGCCCACAATCTTCCCTCCCTCATGGGCCTGCACAGAGTAGTTGTAACAGAGGTAAAAATATTATATAAAATCTAAGCTAAACATACCATTTCTGCCCCATTCCTAACTCTCAAGGTTAGGTGGTAAAGGTTAATATCCCTAGGAAAACATATTAATACTGGCCTAGTTCTCTTGTAGAGACCAATGAGGAAGTAGATGAACTATCATCCAACAGCTAGAGAGTCTGGATGTGCCAAGAGAGGCCTGGGGCTGAGTTAAGGAGAACTGAATTGCACTTCATAAAAATGTGCAACAAATTATTGGCAAGGAGTTAGAGAAGGAGCAGGCTAAAATGCACTGTAAAATGCTGGGGCCTGAAGTGTTGGAAATAGCTGAAAGACTTTTTAAAAATGTAGAAATCAGGGGTGCCTGGGTGGCTCAGTTGGTTAAATGTCCAACTTTGGCTCAGGTCATGATCTCATGGTTCATGGGTTTGAGCCCGTGTGGGGCTCTGTGCTGACAGCTCAGAGCCTGGAGCCTTGCTTCAGATTCTGTGTCTCCCTTTCTCTATCTCTCCCTTGCTCGCACGCTGTCTCTCTCTCAAAAATAAATAAACACTAGAAAGAAAGAAAGAAAGAAAGAAAGAAAGAAAGAAAGAAAGAAAGAAAGAAAGATCAAATACTTTTTTTAACCTGTTATCTCTTCTGTGATGTGAGTCCCCTCATTTCTCCAACACTTGACTACTTTGCTATACAGTAATGTTCCCCTTATCTGTGGTTTCATTTTCCATGATTTCAGTTATTCACTGTCAACTGTAGTCCAAACAGATGATCCTCCTTCTGAAATATCATCAGATGGTCAATAGGACCCCAACACTATATCATAATACCTATGTCACTCTCCTCACTTCATCTCATCCTGTAGACATTTCATCATCTTACATCATCACAAGAGTGAGTACAGTAAGGCATTTTGAGTGAAAGAAAGAGACCATATTCGTATAACTTTTTATTACAGTATATTGTTGTAATCTTTCTATTCTTAGTTATTATTGTTAATCTCTTACTATGCCTAATTTATAAATTAAGCTTTATAATATACCTTTATATACCTATAATAGGTATATAGGTATAGGAAAAAATATAGTATCTGTAGGGTTCAGTACTATCTATGGTTTCAGGCATCCACTGTGGGTCTTGGAATGTATCCCTGGAGATAAGTAAGGGCTACTATTCTCAGATATGCCTTTTTTCTTTTCTTCTCTTTTCTTTTTTCTTTTTCTTTTCTTTTTTTTTTAATGGGAGTATTGCTGGTTTGGTATAGAGCAGAGAAAAGGCAGCAATTGTGGGGCAGTATAAAAGTGAAAATAAAATTCCAGGGTAACAGATACTAAGATTCAAAAGTGACCTTGAATATGGAAGCCTCTGGATTCTTCAAGAAACTTTGGGAGGGAAAGCAATGTGTAGTTCCCACTGACATCTGGGTTATATATTTGTTATTTGAGGTTTCAGTTAATTGTATGTGCATATATTCATTACAAACTCCTTAGGTGTAGGAAGTTGTAGTTTTTGCTGGGTCTGTCTTTTAACTGCCCATGAGGATAGCGCTGCAGTGTGCACATAACATGCTTTCATTAAATAGCATTTAAATCACTGAACAAACTGAGTTTCCACTAATCCATTCACACTCTTATTTATTTTTTATGAAAAAAAAAAAGATAAAAATACCTATTCTTGTGGTTGGGGTAAGAGGTAAGGGTTAAAGGCAACTGGCTTGTTTAAGAATTAAATCCAGGGGCGCCTGGGTGGCTCAGTCGGTTAAGCGTCCGACTGCAGCTCAGGTCACGATCTCACGGTCCGTGAGTTCCAGCCCTGCGTCGGGCTCTGGGCTGATGATGGCCCAGAGCCTGGAGCCTGGTTCCGATTCTGTGTCTCCCTCTCTCTCTGTCTCAAAAATAAATAAACGTTAAAAAAATAAAAAAATAAAAAAATAAAAAAAAAGAATTAAATCCAGGGGCGTCTGGGTGCCTCTGCCCCTCCCTGTGCTCTCTCTCTCTCTCTCTCTCTCTCTCTCTCTCTCTCTCTCTCAAAAATAAATAAACATTAAAAGAAAATTAAATCTGTAACAGGGAGCACCTAGCTGGCTTGGTTGGGAGATCATGACACTCTTGAGTTCAGGCCCCATGTTAGGCATGGAGCCCTCTTAAAAAAAATAAAAAAATTTAAAAAGTAAAATAAATTGTTAAATCCATAACAAATATACCATACAACCAGGTATTGAGGGATTGAAAATGCTTCATTTTAATTAAATGAAAAAATAGGTACACAAATAGAAAAACATACAGTAGAAAGTATAACCAATGAGTGAGCTAAAATATGACATACCTGTTTTGCCTAATAATCACTGATTTTCTTATTCATATAAAATAAAGAAATCTCTGTAGAAGCGAATACCTGTGTGTTTTGTTTTGTTTTTGCGTGCTTAGAATCTCTTCCCCTTTCTTTGGGTAAACAACCATTTTATTTTCCTTTAAGAAATCACCCTTCATCTATTGCAGATTTGGTGGGGCTTTTAATCAATGTGTCCCCCTTTCCTTGGTCAAGATTTAAGTAGTGCCATTAAGACTTTCCCCAGAATTTGAATGTTAAGCCAATGACTGAATTGTGACAGCTGATTCATGCCTACTATGCTGCCCTTAATAGAGTATCCATTCATTTTTGTTACTACCATCCCCTGAGCTGTCTTGATTTTTGTCTTTTCTGAGTTCTTTTTTTTTTTTTAATTAAAAAAACTTTTTTTTAAATGTTTATTTATTTTTGAGAGAGAAAGAGAGACAGCACAATTAGGGGAGGGGCAGAGAGAGAGGGAGACAGAATCTGAAGCAGGCTCCAGGCTCCAGGCTGTCAGCACAGAACCTGGCATGGGGTTCAAACCCACAAACCGCGAGATCACAACCTGAGCGGAAGTCAGACGCTTAACTGTCTGAGTTCTTTAAGCTCTCTGTTTGTTTGTTTGTTTGTTTGTTTTTCTAAACAAATCCAGTCCCAAAAATTCCTTTTTTGCCAAAGTCAACCAGGGCCAGTTTCTGTTGCCTGCAACCAGGAACTCTGACATAGCTCTTATACTGATGGTACGTATTCAGAGTTTCTATCAATACTTGATAAGTTGATTTTTACCATTGGATGGTGGGACCCTTGGGTGGCTTAGTCAATTAAGCATCCAGCTTCAGCCCAGGTCATAACTCAAGGTTCATAAGTCTGAGCCCCTGTCTCGCTCTCTGCCGTCAGCACAGAGCCCGCTTCAGAACTTCTCTCCCTCTCTCTCTCTGCCCCTTCCTGGCTCAAAAGGTTTCTCTCTCTCTCTCTCAAAAATAATAAATTTTTTAAAAATTTAAAAAAATTGGATGGCAACTCTGCTCAAATAAAAATTGGCTTCCTCAATCAATGACTGGAAGTTTCTGGTTATTGTGGTATTCCATCAGAAAGAATGGAGGGGCTTTCAAGGCTTCATGACAGAAAATGGGAGGGGCAGGTATGTTTCTTTACTTCTAGAGCATGTAGGTTGACAGAGGAAAGATGTATACAAATCAAAATTTGTATTGTGCCTTCTCTATTTTTGTTTGTTCCATTAATGACAAGTCCTACCTGAGTACAAAGACTAAAACTAAGGCCCAATATTATGTGTTCCTTGCTTGACTTCTGAGGAAAACTGAGAGGACCTAATAACAAATTCACCTCCTGTCTCTGCTCCTATGGCTAAAGTCTTCCAGCCTAGCAATTCTTCTCACTACAGGGATCAGGCACGGTGCCTGGTTATCTTTGAATAGCAGGCTTCAGTTCCCTGTCAGCTTGTGGAATTATTAAAATAAGCCAATTACACCCTCCCATGGAAATCAGGGGCATCTCACCCTCTTCATACTACAGCACCTACCTCCCACAGCCCCCCTTGATGTTCATTCTGTTCCCTAGTACAACCCTCATGTGGCCATGTGTGATGTGATCCTCCTCTCCTGGGCTGCTAGTGTACATGACTCATAAACTGCTGTTGACCTCATCTGTGTAGAGTTGGCTTCATGTGTTTGGTCATTCGCATAACCCTAGGGTGGGGATCCCTCCTTCACCAATGAGGTGAATAAGAGATGATGAAAATATTTGACTCTAGAAGAGCTCAGGGCTTTATCCCTCAAGCCAAGGGAATTGCACTTGGGTGTGAGACAAAGAAACAACTTAGCCAAGGGTACTCCCTGTGCATCCTTTTCTTCATTTAGGAAATAATGCTAAGGACTGGAGCAAAACTCCAATGGGAGAGGTAAAAGCTAAAAGCTGTCACTCTTCACAGAGAACCTCATATGTAATAGGGCAAAGAGAAGGCCCAGGACTATCGCCTGCCTGGCTGCTCTTAGAAGACCAAGTGGGAACCAAAGCTGACAGTGGCTCCATCCTACCTTCCAAAGAATCTACATTCGGCTTTGAAGTCCAAAACCAGCCCTGTAATCAGGAATGTAACTTTATTTGGAATGTTACCTATGCATGTCCTCCTCTCAGGTAAGGATTGGAGGATTCAAAATCCAGGCCATCTTTCTGTTGATGGTGACTGGCATGTGTCATTTACAATCACACCAAATGAGTGACTGTCAAGGCATTTGGTTGACTGTTTTTTCTTTCCCATCACTTTCACTACTTTCCCCCATCAAAGCCAATCTACCCTTCTTTTATGTCCTGACTACCAAGATGCATATGAGGTATCAGCATCCTTCCATTCCTTTGAATATTAATTTAATTTAACTTAATTTAAATTTAATTTAATTTAAAAATGTTTATTTATTTATTTTGACAGAGAGAGAGAAGCAGAGGGAGACAGAGAATCTCAACCAGGCTCAGCATGGAGCCCAACATGGGCTCAATCTCACAAACCAGTGAGATCATGACCTGAGCTGAAATCAAGAGTTGGATGCTCCACTGAGTGAGCCACCCAGTCATCCTGAATATTATTTTAATTTTAATCAGGGATTTGCTTCTAGGATATTTACTTTATAGTTCATTTACTTGATCTTGTAGTGGCTCAAAGATGGAAATTGGAGTCTGTAAGATTGTGCTTGAATCCTGGCTTGGTCTCTTACTAAGTTGTGAAATTGTGGTAGGCTCTGGATGTGGGTTTCCTCTAATGTAAAATGGAGATATTACACCTTCATGGGGGGTTGCTGTTAACATTTAATGAGGTTATACGTGTCAGTCCCTGGCACAGTGCCTGGTATATAACAGATCCTCAGCTCTTGTTACTTTCCACTCCTATTCATCCCTTTAATTTGTAAATGGGTTTATTACTCATCAAAGGTTATTGAGTATAAACAGAGGCAAGAAGACTAGCTCTATATGGAGTGTAAGACCCAAAGAAGTAGAAAAAAAGTATATGGGGGGGGGGTTGTATGAAGGATGTGTACTACTGTTACTTAGAAGTATCAATAAAGTTAATTATAGCATAAAAGAATGATCAGTGAGTAGGGCCAGTCCTATGTGGATGTGAATGCCTTTTACAGATAGAAGAATAAAGGTAGGCTTGCTCTAAATCTCTTTTAGGCAGACTTGTCAGCAGTCATAGGGACTCTGGTTATAGCCTTCTTACAGAGTCCCAAAGCCCCTCCACAAACTATGGCCCTCCTTATACTTCCCACAATCATTTCCCTTTGTTTCCTTGAAACACTTACTCCCAGCTTTTTATCAAGTTATAAAGGATTTGACACTGGAGTTGGTGATTAGTAATACTGTAACTCCTTAACATGTAATCCCCTTCAAAAAGGAGATTGCCATTTAATAAGGGACTGTGTCATGCCAAACAGGTGGCTTTCTAATGGCAAAATTTAATAAGAGTAAAGAGCTTAGCATATGGTTCAGAACTTGGACTCTGCAATTAGATCTGGCCATATTCGAATCCTGGTCCCATTACTTCGCAGCCATATTAGGCAAGTTACTTCTCCCCTTCTCTCCTCTAAGCCTCAGTTTCATTATCTATAAAATAAGGACAATTATACTTACCTCAGAGGATTATCATGAGGATTCAAGGAAATAATCTTTATGAAGCATTTAGCCTCATGCTGGCACTCAATAAATGTTAGTTATTGTCATTATTGTTTTTATTACTTATGTAGAGTGCCATCTCATTGGCAATGATCAATTCTATTTATATGTAAGGACAACCCAGTAACCAGGAAAGGTGGAGGATTCATTTAATCTGAATTAGTTGTGGAAAGTGGCATATTCAGGTCATTTGAATCCCTGCCTGCCCTCGGTTGAATTCATGGTCTCACAACAGAGCCAGAACATTTCTTTTCTTTTCCAGGCAGAGTATAGAAGCTGCCTGTTTCACTGCTGATGACTTTAATTCGTAGATAAAATATTTTACCTGTTTAGCATATTGTTAAATTAGGCTGGCTCCCTATCTTCTGAAATGCACATTTTGGGATTGATGAATTTAGAATACTTTTTTTTTTTTTTTTTCCTAAGCATGTTTTGCTGAGTCATTAAGTCTTTTTATCTCCTCTTACATGGATAAACATTGACAAAAATCACTGAGTGGTTGGTTTGAATAAAATGGAACAGTCAAAGAAGATATAATGAAGCTTAGGATTTGGTGGTTCTTGGTTTCCAGTTTTACTTTTTCAAGCTGTAGCCAACTGGAGGTTGAGGATGCTAGATTTGCCCTTTGTGAATGAACATACAAATGACTTGGACTTCCATTTGGTCAGGCCTTGATCTCTTGAGTTAAAGAAAAGAGTGTAAGTAATTCCTCCTTTGGAGCAACAGCTTCCAGGGACAGCTGTTTTCCAGCTTATGGGGAGGAAGAATTTCTAGCTGTTACCTAGATTCAGCTGCAGGCTTTGCAGACTTCCTGCTCTTCCCCAGTTGGCACTAATGCATTCCTGATTGTCTGCGGTCACTGGCCTGCTCTCTTCATTAACAGAATAGGAATGAGGATCAATTTTCAAAATCACAGACATCTAAATGTATGCAGAATTTGGCTATTTTAGACATTAGTACCTAAACTAAGATGAAAAACCTCAGAGGTAGCAGATTATATTTCAAGCTATGGAGTAAACTTCTTCTCTAAAAGAACTGCCTTTAAAGAATGAACACGGCCTTAAATGAGAAAGAATTCCAACTTCAAAACTTAAAATCAGACCAACTCTACTGAAGCATTTTGACAATTCCAATTTTTTCATCTTTAACACGAATGCAATCATTGAAGCCAGACCCACTGACCAGTTGTGGGAAGTATATGATTTCGTTCTATTATGTTTTTATTTTTGGAGATAGAAAAAAATTCTGGGCATTTATACCAGAGAAATGAAAACTTGATATTCATACAAAAACATGTGCACAAATGTTCATAGCAGCCTCATTTGTAAAAGTCAAACATTAAAACCACCCCAGAAATCCTTCAATGGGTGGATGGATAAACAGATTGTGGTACATCCACACCGTGTACTCCTACTCAGCAAATAGAAAGGAACTGCTATATGTAACAACTTGGATGGAGCTCAAGTGAGTTATGCTGAGTTTAAAAAGCTAATCTAAGAATGTCACATACTATATGACTCTTCCATTTATATGACAGCCTTGAAATGACAAAATCTTAGAGATGGAGAACAGATTAGTGGTTGCTAGGGGATGAAGATGGGGGCTGTGGTCATAAAAGAGCAGTACAAGGGATCCTTATGGTGATGGATCTCTTCTGTCTCCAGATGGTGGAGGTGATTTCATGAATCTGTACATGCAATATAAAATTGCATAGAATTAAATACATGATTAAGTACATGTGAAACTCATGAAGTATGTAGAAGATTGGCAGATTATGCTAATGTCAATTGTCTGTGTATTACACTATGGTTATGAAAGGTGTTATTGGGAGGAACTACATAAAGGGTACATAGGAACTCTCTATATTATTTCTTACAACTGCTGGTGAATCTACGATGATCTTAAAATTAAAAAAATTAAAATTTTAAAAATACAGAGAGTAAAAAAATAAAAATCTCTATTCCATGACTGACCAAGTAAGATATTAATCTCTCCTTTTTAGGTTAGTTGAATTTCTTGGTACTTTCTGTATTTCTGTACTGTATCCGTCATTGTTTTGTGTATGGAACAGAGTGAGTTTTCAAAAATGAATTCACACTGCTATATTCGCCTAGCAGACTTAGTTTTAATGAACTAGAGAGCCATTAAAAACAGTCCTCAGGCTATATTCAGTCAGTGCTGAGCCACAATTCCACTCAGTCCTCCCATGAGGTTAACATCTTCATGCTAATTTGAAGTGTTCACAATTTACTAACTTCTTTACAACAGTTTTATTAAGTTACACAAGTAATTTGTAACCTCTATAGAAAAGGTAGAAGTTCAAATAAGTGAAAGAAAAAGATAAAAACCAAAGAACCCGACTAATTTCAGATCTGATTTAGAAAGTAAACTTGTTACCTGAGAATAAATTCCAGAGCCACTTGCTCTTAATTGAGACTTTTAGCAGGAAGTTTATCAAGCTAGAACATGGATGGTACCTTACTTATCTTTCTGTATTTGTTGGTTTCCTTGTGTGTAAATCTGAGATACTATACCCATTTTAATTTTAGACTAATGAAAAAACATAGACAAGTGAATAGATCTAACTCATCCAATATGTTGCATCAAAAAAAAAAAAAAAAAAAAGGAAAATTTGTGCAGTGTCTTACAGCAATAGGACAAAACTTCACAACTTGGAGCATAATCTTCTGGAGAAATACACACTAAACCAGGTAGTTTAACTGACATATTCTGAGAGGTGGTGCTTAAATGTCCTGGGCCTCAGTTTTCTCAATGGCGAAGGGCAGCTGTTGGGCTTAATGAGCACAATCATACGATAATAGTTCTATGAGGGAGTTGCATGTCGATATCCCTAAAAAGAGGTAGAAGACTATTAAAGATTCAAATGAGGTAATCATTCTTTAATAAGTTTTTCTAAGGCTGTAACATTAGGCCATTAGAAAAGAATTTGATAAGCAACTGTCAGGTTTCCAAAACAGTTACTAGTATTTGTATCAGAAGCAATCAAGCACATGTTACATGAATGCCCAGGGAAGGAGATGGCACACAGTCTTGGCTTAAGAACAAATTATCATCCTATGATAATGAAGGGGGTTAATGCTGATGCTAGACTTATGTGGAAACTCAAGCAGGTGTTTTGGGAAAGGCATATCTGTGGTGAAGTGCCTGTCTCCAAAAGCAGTGAAGAGATGACTAGGCTGCCTGTTATCTGAATGGCTTGTGGAGATGCTCCACTTGGTTCTGAAGGCACGAATGCCAACCGGCTATTCCTGGTGGTTGCTGACTCTCTAATAGCCATCTAAGTCTTGCTGTTTGAACCTCTCTAACTTCTGTGCTGGCTGAGCAGGCAGACACATAGGACTCTGTTTACCTCCATTAACTCAAGATGGAGATGGACAAGCCTGACAGCAAGCCTGGAACCCCCTTTCTCCTGGACCCCACCCACTGCCCACAAGGCCCTCAAAAAGGAGAAGCACTTTCCAAGCAGGAGCCCCTCACCCACCCCAAACTTGCCTCCAGTTGCCAAGGAAGAAAGAAAACTGGAGAGAACCAAAAAGAGGGAGTCTAATTTCATCTTGCTCCTCCTTCTGAAATTTCTATTCCCTTAGCAGAGAAGACCCCTTATATCCTCTTAAAAAGTGAGTGTAAAGAAAAGGAAAGTTTTAAATGTGCCCTAGAGGTTGAAGTATTTGACCAAGACTATATGGGGAGAGAGCCATTCTCCTCCTGTCCCCTTGTCGTGTCTCAAGAACCTAGAGCAGTACATTGGTGACAGTCTCAAGTCCATTGTGTCTCTCCTGGATGTATCTAATGTGCCAATGGCTCTTGCTAAACCTTGGCTCACTTTTTTTCCTGTTTGGATTTGTCTGACCTCAGAAGGAGTTGCTTCCTACAGCCTGATCTTCTACAGCTGCTTTAGACCTTCACCTGCTGGGAAGGTCTGCATCTCTCCAGTTTTTTAGTTTCACTGGTGGTTAGGCTCAAACAGGAGTAAAAATCAAGTTTGCCAATTCTCTACTATGTTTCTCATCTGATTCCTTAAGTCCATTTATAAATTGGTTACAACTGATAAATGAGGAGTGAACAACTGGTCCCTCTCCACTTCTAACAGCAAAGTGAAACAGGGGTGTCATTGAACCTAAACATGATCAACAACTCTTAAAAGAGAAAGAAGGGGCTGGCTCTGTTTTCAGAAGGAAAGAAATATGATCGGGGGATACAGAGAACATATACATGCTAATCCGGTAGCAAATTTCAAGAGCTACATGCACATGGAATACCATGGTTAGGCAAATTTGGGAAAATGTCAGATGGGCCACCCAAAGTCTATTTATTTTATTTTATTTTATTTTATTTTATTTTATTTTATTTTATTTTATTTTATTTTATTTTATTTTATTTTTTTAACGTTTATTTATTTTTGAGACAGAGAGAGACAGAGCATGAACAGGGGAGGGGCAGAGAGAGAGGGAGACACAGAATCCGAAACAGGCTCCAGGCTCTGAGCTGTCAGCACAGAGCCCAACGCCGGGCTCAAACTCACGGACCGTGAGATCATGACCTAAGCCGAAGTCGGACGCTTAACCGACCAAGCCACCCAGGTGCCCCAACCCAAAGTCTATTTAAATGAGTCCAAGGAAATTCCTGCAAGAAAACAAACTCATTCTAGAAAAAGGAAGCAGTTTCAATACTCTGAATTAGAATGTTACTAATTCTTAAATATTAATAGGAAGGTGATTCTGAGTATAGCAGAGTGTTCATTTTTTTGGATTTGTCTCCTGATCCAGATCTCCACCAAAAATATGTCTGGGTCTGCTCTATTGCCTGAGTGGTATTTTATTTTGAAACAGTTCTGTATGAACAATGTGATATATGTGTGTAAATTAATTTTATTCTACATCTAAGGGTTAGTATATTCTTTAGTTAGCATTTGAAATTCCTTAATCTTGGGGTGCCTGGGTGGCTCAGTTAAGTGTCTGACTTCGGCTCAGGTCATGATCTCAGGGTTCATGAGCTTGAACCCTGCATCTGGCTCTGTGCTGACAGCTCAGAGACTGGAGCCTGTTTCGGATTCTGTGTCTCCCTCTCTCTCTGCCCTGCCCCACTTGTGCATGCTCTCTCCCTCTCAAAAATAAACAAACATCAAAAAAAAAAAAATTCCCTAATCTTTAATTCAAACTCCAAAAGTAGCTAAGAAAGCATTTCAAATATCCTTATCAATATCCAGCCAAGCACCATCTTGAATACTGCTAATTTCACCATTGAAAATTTATTTCTAGTATCTTCTTTTTTAGTTTTTATTTATTTATTTTGAGAGAAACAGAGACAGTGTGAGTGGGGGTGGGGCATAGACAAAGAGGGAGAGAGAGTATCTCAAGCAGGCTCCATGCTGCCAGCTGCAGAACCTGACACTGGGCTAGAACTCACAAACCTTGAGATCATGACTGGAGTTGAAACCAAGAGTCAGATGCTTAACCGACTGAGCCACCTAGGTGTCCCTCTTTCTAGTGTCTTTTATGCTAATTAATCAAGTCACATTGCTCTGATGTTCCCCTAAGAGAATTTCACACTGAATGAAGAAAGAGACATTTCCCACTACTTCCCAATAGCAGCCTGGGTGGGGAAGGGGGGTCATGTTCATCTTGAATCAACACTGGAAGCCTGCAGAGGCATCAGGCTTGGTGGATGGGTGGTATGTCCAGCTGAGGCAGTGACTTCCAGAAGACAGGATGGAAACAAGAGAGTCATGGGGAAGCCTTGGTGAGCCCAACATGTTCAAGAGATGATGAATATGGCAACACCCAGGAGAGGGAGGAAGAAGAGAGAATAAAAATATCAGAAGTCACTCATGAGTAATCTCTGAGAATTCCCAGAAATATTTGATAGAGATTTTACTGGGATTTGATGTCGGAATCTGGAAACATGGATTGCATATATATAATTGCATCAGAGTAGGAAGTTAGACATGAAAATACTTAATTGGCATAGAAATCCAAAAAAGATCTCCCAAAGACTTTCAATGACACACTCGGCCCAGCCAAAAAACAGTTGTTTTGAGTCCTTATAAAGAAAGAACAAAAGCTGCTTTATAGAAACAGGTTGTCATAGATGCATCTAGTTCCCAGGAAGGCACATAGTTAATATAATGGAAAAGGTGTGCAGCTGTGAATTACTCCAGGCCTAGCTTGGGGTACCCACCTAAGTTCAAAGCAGTAATTTCCATTTGGGAGGCAGGTTGGGATGGAAGGGGTAATTATTTGAATTACCTGGAGAATCTTTTCAAAACACAAATTCTTCAGGTATCACTCTGAATACTGAATCAGAATTTCTGGTACTGGGATTGAGAATGAGTATGGGAGCCCAGAGAATTCTAATGTGTTCAGTCTACTCCCTGTTCCCTACTCTGGTGGAAGACCAGTTTTATTTATAATGTGCCAGTATCCAAGAGAAGGAGTTGCAAGAGGAGAAGGGAGAGAAAAGATCCACAAGTAAAAAGTCAAATAACGTCAACAAAGGGAGAAAGTTTATATGTATTTTATAGATATAATCACCAAAAAGTATCTTCCTGTACAAATACATATGCCAGAAGCAGTTTTCTTTTTCTCTCCTTTATTTTATTTTTTTTTGATGCAACATATTGGATGAGTTATATCTATTCACTTATCTATGTTTTTTCATTAGTCTAAAATAAAAATGGGTATAGTATGTCAAATTTACACACAAGAAAACCAATAAATATGGAAGGATAAGGTGTTCATGTTCACACAAGCAGAAAGTGGTGGAACTGTTCTTTGAATATACCTTTGCCTAACTTTTAAAACTCTATAATATACATATGAAAATGAAATGAGCAACTCAGGGAAATATTTTTAAAATATCAAAATAAATACTAAATATTAAAAATAATATCTGAAAGACTCCACCAAAAAGTTGCTAGAACTAACACATGAATTCAGCAACTCACAGGATATAAAACCAATGTATAGAAATCTGTTGCATCCCTATACTCCAATAATGAAGCAGCAGGAAAAGAAATCGAGGAATCTATCCCACTTCCAATTGCATTAAAAACAATTAGATACCTAGGAATAAACCTAACCAAAAAGGTAAAAGATCTGTACTCTGAAAACTGTAGAACACTTATGAAAGAAAGTGAGGAGGACACACAGAAATGGAAAAGCATTCCATACTCATGGACTGGAAGAATACTGTTAAAATGTTGATACTACCCAAAGCAATCTACACATCTAATGCAATCCCCATCAAAATACCACCAGCATTTTTCACAGAGATAGAACAAACAATCCTAATATTTGTATGGAAACATAAAAAGCCCTGAACAGCCAAAGCAATCCTGAAAAAGAAAAACAAAACTGGAGGCATCACAATTCCGATTTCAAACCAAATTATAAATCTGTAGTCCTCAAGGCAGTATGATACTGGCACAAAAACAGACACATAAATCAATGGAACAGAATTGAAAACCCAGAAATGGACCCACATCTATATAGTCAACTAATCTTCAACAAAGCAGGAAAGAATATCCAATGGAAAAAAAGACAGTCTCTTCAACCAATGGTGTTGGAAAAACTGGGCAGCAATATGCAGAAGAATGAAACTGGACCACTTTATTACACCAAACACACAAATACATTCAAAATGGATGAAAGACCTAAACTATCAAAATCCTAGAGGAGAACACAGGTAGCAATCTCTTTGACCTCAGCCAGAGCAACTTCTTACTAGAGTGTCTCCAGAGGCAAGGAAAACAATAGCAAAATGAACTATTGGGATTTCATGAAGATACAAAGCTTCTGCACAATGAAGGAAACAATCAAAACTAAAAGCCAGCCTACGGAGGGGCGCCTGGGTGGCTCAGTCGGTTAAGCGTCCGACTTCAGCTCAGGTCACAATCTCGTGGTCCGTGAGTTTGAGCCCCGCGTCCGGCTCTGGGCTGATGGCTCAGAGCCTGGAGCCTGCTTCCAATTCTGTGTCTCCCTCTCTCTCTGCCCCTCCCCCGTTCATGCTCTGTCTCTCTCTGTCTCAAAAATAAATTTAAAAAAAAAAGTTAAAAAAAATTATAAAACAAAAAATAAAAGCCAGCCTACAGTATGGGATAAGGTATTTGCAAATGACATATCTGATAAGGGGTTAGTATCTAAAATCTATAAAAGACTTATCAAATTCAATACCCAAAAACCAAATAACTCAGTGCAGAAATGGGCAAAAGGCATGAATAGACACTTTTCCAAAGAAGACATCCAGATGGCTAACAGACACATGAAAAGATACTCAACATCACTCATAATCAGAGAAATACAAATCAAAACCACAATGAGATACCACCTCACACCCGTTAGAATGGCTAAAAGTAACAATACAAGAAACAACAGGTGTTGGTGAGGATGTGGAGAAAGGGGAACACTTTTGCACTGCTGGTGAGAATGCAAACTGGAGCAGCCACTCTGGTGAACAGTATGGAGGTTCCTCAAAAAGTTAAAAATAGAACTACCCTATGATCCAGCAATCGTAATACTAGGTATTTACCCAAAACATACAAAAATACCGATTCAAAGAGGGTACATGCACCCCAATGTTTATAGCAGCACCATCAACAATAGCCAAACAATGGAGAGAGCCCAAATGTCCACCAACCAATGAATGGATAAAGAAGATGTAATATTATATATACAATGGAATATTACTCAGCCATCAAAAAATGAAATCTTGCCATTTGCATCAACATGGATGAAACTATAAAGTGTATTATTCTAAGCGAAGTAAGTCAGTCAAACAAAGACAAATACCATATGATTTCACTGATATGTGGAATTTAAGAAACAAAACAGATAAACATATGGGAGGGGGGGAAAAGAGACAGATGGAAACAAACCACAAAAGACTCTTGACAATAGAGAACAAACTGAGGGTTGGTGGAGGGAGGTGGGTGGGAGATGAGCAAGATGGGTGATGGATATTAAAGAGGGCACTTGATATGATGAGCACTAGGTGTTGTATGTGAGTGATGAATCACTGAATTCTATTCTTGAAACTAATATTGCACTGTTAGCTAACCAGAATTGAAGTAAAATTTTGAAAAGAAAAAAAAAGGCTATCCAGAAAAGGCAACAGTATCCAAAAAAGAGAAAAGTGAGAGTCAATGGCCCCCAAGTGTCTCCAGAATGAGGAGGTAAATGGAGGGTCAGGGAATTTCAGGAGAGAGCTGGGGAATATTTGCTTATGTTAATTGGGGTTGGGATATGAGGACCAGATGGGAAATACAGAGACTGGGATTCCAGAGGGGGTAGGAGGGAAGAAAGGCAAGCACAACAGGTGGCCTTAAAGGGAGCAAGAGGAATGGCACTCCATATTTTGTTAGAAAGTGGGTAAAAAAAAAAGGTACAGATATAGATGAGCCTAAAGCTGGAGCGTGAGGCAGAGAGCCTGAGGTCATGACTGAAGTTCGCCATTTTCTCTATGTATGAGCATGGCTGACTGGGGGTGGGGAGAAGGGCAGCTCTGAGAGGTGAAGTAATTTCTTCCAGCTTAACTATGGCTTGTGGCTGATCTGCACTACAAACAGGTCTGTCTCAGTCCTAAGTCTCTGGTTTTCTCTGACTCCAACAATGGTATTCGGTCTTCTCTCTGTCCAGTGTTGTCTAACAAAACCCTGATATTATACCTTTCTATGTAAGTATCTTCCTTGTAAATAATTTTTGTCACAATTAATTTGGTGGATGCTGGAGACAAAACAGCTTTTTACATTAAACTACATTGTTTCCACGTCTCCACCCTGTCTCTTTGCCTCCAAACGAGGCTCCTCCAAGTCCCTGGTTAGTTAGGATCTGTGATCTTTGTCACTTGATGTGAACTTGAATTGGAAAGGAATCTCTCACTTTCTTGGTAACAATGTACAATTGCCATACATTTTTGGTCTGCCCCTTTCCCCCATTATCCTTCTAAAGAGAGCTCTCGCTCTCTCTCTTTTTGGATTTTTGGCTGCTGTTTGATTCTGCAAAAGCACAATAGGAAAACAACTTCTCCATTCCTACCAGCCTAAGCTTTTTCTAAACAAACCATAGAGAACAGCCTTCCTTCCTCGGGCCAACATGTATTCATATTCCCAGAGAAGCCACTGGACTTCTGAATACTGACTCCCTGCTGCCTGCTGGGAGTCTCTCCCCACATACCATCTGTATGACAATAACAGTGCTTCCCCCACTCATCATAGAAACTCCACCCAGTCACCCTAAAGAGAAAGCCCACAGATGTTCAGGAAAATGCACAATAATCCTTGGCTGATTAATTTAATATCCTTTGGAGACATTCTATAGATCACTAGGCTGCTGTTTTACTCCGGAAGCCATAACCTCCACCATTGTCACTCCTGTAATGTTTCATTTTGATTCATCTCTGGGCAAGGCAGATGATACCCAAATGTATGAACAAAGGGGCTGAAACATATATCATTGCCTCTCTGATAAAAATATCAGTGCCTAGAAAGGAAGCCCTCAGCATCAAAGTTGAAATGACACATGAAGGGACAAATGATGTGGGAATTTATAAACCATTTCACATCTTGCCAAATGATTTTATATATTTGCAATTTTTTTAAGATTACAACTTTTTAATTTCTGTTTTATACATTTTCTATATCATCAGCCTAGAAAATAAGCCTTCTTACTTTAGCTTTCTGTATAATAAACAACATAAGCAGAGACGTCTATCTAAAATCTGACAGAAGTATACTGATTGTGTAGATTTGTTTTATCACCACAGTAAGCATGTCTATAGCAGGGATTAGCAAACTTTTTTTTTTTTTTTAAAGAAAAAGGCCAAAGAATAAATATTTTAAGTTTTCCAGGCTGTATAGTTTCTGTTGCAACTATTCAGTTCTGCTGTTGTAATATGAATGCAGCCATACACAACATATAAATGAATGAGCATGTCTGTATTCCAATAAAACTTTATTTACACAAATGGGCAGTGGGCCAGATTTAACCTATAGGCTGTAGTTTGCTGATTCCTAGAATGCAAGCTACATAAGGACAAGTGAGTCCTCCAACACATAACGTTTGCTAATGATTGATGGGAAAACATAGTTACTGTTACTGAGAACTAATTATGTGCTAGACATTGTGTTAAGGATATATAAATATCGTCTGATGAGGGGGGTATTACTACTCCATTTCATAGATTGAAAATCGAAAGCCAGAAAGTTTACATCACTTACCTAAAATCACATGGATAGGTAGTGGGGTCCTAGGGCCTGCCTTTCTGTTGGTGAGGGTGTGGCATGCTGGGTATAGTGAGTATTCTAAAGCACTCAGTGGGATCTGTGTTGTAACACTTAGGAGATACTTGGGCTCTGGACCCCAGGAATTGTGCCCTCAATTTTATATAAAAGCCAAGATGCTAAGCAATCTTGGGACAAGTATAACTGTTTTGTCCTTTATGTTTTCTCCCAAGCTATCCAGTGAAGTGGGTATATGTGCTCTGGAGCCCGAGTGCCCAGGTTCGGATCTCAGTCCTACTATACACTAGTGTGACTGGGAAGGTTGGTTTGTATCTCTGAACTTCAGTGTCCTCGTCTGCTCAACAGGAGTGGTGGTATTACTCCCCAAGAGGTTTGTTGTGTGGATTAAAAGAATCAATACCTGTGAAATGCTTAAAACAGTGCATGATGAGCTTTGCTATTTTAACACCACATATAGGTCATGCCAAAAAAGAAAAAAAAAAAAGAATACTGCTTATACATGTGGCTGACTGACAAGATTTGTAATCAGTGGGCAGGCAAAGGATAGAAGGAAGAAAAAGAAAGATGAAGAAGAAAGATAAGGGTAGAAGGAATGTACATGAATATGACATGAGTGTGGTAAGAGCAAAGGTTTTGAAAGTGACATTTTGTGCATGTGATCATAATACATACGAACTGAAGGAAAAAATGCATATGCCCATAACCCCACTTACCCTATGCATATTGGATATATTTCCTCCCAGAATTTTGTATATTTCTCTCTTGCCTGTTCTAGAGAGGCTTCATATGTTTTCCCCTTTCCTCTAATATTAAAAGAATATCACTTGAACTCCATTCAAGGCAAATAAAGAAGGGCAACCCCTTCTTAAATATTTCCACATGGGAAGGACTGTGTGTTCCACCAGCCCATCCTGGTTGCTCTCCTCACCTCTTGCTGTGGACTGGCAGCTGTTCCACGCCTCTCTCTCAGTATCTCCTGTGAGTGCTTCACTAGGCTTCTGCTGCTTATGCCTGTTTGGCTGCTGTGTGGGGACCAGCCCCTCCCGTTATTCCCCATAGCCCAGCTAGCACAAGGCAGTCATGTTTAACAGACTTTATATGTCTTGAGGATCACACAAGGGAATTGCAGTGCAGGAAAGGAAACTTACAACAGAGTATTCTATATTGCTATGTCCATTAGCCATACATATCCCACCGGATGTCTCTTTGCCATACCCTGACTTGCTGCTACTACCAAGAAAAAAGTATCAGTAGACTGAATAATGATGATGACTGATCAGACTGTAAGCTCCGTGAAATCAGGAGCTATGTTTTTGTTGCTTAATACTGTCTCCCCTTCATCTGCCACAGTACTGTGGCACATAATGAGGGCTCCATAAACACTTCCTATTTAAACACATGGAGGAGCTCTTTAGAGACTTATATTGCCCATAATGAAGGCAGACTTTGGTAATATTAAACAGAATACTTTTTGCGATTGGATTTGGCTTTTTCTGCTAGCTCAGAGCTTCCCCAAGGACAATGCCCTAGGCACACCCCTTTGACCCCTAATCCCTAACACACATTTCAGCTTCTATCCTGGAATTCACAAACTGCTACAGTTTTAATTTTTAAAAATTTTTTAACGTTTATTTATTATTAAGAGACAGAGCGTGAACAGGGGAGGGGCAGAGGCCGACGTGGTGCTCGAACTCACAAACCACAAGATCATGAACTGAGCCGAAGTTGGACGCTTAACCGACTGAGCCACCCAGGCGTCCCTTTTTTAAATTTTTAAAATGTTTATTTATTTTTGAGAGAGAGAGAGAGAGAAAGAGAGAGAGAGAGAAGGAGACAGAGTATCCGAAGCAGACTCTGTGCTGACAGCAGACAGCCCAATGTGGGGTTCGAACTCATGAACCAAGAGATCATGACCTGAGCCGAAATCACACACTTAACCAACTGAACCATCCAGGTACCCCTTTAAAAAAATTGTTTTAATGTTTATTTATTTTTGAGTTGGAGAGAGAGACAGTGAGAGAGAGAGAGAGAGAGAAACTGCTGAAGTTTTTAAAATAACATCTTTTGATGTCCAAAATGTGTTATATTATTTTAAATAGTCAAGATCATGGGGTATCTATTGCTCTATATCCTATTTTCAATCCCCCTCTGACTTTGAAACTATTTGTCAACATGATTTTGAATGACTGTATAATGTTCTATTGAATGTGATAGACATACATAATTTGCTTGAGCATTCTTCTCTCGTTGTACATTTGACTATTATAAATGGCATTGCAGTGAACATTCTTATATTTAAATCTTTATCCACGGTTTATACTATTTCCTTAAGATAGATTTCTGGGAATGAAATGATGGGATCAAAATACATGAATATTTTTACAGCCCTTATATCTCTTGCCAAATTGCTGTCCAGAAAGATCGTTCCAATTTACATTCTCACCATAAGGTATGACAGTGCTTATTTCATCAACTCCTCTTCAGTATCGCCATCATTTAAAAACTCTACTCATCTCATAGGTGAAAAATAGATTGTTAGTGTTATTTTACATGTTGCTTCTTTGATTACTAAGTTGAAAGGAATTTTTAGAAGCCAGTTAGCAGTTATAGCTTTCGGTGGTAATAGATATCACAACTACAGCTATTAATCTGTGCAAGCTTTTTGTACATAATTTCTCCAGGACCAATACCCCTGCTGCTGAACAGAAGGCTATGATGGGTTATGCAGCCCCATCTCTGCCATATGTTTGGTGTTTATTATTAAGCCCAACTACTGAGCAAAGAAAGACATAATTAGCCTTTTTGGGAATTATTTTAAGCCTTCAGCAGTAAAAAGCCTGAAGTTGATTTATTTCCCAGAATCTATTTGTATTTGATGCCTTTTTAAGTCGAGTCAGACTAAATGACCAGGCATGGTTTCAACCTTCTGTGAAGGAGTTTCTCAAGTTCTAGGAGATGTTCAAAAATAATCTCCTTAGCGCCTTTGCACATCTCCAAGATACCATTTGAAGACAAAAGATTGAGTCATTTGAAAGGAGAGAGAACCACTGGGGCGCTAGCAGAGACAGCGCAAGCTGAATTTATCTCAAATTACCAGTGATCGGGATTGAGGCACTGAGCTCTGGCTTGAGAGAGTCATGAGCTCAGCTGAGGGGAACTTGGCCTTTGCTTCTAAGGTGGGAATTAGGAGAAGGCACTCTCTGTAATAAAGACACATGTTCTTTCATGGGACTGACTTAATCAAGAAAGCTGCTTCTGCCAGTGATTATCTGAGGCCAGACTTGAATCTGTGCTTCCAAAACAAAAGCAAGTTGTCTGATTCTAAAGCCATCCTACACATTATTGTGCTTCCAAAGACTTCATTGTTTTGCAATGATAGGAATGGATTTTTACCCTCAGAGCCCTTGGAAACACACTGTAATTCCCATCCTCACCCTCCACCCAAATTGTCGCCTAAATGATTTTGTTCATTTGAGCTATTATTCATCAATGGCACATTTGGAAACAAAATCCTGAGGTTGTCACGGGTCTGCACGTATTTACAAAGTTCTCAAATGCCAAAATGACAAACACTGTGCAGATGTTCCACAGGACAGTAACCCAGCCTGCCTTTGGCAGTTTCACACGCAAATGACTAAACACATCAGCTCTGGAAATAGATGCTGTGGTATGAGTTCACTGACTTTTCTTTTCATGAAATACTCAGGGGCCAAGATTGATTAAAACCAGGAGCCTGTTACTTTTAAAGATAACATAATGATAATGATTCCAAATGTTCCTTAGTCTTGCAGTTGCAGCATGCTGAGGAATTCAGAACGCGTGAATATAGAAGCTGTTGGTGGAAGTCTATAGGCAGAGCCCATGCCTATTTGCACACCCAAGCAAATATTTACTGAGCAGTTGCAGTATGTAGTATTTTTTAATAAACAATTGAATAAATGTACAAACGAAAGATTGAAGTAACTTCTCTAGTTCTCTAGCTTACGATGCAGCGTGTAATGACCAGTAATGCCAGCCTGCACATACTGGGGATTTATTTATTATTATTATTATTATTATTATTATTATTATTACTAATGTTTATTTATTTTGTTTTTAATTTTTTTTTAACGTTTATTTATTTTTGATTTTTGAGAGAGAAAGAGCACAAGAGCACACATGTAAGCGGGGGAGGGGCAGAGAAAGGGTAGAGAGGATCCAAAGCAGACTCTGTGCTGACAGCAGCAAGCCCAATGTAGGACTCGAACCCACAAACTGTGAGATCATGACCTGAGCCGAAGTCAGACACGCAACTGATTGAGCCACCCAGGTGCCCCCCCATACTGGGGATTTATTAGGTGCCTAGCCTTGTGTTGAGTGTTCCCCACACCTCTTCTCAGGCATTCTTTATGATGGCACTATGGAGCAGGTATTTCCATTTCCATCTCGGAAATGCACAGACTGAGGCTGAGAGCGGAAGACATGAAGTGTTAGGATGAGGATTCAAGCCCAAGTCGGCTGGATTCCAAAGCCTGTGTTTTAAACCCATGTCCAGGATTGCTGGGTACTTAACAAGAGGCAGTGTTCAGCAAAAGGACACCATCTTTTCATGGCCTTGGTGATCATTTCCCCAGCCACCAAATCTGATATATTAGATTTGGAAGGCGCCTGAGAGATCACGTGGCCCAAGCTCCCTCATTTTGCATGTGGAGAATCCAAGGTTCTGCCCCACGTCCACAGTCATTCGGTTGATCTGTGCAAGTAAGATGTATGTCTGGAACAGGTCAGCTGGCACCTGATCTGACATTTTCCCCACTGCCTCACTTTGGAAGTAAGATCAAAATGGGAATCATGTAAACGAAAAGAATGAATTTAGATCATACATATTTTCTAAAAAAACAGTTAAATCAATAATGTGGTAGAATCATCCTTATAAGTTATATGCATATGTTCTATTCAAAAACTCCCATGGTAAAAATAAATGCTGAGAGGTCAGATGCACGAGAGGTACTTTCACTTAAAAACATTATTAAAATGGTGAGAATGTGATGCACTCATTAATTGTGCAGTATTTTAGCAAACACTTAAAGATGGCCTTTTAAAAAAATCAACGTGTGCTGTTTATGGGTTCTTGACAGGGTAAGAAACTGATGATACATCACTGGTTAAAGCTAACAGTGAGAGTGAGGTTAAATATGAAAAATATCAGCCACCAATTCCTCTGAACTATGTAAAGGCGTCTCCTTCACCCTCTTACCTTTACTGCTCAAACTGAACCCCCCCCCCCCCCACCATCCTTCAGTGGGACCAATGCACCTGCTCCCTATCAAGTTACTTCCCTCTGGCTCTGTCCCTCATGGTCCCTAAACTGTGTGTTCGCCTAAACCTAGACCGAATGTGTCTGCTCTCCTGTGGAAGGTCTTTGCAGGCTCATTGGTCAAAGCTCCTTTGTATTGCTTCCCAGCCTCGTCTCCTTCCTCTGCTGTTTCCTTAAGCTCCAGAAGCACTTATAATTGGTAAAGACTCCTCATCAAAAAATGGCCATGCATGCACTCTGGAAAACAATGTGGAGTTTCCTCAAAAAATTAAAAATAGAACTACCCTATGACCCAGCAATAGCACTACTAGGAATTTATCCAAGGGATACAGGAGTGCTGATGCATAGGGGCACTTGTACCCCTATGTTTATAGCAGCACTTTCAACAATAGCCAAATTATGGAAAAAGCCTAAATGTCCATCAACTGATGAATGGATAAAGAAGATGTGGTTTATATATACAATGGAACACTACTTGACAATGAGAAAGAATGAAATCATGCCATTTGCAGCAACGTGGATGGAACTAGAAGGTATTATGCTGAGTGAAATAAGTCAGTCAGAGAAGGACAGATATATGTTTTCACTCATATGTGGATCTTGAGAAACTTAACAGAAAATCATGGGGAAAGACAAGGGGAAAAATAATAGTTACAAAGAGAGAGGGAGGGAGGCAAACCATAAGAGACTCTTAAATACAGAGAACTGAGGATGGATGGGGGGTGGTGGGGGACAGGGGAAAATGGGTGATGGGCATTGAGGAGGGCACTTTGTTGGGATGAGCACTGGGTGTTGTATGTAAGCGATGAACCACGGGAATCTACACCAAAACCCAAGAGCACACTTTACACATTGTATGCTAGCAAACTTGACAATAAATTATATTAAAAAAAGAATTAATTGGGGCGCCTGGGTGGCTCAGTCGGTTGGGCGTCCGACTTCGGCTCAGGTCATGATCTCGCAGTTCGTGGGTTCGAGCCCCACGTCGGGCTCTGTGCTGATGGCTCAGAGCCTGGAGCCTGCTTCAGATTCTGTGTCTCCCTCTCTCTCTGACCCTCCCCCATTCATGCTCTGTCTCTCTCTGTCTCAAAAATAAATAAATGTTAAAAAAAATTTTTTTAAATAAAATAAAAAAAGAATTAATAGAAAATAAAAGCTAAGCAAAAGAAGAAAGAGAGAAAGAAAGAAAGAAAGAAAGAAAGAAAGAAAGAAAGAAAGCCACGCATGGAATTCTTGGACAGATGAGTTTATGTACCCCCAAAATTACAAATCACACTCAAGGGCTGACCAAGACCTCCAGGCCTCTCTCTAGCCCTGTGATTCTATGGCATGGATAGAATACACAGCTCACAGCCACCAAAATGCTTATGGAAAAGGCATGCTAGCTTTGAGAAAAACTAAGAGAGGATTTCTCAAGGGGGACTAAAAAATAGAGCACACGCCCTCCATCCTTAATGCTAAGTCAAGTTCCTGTGATGACAGTCATTGCCTGTTTGCTGGTGCATCTGCCCCTGGCATGAGCAAGATGGCAAAGGACACAAGACAGGTTCTTGAGGAAACAGCAGAGTAAGCTGTGGTGGTTATTAATTTAGCCTGTTTAGAAAGGCCTCCCACCTAGGGTTGCCAGATTAAATGTAGGATGAACTTTTATTTGTTAAGCCTGGAAACCATACTCCCCATCCATCCCATTTTTTGGTTAATAGATGCCATCTCCCTGGCCACAGAAGTAAATCCGTGCCAATTCCCATTCCAAAAGAGGTTGCCCCAAGTCATGTGCACATAAACCAACCAGGGACAGAGTCATTTCTTGTGATGGGATTACGCCCTTTGGCTAAGATTGCTAACCTGGGGTTACTGGCAGCCATGCCCCACTATTACAAAATAATGAGTTTAAAAAGGCAAAGAGAAGAAAATTAAGCAGTGAACAAAATGGACACAGAATACTGGTAACTTTGAGTCCCCAGCTACAGTTTCTAAGACCCTGGTTCCTGTAGCTTTTGCTTCATCGCTGTGTGCTTCCCATTCCACATACAGGAACTGATAAATACTTTTTTACCCCATTAGCCTAACTTGAGTTGGGTTTCTATTACTTGTTCCTGAAAGAGCTCCTGACTCAGAGAGAATTCTGGTTCTGGGCTTTATCATTTCCTTAGGTAACACATGCAAGATGGAGAAGGACAGGCAGGACACAGGTGCATGATGCCATGAGCAGAATTCACCTAATGAAAGTGCTAATTCACCTGATAAGTGGACCTAATAATATGCACTTTTAGATTTTGAAAGCATTTGTGGCAAAAATTGAATACCAGACAATGTTGTCTTTTGGGATCATCTTCTTTCCCTTTCTCTACATCATAAAATCAAAGATCTCATTTTACAGATGAAAAATCTTGAACTAGGTGAGATTAAAGAACTTGTCTTAGACACAATGATGAAAACCCAGGTTTCAAATAAATCATTGTGTGTTGAGGTTACAGAAGTTAATTTTAACATGAGCCTGAGATAGTAAAAAACAAGAAAGACAACTTGCATGTATAAAACTCCAATGTAGTAAGAAACCATAAACGCTTATATCGCTTTTATAATTATTGATTGCAGCAAATTACACATTGGAGAGACTGTTAGTGATTCTCTTGGTAGTTATGTCTGCTATCACCCTTTCTCTTCTGCTGTCAGATCTACCACTTTGGCAGCTGGTCTGGGAGCACAACCCAGGCCTGCTAGGTCATAGTACAGAACTCCATCCTCTGAGCCACAGGGATGGGTCTGGAATGGGTCATTGCCTGAGAAAGAAATGACCAGTGACTAAAGGGTAGTATAATTAGACTCCTACTCTGAGATTTGTTTTTTATTAGATCTGATGGGGAACACATTTCCCTCTCTGGTTGTTGAACTGGGAGAATGTGTCTGGAATGCTCTGCACCCATTTCTCATCCCATATGGAAAAAAATCTGTTTGCAGTTGGAGAAAAGAACCAACACGAAGAGAGAAGCAGAAACAAGTGGCAGGCTTGGTTTTTACGACTTTCAAATCCCCAGATCCACCCATTTCTGAGCACCGATCCATCTCTGCTCTTTCTTGCTTTATGAGAACCCCCCCAAAAATGTCTTGTCTTACCAAAGTTATTTTGACAGAAATTTCTGACACTTGAAACTAAAAGAGTAGGTTTTTTTGTGACACAACTTTTCTTTGTTGGCATTGGTTATTGAAAGTTGCCTGCTTGTAATTTTCTAAGTTAATAACAGTCTGGTCAGAACTAACAGAAAATCTAAGGGTAGGTTTAAATTCAACATGCATTGGCGGGGGGTAGTTATACTAGTCACATACAATATTCAAAAATAAATTTTAGTTTTAGACTTTAATGTAAAAAAAAAAACCCTAAAGACAGAATATATGAAATGTTAGAATATATCTTAGGGTAGGGAAGGTCTTTACAAGCAATTCTAAAACCTTGTAACCGGAAAGGAAAATATTGACAGATTTGACTGGGGAAATATTTAAACTGTTGGAATACAAAAGTTGCTACCAGCAAAATTAAAAGACAAATGACAAAATGGAGACTATGTTTGCAAAATGCGTAATGTGTAATGAGTTGATGTCTAAGGTACATAAAAAGTTCCTAGAAGTCCATAAGTGAATATAACCCAAGAGGAGAATAGACAACAGTTATGAAAAGACAATTCCCAGAAGAAAGAAGAGCAGTGACTGATTTCAACCTATCAGTGCAAGGAACACAGAAAGGACACAGAAAAGAAAAGTTGAAGAAACATCAGAAATCATAGCGTTTCCTTTGAGGAAAACCCCTTTGCTCACAATGCCCTTCCCTCTGCTGCTGGCCTGGAGACTCATTTTGATTTTTCCACTTCAGGTCCAAGCAGAATCCATGGAAGAGGCCTCCTTTGTGCCTCCGGTATACCTTGTGCCTGCAGCTCTTACTGCCCTTCAGCCACCGCATTGGGTGTTTCCTCTCCCTCTCTGACCAAGGGCCACATCTGTCACTTTGTCTTAGCGACAAAGCCTTAATCTCTTTGAATTCCTGATACCTTGCCTAATATTTATCCATAGAACAGACTCTTCATAAATGTAAATGAATAAATATAATTTTGGCAAACGAATAAATAGAAAATAAATGTTGGGTCTTCGTGGACATTGTTAGAACCAATACCAACATTGGATACGAAAGTGCTTTTCAGACGAGATCGGGCGCACTCAGGGTGCTTTTCAGTTTCATTTTGACTATAGATATTGACACATCTTATTTTACTCATATGAGAAAGGGGGAAAAGTAACAGGGAAGATTCTACATTTGATCAATTCTAATTTCCCAGTTTGGGTGTCATTGCTGTGCATACACCAACTGGATTTTTATTCCTGATGATGTGACAACATAAAGGCAATTCCTGCATGTTTCAATCAACAAATGATTCAATTGTGATTTGAGAAAGAACTATCCATCCTGGCATTGAATGAAAACCTTATCATTTTATAAGATCCAGGAAGCACCAGCATGAAAACTTGTAGGAAGAGTGTGAGTGGTTACAAGGTGATCCAGCATCTCTAACACGCTTGATGCCTGGGAGATACGGTGTGGAAACAACACAGCCATCAGCAATGATAAGTCAAAAAGCAATTCAGGGAGTCAGAATGTAAAGTTTAGAAATACTAAATTTTAGAAAAGTGTAGAAAATTTAGAAAAGAATTAACCAATTTTTTCACTCATATCTTTTATGTATGCACGGATGCTATATGATAAAACCTGTCTCCATCTAAAAAGACTGTCTTAATAAATGTAAAATAAAAATTCTAAGTAATGAAAAAGCAAAAACATTGCATCATAGTTGTGTAGTTGAACTGGCGGTGTTTTTTTGTTTTGTTTTTTTCTTCTGTAGTGGTATATACTACAGTGGTATATTTGCAGTCACTGACGTATTAGATTTGATGAAATGTGTTAATAATAATGCCCAACATACATTTAGGCCTATGTTTCCAAGGCATTTATCCAAGGGACTTTATGTGCACTATCTCATTTAACTGTTGTAACAATTCTTAAGGCATACTATGATTATCCTCATTTTATGGCTAATGAAATTGAGATTTAGAGAGATTAATTACCAGCAGAACTAGAATGTTTGCATGAATCAGAGACTATGCTGCTAATTACTGTATGCAGAAAGAAGCAACAGAGATTTCTTAGAACACATAATTTTTGCAGAGCCTTGGATTTGGGGAAACACTATAGTATGTTGTAGTGCCTACCCTGTTAAGATTATGATAAAAGCAAATTAAATAAGTATGAGTGTGGACTCATGTTTATAAATAATAAATATGAATGTCTCTTGTAAACATGACATGCCAGATGTAAATATTTGTTGTACAGTGGAAGGTGTGTTTGTAGAGCTGTATATATACCAACTAGCACAACTGTGACAAGGCATCCTCTGATGTGACAGATTAGTCAAGTCTTGTCCCCATGAAGGTGGCAGAGCATAGCCTACCCCTCTCTTTCTATCACAGAGTTTGTAGACACCAGCTGCCGTCTTACATTTCAATGGCAGTTCTACTGTATTTTAAAACCTACACTTACAGTATGAGTTCACGGAATCAATTTGGTAGTAAATAAGCCAACTTGGAAGAACCTCTTAATAAGAAATATAAAGTCAAGTTAAAAAATGCAGCGAATCAGAATCAGCTATTGAGCCCATATAAATATAAAGCATCTGGAATGAATCAGCAGTCTTAGCTAAAAGTGAATTAACTCTTAACACTTCTCTCAAACCTTCTAGCAGACAGTCTGTTTTAAACCTTGACTTGACCTTATTAGAAAATCATTTGGAAAACTGCTTTATTAACTACAGGATATCTTCCTAGATGGTAAAAGTCAATACAGAAATAATTTTTAAGGCTTTTCATAGGTGTCAGGAAAAGCTGTGTGCTTCAGCTCTTACTTATATAGTTTTCTATTTATGAACATCTTCGTTTCTTGAACTGATATTAGAATGACAGCTTTGTCTGAATGTTAATTAGCTTGGGGGTGAACACAAGTCTATATAAAAGTATTATCCATCATGGTTTTTAAAGAAAATATCCCTTACTTCTCATTTCATCCAGTCTGCATCTCCTCCAATACCACCCATTTTAAGGTTAAAAATACAAGTTTGTAATTTTTTCTCTTCACATAATTTTCCTGCTGGTGGGTTGCTAAGTGTCAGTAGCAACCGTCCTCAAGCTCTGAAGGTACAGTAAGATTAGTGGTTGCAACTCTGAGGCAGGGTTTTTAGTACTTTCTATTTCAAATTCTGTCAATGCTAAACCATTTGTGTCACGTAGAGGTGGATATTTATTGTTCCTGCTGTTCAGGGGAGAAATGTTAGATCTTGGCCATGGGCCCTTTGAAACAACAGCCAGTGGGTTTTTGCATCAGAGGGCATGGAGGGACATTGCTCTGAGTACTTTCCTGGTACATTTGAACTTTGCCAACGGTACACTGGAGGTGAGTTTTCTGTGTGGAGGCAGGGGGAGAGGTAGGATATTCTGTTCTCTTTTCCTATCAAGAAGGAATTTTTCTCATCTCCTTTTTGTACATACAAATCTGGGCTAGTTACCAGGGTGTCAAACAACCAGAGAATTTAATCTATAACAGGTTTAGGTATAATCCTATTAAATGGTCTTCTGTACCCTTTGAAATTTTGATTAGCTAGGGAACTACCCATGTTGAAAGCCATACGGTCTTGTACAGAAGGAATTATGCTCCTAGCTACAGTTGGCCACTAGGATCATGTTTTTGTTGTTGGGTTTTGGGTTTTGGGTTTTTGGTTTTTTCTTTTTTTTTTTTTTCTTTTTCTCTTTCTTTCAATCCCTACCCAAGATCATTTCTCTTCACCCACTATTCTTCCCTACTTAAGAATTTTTAAAAGTCTGTGAAAAGTAAAACAGCTCAGTGAATAAATATGAGAGTAAATCTATTAGTTCTGTATCAGACTAAAAAGACAATCTTCTCACTGTCTTTCTGAATGTCAAATACTTCAGAGCCAGGAACTATGTCTTGTTGATGGCCAAATTCCTGCTCCCTAGAATTGCAGCTGGCACATTGCAGGCACTTAATAAATATTTGCTGAACGAATGAAAGAATCAATGACAGTTTGGCTAAATTTGAGACATTGACTGTAACATGCCAAAGATGATCACTTATTTTCTTTATTTACGATCAAGTGTGAACAGGATAGGCTAACATCAATGTCTCTCAGGCCATCAAAGTGCTAGAATGCTATTTCATTATTATAAGCAGACAGGTCCATCTCTGTGGGAATACCGTATACAGATTTGGTGAAGCTGAAGCTACATGATAAAGGCAAATAATACACATGCGAATCTATCTTCATGGTTCTTCCAGACTGACCAAAGGATTTTTGCATTGTCACCCTGCTCTGCCATTTCGTTAACTCAAAAGAGGGGACACTAAGATTCCTTTGTTCTCTATGGATGTTCCCTAGATCATAATCATATCTGCTGCTCCCCATTAATCTCTTCATGTTCCTGGGACCCTTTTTCATTATGGCTTTGGGATCAAATAAGAAAGAATTGAGCAGCATTGGATTCTGTGCTGGTTCACACAGGTCTTCCAAACAAGTCTTCCAAAGAGGCTCCAGACAAAGATGGTAAACTAGAACCCATGTCTATTCCATGAGTTCTTCCAAAGGCAATTTGGAAGGAAGGGTGACAAGCTGGATCCTTTCCATTTCTTATTGTAAGTTTCCTTCATTATTATTTTCCTCTCCATCTTTTACTTGTTTCCATTTTTATTTCTTTCCTAAGTTTTTCTTATTTTCACCTTTTTTCTCCTTAGTTTCTTCTTGTTTAAAAAAATGTAATTCTAAAAAAGAACTTTATTAGCTTTATGTGAATAATTCTTCAGCTAGTGGTGTTTACTCTCTTTTTCTACATACAAAGACCTTAAAAGTTATTTCCCTTCTTGAATTCCATGTCCGAGGTGTTTTTGTCTACTAAGTTGCACTTAAGTAAACAATTATTCCTTCTTTCTGCCTCTTTAAAAATTCATCAACTATATATAACCACCTATCAGACCTAATTGGCATGAAATAGTGAATTTAACATTGGTACTCTATCCAAAGTCAAGCAACTTGAACGTTGGTCTTTTAGGCAACTTATGAAGCCTGAATCTCGGTGACCTTGCTGACTACCCAGGCAATGACAAATTATTTCTAGTTGGATTTACCTTTACCCCATACAGAATGAATGCAAGGAAAAGGACGCCATGGCTTATAAAACAAGGTGGCCATGACTGAATACTTAAAGAAAATAAAACATAGATTAATAATATTATATTGAAATTATTTAGCAAAATTAACTCATTTTATTGCAAATTTGATGCTGTCATTTAATATTACATCTTTGATGCTGTCACAGAGATGATGCCATTTTCTCTCAGGGAATCAAAAACAAACAAACAAATATATTAATAACCTGTCCTATAGAGACGCTCCTAGAGAAGCTTGTAGATGCTGAATTCGGAAAGACTTGAGAACTCTGAATCCTTTTTCCTTTTATCTTCTTTATTAAGCAGATGTGTTGCAATGTTTATTATAGTTCCATACTCATTGGAGGACTTCTCTGAATTCAGTTATAGGGCTCAAATGGATTTCTGAGCATTAAAAACATTCATTTATGTATAAAATAAACTTACAATAACTTTTAGATGCAAATAATGTTTATTAAATACAGGGGGTGAATGTTCTTTTCATGTCTTTTACGTTGTGCTGGCTACATCACTGAGAGGCTAAGTGACCTTATAGAACACCTTACATTTTCCACCAAATTTAGCAATTAATAGACAAAAAATTCTTATCTATCTTGAACAAATGCAGAAGGAAATTAAGTTCATGAAGTAACTCCAAACAGAACTGTATTAATTGAATAGATACTTCAATCCAAAGGATAGCGGTAGCCAAGACACTGGCTATAACCCAACAAATTCTATTAGTATGTTATATTAGTTTGACTCTGTAAGACTGGGAGAAAAATGCAGACACCAATTACTCTCAGTAATGAGGATTCATGATAAGGATACAAGGAAAGAACTGTGTTTTTAGCCAGCCAGATACTTCTTGCTCCAGACCTTCCAAAATGGAAAAAGACACCACCCAAAAGGAGAACTTCCACTTGGAATGCAGTCTAGCCATGTGATCTACCTTGTAATTAGCATCTTGGTCCCCCTAAAGAAAAGATGCTCCGCCCCTATCTTGTATGGAAACTCCCTCTGGACCAACCTTCAGGTCAAGCTGTTTCAGAGGCAGCTGCCCTCTCTAGGAAAAGCCCAGGCACCAATCTGTGATTGTACTGTTGTGAGCAGGATGGAAGAGCTAGTTCCACTCAATATAGAAGACACTAGATACAGGAGCTTAATGCAGACAAATACTTCTAGATTCTGTAATTTTTTTCCTTAGCAAGAAAGAGCGCTAACAAATGATCACTTGGAAACTTCATGGCTTATTCAATACAAGCGTGGGCTGCAAGGAGGCTAGTTAATTTCCCTCAATTATCAGGATGAATCAGGCAAAGTTGTTGGTATTTAACCTCCAAAAGGGAGATAATCAGAGCTAAATGGGCTGCTTCTGAAGGCCAAAAAGTCTTGGATTTTATTTTCAAAATGTTTATCAATAGAGCTATGTAGCATGTTTGAATTGTAAATCTAGTCTGAAATAAGGCTCACTTGTAAAGACAAAAACAACTAACAGGAATAAACTTTCCATCTCACTTCTCCTAAGTTTTCTTACCTGTAAAATGGGGACAATGATAGTAGCTACTCCAGAAGTGGCTGTGAGGATTAAATGAGTTAATACAAATAATGCACTCAGAACAGTTCCTGGTGTGCTGAGCAGTTAATATATGTTGGATATTATATTGTTAATAATCACAAATATAAAACAAACGTATACCAACAGAAAAAATAATCCTGAAAAAGGTAGGAGTTCTGAATCTGCTAGATAATCTATTAAGGTACAGTTTTTAAAAACTGAGACTAGAGGGGTGCCTATGTGGTTCAGTCAGTGAGTGTCAGACTCTTGACCTCAGCTAAGGTCAAAATCCCAGGGTCGTGGGATCGAGTCCTGCATTGGGCTCCATGCTGAGTGTGCAGCCTGCTTGGGATTCTCTCTCTCCTTCTGCTCCTCTCCCCCACTCACACACACGTGTGCTTTCTCTCTCTTTTTCTTTAAAAATGAAATAAATAAAAAATATTAAAAAGGGTCTTAAAAAAACAGACTGGAAAGTGTATTAAAATCTTGCTATTCAAAATGCATGGATCATGTACCAGCAGCATATGCCTTACCTGGGAGCTCATTAGAAATGTAGTATCTCGGGGCCCAACCCCCTACCAAACCTCCCCAATCAATACCTGCAGGCTATCAAAGTGACTCCTGTATATATTAATGCACAGTGTTCTAAATCTTACTTAGAAGCATTGTTTTCCAACAGGTCTTTGTCTTCAGCTTATAATATAGAATGGTACGTTGATATGCCTAATTTTATTTTCATTTTTTAAATAATTTTTTAAGGTTTATTTATTTTGAGAGAGACTGAGAGAGCACAAGCAGGGAAGGGGCAGAGAGAGAAAGAGGAGAGAGAGAGAGAGAGAGAGAGAGAGAGAGAGAGAGAGAGAGAGAGAAAGAGAATCCCAACCACTCTCTACAGGGTCAGTGCAGAAAGCCCAATATGGGGCTTGAACTCAGGAAACTGTGAGATCATGACCTGAGTCAAATCAAGAGTCAGATGCTTAACCGACTGAGCCACCCACGCACCCTTCTGATTTTATATTGCCTATTAATGTTAGAGTTCAAAAACGTTCGTTTCTCTTGACTGTCTCGGGCACATTTTGCAAAACAGGCAACACAGAAACTCGGCAGAAAGGGTAAATGTGAACACCCGGCATGGCATCATTACCCCTTTTGCCATCAGCAGGATGAAGGGTCTTACTCTGTCTGTTGGCCTGAAACAGGTGCAGACCTGTTTCCCCCAACCACCCAGTCACCCTATCTTTGCCTCTCTTGTTTTGTACCAGTCAGTACTCTTTTCTACTTCACAGTCAATTCTTTCTAGGATATTTAGGAAAGAGACAAATCTTATTTGCTGTCTGTTTTGGGGTCATCTGCTTGCTCAGCATGTTCCTCCTATTGCCCCTGCCTCACCCCACTGATGTGGGCAGCAGTGGTCTCCACGTGCGGGTCGGGACTCTGTGGCATCCTTGGTGCAGTGCGTGATACATAATTGCATCAGCTCCTTCTCTGGGGAAATTACTGCATAGGAAGAAATCAATTGTGGTGGAATGTGCACAAACACACACACACCACTCACACCACACACACACTCCCACACACACACATACACCACACCATACATATACATCTTCACACACACCACACACATACATATACCACACCACACATATGCATATTCACACACATACAGCATATACTTACACACACATACATAAACCACACCATACTTGTACACGTGTCACACACCCACACACCATGTGCACACACACACAAACACACACCCTTCTCTCCCAAGGACAAACATCAATTCTCAGAGAAAGTACAATCTAAATCAATGTTTTTCAAAAGGGGATTTAGTTTAGAAACACTGGTGTAAATCCACAGGAAGAAGTAGAATTCTTTCCCTAAATGTCCCGTAGTTTCTCCAACCTGCCTGTCTCATGACAGTGTTCTTTTATATGTGCTACAGCCTCATCCCCCTAATCATTGTCCCACCTCATAATCCAAATGGACACCTGTCTCCTAATGGCTGGTCCCCTGGCCACCCTGCAGCCATGGAAGGAGTTACTTAATCTCCCACACTTGGAGCCAAATTCTTCTCTCTCTCTGTGTCTCTGTCTCTTTTTGAACCTGCCTGACAGGAGGGGCAGGAGGGTTGGCTGTCTGGCAGCTCCCTCTGTATTGGTGATCTGGGGTCTTACTCTCTTTGGAGGCCACTGGTGTCATGTTGGACCCTTTCTTGTCTGGGGTTGAGTTGCCTGCAGCATTGACAGGTCCCTGAGGAATTAAAACGGAGTGTAGGGAAAACTTTTCTTTCTGTGTACCTAGTTTAAGATGTTTGCAGATATTTCTCAACATTCTAAAAGAAAATCATCTTTTAGAATTTGTGGTATAGCAAAAGAAATCCAGGACTGATGTTCCTGAGACCTGGTGGTGTGCCTCCTTTCTCTGCCTTGAGCCCCTTAACTATAAAATGAGTTAAAACACCTCACTGTGCTGAAAAAACAGTTATGTTGTTCTTAAATATATAGTACATGATTTATTTTGTTTTTTCATACTACTTATTTTTTAAAATTTATACTCTACCTTGTCTCAGAATGGATTTAAGGGGCTTTACAAGGATACATAAAAAATAGCAAGATGGCATATATTAGAAATATGTGAAGAACAAAAGGGAAAATCAAAGAGAAGGACATAAAATGGAGTCAGTCTATAGCTACCACATTCAGGTATCCATTAAAGTCTTGCCCTCTTGCTTTAGGAAAATGTTGCAGATTGCTTTTACACCCAGATAAGGCACTTGGAAGGTAAGGGACATAACTCTCCCTACAAGCCAACCAACCAGTGATAGCATCTGTACAAGCATGCAAAATCTTCTCATTTCTAAGAACCACGGACCTGGCACAAAGGTCTTTGTACAAGTCAAAGACTACTTATTTGTTCATTTATTTATTTACTTATTTATTTATTATTGGTTGGGGCTGATAGATATACTCATTCATTATATTTCTTTTTAATTTAAAAGCAGACACCTCACACACAAAAATATTCAATAAATTAGTCCATGTATGAAACAATCTATTTCAGTTCCATAGTGTAGTCAGTTAAAAGAGGGAAGAATTCAGGAGGGTGACGTCTACAGGAGGCTGGAACACATTTTGCAGAGAGAAGGGACACAGCCACCGCTCCGAGGAGCCAGGAGGCTTAAGGTTTGGGATTCAAAATGAGTGAGTGGGCAGGGCAAGTCTGATTTTAAGACAAGGGCTGACAAGAGAGGCCAGAAAGCGATGCCTGAAAAGGCTTTTGATATTTGAAGCCAGTTCTGATGCCTCATCTGTCCGCTAGGCAGTGGTGGTGTTCAGTGGGAAAGACTATTATGCTACCGACAAAGAACTAAAACCACAGACATCACCATATAGAAATGAGGTAAGGTTCTTATCTCTCTTTCCTTGGCCTTTGCTAGCCTCCAGGCCCCTAGACACACCCTCAAATATATTCTCATAAATGCACACAGTCTCGTACACACATACCTACTCACATACATACACATTCATACGTACACACACATTCACACACACTGAGCCTTTGTAGATTGCAGAAGAGGCCATGCTCCCTCTTACCTCCCATCTCGAGCATACACCAAACCCCTCTTTGCAAGAGGTTTCTCCCCTTTTCTATCCCCATTGTCTTTACTTTTCCCAGCAAAGCCCACTTGTCCCTTATGATCTGCCTTAAACGCTACTTCCTCCCAGAAGCTTTCTCTCCTAATCCGGGACTAGTAATTTCCCTTAAACAACAGCTTTCACAACAACTTTGCTCAAAGCAGTACACTAAAGAGATGCATTGCCGTAACATTCACAAAAGAAATTTAAGAAGTCTACTGTGTCAGGGAAGATCCGCCGGGGCGCTCCAGACACACCTTCGACCGCCTGACTCGCGAGTACCCCATGCGAGACGAACGCAGAGGAAGCAGAGGAGCTTAGAAAAATTCAGATGGATAGCAACAGATGGGATGTTTATTTATTTTACATGATTTTTGCTGGGAGAGCCACATGAGATGTATATCTTATTTCCAGAGAAGTCTCAGGGGAACCAGCTGTCATGCGGTTTCATTCCAGAACTCTTTAGTACAGTACAAACAATATAATGGAGGACAGACAGGCTAAAGAGCAGACCGAAAGAGAGAGGTGCCTCAAGTGCAGTTCATTTTACCCCGTGACTTCTTAACACGAAGGGAAATGTTCCTTACAATAAAACAGTGCAGTGACCTTTGGATATTAAATCACGTTTCATGCTCCAGGACTATGATCAAAATATTCTCGTGCTATTTTTTTCCTTCTGAATGGCACCAAAGTGCTTTAAGAAAATTTACTGAATCCTTGAAAAACTAATGGCCCGTTATAGCCTCAGGTAAGTTACTGCAAAATTTAATTTCTGCTAACCTACCCAAGATTGCAAACAACAAAATAAATGCATGGTACTTACCTGTCTGCTGTGTTTTTGTTTTTCTCTCTGACCCACATGCCAGAGTGTGTCATTTCCTGCAAAACACTCAGGGATGCCCAGCGTCTTGCAGTGACTCCTGGCATTTGCAACATTGACTTTTGTCCCTCATAGCTCATAGGTAGAGAGAGTCATGGTTCATCCTTTACAAGCCCATTCATCTTGTTAAGAACTTCATTCAACATTTTTTCTCAACCAGAATGAAAATCAACTTGTTTCCAAGTTTTATCATTGCAATAAAAGAAAAGATACACAGGATTACATATAATACTTGGTGTCATTTAAGCATTTATTGTATTTTATTTGTTTATTTGCATTTATATTTTTATAAAATGTAATATACAAATATAACATATATAAATATAACATATTTATATATTTTATATTTTTGCTACCTGGAATCTAGTTCCCCTTTTTTTGACAACACTACCCTAATGTCCTTTTGGTGAGTTACCTTTCTTCTCTTTATGCGTCCTCGGTAGGACCTTCACTCAAGGCATGCTACCCTCCCTTAGCCAAAGGAAAGCTCCTTGAGCTAGGTTAGATCATTTTTGAATTAAATGATAGAAAACAAAATGGTTGTCACTGACCTATTCCCATGCTGGGACCCTGATGAATTAAGCTATAATTAGGGGTTATGGATTAAATCCTGCTACCTTATCTTCCAGAACTACCTTGATTGCTGTTCCCTTCCCAGTCTGATTTTTCAGTCTTCCCATCAATTCTGTGAATCACTAATACCTTTATGATATATATTTTTTCCTGCTTAATAAGTCAGAATGGGCTTCTGGTGCTTGGAACCAAAGAATCTTTATTATGAAAGCACAGGAAACTAGATGTGATATTGAAGACAAAGATAAGAAAGGCTACAAAAAAAATTAAAAAGAGAGAGAGAGAGAGAAGACAATAGCTCAGTGTATTAGCAGGGAACTGTGGAAGGATAGCCAGCTAGAACTGTGACCAAAATCCTGCCACAGGCTCAGTCAAGAGAGGGCACCACAGCTGCTACCACTTTTCACTGAGTGAAAAGGACGTCCTGGCCCCAGGATGCCACTGCTGCCATCATGGCCACCACTCATTTCTGAATAATGGAGGTGGTGGCTGCCCTCTTCACCAAAGGAAGTCTTCACAGACCAGAGTCAAAGCTCCAGTGGGTGCATATAATTAATTGACGGAGTCGAGGTCACATATTCACACCGCAGCTGTCCAGGAGGAGAGTATCTGCCACTTGAACTGTTCTAGTGGAAAGGTGAGTTCTATGGTGCAGAATTCTGCATATTTGGCAAAGAGGTGGGGGTTTTGCTGCAGGGCAGCTCACATCTTCAATTTTCAGGAAACTTAGTTGGGTGGAGTCAGAAATGGGTCAAAAGTGAGGATTATGAGAAAAATTACAACAATGTAATTGATGGTAGCGTTTGAAATTAAGAAACTTAATCTGACAGTCAAAACTAGACCTGTATGGAATATATAGAATATAGAGCAAAATGGTTGATTAAGAAATACAAGAATCATAAATTTCTTTCCAGGTTAGAAGCCCTTGGACAGCAGCATCCACCTAAGCTACACCTGCATTCTTGACCCACAGAAACTATGAAATGATAAACGTTTGCTCTTCCAACAAGCTAAGTTTTAGAGTAACCTGTTACATATCATTTGGTAACTAATACATACCCCAGTTAAAAGGCAGAGATACTGGGGAGGAGCCAAGATGGTGGAACAGCATGGAAGTCTTTTGTGTGTCTCACTTCCTTGAAATATAGCCAGACCAACACTAAAACATCCTTCACACCTAGAAAACTGATCTGAGGATTAACACAACAATCTGCACAACCTGAACCACAGAATTCAGCAGGTATGCAGTGAGGAGAGGTGAACTGGGGAAGAGAGAAGCCACAGAGGTCAGGGAGCCACTTTTGCATACGGAGAGAGGAGGGAGACGGGGGGGGGGCAGGGTAGAGGGAGGGGGGGAATATGGGAAAAACACCCCCCACAAAAGCAGCTGGAGACAAAGTGAAAAGTGGAAGCAGCCGCAGGGACTGAACTAAAAAGGGAGAAAGGAGAAAGGAGAGGGTTTAAATTTCATTAAGACTATAATCAGGGGGAGTGCCGAGTCTGAAACTCCGCAGCTCGATAGCTGGCTGTGCTCTGGTGGGAAGGGCAAATCCCCAGGAGCAGAGTGGAGTCCCGGGTTTTTCAGACCACATGGGGAGAGGCAGTTCCCCTGCTGGGAGGACACTGGTAGAAGCTGTGTAGGTCCCCAGAGGCAAGGCCCCAGTGGACCCAGGAGAACAACCACATTCGCTGGTGCTGGAACAATGTCGTTAAGGGTGAAGCCTGGTGCCAGATGTGTGTTGTAATTTTCTATAATCCCTGAAACACTTGCTACAGTATCTCACGAACATTTTCTGGGGTGGGCTGGCACCTGGCCACAGTTTCTGGGCATCAGCAGGAGCACGGTCCCGCGAATGTTCCTGGGTGTGGCTGGTACCCAGCCATTGCTCAGTAAGACCATCTTGCAGAGGGTCAGAACGGGTCAAAGCTACAGTCCCTCAGAAGTAAGAGGTCAGGAAAAACAGCTGCATCTGAGACAAAACTCAGGAGGGAGGTGTTGCCTAGGGCTTGGTCACAGACTGTGTAAAAGCGGGAAGTGGACAGAAGCCAAAGACAAAGGATGGGTACACGATTGCTGATCGAGGACAACAGAGTTCCAATACTAGAGACTGGGTAGCTGGGTGACGCCATTTTCACTGCTCCCGCCGCCCCCATGGGTATACGCACCTACAAACACCACAACAATCCACCCCAGTAAGCCAAGCAGCACCATCTAGTGGAGAACTGAGCAGTTACACTAATTTTCACACAACTGGGCCAACCTTGCTCTTCAGGAACACAAGTCTCTCTGCCTGCTTAATTTATGGACTATAAAGCACTTCATAGTTTGACTTCTAGAGGAAAACAAAGTAATTTCAGTCGTATTTCAGCCTGTTCGCTGGTCCATCTATTCAATTTTCATTTTATTCTTTTTCTTTTTTCTCTTTTTGTTTCTTTTCTTTTTCTTGAATAAACAAAGAGAAAAAATATTTTTATTTTCAATTTTTATTATAAATATTTTTCTTTAATTTTTTTCTACTATATTTTTTACTTTTGTGTAAATTTTTTCAAATTTTATTTTACTTCCATCATTTCACTTTAGTCGACTGCAGTGTATTCAATTTTTCAAATTTTCAAACAATTTCCTTTTTTTTTCCCCTTTTTCCAAAAATCTATCAAACCTCTTTCAACACCCAGACCAAAACAAAACTAGGATCTAGCATCATGCATCATTTATTCAATTTCTTTTTTGTCTGTGTTTGTTTTTAATTATTTTAATTTTAATATTTCCTTCATTTTAATTTTTTTATTTTAATTTTTTTACCTCATTAATTCCTTTTCTCCTTCAAAATGATGAAACAAAGGAATTCACCCCAAAAGAAAGAGCACAAAGAAACGATAGCCAGGGGGACTTAACCAACATAGATATAAGCAAGAGGTCTCACCCAAAATTTAGAAACATGACAATAAGAATACTAGCTGGAGTCGAAAATAGATTAGAATCCCTTTCTGCGGAGTTAGAAGTTGAAGCTAGTCAGGATGAAATAAAAAATGCTATAACTGAGCTGCATTCTCGAATAAATGCCATGGTGGCATGGTATGGAGAACCATCTATCATGCCAATGGTCAACAAAAGAAAGCCGGAGTAGCCATACTTATATCAGACAATCTAGACTTTAAAATAAAGATTGTATTAAGAGATGCAGAAGGGCATTATATCATAATTAAGGGGTCTGTCCACCAAGAAGACCTAACAATTGTAAACATTTATGCACCAAATGTGAGAACACCCAAATATATAAATCAATTAATCACAAACATAAAGAAACTCATCGATTGTAATACCATAATAGTAGGGGACTTCAACACCCCACTCACAACAATGGACAGATCATCTAATCAAAAAATCAACAAGGAAACAATGGCTTTGAATGACACACTGGACCAGATGGACTTAACAGATATATTCAGAACATTTCATCCTAAAGCAGCAGAATATACAGTCTTCTCCAGTGCACATGGAACCTTCTCCAGAATAGACCATATACAGGGACACAAATGAGCCCTAAGTAAGTACAAAAAGATTGAGATCACACCATGCATATTTTCAGACCACAATACTATGAAACTCGAAATCAACCACAAGAAAAAATTTGGAAAGGTAACAAATACTTGGAGACTGAAGAACATCCTACTAAAGAATGAATGGGCTAACCAAGCAGTTAAAGAGGAAATTAAAAAGTTCATGGAAGCCATGAAAATGATAACACCACAACCCAAAACCTCTGGGATGCAGCAAAGGCAGTCATAAGAGGAAAGTATATAGCAATCCAGGCCTTCCTAAAGAAGGAAGAAAGATCTCAGATGCACAACCTAACCTTATGCCTTAAGGAGCTGGAAAAAGAACAGCAAGTAAAACCCAAAACCAGCAGAAGACAGGAAATAACAAAGATTAGAGCAGAAATTAATGCTATTGAAACCAAAAAAAACCAGTAGAACAGATCAATGAAACCAGAAGCTGGTTCTTTGAAAGAATTAACAAAATTGAGAAACCACTAGCCAGTTTGATCAAGAAGAAAAAGGAAAGGACCCAAATAAATAAAATCAAGAATGAAAGAGGAGAGGTCACAACCAACACAGCAGAAATAAAAACCATAATAACAGAATATTATGAGCAATTACACGCCAATAAAATGGGCAATCTGGAAGAAATGGACAAATTCCTAGAAAGATGTATACTACCAAAACTGAAACAGGAAGAAATGGAAAATTTGAACAGACCCATAACCAGTAAGGAAATAGAATTAGCAATCAAAAATCTGCCAAAAAACAAGAGTGCAGGGCCAGATGGCTTACCAGGGGAATTCTACCAAACATTTAAGGAAGAGTTAACACCCATTCTCTTGGAGCTGTTCGAAAATAATAGAAATGGAAGGAAAAGTTCCAAACTCTTTCTATGAAGCCAGAATTACCTTGATTCCAAAACCAGACAGAGACCCCACTAAAAAGGAGAACTATAGGCCAATTTCCCTGATGAACATGGATGCAGGAATCCTCAACAAGATATTAGCCAACCGGCCCCAACAATACATTAAAAAAATTATTCACCACGACCAAGTGGGATTTATACCTGGGATGCAGGTCTGGTTCAATATCCACAAAACAATTAACGTGATCCATAGCATCAATAAAAGAAAGGACAAGAACCATCTGATCTTCTCAATAGATGCAGAGAAAGCATTTGACAAAATACAGCATCCTTTCTTGATAAAAACCCTCAAGAAAGGAGGGATAGAAGGAGCATACCTCGAGATGATAAAAGCCATATATGAGCGACCCAACACTAATATCATCCTCAATGGGGAAAAACTGACAGCTTTCTCCATAAGGTCAGGAACAAGACAGGGATGTCCATTCTCACCACTGTTATTCAACACAGTATTGGAAGTCTTAGACTCTGCAGTCAGACAACACAAAGAAATAAAAGGCATCCACATCGGCCAGGAGGAGGTCAAACTTTCACTCTTTGCAGATGACATGATACTCTGTATGGAAAACCCAAAAGGTTCCACCAAAAAACTGCTAGAACTGATTCATGAATTCAGCAAAGTTGCAGGATATAAAATCAATGCACAGAAATCTGTTGCATTCCTATACAACAACAGTGAAGCAACAGAAAGAGAAATCAAGGAATCGATCCCATTTACAGTTGCACCAAAAACCATAAAATACCTAGGAATAAATCTAACCAAAGAGGTGAAAAATCTATACACTGAAAACTATAGAAAGCTTATGAAAGAAATTGAAGAAGACACAAAGAAACGGAAAAAGATTCCATGCTCCTGGATAGGAAGAACAAATATTGTTAAAATGTTGATACTACCCAAAGCAATCTACACATTCAATGTGATCCCTATCAAAGTAACATCAGCATTCTTCACAGAGCTAGAACAAATAATCCCAAAATTCGTATGGAACCAGAAAAGACCCCAAATAGCCAAAGCAATCTTGAAAAAGAAAACCAAAGCAGGAGGCATCACAATCCCAGACTTCAAGCTATACTACAAAGCTGTAATCATCAAGACAGTATGGTACTGGCACTAGAACAGACACTCAGATCAATGGAACAGAATAGAGAACCCAGAAATGGACCCACAAACGTATGGCCAACTAATCTTTGACGAATCAGGAAAGAATATCCAGTGGAATAAAGACAGTCTCTTCAGCAAGTGGTGCTGGCAAAACTGGACAGCGACATGCAGAAGAAGGAACCTGGACCACTTTCTTACACCATACACAAAAGTAAACTCAAAGTGGATGAAAGACCTCAATGTAAGACAGGAAGCCATAAAAATCCTTGAGAAGAAAGCAGGCAAAAACCTCCTTGATCTTGCCTGCAGCAACTTCTTTCTCAACACGTCTCCAGAGGCAAGGGAAACAAAAGTAAAAATGAACTACTGGGACCTCACCAAAATAAAAAGCTTCTGCGCAGTGAAGGAAACAATCAGCAAAACTAAAAGGCAACTGACAGAATGGGAGAAGATATTTGCAAACGACATATCATATGAAGGGTTAGTATCCAAAATCTACAAAGAACTTATCAAACTCAACACCCCAAAAGCAAATAATCCCATGAAGAAATGGGCAAAAGACATGAATAGACACTTCTCCGAAGAAGACATCCAGATGGCCAACCGACACATGAAAAAATGCTCAGCATCACTCATCATCAGGGAAATACAACTCAAAATTCCAGCTCACACCTGTCAGAGATTCCACCTCACACCTGTCAGATTCCACCTCACACCTGTCAGAATGGCTAACATGAACAACTCAGGCAACAACAGATGTTGGTGAGGATGCGGAAAAAGAGGATCTCTTTTGCATTGTTCGTGGGAATGCAAGCTGGTGCAGCCACTCTGGAAAACAGTATGGAGGTTCCTCAAAAAACTAAAAATAGAACTACCCTACAACCCAGAAATTAGTATTTATCCAAGGGATACAGGTATGCTGTTTCGAAGGGGCACAGGCACCCCAATTTTTATAGCAGCACTATCAACCTTAGCCAAAGTATGGAAAGAGCCGAAATGTCCATGGATGGATGAATGGATAAAGAAGATGTGGTATATATATACAATGGAGTATGACTCGGCAATCAAAAAAGTTTGCCATTTGCAACTACATGGATGGAACTAGAGGGTATTATTGCTAAGCAAAATTAATCAGAGAAAGACAAACATCATATGAGTTCACTCAAATGAGGACTTTAAGACACATAACAGATGAACATAAGGGAAGGGAAGCAAAATAATATAAAAACAGAGAGGGGGACAAAACATGAGACTCTTCAATATGGAGAACAAACAGAGGGTTACTGGAGGGGTTGTGGGAGGGGGGATGGGCTAAATGGGTAAGGGGCATTAAGGAATCTACTCCTGAAATTATTGTTGCACTATATGCTAACTAATTTGGATGTAAATTTAAAAAATAAAATTAAAAAAAAGGCAGAGATATTGAAACTGAATAAAAAAACAAGATCCAACTATATGCTGCCTATAAGAAACATACTCTTATAAAGAAGTTAAATGTAAAAGTATGGAAAAAATATATCAGGCTATCAGTAATCAAAAGACAGCTGGAGTTGTTCTATTTTTTTTTTTTAATTTTTTAAAAGTTTATTTATTTTGAGAGAGACAGTGTGCACATGTACAAGCCAGGGAGAGGCAGAAAGAGACAGAGAGACAGAATCCAAAGCAGGCTCTGCACTGTCATTACAGAGCTCCACACGGAGCTCTATCTCATGAACCATGACATCATGGCCTGAGCTGAGATCATGAGTCAGATGCTCAACTGACTGAGCCACCCAGGGGCCCCTGGGGTGGCTCTATAACAGATAAAATAGATTTTAGAACAAAATATTACCAGGGAAAAAGAGAATCATAACATAATGATGATGGAGTTAATTCATCAAGAAGACAAAATATTCCTCAATGTTTATGTACCTAATAAGCTAACTTCAAATATACAAAGTAAAAATTGATATAACTACAAGGAGAACTAGATGCATGACAATTATACTAAGATTTCAATACACCTTTATCAATAATTGATTGAACAAATAGAAAATAAAGAAGGTTAGAGAAGACGAACAATACTCTTAACAAACTTGATCTAATTGATATCTATGGAAAACTCCGCCACCAACAGCTGAATATACATGCCTCTCCAGAAATATTTACTAAGATAGACATTCTGAACCATAAAATCAGTCTCAGTAGATTTAAAAAGATTTAAATCATACCAAGTATCTTGTATACAGTGGAATTAAATTTTAAGTTGATAACAAAAAGTGCCCCAGAAAATCATCAAATATTGGATACTAAAGAACACAGTACTAAAAACAAAACAAAAAACCCCAAAAACTCACAGGTCAAGAAAGAAATCAAAAGGGAAGTAAGAATATATTTTGAACTGAATGAAAATGAAAGCACAATATATCAAATTTGTGATGTACAATTAAAGCAGTGCTTGGAGGGAAATTTATAGCTCTAAATGTGTATATTAAAGAAAAGAAGGAAGGTTTCAAATCAATGACCTCAGCTTCCATGTTAAGAAATTGGAAAAAGAAGAGCAAAAGTGAAAAAGAAGTAGGTAGTATAAGAGAGTATGCAGAAGTCGTAAGTAGTAAATACTAGAAAAAAGAAATAAGATTACAGCAGAAATAAAATGAAATAAAAAACAAAAAAATAAAGAAAATAAAGGAACCAAAAATTTATTCTTTGATAAAATCAAAGAATCTTTCAGAAAGTTGAAAAGAGAGGAATACTTTTCAATTCATTCTATGAGGCCAGAATTTATTCTGATACCAAAATCAGGCAAAGATATTATAAGAAAACTGTAGACCTTTATGAACATAGACACGAAAAATTTTAACAAAATTTTAGCAATCTGAGTTCAACAATATATAATCAAAATAATACATCATGGGTAAGTGTAATTTATTTGAAGAATGCAAAGTTGATTTACATTTTGACAATCATGCAATGTATTTCACCATATTAATAGATTAAAGAGAAAAATTATATGATCATTTTAATCGATAAAGAAAAATCATTTGATGAAATCCAAAATTCATCCTGATTAAAAAAAAAAAACAAACCCTGGGGAGAGGAGCCAAGATGGTGGAACAGCATGGAAGCTTTTTGTGTCTCGCATCCATGAAATACAGCCAGACCAACACTAAACCATCCGACACACCTAGAAAACCGATTGGAAGATTAACACAACAGTCTGCACAACCTGAACCACAGAATTCAGCAGGTACACGACACAAAGAGCTGAACTTGGGGAGCAAGAAGCCCTGAAAGGTAAGGAACCCCATTTGCAGGCAGAGAGAGGACGGAGGCTGGGGAGGCGGGGAACAAATGGGAAAAGCGCCCCTCCCCAAAAGCAGCTGGAGAGAAAGTGGAAAATTGGAAACAGCCACAGGGACTAAACTGAAAAGGGAGAAAGGAGAGGATTTAAATCCCATTAAGACTGTAAACAAGGGGATCGCAAAGGCTGCAACTCCACAGCTCAATACCTGGCGGTGCTCTGGTCGGAAAGGTGAATCCTCAGGAACCGAGTGGGATCCGGGAGGTTCTCAGGCCACACGGGGAAAAGCAGTTCCACTGCTGGAAGGACATTTGGTAGAGACTGTTGAAGCCACCTGGTCCCAGCAGACCCCGGAAGGCAGCCACATTTGCTGGTGCTGGGGCAAGGTTGTTGAAGGTGAAGCCTGGTGCCAGATGTGTGTTGGAATTTTCCATGGTCCCTGAAACGCTGAGGCTACACTGTCTTGCGATTTTGGGGGGGGGGGGGACGGGCTGGCACCTGGCCACAGTCTCCGGGCACCGGCAACAGCAGGGTCCAGCAAGCGTTCCTGGGTGCAGCCGACATTCGGCCATTGCTCGGTGAGACCCTCCAGCAGAGGGGTGGAGCAGGTCAAAGCCGCAGTCCTTCGGAAGTAAGGGGCCGGGGAAAACAGCCGCACCTGAGACAAAACTTAGGAGAGAGGTACTGCCTGGGGCCTGGTCACGGAGAGTGGAAAAACGGGGAGTGGATGAGAGCTGAAGACGGAGGACCGGTGCGTAATCGCTGATCCGGGAGAACAGACTGGGTGGGTGGGCAGCGCCATTTTTCACTGCTCCTGCGCATGTGCATGAGCACCAACAAGCACCCCAACAATCCACCCCAGTAGGCTAGCAGTGCCATCTAGGGGAGAGTGGAGCTGTTACACCGAGCCCTGCCCAACTGCGCCAACTTCGCTTTTCAAGGACACAAACCTCACCGACAGCTTAATTTATGGACTATAAAAGAGCTACATGGACTGACCTCTAGGGGAAAACGAAGCAATTTCAGTCCTATTTCATTCTGTTAGCAGGTTCATCTATTCAATTTTTTTCTCTCTTTTCCTTTTTCTCTTTTGCAATTATTTTCTTTTTCTTGAATACAGAGAGAGAAAAACCTCATTTTTATTTTCAATTTTTATTAAAAATACCTGTATTTAATTTTTATTACTATATTTTTTTAATTTTGTGTAAATTTTTTCAAATTCTACTTTACTTCCATCATTTTATTTTAGTCTATTTCAGTGTACTCACCTTTTCAATTTTTCAAACAATTTCTTTTTTTTCTTTTTCTTTTTTTCTCTTTTTCATTTCTTTTCTTTTTCTTGAATGCAGAAAGAGAAAAACTTCATTTATACTTTCAATTTCTTTTAAAAATATTTTTATTTAATTTTTATTAATATATTTTTTGCTTTTATGTAAATTTTTTCAAATTCTATCTTACTCCCATCATTTTATTTCAGTCTACTACAGTGTATTCACTTTTTCAAATTTTGGAACGATTTCTTTTTTGTCTTTTTTTCTTTTTTTATCTTTTTTCTCTTTTTCATTTCTTTTCTTTTTTCTTAAATACAGAAAAAGAAAAATATTCATAAATTCATATTTTTTATTTTTAATTGTTATTAAAATATTTTTCTTTAATTTTTTTCTACTATATTCTTTACTTTTGTGTATTTTACTCTACTTTAGTGTATTCATTTTTTCAAATTCTCAAACGATTTCCTTTTTTTCTCTCCCCCCCTTTTTTTTGGTTTGTTTCCCTAATCTGTCAAACCACTTTCTACACCCAGAACAAAACACAACAAGGATCTAGCATTATCTATTCGATTTGTGTGTGTGTTTTAATTATAAATTTTAATATTTTTTAAATTTTAATTCTTTTAATTTCAATTTTTCTACCTCATAAATTCCTTTTCTCCCTTAAAAATGACAAAACGAAGGAATTCACCCCAAAAGAAAGAGCACAAAGAAATGACAGCCAGGGATTTAACCAACACAGACACAAGCAGGATGTCTGAACCAGAATTTAGAATCACGATAATAAGAATACTACCTGGAGTCAAGAATAGATTAGAATCCCTTTCTGCAAAGATAAAAGAAGTAAAAAATAAGCAGAATGAAATAAAAAATGCTATAACTGAGCTGAAATCACGGATGGATGCAATGGCGGCAAGGATGGACGAGGCAAACAGAGACTCAGCGATATACAGGACAAACTTATAGAGAATAATGAAGCAGAAGAAAAGAGGGAGATTAAGGCAAAAAAGCATGATTTAAGAATCAGAGAAATCAGTGACTCATTAAAAAGGAACAACATCAGAACCATAGGGGTCCCAGAAGAGGAAGAGAGAGAAATAGGGGTAGAAAGGTTATGTGAGCAGATCATAGTGGAAAACTTTCCTAACCTGGGGAAAGACACAGACATTAAAGTCCAGGAAGCACAGAGAACTCCCATCAGATTCAGCAAAAACCGACCTTCAACAAGGCATATCATAGTCAAATTCACAAAATACTCAGGCAAGGAGATTTCATGAAAGCAGCAAAGAAAAAAAAATGTCCTTAACCTACAAGGAAAGACAGATCAGGTTTGCAGCAGACCTATCCACAGAAACTTGGCAGGCCAGAAAGGAGTGGTGGGATATATTCAATGTGCTGAATCAGAAAAATATGCAGCCAAGAATTCTTTATCCAGCAAGGCTGTCATTCAAAATAGAAGGAGAGATAAAAAGTTTCCCAGACAAACAAAAATTAAAGGAGTTTGTGACCACTGAACCAGCCCTGCAAGAAATTTTAAGGGGCACTCTTGGAGGGGAGAGAAGATGAAAATGAAAACCAAATAAATAAAAACCAAAAGCAACAAAAACTAGAAATGACCAGAAAATACCACCAGAAGCTTCAGCTCTATGAGCATCTTAATAGCAATAAATTAATATCTTTCAGTACTCACTCTAAACATCAATGAACTAAATGCTCCAATCAAAAGACATAGGGTAACAGAATGGATAAGAAAACAAGGTCCATCTATATGCTGTTTACAAGAGACCCACTTTAGACCTAAAGACACCTTCAGATTGAAAACAAGGGTATGGAGAACCATCTATCATGCCAATGGTCAACAAAAGAAAGCCGGAGTAGCCATACTTATATCAGACAATCTAGACTTTAAAATAAAGATTGTATCAAGAGATGCAGAAGGGCATTATATCATAATTAAGGGGTCTGTCCACCAAGAAGACCTAACAATTGTAAACATTTATGCACCAAATGTGAGAACACCCAAATATATAAATCAATTAACCACAAACATAAAGAAACTCATCGATAGTAATACCATAATAGTAGTGGACTTCAACACCCCACTCACAACAATGGACATATCATCTAATCAAAAAATCAACAAGGAAACAATGGCTTTGAATGACACACTGGACCAGATGGACTTAACAGATATATTCAGAACATTTCATCCTAAAACAGCAGAATATGCAGTCTTCTCCAGTGCACATGGAACCTTCTCCAGAATAGACCATATACTGGGACACAAATGAGCCCTAAGTAAGTACAAAAAGATTGAGATCACACCGTGCATATTTTCAGACCACAATACTATGAAACTCGAAATCAACCACAAGAAAAAATTTGGAAAGGTAACAAATACTTGGAGACTGAAGAACATCCTACTAAAGAATGAATGGGCTAACCAAGCAGTTAAAGAGGAAATTAAAAAGTTCATGGAAGCCATGAAAATGATAACACCACAACCCAAAACCTCTGGGATGCAACAAAGGCAGTCATAAGAGGAAAGTATATAGCAATCCAGGCCTTCCTAAAGAAGGAAGAAAGATCTCAGATGCACAACCTAACCTTATGCCTTAAGGAGCTGGAAAAAGAACAGCAAGTAAAACCCAAAACCAGCAGAAGACAGGAAATAACAAAGATTAGAGCAGAAATTAATGCTATTGAAACCAAAAAAACAGTAGAACAGATCAATGAAACCAGAAGCTGGTTCTTTGAAAGAATTAACAAAATTGAGAAACCACTAGCCAGTTTGATCAAGAAGAAAAAGGAAAGGACCCAAATAAATAAAATCAAGAATGAAAGAGGAGAGATCACAACCAACACAGCAGAAATAAAAACCATAATAACAGAATATTATGAGCAATTATACACCAATAAAATGGGCAATCTGGAAGAAATGGACAAATTCCTAGAAAGATATACACTACCAAAACTGAAACAGGAAGAAATGGAAAATTTGAACAGACCCATAACCAGTAAGGAAATAGAATTAGCAATCAAAAATCTGCCAAAAAACAAGAGTGCAGGGCCAGATGGCTTACCAGGGGAATTCTACCAAACATTTAAGGAAGAGTTAACACCCATTCTCTTGGAGCTGTTCGAAAATAATAGAAATGGAAGGAAAAGTTCCAAACTCTTTCTATGAAGCCAGCATTACCTTGATTCCAAAACCAGAGACCCCACTAAAGAGGAGAACTACAGACCAATTTCCCTGATGAACATGGATGCAAAAATCCTCAACAAGATATTAGCCAACCGGCCCCAACAATACATTAAAAAAATTATTCACCACGACCAAGTGGGATTTATACCTGGGATGCAGGTCTGGTTCAATATCCACAAAACAATTAACGTGATCCATAGCATCAATAAAAGAAAGGACAAGAACCATCTGATCTTCTCAATAGATGCAGAGAAAGCATTTGACAAAATACAGCATCCTTTCTTGATAAAAACCCTCAAGAAAGAAGGGATAGGAGGAGCATACCTCGAGATGATAAAAGCCATATACAAGCGACCCAACGCTAATATCATCCTCAATGGGGAAAAACTGACAGCTTTCCCCATTAGTTCCTGACTTTCCCCTTAGTTCCTGACTCCCTAAGGTCAGGAACAAGACGGGGATGTCCACTCTCACCACTGTTATTCAACACAGTATTGGAAGTCTTAGACTCTGCAGTCAGACAACACAAAGAAATAAAAGGCATCCACATCGGCCAGGAGGAGGTCAAACTTTCACTCTTTGCAGATGACATGATACTCTGTATGGAAAACCCAAAAGGTTCCACCAAAAAACTGCTAGAACTGATTCATGAATTCAGCAAAGTTGCAGGATATAAAATCAATGCACAGAAATCTGTTGCATTCCTATACAACAACAGTGAAGCAACAGAAAGAGAAATCAAGGAATCGATCCCATTTACAGTTGCACCAAAAACCATAAAATACCTAGGAATAAATCTAACCAAAGAGGTGAAAAATCTATACACTGAAAACTATAGAAAGCTTATGAAAGAAATTGAAGAAGACACAAAGAAATGGAAAAAGATTCCATGCTCCTGGATAGGAAGAACAAATATTGTTAAAATGTTGATACTACCCAAAGCAATCTACACATTCAATGCGATCTCTATCAAAGTAACACCAGCATTCTTCACACAGCTAGAACAAATAATCCCAAAATTTGTATGGAACCAGAAAAGACCCTGAATAGCCAAAGCAATCTTGAAAAAGAAAACCAAAGCAGGAGGCATCACAGTCCCAGACTTCAAGCTATACTACAAAGCTGTAATCATCAAGACAGTATGGTACTGGCACTAGAACAGACACTCAGATCAATGGAACAGAATAGAGAACCCAGAAATGGACCCACAAATGTATGGTCAACTAATCTTTGACGAATCAGGAAAGAATATCCAATGGAATAAAGACAGTCTCTTCAGCAAGTGGTGCTGGCAAAACTGGACAGCGACATGCAGAAGAAGGAACCTGGACCACTTTCTTATACCATACACAAAAGTAAACTCAAAGTGGATGAAAGACCTCAATGTAAGACAGGAAGCCATAAAAATCCTTGAGAAGAAAGCAGGCAAAAACCTCTTTGATCTTGTCTGCAGCAACTTCTTTCTCAACACGTCTCCAGAGGCAAGGGAAACAAAAGTAAAAATGAACTACTGGGACCTCATCAAAATAAAAAGCTTCTGCGCAGTGAAGGAAACAATCAGCAAAACTAAAAGGCAACTGACAGAATGGGAGAAGATATTTGCAAACGACATATCATATGAAGGGTTAGTATCCAAAATCTACAAAGAACTTATCAAACTCAACACCCCAAAAGCAAATAATCCCATGAAGAAATGGGCAAAAGACATGAATAGACACTTCTCCAAAGACATCCAGATGGCCAACCGACACATGAAAAAATGCTCAACATCACTCATCATCAGGGAAATACAACTCAAAACCACAATGAGATATTACCTTACTCCTGTCAGAATCGCTAACACGAGCAACTCAGGGAACAACTGATGTTATCGAGGATGCGGAGAATGAGGATCTCTTTTGCATTGTTCGTGGGAATGCAAGCTGGTGCAGCCACTCTAGAAAACAGTATGGAGGTTCCTCAAAAAACTAAAAATAGAACTACCCTATGACCCAGCAATTGCATTACTAGGCATTTATCCAAGGGATACAGATGTGCTGTTTTGAAGGACACATGCACCCCCATGTTTATAGCAGCACTATCAACAATAGCCAAAGTATGGGGGCGCCTGGGTGGCTCGGTCGGTTAAGCGTCTGACTTCGGCTCAGGTCATGATCTCATGGTCCGTGAGTTCCAGCCCCACGTCGGGCTCTGTGCTGACAGCTCAGAGCATGGAGCCTGTTTCAGATTCTGTGTCTCCCTCTCTCTCTGCCCCTCCCCTGTTCATGCTCTGTCTCTCTCTGTCTCAAAAATAAATAAACGTTTACAAAAAAAACAATAGCCAAAGTATGGAAAGAGCCCAAATGTCCATGGATGGATGAATGGATAAAGAAGTTGTGGTATATATATACAATGGAGTATTACTCAGCAATCAAAAAGAATGAAATCTTGCCATTTGCAACTACGTGGATGGAACTGGAGGGTATTATGCTAAGTGAAATTAGTCAGAGAAAGACAAAAATCATATGACTTCACTCATATGAGGACTTTAAGAGACAAAACAGATGAACATAAGGGAAGGGAAACAAAAATAATATAAAAACAGGGAGGGGGACAAAACAAAAGAGACTCATAAATATGGAGAACAAACTGAGGGTTTCTGGAGGGGTTGTGGGAGGGGGAATGGGCTAAGTGGGTAAGGGGCATTAATGAATATACTCCTGAAATCATTGCTTCACTATATACTAACTAATTTGGATGTAGATTTTAAAAAATAAAAAATAAAGTTAAAAAAAAAGAACCCTGGGTATATTAGGAATGGAGGGAATCTACCAAAAATAATTACGACAAACATCATACTCAATCGTGAAGCACTTAATGTTTGCCCCCCAGATTAGGAATAAGGTAAGGATGTTCCCACTCACCGCTTCTGTTCAATTCTCTACTAGAAGTTCTAGCCAGGGCAAGCAGATGAGCAGCAGAAATAGAAGGCATCCATATTGATAAGGAAGAGATAAAATAGTCTGAATTCTCAGAAGACTATGATCATCTTCCGAGAAAATCTGAAGAAATCTACACAAAAGGTACTGACAGAACCATGGTAAGTTTCAGGATCTAAGGGCAAGTACAAAATCACCTGTATTTTCCTACACTAGCTCTGAATGATTGGATATCGAACTTGTTTTTAATGTTTATTTTTATTTTTATTTTTTTGACAGAAAGAGAGAGTGTGAGCAGGGGAGGCACAGAGAGAGAGGGAGACACAGAATCTGAAGCAGGCTCCAGACTCTGAGCTGTCAGCACAGAGCCTGATGCAGGGCTTGAACTCACGAAATATGAGATCATGACCTGGGCTGAAGTCAGACACTTAACCGACTGAGCCACCCAGGCGCCTCTGGATATTGAAATTTTAAAAAACTACCAGCTATATTAACAAAAATATGGCTTTGGGATGAATCTAGAAAAAGATGTATAATATCTGTAAAACATTTCTAAGAAAATCAAAGGAGACTTTAATTAAATGGAGTTGTAGGCCATGTATTTATGACTTTATTAAAGTTTGGATGTAATGAATGGTGCACGGATTTCAGAAACACATACATAGAATATTAGAATATTATAGAATATATATATATTATTCTATATATATATAGAGAATATATTATATATATATTATATATATGTATATATATATAATATATATATATATACATATATATAATATATATATATATACAACCTTTCATCAGAAATCAGAATCCTGCTTGATGCTGGTTCCCCCATCTCCTCTTTTGCACCAGCAATGCCATCTTTTCCCCTCCAGACTCCTCCTTCTGCCCCTTCCTCCAATTTTGATTAATTTTTCATGAGGTTTGTTTGGACAGTTTGTTTCACTATGCTTTCATACTCTACCCTAAAGATGTCATCTTCTCTGAATATCAAAGAGTTTTGCTAAATGCAAACGCTTCTGTCTAAAGGAGCTCACAGGGCCAGCTGTTAAAATATGAATTGTTTCTCTCCACTACAGGCAAAGAAGAATGATAAACAGTACAAGATTTGGAAACTTCTGTACACAGATTATAAGATCTCCTACGCTTTGAAGGGGTTGAATGTTTTTATTTCAAAGAAGTTGCACTGTTAATACACTTGGGAGGCTCATTTAAGTGGTAACTTAATGAGCTAAGGTGCTGATTAAGATAGATGTGTTTGTTGCTGCTTCACTAATGGGTAGCAAACAGAAAATGGTATATTTATGTGTATGTGTGACTTAAGTATGGGCTATATATGTATACGCATGTGTGTGTGTGTAATGTATTAAGTGCTTTGCCAAGTGATACACATCGAGTACCTCATACATCCTCACAATTAGGAGGTCTCTACTGTTATTTCCTCCATTTTACAGATAAGGAATTGAGGCTTAGAGAGGTGAGATGCCTCCCCCAAAGTTGAATAGTTAGTGATAGAACCCATCTCCAGCAGCATCCTTGCTCTTAACCTGGTGATCTATCGCCACCGAAGGACACATACTAAAATGCTAGCAGTGGGTATATCTGCGGGTAGGACAACAGTTGATTAAAAGGTCCCTTTCCAGATTTGCTAAATTTCCTACAATGGGCATATATTACGTCTGTAATAGGAAGGCTGCTCCCCCAGCACCAATAAATGTTATAAAGAGACAACCATACCAGTTTCACAGCTGACTGAAAATGCAGTGCTGTTATGAAAAAAGTCAACATTAAACTAGAATAATATAATATTAATGCCTGCTGTTCTGTATAATGCTTTATAAAATACAAATTATGTTCACATGCATTATCTCATTTAATCCTTGCAATAACTCTGTGGGTTGTAGAGGGTAAATATAATGAAATATAATTATATGCTCCCCTCCTCCACCTCCCCCCCACCCCCCACTTTTGTTTATCAAACAAAGGTCAGAGAATAAATTGGCTCTTTACTCTCAGAAAGTCATGGAATGGCCTAACTGGGCTGGAAGCTCCCTGAGAACCAGGAGCATGTCTGAAATGTCCACATGGCTGTATCTCCAGCCCCTGGAGTATGACACACAGAGCATATCACACAGTAGGTGCTGAACAGATATTTGTTGATGAATGAATGAAATTCAGTGCCTCACTCTTACATATGTCTTCTACCCATTGAACTCTGTCTCTGGTCAACTGAAGTGTAATCTTTCTACTGCAGTCTTTTTATTGCAGTCAGGCCTTTAGGGATCCATCATTGTCATCACCACCCTTTAAAGTGGTTGCAAGTAAAAACCAAAGGGCTTCAGAGAACTGTTTTAAGTTGTATGTATGTGTGTGTGGAGGGGGTAAAATATGCATGACATAAAATTCACCATTCTGATCATTGTAAAGTGAACAATCCAGTGACATTTAGTACATTCACACTGTTATGCAACCAACACCACTATCTAATTCCATGACAGTGCCACGCCCCGAAAAGAAAACCCATGCCCCATCAAGCAGTCACTCCCCATTCCCCCTTTCCTCCAGCCCCTGTCCCTGTGGAGTTGCCAGTTCTGGGTGTTTCATATAAATAGACTCATATAGTATGTGACATTTTGTGGCTTCTTCCACTTACCATAATGTTGTCAGGTTTCGTCCATGTGATGGCATATACCAGTGCTTCATTCCTTTTTATGGCTGAATAATAGTCCATTGCATGTCTGTGTCATTTAAGCACTTTTTTAAAGAATTCTTTTTTTTTTTAATGTTTATTTTTGAGAGAGAGACAGAACCCCATGAACCATTCAAATCCATGAACCGTGAGATCATGACCCGAGCTGAAGTCGGATGCTTAACTGATGACCCAGTCACTCTATTCTTTCTTTATTTCTTTTTTAAGATTTATTTATTTGAGAGAGAGAAAGAGAGAAAGAAAGCACAGCAAGGGGGAGGGGCAGAGAGAGAGAGGGAGACACAGAATCCGAAGCAGGCTCCAGGCTCTGAGCTGTCAGTGCAGAGCCCAACATGGGGCTCAAATCCATGAACTCTGAGATCGTGACCTGAGCCCTTAACCAACTGAGCCACCCAGGCACCCCTAAGCATTTTTTTAAAGGTAAAAAGTGGCGCTGGTAGAACAGAAGCCTGGGCTGGAGGAGAGGGAGCTAAAGCGTCTAACTTGGACTTGGTTTATGAAGAATTTCTTTAGGAAGTTGCCAAGAAGGTATTCTCCAGGTTTGTGGAGTACACAGTCCAAGGAAACCATTGAGGAGGGAGGTAAGAGATTCTGGGCTGAGATCAAGTGAGGATCTTCCTGAAGATCAGAGCAGTTAAAACAAGAAGGCACTATAGAGGGGAGCTGTGTGAGTTGGAATCTCTGACCTTCAGAATGAGAAGGGTCCTCTCTTCATCCCAGATGAATATTTGTGGCACATTTACCGCCCAAAAGTACTGGACAAGGCTGGGTGATGTTTCAAAATCATTCTCGCACTGTAATTCTCGGACCATGAGAAGGAAAACTCAAAGAATAGAAAAGTAAATCATGGAGGGTTTATGAAGATACAAAACTGACCATTTAGGTAACTGTATAAGCAGCCTAAAATTATGTAAATTTGCTATAAAGTTAGAAAGGGGCAGGTGACATTTTGACAGAAAAACAAATTAATGAATGGAATAAAGCAGCAATTGATGGCCTTGATTATAATTTATAGTGCAAAGAAAAAGGTCAGCTCATCTTCTGGATTTTATTTGGATTAGAGATAATTATGTTTAGGTAGAAAGAAATGAAACTCCTAATTGCAAGCTAATGTCAGTTCTTTAGAGACCATCTTGTGCCTCCCCACAAAAGAGAAAAGAAAGTACAGTTATTATTTCCTTAATTTCAAACTCAAGTTGAATATAAATAACCTGGAAGAGAAAATTACCTATGAAGATTAAAAATATTGTAAATTCTCAAATCATTAGATGTAGATGCTTTAAGAAAAACACCCACCAGTGCTTTCAAACCAGTTTTAAGTCCTAATCCCTGCATGCTTAAATAAACATTACACACACAGATGCAGTGTGTGAAGCAGGCTCAGCTTTAAGAGAGGAAAGATTACGTTTCTGTGTTTACCCAAGAGCCAGCTAAAACACATTCCATTTGGCCCTGACACACAGAAATTAGAGTTTTAGAAACTGGAAAGGGAGCTTTATGTCTTTAAACACACAGACTGAAGGTGGTGTATATTTCACAGATATCATGAGAAGTTTCTCTCTTCCACCTTTTACTGAGCCATCAAAGAGGCGATTGTGTGAACAAAATAACACAGTAACATGTCACATTCCATATACATCGATTTATCAAGTCCAGGAAGAAGCCTTCACACTTTCTGGACTAGTGATCAGCACTGGACCAGCATAAAAATCTGAGAAACACAGAGAGTTCAAGGGAAACATGCATGAAAAATAAGCATCAAAAAGTCACTTGGGGGGCATACTTTTAGTTACCTAGGCTCCAAAAAATTAGTCCAGGGGCCTCATCATGACTGTCAGGGCTTCGAGCCATCTTGGCTTTCATGGGCCCCTTCCTACATTAAAAGCTAATACAAATTATATTGTATGGCTTTGTTGGTATAGAGATGAATATAATATAGGCCACATTTGTTAGTATGTATTTATTATTCTATGTCAGTTTTCTGTTCTCTGATTTTAAAAGAAATGAGAATTAACCATTTCACAGCTCTCTAGAAGTTTGGGGGGCCATATGTCTATGCCTGCTGCACCCAGGGGGTCCATCAGCCCTGAGTCATCAGTCAACAGATAGTTAGCCCATCTGATGAGCAGAGTTCTGGAATGGGCCCTGGGGGGACAGGAGGAAGTATGAGATGTACCTTACCATGTAGCTGGATTGAGAAAACTGTCACTCACAGAGGGGGAAGAAAAGAAGCTAAGAATCCATAGGAGATGGTGAGAGGTATGGTGTCTGGGAAGGGCAGGGGAGAGGATGGAGGGAGGAGTGTAGGGGTAGCAGATCAGGTAGGAGATTATTGTTGCATGCATATTGTTGTTCAAAGGGCCTGAGTGAGCTTGATGACAGTGAAAATGATAAGAAGGAAAGAGATAGAAGAGAAAGAACATCAAAAACAGGAAGGGTAGGAAGTCACCGATGATGCTGTGGTGTTAGATGGCATCTTATACCACAATTCTTAAAGGTTTTATGTCACATTAGTATGATTTCCTTGTATGCTGGCCTTCAATATTTCATTTAAAATGTTCTCTCTTTATTTCCTCTTCCCACAAAAGGACAGAGCCAGACTTAAAGGTATAATTATAACGTGACTTCCATTGAGCTATGTGGCCATCTTTCCACCTTGTTCTCAGTAGCCAGCTGGTTCGAACCCCCAACCCCCAAATAATTTGCATTTGTTAAAAAAAAAAAAAGAAAGTGTAATTTAAAGGCAGATTGGTTCAAATTCATGTTCTGGGCCTTTTCAATTATAGCAACCTGGTAAGAATGTCCTTGCCACCCACCGCACTCTGGGCAGTTCCCTAGTAACAGACAGCGAATAAATGACCTAGTTGAGGGGAAATTGAAATCAGCATTTGAATACTATTTTAAATGTGGTTTCAAAACCAAGTGCTCCTTCCTCTGAAACTGGCATCAGTCACAGTGGTAGCTTGTAGCACTTTGGAATAACCTTCCAGATATTTTTAGTGTTTTCTCTGTGAAAATACCAATGTTCCAAAAAAGGGAGACAAGAGTGGAAAACCCAGACCCAGGAGATGCTCTGAAATACACCACAATATGATCAATTATTCAGGGACCAATTTCCCAGGCCCTGTGCTAGGAAGTTCATATGCAATGAAGATGGTGCCCATCATCAGAGAATTCACAGTCAGCGGAGGGGAAAAGCAAGCAAACCAGGTGGTGGCAATGTGATGTAATACGCATGACTGCAGAGGTCTGCCCCGGTGCAACAGGACACAGAGGAAGGTTGCCTCATAGCTGGAGGGACAAGAAGAAAGTGACTCAGGAAGTCTTCCAGGAGAAGGTGATATTTAGGCAAAGATTGCTAGTTGCCTACCCAATATCCACTCCCTTCCTTCTTAAACTGATGCCAGTTTTTATTCAGTGTGGCAATATGCTGAGCTGAGAGATGACATTTCTCAGTCTCCCTGATGATCATGTGACTAAATTCTGACCAGTGAGATGTAAATGGACATTTTGATCAGTTTATCAGGAAGACTCCTCAAAAGAGAGGACAGCTGGAACTTGCCCTTTTTGCTTTCCCTCTTTTTTTATTCTCATCTGGAATTCAGATGCATTAGCAGGAACTCTAGCAGCCATATTGTGCCTTTAGGTGAACTCAAGAATAGGATCCAAGGACTAAAGCTGGCAGAGCAGAACAATATAAAGACTCTTGAGTCCCTAATGATCATGGTGCCCACCATAGAGTTCTGGACTACCCACTTCAGGATTATATAAAAAATATAAACCCATATATCTTAGCTATTATCATTTTGAGTTTTCTTAATCCTAACCTATATTGTGCCCACTGAGCTCAGTTTTGAAGGATTCATAGGAGTCAGCAAGGTAGAGAGTTTTCTAGAGAGAGAAAAAAACTTTGGCAGCACCAGAGGAGCATGAAGGCACATGGAACACAAAGGGACTTGTAGATAGTTCTGCTTGGCTGAAGTTCTAGGAGATGAAGTGAGGGAGTAGGGTAGCTAGTCTCTTTCAGGTTAGCTGGCTCTACTAATACAGATAGTCTTTTTGTCATAAATGTGCAGCCACACTAGAGGATTGCCATTTACTTACTGGCTCCAGAACACAGGTGGGGACCTTGGTTTTAGTGAGGTAGACAGAACACCCGTGCAGTAATAGGAGGAAAAGAAGGGGACAGAGTAGATGCCAATAAAGGTGTGTGCTCAGGACCTGCTGTCTGGGTGGGTGGATGGTATCTGTTTCTGCTGCGAGGAGGAGAGGGTAAGCCTGGAAGAGAAAGGATCTGAGGAAAGTAGAGGAACTGAAACAGTTGCTGCTCATTATGCCTTTGTGTCTTTGTTTACCTAACTTCCCCTAATTAAAATGATTTTATGGTTAAAACAAATTTTTTTTAATGATTTCCTGTTTCTTTCCACCTGATCTGGAACTTGTTTGATTCCCTCATCTCCAATCCCCACTGCAGAGACTCCCTGAATGCTGGGACAGGCTTCCCCTTCTCTGAACTCTTGCCTTGCAGCCATCATACACAACGTTGCTTGGTGTTGTGCTTAGCACTGTGCCTTGTGTATAATAGACAGTATGAGGTAGCTTTTAGCACTATTTCTTTTTTTTTTTTTTTAACGTTTATTTATTTTTGAGACAGAGAGAGACAGAGCATGAACAGGGGAGGGTCAGAGAGAGGGAGACACAGAATCTGAAACAGGCTCCAGGCTCTGAGCCGTCAGCACAGAGCCCGACGCGGGGCTCGAACCCACGGACAGTGAGATCGTGACCTGAGCCAAAGTCAGACGCTTAGCCGACTGAGCCACCCAGGCGCCCCTAGCACTATTTCTATAATACATAGTATGCAGCTAATAATCATTCTTTTTTAAAAAAAATTTTAACATTTATCTATTTTTGAGGGACAGAGCACAAGCGGAGGAGGGGCAGAGAGAGAGAGAGAGAGAGAGAGACACAAGATCTGAAACAGGCTCTAGGCTCTGAGCTGTCAGCACAGAGCATGACTTGGGGCTCAAATCCACCAACTGTGAGATCACGACCTGAGCCAAAGTCGGATGCTTAACCGACCGAGCCACCCAGGCGCCCAGTAATCACTCTTGATTATGGTGGATCCAGTCCCCAGGATCCCTGACCCAAGGTATCCATCAACTGGAAACTTCTTTCTATAGCACCCCCCACCCCCTTGCTTTCTCAATGACCATATCACCTCTGGATCATGGAAGGAATCCCGCTGCTCATTCTGGTTCTGGGCTAAGAGTCCTAAGGTCTGAGATGCAGAATGGAAGCTCCATTAGAGTAGGGAATGAGTCTGTCTTTAACTTCAGGGCTCATTTGTGTGAGGAACTTATAGGGGGCACTTAATGCATATTGATTTGTTGAATGAATGGAAGGAGGGAAAGAAGGAAGGGAAGTGGGGAGGGAGGAAGAATGGGTCTGAGGCAGCAGGACTTCTCTTTGGCAAGAGTTTCTTTTCCCTTTATTTCCACTTGGGTCACTGAAAGATACCTGTGCCCTCAAAAATTAGTACTTACACATTTTTCTTGAATCTTTACCTGTGCAACTTAACTCCTCATTTCTTTATTTTTGTTAATTTAGTTTTAACAGAACAGTAATAAAAAAACAAAGGAAGATCTTTGGGAAAAATAGAACTCTTAAAACCTTTCTGAAAAGAGTGCTGAACAGGCCAAGTGTGCGTTCAGCTCCTACCTGTGCTCAGGCAGGGACTAGCTACACAAAAGCAGGGTCTGTGTTCGTGCTCCACAAAGCACCTGATTCATGAGACAGCTTTGCAGGAATTTAATTAGTGAAGGAATGTGCAAAGCTTAAGCACTTCAGATGTCATTAAGCATTGGGGAGGGAAGAGGGAGGGGAGGAAAGCCCAACAGATGTTTGATTCAGCCTCGTTCCTGCGAAACAGATCGTTGCGCACGTCGTTTTTCTATTTGGGTAGCTCTTGGGTAAATCTTGTTAATGATATTTCATTCTTTCTGGAGTCTGGTTTAACATGTATCCAGTTTAAAGCGAATAAACATGCACCTTCTACCTCACGAAGGGAAATAGACTGGTTTAAAACAACAACAACAAAAAACACCTGGAGTTTCAGGATTGCTTTTGTGAAGCCATTATTTGAACACATCGTGGAGTGACTGCTGATCCGTGAGTTGAATGAACGTGAATCTTTAGTTTCAGAAAGTCAAGTTACGGTCAATCTGTGAAAGGAACTGCATGTTTTGGTTTCAGCGGTTGTACGTGTTTAACAGGACTTTACTCCTTTTAAATCGGATCACCATGCTGTGGGCAAGAGAGTGTTCTGTGAGGTTGTTAGCTATAAGCGGCCAGCCATCAGGGTGGCTCCATCCCGGGCTGGCCTCTGGGCCGAAGGACTGCCAGAGAGGACCTGTGCTGGACTCCAGTTTACTGCAATGGACAGCATTTGCTGCTTTTCCACCAAAACCGGAACGCCCATTTTGCACAAAGGAGCAGGCCACTAGATTTGATGGTGTCATAGAAACAAGAAACACAAGTCTCGAGGCCATCTGATTTATCTATCTACCAGCTCCTGTTTACAGCCTATTTGTCAGTGTCTATTTCAAGTTCTTTCTGCTGTTAACATCTCAGGATACTCAATTTTGGGTGATAAAATTAGAAAAGGAAGGAAAAGATGCATACCAACTAGACTTGCTTTGAATTCCATGTGTAGGCTCCACTGACTTCTGAGAAATTCTAAAGAGCTAGTTCCTAAAACTTTTTTTCCCTAGAAACGTTAGCATAATGGTGTTCTGCAACTGATTGCTGCCATGCCGAAATTGCACTCTTTCAAAGCATAATAGTAACCACTCATGAGATGAAAAAAGAAAATCAGCAAGCAGACTTCTTGTCCTGGGCTCCTTGATTTCTGGACTTCTGTGCTCCAAACCCATAGAAATTAACACTTAACTATCTGCCACTATTTTTGGGGTCACTTTATACTCTTTTCTAGTTTAACCATTTAGTATTTAGCAGTGTATTGTCATGTGGGGTAATTCATACCAAGAATAGAAAGGTTTTCTAATATTTAGATAGGACACAAAATGTTTGTTTTTAATGTTTCTTTATTTTTGAGACAGAGAGAGACAGAGTGTGAGTGGGAAAGGGGCAGAGAGAGAGGGAAAAATAGAATCCAAAGCAGGTTCCAGGCTCGCAGCTGTCAGCACAGAGCCTGATGTGGGGCTCAGACCCACATGACCCGAGCCAAAGTCGGGTGCTTAACCAACTGAGCCACCCAGGCACCCCTGACACACAATGTTTTTGACAGTTAGCTCTGTTTCTTCCATAGTCCTTCACTTCCAACTTTTTTTTTTTATTGTATTGATCATTTTTTAATTTACTCATTCAACCACCTATTCAACTATTTTGTTGAGGGCTGGGCTGAGGCTAGGTGCACAGGAGAAATCATAAAGAGTTGTCAGGATCAGGGTCACCATGTACTGTCACTGGGTCACTGTCGTGTTGGGTTTGCACTGATGGCAAAGCAGCCATTAGGGCTCTGCAGCAGTCTGAAACACCTCCAACTGAACGGAGGGAGCATTTTCCTAAATCTCACAAAGGCATTTCATGTGTTAGCAGCAAACCAGTCAGGATACATAGAACAGTTACTAAGCATAGTTTTTAGGTAATTCTGTTTCATATTTCTACACAAAGAGTTTTTAGCCTTCTCATTTTTATTTTATGCTTGTTTAGTTCCATATCCCGGAAACAAGAGAATACAACTATTATAGAATTTGTAGACAGTTCTGTTAGGTGATTAAGATAGTGCATCAAGGGAAATTATATTTGTTGCACACTGTTCACACTGCATGAAGATGGAAGAGTAACACCTCTCTCCCCCACCTACAGTAAGGATCAGAAAAAGCCAATTGTTAACATTACATGTGCAGTTTGCAGAGTGTTTCAAAAAAAAATAAAGCCAAAGCAGGTTTAAAACACATTATAGTTAAAGTCAATAGAGGCAAGTTTAAAACTTTAAAAAGAATATAGACTTCTGGGGTGCCTAGGTGGCTCAGTAGGTTAAGTGTCTGACTCTTGGTTTCAGCTCAGGCCATGATTTCACGGTTCATGGGTTCAATCCTTGCATCTGGCTCCACGCTGACAGCGTGGAGCCTGATTAGGATTCTCTCTCTCTCTCTCTCTCTCTCTCTCTCTCTCTCTCCCCCTCTCTCTCCTGTGCTCTCTTTCTCTCAAAATAAATAAATAAACTTAAAAAAAAAGGGTATGGACTTTCAAGAATAAAACTCTTGGCAAACTCTCTCAATAGATAGGTTTTTACACCAATATTTCCTAAAAAGTTGAAGAAAATTTAAGACAAAGACACCTTCCTGGAGAAAGTTTCAAGTATCAACAAATCAAGGGTTTTGCTTGTCTTTTTTTCCCCTTCAGTCTAAAAAAGATACTTAGCACCAATTTTTGTTTGCTTTTCCACAAACGTTTTCTAGGAGATACTGCAAAACCTCCAGCTCACCAACCACAGTATGTTTTAGGAATGGAACCTTATGGTTAGCAAAGGATTACTGTATTCAAATAGTAAATTCAGAGGGCCTCCCATACCATACTGGGTTTTGACTGTAATTTAGCGCTTCATCTAAACGATTTCAATTAATTGTTGGAATGTTATCTGGGAGGCAAATCCTGTGTCTGCAAGTATGCAAAGAAACATTTGGAATCACTCCACTGAAATAGGTTGGATCAGTTTGGACAACCTTAACCCAGCAGACTGGGAAAATTCCCACAGGTTCCCACAGGTCTGGTCCACCATTACTGCTTACCCCATGACCAAATGGCAAGCTGCCCTCTCAGGAGAACCAACACCAGATGGAGTCCTCACATCCCCTGCCTGTTGCCTCACTGATTTTTCTGTATAAAACTCTCACATCTCCCTAAGCTCTGTGGAACTCTTTTCTTTTTTTTAGGTTTATTTATTTTGAGAGGGGGAGGATGCCAGTGGGGAAGGGGCAGAGAGAGAGAGAGAGAGAGAGAGAGAGAGAGAATCCCAAACAGGCTCCGCACTGTCAGTGTCTAATGTGGGGCTTGAACTCATGAACCATGAGATCATGACCTGAGCCAAAGTCAAATGCTTAACTGACTGACCCACCCAGGTGCCCCAGCTCTGTTGAATTCTTTAAAAAAATTGTTTTTTAATTTATTTTGAGACAGAGAGATCACACAAGAGGGGCAGAGAGAGAGAGGGACAGAGAGAATCACAAGCAGGTTCCACACTGTTGGATGTGGGGCTCGAACCCACAAACCATTAGATCATGACCTGAGCCTAAATCAAGAGTTGGATGCTTAACCAATAGAGCCACCCAAGAGACCCTTGAATTCCTAATTCATTGCTCACTGACTTTCACTATGACTTGGCAGAGAAACCAGAGTTCAAAACTCCTTGAAGAAAATCATGGTCTCCCTTTCATAATTATAAAAGGCCTTTGTGCTGAGGTGTATTGGGCATCCTTTGGGAGCTTCCATTCAACCTGTTATACTTTAATACTACTGCCTCTGAATAGAGGGTCTAGTTTCTTTTAAACCTATTATTCTCCCTAATGGAAGTTACAAAAGCACTTATCTTGTCCTCCTCTGTCTTTTCTAGGTCTGACTCTAGAAATTTATGCACAGAAGCTGTAACCACCCTTCCATGAGAGGAGCTGGGGCTTATCTCATTCTCCATTAGGACCGTCAGGGCTGCCCCACCACTGACCAGCGTGACCTTTGACCTGGGCAAATGGCCTGCTCCGCTCGAGCCTCAGAGGACTGTGCACTTCAGCAAACCTTCCTCAGAGAAGGCCAGTCTCTAATTGAAGGGACCAGCTGGAGTGGTCAGTGCCATCTGAGCAGAGTACCATGAGGTCATCTCCATTTTTCCACACTAGGGTGCTCTCCAAACTTCTACCCCCATCTAAGGTGTGGGATCAACCAGATGTCTTAAAATGTTTTGTGTTTTTTGTCTCTGCAATTGTCCCAGTCTGTGGTCAAAAAGGTTCTTGGAGGGCTACCTGGCCAGCAGATCATAGCCACTGAACTGTAAGGTATTCTTTTCACAGGATCACATAAGACTGGGCCACCAGAATGGTACTGGCTTGCTGATTTGGGGTGACTCTCTCTGATGTTGGGCACAGAACAAAATTAGGGCTTTGAACTCTTGATGGTAGACTGCCCACTCTTTAAACCTGTTATTCTCTCTTGAACTACACTTGTGGGCCCCACTTGGTTCTCGCTTACCTATATATGCTGACCATGGTGCCATCTGGTATATAGCACCCACATAGGGGAGAGGTGGTTCTACTGTCTTTTATTCTCTGCAACCCCCTCTGCTGTGGGCACCCAGGACAGTCCCCCTACCTCTTCTGTGGGCTCTGTGCCACTGGTTGTAAAGGTCCCCAGGTGTGTCTGTTCTTTGGTCCAAGAGCTTTTGAAGCTGTTGCTCCATAGCCCAATAAGCCCTTCTGAGTGGTACACTCTTCTGCCTCCAATGTATGTGATGATGCCTTGATCTTGAGGGCAAGTCTTAGTGAGGGACCAATGTTCCTTAAAGGACTTGGACTGCTCTTCTCATTCAGCCATAGGCTTCTTGCCTCTCTTCCTCTTTGGTGATGGTATCCTGGGCTACATCAAAATCAAAAGAGATACATTCTAGAAATTCAGCGATCATAGCCTAAGAGGAATATCATACTATGCTTCCATTATAACATTCTAAAAGGAAAATTTTACCTGACCAGAAAATAAATCATTGCTCACATTTTTTCTGCATACTCTGGGTAAGACTTGCATGTTTGGTCATCATCAATGAAGCACAGAAACGACCTTTGAGAGAGCCAGTGAGGCAAGTATGGGGGCAGGCTATATGACATGACATCGTAAGTGACTCTGTGACTGACATTAAATAGTTGGTGGGAACTGCAGAGGCCAAAGATCTGTATCGTTTTGATACAAACTGGCTCTAAAGAGCTGTATCATTGTGGGTAATAGTGGTATTTCTCCCTCTTACTTGTGGTGAAAGATACAAAAACTCACCAGGACCTGCACATTTGACAGTAAAGAACATAATGAGATGGTTCCTGGACTTGAGCAGGAAAAGATGGCGTGTGGATATTACGAAGACTCTTCAGATATACTGACTGGACTGTAAAGAAATACGTAAGCGTCTTTTCTTTATCCGTTATTCAAAATCCTCTTCACTAAATTACTATACCCCATACAGGCCCATGGGTTTTGTGATATATTTTTGTAATCAAATTACTTATATAGACAAAGTTCCCAGAAAAAATATTTTTACCTGGGCCCCACATCATCTCAGGGCAGCCAGGCCTCTGGCTCCTGTGGTGGGGGCGGGGCCACAAGCTTGCTTCTAATCCCCTTTGTCGCTCAGTGTGCTGAGTCTTAGGACATCCTGCAGGGCCCCTGGAGATGAGAACTGAGCCCCGGCCCTGCAGAGCAGTGTGCTGCCCTGTGCTCTCTCGTATCGGTGGAGAGTGGCCTGCCCCCATACTCACAGGATTGGCCCTAGCTGATGGTCACAACTCATTGTATGGACTTGATCTGGGCTGGGGGGCTTTGAATTATTTGACAACTCATTCAACAGAGACACTTAGTTCTTGCTATGGACCAGGAAATGCGATCAGCACAGGACTTAACAAAGATGAGAAAGGCTTGCTTCACGTCCTCTAGGAGCTCCCAGGATAGTGGGAGACAGATCAATAAGCAGATGGGGCAACAAACCAGAAAGAGCTGTCAATGGACGTGTGGGGAGTACAGATGGAGCGCGGAGGGCTGTGGGTCCTGCACAGAGTGACACCTGAGGAGGCTTCATAGAAGTCTCTTAAACAAGTCTGTTTGGACTAAACTTTGAAAGATGTGCGGGTGGGGGTTGGGGGAACCTCCTGGCCAGAGGATGGGATAAGAGGAAGAAAATGGGCCATTAAGCCATCAGATGTAGGCAAGCAGCCAAACTGGGTGGAGGGAAGCTGTAAGTAGGTTCTGTGTGGCTGTCGTGCAGGGAGGGGCTCAGTAAGGACAAAACTGGAGAGGCACAAAGGGCCAAGATTGAGGGCACTTAATATACCACACAGAGGTATCTGGGCTTTACACCATGGACAGTGGAGAATGACTGATTGTACTGAGTTTCAGAGGCACAGATGGTATTTTGTTTTAGAAATCTGTCTGGAAGAGGTACAGATTATGGTTTGGGGAGAAACTGAGGGCAGGGGAGAATTAGGAGGATGCCACGGTGTGCGGTTCAGGAGAGACAGAGAGGCTAAACCTGCAGCTGCTGGGGAGGGCAGGCAGGCCAGTGGCTGGGAACCCCACACCCATTTGGATGACTTGTGTGGTGGCAAGTATTAGGACAGCATATGTTACAAATGATTCTGCTGCAAGAAAACCTGACTGACAGTGGGTTCTTTTTCTCCCCAACAAGTGCAGACCTGGAGGACAGCTGGCATTGGTGGAGAGGCTGAGCACTTTCAGGGCTGGCGTTTTTGCCCTGGGTATCACGTAAGCATTCAAGCAGCAAGAAAGGGGAAGGGGTCGCATGGGCAGTGACTGCCCCAGTTTCTTCCCATCCCAGCTTCCAGCTGCCTTCCCCCCTTCGCCAAGAGATGCAAGGCAGCAGGAAGCAGCCTCTGTAATATGGGGTGGCACGGGGAAGAGGCAAAGCAGGTCACCCCCGTCCGTGCCTCTTGCCCAGGTCAAACTCACCCCAGGCTTTGCTGATATCCTGTTGGCCCCATGCTCCGATTTGCTCCCCATAGAAGCTGAAATAGGAAGATGGAGGGGCGTGATGAGAGGTCTCATCCCCAGTTCAAGCAACAGAATCTATAAGCAAGGAGGCTGAGCTGGCTTCCTTGTGGGGCCTGCATGAGGAGACCAAAATGACAGCATATTAATAATATCCACAATTGATCAAGCAATTTTCATTGGCCATGTCAGGCACCACTGAGTGGCTTATCTTTTTCCTCAGCTAATCTCATATTTGATATAGATATTACCATCCCATGTTTAATAAAAAAAATTGAGGCTCAGGGTGCTTCCCTTGCCCAAGGCAACACCCAAATCTAGGCAACCCACCTGAATTTCCATATGTGGTCAGCCCCTTGGCAACAAGGGTACAACCTTGACCAGGGGAGGACCAGGGCTCAAAATTTATCATGAACTGTGGCTTCAAAGTTGGGGGAAATGCTACTGACCAGGCCAAGATCTTTCCTGATGAATAACTTTCCTTTTAGCTCACAGCCCAACATCTGTATGTAGGAAGCCCTCTGTGTAGTTTAAGGGCAGAATGTTTTTCCCTTTTCCTTTACCTGCACCATGTGACTGATTACCCGAACTGCGACCTGACCATTGGCTCCTTGGCCAGACTTGCACTAAGAGCGGTCCAGCCCCTGGGACGAAGTCTTGAACAACTCTTCCTTGGCTCCCACATCCATTGTCAGCTACCAGAGAATTGTTCTTGTTTGTTTTTCTGTTAAAGTCATCACATTAACATTCACTCCCAACACTACCTCTATAACATTTCGATATGCTTAAAACCAGTAGAAATGTTGTCGATAATAATTATAGGAAGGCTGGAATAATGAGTTCTTCTTGAAAGAAAACTATAAAAAGGGAGGCAAGAGATTTTTGCTCTCATTTTGGTAGGTCCTGAGTACTTTGGCAGACTGTTTGGTGGGATTAAATATAGCAAAGGTGGAGTACTGTGGCTTTGGAAGGAAAAGAAGGTGAGTGAGGCAGGGTCTCTTCCCTGGCAAAGCTGAAGAGCTCGTTTACACCAGCAGCTGTGTCTCCTGGGTTCTGACTGGAATCATCCCAGGCACCCAGGCATTGCTCAAATTGTACGCTGAATAATTGCCCTTAAAAAATAGCAGCTGAATGTCTTTTCAAAGGAGATTATGGAATCTGTTCTGGCCCTCTTTAAATAAAGGACATTTGCTTATCTCCAGAATTGTTTTATTGGCTCTTCTGGAGGTGGGCATGTGATTTAGTGACCTTGTAAATTCCTCTGCAGCCCCTGGATTCCATAGTTCTGTTTCCTCCATAGCGGGTGAAAAGCAGCTGTAGCAAACCTCTTTGCCTTCTTTCTACTTTTCTATGCTGTCATCCTCCTCAGCTTTAGAGTGTATTGGTTCCCATGGAAACGGCAATGTCCTTGCTGTGGACCGAACTTAATCACAGCCGAAAGGGTGAAATAAAGTACATTTTTATCTTGGATTGAAATTTGTATCATGATTCATGCAATGGAAGACAGAAAGAAGAAGAAGGAAAACAAAAGGAAAGAAGGATAAGGGGAGGGGGGAGGAAAGAAGGAGGAAGAAGGGAGACGGTGGGGGTTGAAAATGATTCTGTGTGCATCTGCCTGAAAAAAAACTGTTGGAGCAGAGGCTGGCTGTTCAAAGGTACTATGTCGCTTACTACGTGCCAGGCTGGGACTGTCCCAGCTCTTGCAAAGGCTCTGTAGAACCAGAGCTGCGGCTGGCCCTGCAGGCTGCTAGCCTGATGTGATCTGAGAGACACCTGTCCCAGAGTCTCTCCCCAAATGGCTGCTGTACCTGGACTTCCACCATGAGAGGTTAAGATCCTTAGGAACATTTTTTGGTCATGACACAGGTCCCACTAAATGAGGGAAAAATTTAAGCCGTGATCAACTCATGTTTTTAGATGATATTTTGCTATATCCCTTTCAAGCCCTAGCTATTATAATAGTTGAGGCACTGACACTTAGTAAACAATAAAAGTCACAAGTCTCCAGAGAGACTCCCAACCTGTTCTTGCAGGTCCTCCGTCCTGCTGACCTTGTCACCTACTTCCTGCCATCTGAGTACTGACCCTATACATCCACCTGGGAGCAGGCCCAGGTTTGTGGATTTTGAGAGCTTATAGGATTTTGCACCCTCTTTAAGAAAAAGGATGCATTATTACAAATAAAAAGTTAGGCACAAGGTCTTGAAAAGGGCCCATGCAAATGAAGAGCTTAATCTTCATTAGCTTCATGGTAATTCATCTCTGCATCTATTATCTAAATTAATCTTTAAAACAACACCATGAAGTACATAATTATCTCCTTTAATAGGTAAGAAAACTGAGCGTCTATGAGAGTCATCAAACTTTACTAAAAATTTACAAAAAATTTACTAAATTCATGGACACCGTTGTGATTCCTTGGGATTGGTAATTGGAATAGATCATCTGGGGGTGTCTCCACTAGTTTTTTGTTTTGTTGCATGAGCATCAGTTGTAACATGTTGAATCAATCTCACTTTTCCAAAATGTGACTTTCATTTCCCCTCTAAATCCAAGCCAGCTGATGGAATTGGATTTCAGCTGTGGTTGGAGGACTAGAGATGGTATCGTGTATCCCACTTGCAAATAATCGATCGGCTTCCTGCAATGCATTGCGTGCTCTCTCCACAGAACAGACACGGAAACTGAGACTGTCAATTGGATGGCTAGTTAATATCCACAGGAAATGTGCGTCTGGTGTTCCGGGACTGGAAATCAGGGCCCACCTGCAAAGCAACTGGATAGAGCAGTTTCTGGACGCCTCCTGTTTGCAATGAATTACAGGAATCCTCTCAGATTGACAATGGAACCAGCCTTCCTTTTCTTTCTTTTATTAGTATTAGCAGTATTGTCTAATCTTCCATTTTAAATCCAATCAACTCAAAATAGGTACATGCACAAATATCCTCACTTGCAGGTGTGAGGTGTAGCTCCTTTGGTATTGTCTTCAAAATGGTAGAAACTCAGGTCAGAAGAGCTGAATGCTCTCCCACCTCATCCTCCCCAGAAAACCATAGTGAGCACATCGGAGGAGGGTAATTTAGCAGCATGTCTTCCAGCAGACCAGCTGCCACCCAAGAGAGAGCACGGGTGGTGAGAGGCAGGGCAGGGAGCCATCCAGGACAAAGTCACAGAGAATAGGATGGGAAGAGGAGATGCCCTCCCCCAACGAGGGAGCCTGGGTGTGAGAGAGAGTTGGGACCTCTGACCTGAATCTGGATTTACATATTGTGGGAAGTATTTGCATCTGAGGCACAAACCTCCAATCCAAATCTTTCCCAAGGGCTTTTGTATACAAAGTGCCGTTCTTGGACCCATAAAATAGCACAAGTTTATTTTGAAATTGCCAAGTGCCGGGTACTAAACTAGATATTTTTATATCCATGATTAAATTTAATTGACCATCTAATTTATTGTCACAACACCATGAAGAAGGAGCAGTGGTAAGTAACCCCTTTTTACAGATAAGAAAACTGAGGTCACCAAGCTAGTCAGTGGTGCAGTCAGAGTTCATATCTAGTTCTATTTGACTCTAGAATAGTGCTCCAGACCTTAATGGCATTTGTGTAGGGCTAACCATGTACCAATCCCCGTGCTTGTAATTTACAGTCTCTCTCTCTCTTTTTAATGTTTATTTATTTTAGAGAGAGTGTGTGTGTGTGTGTGTGTGATCAGGGGAGGGGCAGAGAGACATGGAGACACAGAATCCAAAGCAGGCTCCAGGCTCTGAGCTGTCAGCACAGAGCCTGATTTGGGGCTCGAACCTACGAACCGTGAGATCATGACTTGAGCCAAAGTCAGATGCTCAACAGACTGAGGCACCCAGGTGCCCTGTTACACAGTCTCTTTTTTGATCTCCACACTGGTCTGTAGGGTATTTTATTCCTGTCTTCAATTACTTATAATTTAGTCTAGAGACAGGAGTGAGGTAAGTGGGAAAGAGATATGTATTTTTAAAACTCTAATACAAATCAGTAAAATAATAAGTGCAAAGGAAAGATGAAGAATTTAACCAAGTCCATGGTTCTGGATTGTATTTATAAGGATAGTTTGCATTTTCAACCCATTAAGTTGAAGAAACAGGGGATTCCTCATGGAAGCATCCATATGAACAAAGGCAGGGGCATATTTAGGAGACGGAATGTGTAGGGACTATGGTTTGACTGAAGCATAGGTTATGTGTAAAGGATATTTGGCTGGGGAGGTGGGTTGGTAATGACCACCAGGTTGAAAATCCTCAATCTGGCAGACAGAGGGAGAAAGATGATCAGGTTGGAGCTAAACTTTAAAAAAAGAAGTTGCCACACCATTTGTAGACCGGACCAGTGCGGTAGTTTGAACAAGCGGTAGCAAAGGTCTGAACTTGAACTTGGGTGGGAATAGGGAGGAGGTAAGGGAGGGTCATGCAAAAGACATGTCTGAAACATTGGATCTTGCATTCTTACCTATGGGGAAAAGACTCACACCAGAACCCTATTCACTCTGCCACGAGTCTTTAATTGTGCCAGGATCCCCATGGAGAGCCAGAAAGTGTCTCTGGGGGAGATTGTTTCTTCAAAGACATTGACTCCCTGGAGCGCCTGAAGCCTGCACAATACCACAGGGTGGCCCATCTGCTGTATTCACTATACACTGTTTTTCCTGCATCTGTGAGCCTGGAAGCTCAAGGTAGGGAAGAGAATGGGAGAGCAAAGAGCTTAAGAAATGGTTAGTGGGGCTGGCAGAAATGTTGGCTGTCATAGGACACAAAATCTATATTTTGTAAGCATAATTATTTTACAGATTTCTATATTTTCTTTGTTGTTTTCCCATTCATTCTCCTTTTGTGTTTTCTGTGGTCGTGCTTTCTCAAATGAAGTTCCTACTGATAATACCGCCTGTTTCAGCTACACTGGAAGGAAATAAGAAAAAGGGATTCTTTTGCACTTGGATCTGTATGTTAATGGTGCAAGAGCAGGAAGGCTCAGGACAGGCTATGGGGCAGTCGGCGCCCCTAACTCCCGTGCTGTTCCAGGGTCAACTATAGTTGGTTTACAAGTCTGCTTTCTGAACCAGACCACGGACTCCTTGAATATAAAACTGAGTCTTCTTCACATTGGTATCCCTGTGTCCAGTAGTCACTTGTGAGCGCTCAAGAAATGTTTGAAGAATGAATGAACCCTGAAAACTGTCCCATGTGATGCTGTGTCTGCACGGTCCCAGCTTTTCCCTGCTGCAGAGATGTGTTTATCATCTGCACAAGGAGAAATAGCATTGGTATAGAGGGGCATTATACTCACTGGGAAACAAATAAAGATGAAAAATATATTGATTGGTTAAGTGTAGGCTTCATTCAGAATCTCCAGGTTACAAGCTCCGAGCCCATTGATATTTCATGTTTATTTGTACATGGCAAAATCTAGCTTTCTGTTTTGAGAGAAAATGTTTCTCACAAAGCTTTATTAAAATGTTCAAATAGTCTCCCAGACATCAAATCGCTCTCACAACACAACTCTTTAGTGTAAACAATCAGAAATGCAAGGATTAAATTCCCCTTCAAGTGTATGAGGGCTTAAAAAGAAAGAGCAACCATGCTTGACCAAATAAGCTCTGAGCTTTATTGAACCTCTTTTTCGATGGAAGCTCAAGACTGTCAGTCAACCAGAGACACATCTGGGGCCCGCCATGCTGACTGCAAGGAACCAGAGAAAGGGATGCGCCAGGACCTTGTAAGCCAAATATTTTCTTCTCCTTTATAATAAGGAAAAAAGCTCGAGTAGATGCCATTAGCATACCAGCTGAGCAGAGGACTCATTTTTCTTTTTCAAACAACTAGACCTAAAAGGCCAGACCTCCTGGTTATCAGTGTATGATTCCCATTGACATGGGAAAGGGTGAGCAGTTATTTTGTGTGTTGTTGTTTTAAATACACCATAGTCTGGGAGTCTAAAATGGGGCACAGCAGGGAAGAAACAGCTACACCTGCTTTCTCAGAAATGCAACAGTGCATACACACGAAGGGCATGAGTTGTCACCATTATGTTGTTGTCACTGTTTCCCTTAAAGTGCACAATTGAAAGCAAACAATCGGGAAATCAGAAGACAACTTTTCTTGAGAATCTCCCCTTCTGAGGGTCTAGACTGCTCTTGCCTGTGTGCACAATAGATTCACTAACAAAGAAATTTTTGAAAGCACAGCACATATGCTCATATGTACATTTGGAAAACCACAGAGGGTTTTTCTACATTTTAGCTTACACTCAGAAGCTGAAGCTGTCATAAGGAAAGAGAAAAGGCTGCTTTCAAGCATGAATCATTTTTCACAGACTTCATTAAAATAAAATAAACTTCTTTGCTCGTTAGTGAAAGGCAGTGGGGGAGGGTGGGGACAGAAATTCTGATTCTCCCCCTTGTGCTGAAGATAAGGAAACATGGTTCCATTCTTGCCGTTTCCAAGAGGTGGAAGACAACACATCCATTCTAAAGATAAATCAAATAAAGCCTGAGGATGTCACTGGAGACAGACTAGCCCAGAGACTCGAATCAACGGCAGAAATGTGGAGAGAATTTAGGTTTTCGGATTCCAAGGCCATACTTTGTCCCCTAGGTTTAGGGGTGCTTCTAGAAAATGTCATCAAACTGGAAGGTGCAATAGTTAGACTTACACATTTTAAGGAAGATTCTCCTCTCAGACATCTGAAATATACCACAATATCAAGTCTCTAATTATAACTTGTCTTTCTCCCGACAAGTTTAACAATATATTTTAAATAGTTTGGGTGCCCCCTTTTAAATTTTGAAATATTTTTGACCCATCAAGAAATAATATAAAAACATCTGTGTATCTACCATCCAGTTTAAGAAATAAGATTTTCAAAATATAGTTGCAGCTCCCTTTGATATCGAGCCTCACACCAGTGACAATTCTCTGGAATTTGATATTTATCATTTGCATTTATTTAATAGACACAGATACTCTGAAAGGCACTGTTCTAAGTACTTTACAAATATTAACTCATTGTTAATCCTTATAACAACCCAATGAGTTGGATACCACAATCATCCTTTCCTAACAAATGACAAAACTGTGATACAGAGGAGCTAAGTAACTTGTCTAAAGTCACACAGCTACCAAAGTATGGAGCTAGGATACAAATCCGGGAGATGGGATCTAGAGTCTATGCTGTTATTAACAAACAAAACATACTACTACTTCAGCAGCATCGTGATGCCATTATTATACAGTATGTATGCTTTTGAGGTTTTTCCTCTTGCTAGAAGGTTCATCCACTTGGCTGCAGGTAATTCTAGCTCACCCATTTTCATTGCTGATTATCGCATTATGGTGTGAACACAGGGAATTATGCATTTTAATATCAATGAACATTTAAGTTTTCCAGAATGTTTTTCCATTACAAACACTGCTGTTATGAACATTTCTGGGCATGGTTTCTGTGCACACATGCTTTTTTGTTTTCCCCTTCGACAGGGTATGTGCCTAAGAGGAAAACTACTGGGTCAAAGGGTACATTAAACTTCAGGTATACCATGTACTGCCAGATTATTTTCCAAAGGGGTTGCACTAATTCACACCCTTTCAATAGATGAGTTTCCATTTTCCACATTATTGCCCAAACCAGGTATTTTCTGAAAACTATCTATTTGGGGATTAGGTATTTTAGACTTCTTACATTCTTGCCATCTTGTTTTAATTTGCATTTCCTTGATTACCGCTTAGGTAGTAGGGCCTTGTAAGCAGGCTCTTCTGAGCATTGCCTGTTCTTTTACTTATTTATTTATTTTTTCCAGTAATCTCTATGCCCAAACTCACGACCCTGAGATCAAGAGTCACATGCTCACTGACTGAGCCAGCCAGGCCCTCCTGCCTGTTCATGGTTTTTGTTTTTTGTTTTTGTTTTTTATCACTTTCCTCTTCAGCTGTTTTATTCTTATTAATTCATAGGAGTTCTTTGTGTATTCTGCCTAATAACCAATGTCTATAATATTCATTAGAAAATTTTTTCTCAAAGTGTTTTTTAATGGACATAATGGATATGGGTGCCAAAGAGACTAAAATACCTAGAAAAAGAATTTCTAGGTCATATGGTAGGTTTATGTTTAACTTTATCAGAAACTTCCAGACAGGTTTCCAAATTGGTTGTAATATTTTAAACTCCTGCCAGAAAGGTAGAAGCATTCTAGATGTTCCACATTCTTGTCAACATTTAGCATGGTCAGTCTTTTTTAATATATATTTTTTTAATATTTAAAAAAGAGAGAGAGAGAGAGAGAGAGAGACAGAATCCAAAGCAGGCTTCAGGCTCTGAGCTGTCAGCACAGAGCCCAACATGGGGTCCAAACCCATGAACCATAAGATCATGACCTGAGCCAAAGTCAGACACTTAACCAACTGAGCCACCCAGCACCCCTTATGGTCAGTCTTTTTTATGTCAGCCATTCTAGTGGGTGTGCAGTGATATCTCATTGTAGTTTCATTTGAATTGTCCTGGTCATTTATGGTGTTGAGCACTTTTCATTTGTTTCCTGGCCACTGTGCATCTACCTGGTGAAATGGCTGTTCAGATATTAGGTTATGTGTGTTTTTATTATTCACTCGTGGGAATTGTAGTTGTCTTTATATATCCTAGATACAAGTTCTTTGTAAGATATATGTATTGCAAAGATTTTATCCCAATGTGTAGCTTACCTACTCATTTTTTAACAACGTCTTTTGAAAGTTTCCATTACTCCATTTTATCAGTCTTTTTTTTTTTTTTTAATTGTCAGGTATTTCCAGAAGTTCTAAATCTTTCCTTATTTCTAAGTGTGTATATATTTTCCTGGAAACTTTGAAGTTTTAGCTTTTATGTTAAAGGTGTTACGGTGCTTTAGCATCTTGGTCAAAAGTCAACAAGTCATATAAACATAAGTCTATTTCTGGTCTCACTATTTGGCTCCATTAATCTATTTGTCTACCTTTGTAGGAATACCACAGTCTTAATTTCTTCAACTTATATTAAGTCTTGAAATCAAATAGCTTAAGTCTTCCACTTTTGTTCTTCTTTGTCAAGATTGTTTGGGCTACTCTAGGTCTTTTGCATTTCCACATAAATTTTAGAGTTTTTTTAATTTCTACAAAAATCTTGCTGAAATGTTGACTGGTATCGAATTGAATCTACAGATCAATTTGGTAAAAAGTAACATTTAACAATATTGAGATTTCTGATGCATGAACATGGTATACTTCTCCATCTAGTTAGGTCTGCTTTCATTTATCTCAGTAATGGTTTGTAGTTTTCATTGCAGAAGTCTTAAATATATTTCATAAAATTTGTCCCTAGGTATTTGTATTTTTAATGATATAGTAAATGGTGTTTTTAAAATGTCATTTTCGAGTTGTTTGTTGCTAGTATATAGAAATACAATTGAGTTTTATATAGTGACTTGCATATAGTAGACAGCTTCTTATAACCCCCAGTGATGATCCCCTCTTCCGGTATTCATATGGTTGTATCATCCCCTCACTCTATGTGTGGGCTGGACCTAGTATCTATTTCTAACACATAGAACACAGCAAAAAAGATGGGATTTAGGTTACAAAAAGACTGACTTTTGTGTTGCTAATTCTAGCTTGCTTTAATTTGCTTTCTTGCTCTCATGGAAATCAGCTGCTCTGCTGGGATGTGTTCAGTGGAGACGATTGTATGGTAAGGAACTGAGGGACGTCTCTAAACATTACCAGCAGAAAAATGGCAGCCTTCACAGTGCATGAGGAACTGAATCCTGCCAGCAACCATACAAGTGAGAGTGCAAGTGTGTCTCTTTCACCTAACTTGTGCCTCAACTTTTGACCCCAAGAAATCATGAAATACTAGATGTTTTTTGTTTTATGTTGCTAATTTTGAGGTAATGTTATGCAACAATAGATAATGAATATGCCACAAACTTGCTTAACTCACTTATTAGCTCTAATAATATTTTTTGCAGACTCTAAGGTTTTCTACATACAAAATTAAGTTTAATTAAAAGTTTCATTATGTACTTTCCAATCCATATTCTTTTTTTTTTTTTTTTTTTTTTTTTTGGTCTGTTTTGTTTTATTGCATTGACTAGGAACTGAAGTACAATGTTGAATAGAAGTGATGATATTGACTATCCTTGCTTTGTTCCCCATTTTAGGAGAAATGTATTCAACTAAGTGTGATGTTGGCTGTAGGTTCTTTGTAGATGTCTTCCATCAATTGAGGAAGTTCTCTCTGATCCTAGTTTTCTAAGGGTTTTCATCAAGAGCAGATAATGAATTGTTTCCAGTGTTTTCTCTGCATTTATTAATATGATCATATTATATTAATTTGATGATTTACATTAATTGATTTTAGAATGTTAAACCAACCATGCATTCCTGGCAGAAACCCAATTTCATCATAAAGTATCATCCTCTTTACACATTGCAGGATTAAATTTGCTAATATTTAGCTAGGGATATTTGCACTAATATTCATGAAAGATATTGTTTCTTCTTTTAATGTCTTTTACTGGTTTTGTTATCAGGGTTATGCTGACCTCATAAAGTGTTTTGGGAAGTGTTTTCTCCTCTCTATATCATAAAAACATAAATTTAAAAAACCAAACAGTAAAGCAATCTGGATCTAGTTTTCATTTGTTTTCAATTTATTAATTTAAGTTGAAGTTGTTAATATGCTTTTCATTACAAATTAAGTCTAATGGATATGTATAGGGCTGCTCAAATTTTCTATTTCTTCTTGTATGCATTTTGGTGACTTTTTTTCTTTCAAGGAATTTTTACATTTTGCATAAGTTGTCAAATGTTTTGGACAAATTTTTTCATAATATCCTCTTGATGTCATTTTAATGTTATATGATCTATAATGTTCTTTTATTCTCAATATTGGTAATTTGTTGTTTGGGTTTTTTTTTTCCCCAGTCGAGTTATGGGCTTATCAATTTTATTAATCTTTCAAGGAACTAACTTTCTATTTAATTGATTTTTCTCAATTATCAGCTTTTTATTTTGTTTCTGCCTTTATCTTTAGTAATTCATTCCTCCTGATTATTTCGAGTTTAATTTGCTTTTGTTTTTTAGTTTAGCTTCCTAAGTTGGTACTTTGATCATTATTTTTAATAGTTTACCCTTTTCAAATAAAAGTATGAACTACAAATTTCCTTTAAGCATGGCTACAATGCAGACTCTTGTATGCTGCATTTTTATTATCATTCAGTTAAAAATATTTTTCTGATTCTTCTTCACATTTTTTTCTACCCCAATTTATCTCTTTTCTCCTCCTAATGTTGTCCGATATTATAAGTCTTTTTTTTTTTTTTTTTTTTCCTTTCTGGGCTTTAGTTTGTATAGATTCTACTGCCTGTCTTCAAATTCACTATTTCAGCAGTGTCTAATCTATTAATAATAATATTAAATCAATAAATGATTTTGGATATTATATTTTTCAGTTCTATAATTCCCATCAACTCCTTTTTTTATAAATTTTCTTTCTCTATTGAAATTCCCTATTTATTCCTTTATTGTGTGTATGTTGTCTTTTAAATCCTTGGACATATTTATAAAGTATTTTTCCATGACTTCCATCATCCCAATAATTTCTGGGTCTGTTTCTATTGCTTGATTTTCTTTCTGGTTAAGGATGCCATTTCCTTTTGCATATCTTCAGTACATTAGATATTAGACATTGTGAATGTTACACTGTTGAATGCAAGAATTTGCCTTTTTTTTAAGGGTGCTCAACTGGGGAGGGCAGGTATTTAGTTACTTATGAATCTGCTTCATATTTTTAAAGCTTATCTTTAAACTGTGTTAGAATGGGTCTGGTGTAGCTAGGGCCACTTGAGCTCCTTTGCAGGATCTCTACCAAATGCCCTGTGGGTTCAGTGAGGTCTCTCTGTTCTGGCTGGTTTGGATATCAAATGCCTCCCAATCTTTGTGAGCGCCACTAGTTGTTCAGCTCATTAGTTGGTCCACTCGTATTACTTTCTTCCCGGGTCATCTTTTTTTGCCTGGCTTGTGGAGTCTTGCTCTATAAACAGCTCAGTATTTGGTCAAAGACCCAGAGAATCTCCTGTTTAGACTTCTTTTTCTGTCTAGCTCCCTCTTCTTTGTATACTGCTCTGTAAATTCTAGCTCACCTCAAAAGCCCTGAGTTCCAATGTCTATCTCCTGTATTCAGCAAGACTACTGTGCTGTTTGACCTTGCTCTCTATACCACAGTCTGCAAAGTGCCTCCAGGTAAATAGCCAAGTTGATCATGGGGTGATCATCTCATTTCGTTCTCTTCTCTCAGGGACTGTGGTCATATGTTATTTTTATTCAACATCTGAAAACAGTTATTAATATATTTAACCTAGTTTTATAGTTGTTTGCAATAAAAAGAGCTAATTACTTCATCATGGCCCAAGAGTTTTTACTTTTTAATCATAAATATGTTTTAAATGTTATTGAATGCAGTTTTTTCACCTATCAAGGTTATCTTGTGACTTTTCTTCAATTTGTTATGGTGGTGAATTACTTTAATAACTTTTCTAATGATAAAATGTCCTCATATGCCTAGGATAAACTCAACTTGATAATGATGTTTTATTTTTTTAATACTTGCTTGATTTGTTTTGCCAATGTTTTGTTTAGGATGTTTATTCAAGAATGAGATCAGCCTCTATACTTTCATCCTCATACTGTCTTGGATTTTGGTAATCAAGATTATGCTATTCTTTAAAAGACTCCCGGGGAGGGGGGGTGTTCATTTCCTTTTAGTGTTGTAATAATTTATTATAAACTCAGTGACTTAACACAACACAAATTTTTTATCCTACAGTTCTGGAGGTCACAAGTCTAAAATGAGTTTCACTGGGCCAACAGTAAGCTGTCAGTATGTCCATGCTCACTCCACAGGCTCCAGGAAAGAATCCGTTTTATTACCTTTTCTATCTTCTAGAGGCTACCTGCATTCCTTGACTCATGGTCTCCTTCCAGCCGGCAATCACATCACTCTGACCTCTGTTGTCAGTCACTTCTTCTTTCACTCTGGTTTTTCTACTTTTATTCACTTATAAGTACACTTTATATTGGATTCACATTGGAACTACATAATCCAGGATAATCTCTCGTGATCCTCAATTTAATCACACCTGCAAAGTTCCTTTGCCATGTGAGACAAATATTCATAGGTTCCAGTAGTTAGGACATGGATATCTTTGGTGGCGGGCATTATTCTGTCTACCACAAAAAAGAGAACATTCCCCAGTTTTCTTTTCTTTGAAAAATCTTATGGAAAATTTGGATGATCTATTCCTTGAATATTTGATAAAATTTATCTGTCAAATTATATGGGACATGTTTATGGATAACTTTTTAAAAGAAACGTAGCCAAAATGTATGTGTGCATGTGTATGTATGTTTTGTGTTTCTGTGTATGTTTCAAAATAACCATAAGAAAATTATTACTAAGAATATGATTATTACTTTTAAGTATTTCTAACCATAGGACATATCTTTCCATGGTATACATATATACCATCTTCCACCAAAATACAATGTTTTAAAATCTCTTTAAATAGTTTTTTTCTATGTAATTAAACCACCAACTAAAGATATAGTTGGGTTCTTTTGTCTTTTTATATTTCAGAATTCTTATAATTTTGATTTAATTTTGCCTTGTAGGGGCACCTGGGTGGCTCAGTTGGTTAAGCATCTGACTTCAGTTCAGGTCATGACCTCGAGGCTCCTGAGTTCAAGCCCTGCATTGGGCTCTGTGCTGACAGCTCAGAGCCTGGAGCCTGCTTTGGATTCTGTGTCTCCTTCTCTCTCTCTGCCCCTCCCCCATTCGCACTCTGTCTCTCTCTCTTTCAAACATAAAAAATAAAAACATTTAAAAAGTTAAAAAAATAATTTTGCCTTATAATTATGTAAACATTTGTATTGTCCCAATATCAATACTATAAAACAGGATTTATTCAGATAAGTCTAGCTTCCTGACCGGTCCCCTAACCTTATTTCCTTCTTCACCATGTAAGTAATCATTTTCATCAGTTTTTTTGGTTTATTATTCCAGGGTTCTATTTTTAATGTTAGCAATGATGTATATGTATGCATGTATGTATATTAGTTCGTAATTATAGAAGTATATGTGATTATGTGTATTTTTTTTTACATAAAAGATTGCATGGTAAACACAGTGCTCTAAATTTTACTTTTCTTACTTTTTTCTTACTAACACTATATTTTGGAGACCACTTCATCACTATAGGCAGAGAACTCCCTTAAGATTTTTTTATAACCTCATTGGACTCATTGTGTGCACGTACCATGTTTTTTTCTTTTCAAATAATTCCGTATCTTTGGACATTTGAGTTATCATAGTTTTGTTTTGTTTTGTTTTTTAACAACTGACAATCAGTTTATTAAAAAAGTTGATTTAAGCATCTTTGCTTTGATGGTGACTTCAGCCTCAACTCCTGGCTCAATACTGATGGAAGTAATCTGTTTAACAATATCAGAAAGACCGTGCAGATCAATGAGTCACTTGTGAATCCTTGTCTAAAAATGATTCCAGGTCTTAAAACCTTTACCACAAGGAGTTTTTCTTCTACTGATTCTTGGAGTCTTTAGGCATCCATACTGGTCCTTTCACTTTGAGATTCTTTTCCTTTGCACCTCTGATCAAGTCAGCACATACCTTCTCCAAAGATTTTACATTGTGTCTTGTTAGAGTAATTCTAATTCGATGAATCGCCACCTCTGGTGCCATGGGTGTCTTTCCGGGGTCTTTAAAAGTCATGACTGCAGTGCAAGTTCCTGGCTGACTTGTTCCTGGGGGAGAGTGAACAGCGGGGAGTCAGGAGCAGGAGCATGTCTTCAAAGCTCTGTTGTAGCTGTGGCCCCCGTCTGTCCTCAAAGTGGTGAGTTATTTTAGTTTTTGTCTAATAGTTACTCAACAAAAAACTTTAGGCATATGTTATTTTATATTTTTCTAGTGTATTTTTATTTCTTAATTTTTTTTGAAGTTTATTTATTTTGAGAGAGAGAGAGAGAGAGAGAGAGAATCCGAAGTAGGCCCCATACTGTCAGATCTCGCCAACTGCAAGATTATGACCTGAGCCAAAACCAAGAGTTGGATGCTTGACTGACTGAGCCACCCAGGCCCCTTGCTAGTGAATTTTTAGTATAGCTTCCTAGAAGTGGGACCACTTGTTCAAAGAGTTAGTACTTTCCTGTACATCCACAGAATCATCACAGAATATCTTGTCAAGTTTTTTGGATCATTGCCAGTATGATAGGTAAGAAATGGCTTTGCAGTATACTTGTTGAACATCTTTCCCTAGGTTTTTTACAGTTACTTTTTGTGTTTTATTTAAGATGGATAAAAGTATAGGGGTGCCTGCGTGGCTCAGTTGGTTAGGTGTCTGACTTCGGCTCAGGTCATGATCTCACGTTTTGTGAGTTTGAGCCCCACATCAGGCTCTGTGCTGACAGCCTGAAGCCTGCTTTGGATTCTGTGTCTCCCTGTCTCTCTGCTCCTCCCCTGTTCATGCTCTCTCTCTCTCTCTCTCTCAAAAAAAAAAAAAAAAAAAAAAAGATGGATAGAAGTATTATCTATACTTTTCTATAGGGCTAATGGCATTTTCCTTTAGTTTTTAGATATTAGATATCAACAACTTTTTGTGATATAGATTGCTAATATTTTTTAATTTGTCTTTTCCCCTCAAAATATCAAGTCTCATTCTTCTACCTAACTTCTTTTAATTTTTTAGTTGGACTTACTTTCTTTTGCCACCTACCAGTAATCATCAAGGCAACACTTCCATTAACTTTTAGTTCCCCTACTTAAACAGAGGCTCTTGAAAATTACTGTTTTATTATAAAATAATGTATACCTAGAGTAAAAAATACAGAGAGACATTCTTCTGCAATTCTGTTATCCAAACATAAATATTAATACTTTAAAGTATGTGTTTCTATTTTCAAAATATAGTTTTACAATGGTAGATACATGTCATTATATATTTGTCAAGACCCATAGAATGTACCATAATGTACCGTAGAATGTACCAAGAGTAAACCATAATGTACATTATGGACTTTGGCTGATAATGATGTATCAGTGTAGGCTCATAGATTATAACAAACATACCACTGTGGTTCAAGATGTTGAGTGGGGGAGGCTTTGTGTATGTGAGGGCAGGGGATATATGTGAACACTGTACTTTCAGCTCAGTTTTGCTGTGAAAATTGCTCTAAAAATAGCATATTAAATTTCAAAAATATACGTACGTTGTTTTATGTAATATTCATATACTGTTATGGCCAATCTGCCATTTTCATTTAATAATGCTTTATGTTGTATAGGATTCTATTTTATTGTTTTTTTCCACTTAGTTTTTATCTTTTACATTGCAATTGAACGTCCTTATAACCAAGTCCATGATATTGCCTAGTAAAAGTTCATAGAAATGAAATAATTTCTCAAAAGAAATGCACATTTTAAATGCTTGTGATATTTATCATCATCTCTCATAAGGGCATAATAGATATTTGTTAACTGAATGAGTGAAAACTGGTAGCTTTTTGTGAGGAGGGAGGAAGTGAAGAGTCAGGACAGCTGGCTTTCACTTATGAGGGCACCTGGTACTGAAGAGACAGTGGGAGAGTGAAATTGCAAACATTTTTCAAACCACACCCTACCATCCCATCTCCCAACGACACCTGGCTTTTCTCCAAGGGGGAGAATCTCAAATGTTAGGCAGCTGTGGAAATGCTTGTGTTATACCCCTCCCCCACTGAGCCTCACTGCCTTATGGGACTTGTGATTCTGTGACAGAGAATATAATGAAGAAGCAAGGCAAGTATATCTGACTTTTTGAGGCAGGAGATTCAACTAGAGAACTTCAGATTTTCAAAATGAGGGTCAAATTAGAAGGGGCTTGGTTATCTCTGAGCCTGCATGGGGCAGTAGAAGGAGCTGAGGTTTCAGGCAGAGCTATGTCTGGGCTCACTTCTTGGTTCTGCTACTAACCATCTTTGTGGACGTGGCCACCGGACTCTTTCTGGGTCTCAGTGATGTCAACTGTTCCAATCAGCTTGTGAGGACAGAGGGAGTATAGAAGTACCCCTTATCCACGGTTTCACTCTCTGCGGTTTCAGTTACCTTCAGTCAACTGTGGTCTGCAAATATTAAATGGAAAACTCCAGAAATAAACAATTCATATGTTTTAAATTTCATGCCATTCTAAGTAGCATGATGAAATCTCATACCATCCCACTGGGGATGTGAGTCGTACCTTTGTCCCACGTATCCACACCATACACACTACCTGCTCATTAGTCGCTTAGTGGTCATCTTGGTTATCAGACCACCCACCTGGGTATTGCAGTACTTGTGTTCAAATACCCCTTATTTTACTTAATAACCCCAAAGCACAAGAGTAGTAATGTTGGCAATTCATGGCCAAGGAGAAGCCATGAAGAGCTTTCTTTGAGTGAAGAGATGGCAGTTCTCAACTTTAGGAAGAAAAAGCAATCATATGCTTAGGTAGCTAAGATCTACAGTAAGAATGAATTGTGTGTGCTAGTTTTATTGTTGTTGATCTCTTATTATGCCTAGTTTATAAATTAAACTTTATCATAGGTATGTACGTATAGGAAAAAACATACTACATATAGGGTTTGGTGTTATCAGAGGTTTCAAGCATCCACTGGGGGTCCAGGAACATATCCCCCACAGATAGGTATGTGTGTCCGGGGCTTAGCACATCTGTTGCATAGTGAACATTCACTAAATATGTGATCCCTCCTCCTTTCTGTAACCAGAGTGCCCGATGATATGGACGAGCTGAGGTGTGATGTTCTTTTTCATGGTATACCCCATTTGCAGTTCCCTACATATAAAAACCCTGCTTAGGAGCAACCTGTCCACAGAATGACACAGTATCAGCCATCCTCTTTCATCTCTGCCACCAAACCCTTGATACTACTTTTGTGGGACTCTCTTCCCTGGCCTAATCCAAGCTCTCCCATTCAAGGCACCAAAGACGTGCTGCCCCTTCATGGATGGATATCAGCTGCCATCACTGCTCTCTGCACCTCCTACCTGCCAGTATCGCCAGACTCCCACACCCCCTCTGCCCAGGAGAGTACCGGCCCCACACCCTCTAAAAACTGAACCCAAATCCCTGTTCCTTTGTCCCTGGATCAGCTGGGCATTCAGTTGGTATTCCCAGTTTGAGCTCCAAGAGTGTTCTCTCGATCATGTGTCTACAAGTAGTGGGGAAGTTGATCCCACTGGCCCCTGCCTTATTTTGTGACACACAAGTTGACACAATAAGAAGCCGCTTTAACCATGAACTACCTGGCTCCTAGTTCCTGTTCTGCCACAGTCTAGCTGGGGCCCTTGAGCCTAGTCATTCCACCTCCCTGTGCCCCAGTTTCTGTATATGTAAAAAAGAAGAGGTCAGATTAAGTAATAATTCCTCTAGTTGCGCATTCATCATTTCCCTATGCTATTCTTTTATATGATGGGGAGAAAATAGTGGCATATGTGTGATCACAGTCTCAACTCTTGGGCTTCTAGTGTAGTAGAAACACAAATGCATCAAATCCCTTAGCCCTTGGGGTGACCCAGCAAAGCCTCAATTACTTGTCAATGACAGACCGAGGTTTCTTTCACATAACATGATGCGGTGATGGGAACAACAAGCAACTCAGCTTTCACACATTGCCCAGGATCGTCTCATTTCATCCTCATGACAAGCCTGTGAGGCTGGTTTTGTTCCATGTAATGCATAAGGAGAATGAGGCCTAGTGGGATTACATACCCCATAAGGTTACCTACTTAGTAAATGTGGTCTGACTTCAGAGCCCATGCTTTCTGCCTTGGTGTGTGCTACTCAGTGATTTCCAAGCTCTCTTTCATCTTTATGATCCTGAACAGACTTTTTGGGCACTAGCCTGGGAACCCTTTCTGGTGGTGTTTTGATGGGTGAGCATGTTTAGATGGCCTAACAATTGACTTTCACATGAAAGGTTTAAAAAAAAATACAGTCCAACTAAAATATAACCTGTGGGTATGGGTGTAAAAAAACCAACAAATCAAGCTTTGTTATGTTTAGCTGCACTCACAGCTACCATTTCTGCTCTCCCGCCTGCTTACTTTCTCAGCTCTCAACCATATCATCTCCATCACTCAGCCCCTCTTGACTCGTATAGCCATGGCGAAATACCCTCCCTGCATCCCCACCCACTCTGCATACACTGTCAGGCATCACAACTGAGCTGTTCTTCTTTAAAATTGCCTCCAAGGGGTGCCTGGGTGGCTCAGTTGGTGAAGCATCAGGCTCTAGATTTTGGCTCAGGTCATGATCTCACGGTGGTGAGATCGAGTCCCAAGTGGGGCTCTGTGCTGGGCGTGGAGCCTGATTAAGATTCTCTCTCTCCTTCTCCCCTCCCCCGCTCTCACTCTTACTTTCTCTCTCTCTCTCAAAAAAAATTACCTCCAAAACCTGTCCTGTCTTCCAAGGCTTCACTGCTGCCCCTCACACCTCCCCCATGGCAGCAGCTTTCCAGGTCCTGTGCTGTCCTTCCAGCTGGCCAGGGAGTGTGATTAGGGCGTATCAAATGGACAGCAAGAACCAGGTCAAGAGTAAGGGATAGGTTTCCTGAGACCTGAAGCCCTAGCAACCTCCAAGACTGTGCAGAGAGAGGTCAGTGCAAAAGTGATGCCAAATCCAGGGTGTCAGCAATGCAAGCAACTATCTCACCTTGAACAAAGACAAGGGGAACTTTCCAGAACTGCCTCAGAACAGAGGAAATGATGTTCTGACCATCCTGGAGAGAAGAAACGTGTTGGGAGGATTTGAGTAGCTCTCTGCCTCTGACATTGGTGCAAGCCAACCCCATCTCAGGAAAGATGCCCTTCTGGGCCCTTCTGGGCATGCTCATCCAACATAGATTTGGGGCTAGGAAAAAGGGCTGGGAACAATCAGAAAGGGGGATCTGAGGACTTTGCTATCCATCAAATCTAGAATCCGAGAAGCCTTACTCTCTTTCAGCTTCTGCCTTGAGCCCTGCAAGATTGCTTATTGCATGTCTTTTAATCCCTGCCCCCTTCCGAGAATGACTTTGAGAGCCTCTCTCTATTCCTTGCTATCAAACATAAGGAGCCCTTCACCTCCCAGCACTCGAACCAGTATTACAGCTCTTTGGGGCTGTGGGGTTTGTGGAGAATGGATTCCCAAACAGCTGCAGGGCAACTACAGCCTCTTAGCAGACTGCCTAGCACATAGAAAATTTGTTGAACTAAATTACTGAAACAAGGCAGGCAGAAGGATTGCATTTAAAACACCCTGGAGCATATGTTCCCATGAGGTGCTGGGACTGCAGGCTTCACGGAAACAGCAGCAGCCAACATCTCAACCTGGCAATCAGAAAAGAAGATGTTGAGGGGACCCAGAGGTCACAAAACAGAGATACATAGAAGTCCTATAGACTGAGGACTTGTGAGTCAGAATTAAGCCTTCTCAGACACGCCCCCAAATCCTAGCGATTCAGAACTGACAAATTCAAGGCTCCCACGTGACCATTCCCCACCCACCGCTTGCCCCAAACGTTAATTGTGCACAAGTCTCTGTCACGGAGCCCGTAAACGGCCTCAGGATCCTTCTCAACACAGTACTTCAGGAAGCCATTAAAATCAAAAGGTCGGCAGTTGGGATAAAACTTATCTGCCACTCTTATGTAACATGTCTCTCTCGTTCAAAGGTGAGGAAACTGAGCTAATGACGTTTACTGAATTCTCCATTCCCCTTGATTATTTAGTAAAAGAATTCAAAGTAGCACATAGAACTTTTTACTCCTTTCCCAGTGCTCTTTCTAGTAACTATCTCTGAACCTGGAAATGCCCATTTGCAATAATATTGTCTTGGAAACTTAAGAGATTTCCCAACACTTATGACTCACATGGTGTCTTATGAACGGCTATCTAGCCTTCACCTCAAAATAGTGGAAATGTAAGTCAGTGGTGACCATGGCAGGTTAGATGTGAACTTGGGCATAATTCTTTTTGTCTCCATTTCCCATGTTTTGCCTCTCTCATCATTTCTCTAGGGGAGTCTAGCAGCTGAACTCAAATGACCATATAAATGGCAAATGCCTATAAGAGATAAATGCTGAAGCAAAACAGTCATGTTTGGGGGCATTTTAGGATCGATTTCTGTTTCTCAAGCTTTTTGCTTTGTAGCAAGAGCATCTTTTGAGCGTATTTTGCTCTCTTTGATTGTTCATCTTCTCATAAGGGAAAAAAATCTTAATAAATCTTTTGTCTGTTTTGAATTCTATAGATTAAATTTTTACCATGCTAATATACTATAATGCTGAAAGAAGATAATTATGCGGTAAAATTAAGACATTCTGCAATTATATCTTGTAATATCATTAATTTCCAGATGCACACAAATTATATCTACCTCAAGAAGAATGGTAATTTCCTTTGTTTCACTCACAAAAGCAGGTAATAACAATCTTTCTCCTGCAATTATTTTAGACAAATTTTCCAATTTGTTATCTTAGACCTCTCAGAGCAGTAATGATACATTATCTCAAGTTTCCAGTTTTACTTTTATCATTGTATCACTAATGATCTTTTAGATTGAAAATATTTTCTTTTTGAAAAAGCATTGACACTTATTGTCATATCTTTCCAGCCTCTTCATAATCTTAGGAGAGAAATCATTAATGGTAATGAATGAACGGGCTTATTGAAAAAATTATGCCATAGATAACATGTCCCCATCTATGCTAACACGAGATCTATTTCATGCAAGACATATAGAGAAAAAATTAATGGCACAGAACAAAAGAGCTTAAAGAAGCATCCCATGAGTAGCTTATAAAGTTATTCCAATCTTTATTAGAATTTTGTATTCACACCAAATCAACAAATATTATTAAGCACTAATTCTATGCAAAACACTGTATCAGGGAGTAAAAATGTCAATGGGCCCTCTAAGAGTGCATAGACTGGCTGGGGAGATGAGAATGAAAGAAATCAGTATGGAAGAATGAGTAGCAATAGAAAGCAAGAGGTCCAGTAGTGATACAAGACTATTACCAGGTGAATCTTAGAGAAAGGAGTTCTGTGGGCTCAGAGGAAAGAAAGCACATGGGGTTTGGGGTTCCTAGAGCAGGAAAGAGATACATGGAACTAAATATAAGAGAAAAGACCCCATGGCCAAAGTAGAATTTGATCAAGTAAGCCTTCTCCATGAACTCATCTTTCATTGTCATCATCTTTCCACACCTCACCAAGACTCACCTCATCTGGCCTTGCTTTATTTCTCATTTCTGTTTTCTCTTTGCAATATCACTAACTCTCATGGATTCAATAACGTTATGTCTTAAATCTCAGTCTCCAGCAAATCTGTGTCTCTCCACTTGGACTTTGAATCCCACTATGCTTCCTGCTTGCACTGATACCTTTCTTTCCACCCCAGTATGAAAAAATCTTGTCTATCGAGCCAGTCCAGTTAAGTGCAACCTCCAGGAAGCTTTCTCTTGACCCTCTCAGTTGGAAATTATATGTCCCTTCAAGTCCTACAGAACTTTTTTTTTTTTACCTCTACCATGAACTACCCTTATTGTTTGCTAAAAAACTGAACTATGGTTATTTGCCATCATGATTTCCTCTTTAAGCATATGTGTATCTATGTTTCCACCACCAAAAGAAGTAGACCTAGAAGCCTAATTTGTACTATATGATCTTACCCTCCTGGCCATAACTGATTCTGCCATAGGTGGATACCTGTCTCTGGTTGGGCAAAGTCAATTTTCTTTCCCAGCAGTTGCAACCTAGAGAAGCAAATGAGTTTCTACTGGTTCTTGAATTTAAAATACATTTGGAATCAAACAACACTTTCAATAGCATGTAAAGACAATGCACAGAATGGAAGAAGACAGTTGCATAAGGGTCTATTATGCATAATATATAAAGAACTCTTACCACTCAACAACAGAAAGACAAACAATTCAATTGAAAACTGGACAAAAGATTTGAATAGACTTTTTTCAAAGATATACCAATGGCCAACCAGTATGTGAAAAGATGCTTAACATAACTAGTCATGAGGAAAATGTAAATCAAAATCATAATGACATAGTACTCACACACACTAGGTTGGCCATAATAAAAAAAAAAAAGGAAAAAAACAAGTGTTTGCAAGGATGTGGAGAAATTGGAGCCCCCACACATTGCTGGTGACAACGTAAAATGGTGCAGCTGCTGTGGAAAAAATGTTGGTAGTTTCTCAAAAAGCCAAACATAGAATTATAATATGAACCAGCAACCCCAGTCCTATGTACATCTTCAAAAGAATTGACAATGGGTATTCACACAAAAACTTGTACATAACTGTTCATAACAACATAATAATAACAGAAAAGTGGAAAAAACCCAAATGTCCATCAGTGGATGGATAAACAAAATGTGGTATATCCATACAATGAAATGTAATTCAGCCATAAAAAAGAATCAAATATTGACACATGCTATGAAATGGATGAATGCTGACAACATAATGCTAAGTGAAAGAAGTCAGACACAAGAGACATTGCATGATTCCATTTATATAAAATACGCAGAAGAGATAAATCCAGAGAGACAGAAAAGAGATTGCGGTTGCAGGAGACTTGGAGATGAGGGGAATAGGGAGTGACTACTTAATAGGTATGGGGTTTCTATATGGGAGAATAACAGAGTTTTAGATCTTAACAATGATGATGGTTGCATAACATTGTGAATGTAATTAATGCCTCCAAAGTGTACGTTTAACATGATTTAAATGATAAATTTCACGGTGTGTGTATTCCTAAAGTTATTCCAATCTTTACTCAAATGTATTCATACCAAATCAACAAATGCTATTCCATGCATATTCCATGTGTATTTTACCATAACAATAACAAAAGACATTTAGAACAGTTGGTTGACTTTGTCCATTATATTCATGAAGAATCAGAAAAATCCAACCCACAAAGAGTGAATGATGAAGCAACTGAGCAGAGAGAAATGTGAAGCCTGAGAACAGGAAAGAGAAGTTGCTCCTGTCCTTCCAGAGCTGGCCTCAGCCTTCAAGAGGCTCACGTGGATTTGCAGCCTTGGACTTCTACAAGCATCTGAAATTCCCTCTTCACAGTTCAGTAATTTGAGGGGGTTACTGCCACAAAGAGCTAGTAAGACACACACCCTCCCCCCTCCCCAGCTCCTTAAGGGCATGGTCTGTAGGATAACTCATCTCCACTGTTTTGCCCACGGGGCTCACATAGCCTAATACCCATTGTTTAACTGGCACACAGTATATGTGCATTAAAAAGAAAGAAGGAAAAATAGATTCAAAACCAACACAGGCCAAAAAAAAGTAAAAAAGCCCCAAAACTTTTTGACCTAAGTAAAAACAGACCTAATGGAAGAATTTCCTCCCATTTCTCATAATAATTTAAATCAGGTTGCTTAGTAACCATCTTCCTTAAAATGGTACATTTATAAAAAATAGTGTTTTTATAAGAAGCTGTGGATTTCCAAGCCAGATTTTATAACCTCATGCAGGCCCATATGTCTTTTTTCCAGGCCAAATTCCAACTGGCTTGCAGAGGGATATGCATGCTGAAAAGCAATGCTGAGAATGTGGAGGGTCAGGTCGATAGGGGAGGAAGAATTTCAGTGTAACAGTAATATCAAAGGGTGCCTTGAAATGAAAAAAGATCTTGATTTTTATGCTGTATATTTATTTTCTTGGAAAGAAAATCGTTGGATAGTATTGGCCAGGAGTGTCATGCCCATGACTTTCTGGTGTTCCTATCAAGTCACATGAAGACATGTCTAAAGATGGCAGAAAGGAACTCTTAATCATTTGGATTTTATATGAAAACTCCCAAGCCCTGAACAAAAACATGACCTAGGAGATACAACCGTCTTGTTATTTTTCTCATGTAATGCAATTTTGGTATTCATTCTCAATTGTGTATCATACTAAGAATTACCATTTAACATTATATTATTGCTACATTTGTATAGTTCTTACCAGTTTTCATTGATCATCTCCTAAAACAGGATATCTTGAATCAAAGAATGAAATAGGATGATGGTGTTTGTTTAAAAAAAAAAAAAAAACTTATCCTAACCAATTTTTTGGTATCCTCAGGGCAAAAAGTGTATCTCATTGCATCCTTTCTGAGTTATGGCTCCTTTCTGTGCTTGATTCGGAACAGAGGCAGACACTGGAAGAGAAAACACTCAATCTGAAAACATCCTAAATCAAGGAACTCAAAAAGTCAAGTAGGCAGTCCTCAATTGGAGTAATTAGCAGAATAGCCCATCTAATGTCGAAGTGCCAGCAGGTACCAGAACCACATCTTGATTATTACACTGTTTAAATGCACTCATAGCATAATAGTGTACTACAACTAAAGAGCCCCTGGCATTTTCTAGGTCTGCTTCCCCCCTAAGATTCCTGTTCAGTCATTTTCCCTGGGGTTAAGATGGCTGGACAGTATCTCTTTGGGAACAATATGAATTTCAATAAAATCATAAAAGGACACGTTTGAGGAGCTCAGCTGTGCTTGCGTTTGTTAGTTAAATAATTTAGAAAAACTTCTTTCTGCTTGACATCTCCTTAAATTGTATGACAGGATGAATTTGTCATAGAAACTGACAGGTAGCATTCTAAGTTGTCTGTCCCTGGTCCCAGCATCCAGCTGAGGTGATGTGTGTGTGTGTGTGTGTGTGTGTGTGTGTGTGTAGTGAACAATGGGGTTACCTACATGATACAGTTATACCAGGAAGACTCAGCTCAGGGGCCACTTTAGCCAGAGGAGCTCACGATGGCCCCTCCCCAGTGCCACTGTACCTTGCTCTGGCCACCAGCAGTGGCAGCGGAGGACTCTAGAGATGGATAGGAAACTGATGGCCCAGTGACCCAGGAGCCTCTTCTAGTAGTTATTGCAGCCTGGCCCAGAGCTCCCAGCCCAGCTCTACAGACAAATTGTTTCAGAACAACCGCTACCTGTTCAGCATGGAATCAGGTACTGTCGGGGGTTCAGAACCTTGTAATTAATGGCTCCTACTCATACTGCTTACCAGTAGTAGTCACACCCAGATATAAAAAGTTAGGCCTATCTCGCTGAATCCCTTTGTATGTACACTACGTTATTCCAGATGAAAAACACTTTTTTCTCTCTCACTTGATAACAAACCACTTCTGAGATGAAAGGCACATACTTAGAATCCAAGAATGGCAATCCCAGCTCTATCTAGCTGTGTGGCCATGTGCATGTCTTCTCTGCGTCTGTACTTCCCTATTTGCACAATGACACATGTATGCCACATGATCTCTAAGTTCCCTTCCAGCTCAAAATTCAGTATGAATGGAGTTTAAGTCACTAATATTTCAGGGGGATCATAGAATGATAAAGAGGTACATTTTGTTTTTTAGGGTTTGAGTTCCTCAATTCATTAATTTATAGTACATTTTCAATTCGGTTGAAACTCAACTTCAGTTCCACTAAGAATTTAAACACTTGAATTTTTTATGTGTTATTCAATTTGTGATATTCAACAAATATTTATTCAGTGTCCACTGTGAGCTAGGTCATTGTGTGAACTATGAGTTAGAGATAAATGAGGAGTGAGGCATGGCCCCTGCCCTCAGAAAGCTCACAGCCTAATATAGGAGAATTAAGCCAGCATTGTGTTGTGTGCCAATTAGTAGGTGCTTTGGGGATGCAGAGGAAGGGCTTAAAGAGTCGGGCAGGCAACGATATCCAAGAGAACACCTGAGCGAGACAACCATGAGCAGGACATGAGAGAGACAGAGATGCGGAGTAGTTTGTGCAAAGGCCCAAGGTGAAAGAGAGCATGACAGCTTGGGAACTGTAAGTAGGGGCTGGAGCCTAGGGACTGAGGACTGGAGATAAATAAGGCCGAGGAGGTTTGGAATTATCACTATTTAATAAAGCAAATTACAAATCAGAAAAAGACAATCAGAACCTCGATGATGTACTATTATACTCTCAACACATGGGCAACAATTTTAAAGGTGGACAATACCAGGTGTTGTAAAGTAGAGCAATTGAATCTCCTACATGTTGTATGTGGCGAGAATACACACTGATACAACCACTTTGTAAACCAGTTTTGAGATCATCTATTACCAGCAATTCTAATCCACTCATCACAGCATTGTTTGTAATACCCAGAAACAAAAGCAACCCAAATGTCCTTTAATGAGTGGAATAGATATGTTAGTTGTGGTAGGGTCATGTAATGGAATACTATACAAGAACAATGTAAACTATTTATAAAGATGTGCAATAATATGATTGCCGGGGGCACCTGAGTGGCTCAGTTGGTTGAGTGTCCTACTTCGGCTCAGGTAATGATCTTATGGTTCGTGAGTTCAAGCCTAACATCAGGCTGGTGGCTGGCAGTGCAGAGCCTGCTTTGGATCTTCTGTCCTCCTTTCTCTCTGCCCCTCTCCCACTCAGGGGTCTCTCTCTCTCTCTATCTCTCTCAAAAAGAAATAAACATTAAACGATAGTAATAAAAATGTGATTTCAAATCACAAACTTAAGGCTGAACGAGGAAAAAGACACAAAAATGTATATAGTATTATTCTGTTTATATAAAGTTGAAAAACAGGGGAAACTAAACTTTCCTCTTTAGGAACTCATAATATAAAGCTATTTTCTATTTTATATAAATCTAGTTTTAAAAGGAAAAATTAGGGGTGCCTGGGTAGCTCATTCAGTTAAGCATCCAACTCTTGATTTTGGCTCAGGTCATGATCTCACAGTTTCGTGAGTTTGAGTCCCACATCAGGCTCTGCACTGATACTGTGGAGCTTGCTTGGGATTCTGTCTCTCTCTCTCTCTCTCTCTCTCTCTGTCCCTCACCTGCTCACGTGCTCTCTGTCTCTCTCAAAAATAAATAAATAAACATAAAAAATAATAAAAAAAAGAAAAGAAATTATCACAAGTCAGGGTAATGTTACCTCTGGGAGAGGAAAGGGGTCTATGATTTGGGAAGGGCTGACATGGAGTATTTTCTATAAAATTGTGTGTTACACTGGATGTTTATGTTATGTACTCTTCTCGTTACCTATTACATTGCACAATGAAAATCTTAAACAAAAAAGGAAACACTAGAATCAAACATGACCAAAAAAAAAACCAAAAAAAAACAAAAGAGGCAGAACAGGAGGGAAAGGAAAAAAGGAAAGAAGGTTAACATATACACTTAGTAGCCCTGATTATATTTGGGGTATGACAAGAGGGTCTTGGTGCAAAGATATTCGGGAGGAATGTTTGTCTCCATCTTAAGAACAACCCATTGTCTCCTCCCTCAGCCTGAGTGTGAAGTGGGAGACCACAGCCAAGGACAGAGCAGGAAGAATGACAAATAGAGTCAATCCCTTTCCTACCACATGTGCTTTGTGGGTTTCTTCCACTTCTCCTGGAAAATCTGTTGCTGATCTCCTGTGTCCCTTCACCCTGCCTTGTAAGTGTAGACAGGGGAGACTGTTGCCGGGAGAACGTTCTCAGGCCTTTTTCTATTCAGTTCTCTGGCATCTGAGGCCGACCAAACATGGGGCTCCAGGCCACTTACTCACATTTTCCCACTTTCTCTGCTGTATTGTTGAAAGCCCTTTCATATTTTTCTCATTTGATGCTTCAAACAGTCTCCAGATGTGGGTAGAGCAGGTATTGTTATATTCATGGAAGAACAGCCTCTAAGCAAAATCCAAGGTCACACAGCTTAGACTAGGATTTGGGCCCCCCATTCTGAATCCACTTCAGTGTGCTATCTTACTGGCTCCACATGTCACCAGAATGTAGGGTCCAAGTCCCACACCCCAAGGTCAAGTGGCTCTGCCCATTTGTGGGAACTGCTAAAAGCCCAGAGATGCTATGGGGGGAAGTTGCATTAACCCACATATTAAAGCACTAAGTGACAAAAACTCTAATCCCCCCCAAACTTTTGAGTTCAGTCTAAATATGTCAGTAGAGCTTGCTTTCTCTGATGTGAACTTCACACGCTTTCTTCATTTCACAAAGCACTAAGGAAACAAAGGATTCTAAGGCTTGCCAAAGGTTTTAGCCCCTTCATTGTTTTATCTCAGAGAACGAGGGAGAAAGTGAGAGATTCTCCTGTGTTTCAAAGATCTAATTTTGGTGTGAAAGAGTAAATGGCTCAAAGCCAACACCTTTGAAGCATGTGGTAAAGAATGAAAAAGGAATGGACAAGTAGAAATCAATACTTCTTTGCTATTATCTATCAATGCAGGGAAACCAATCCCAAATGTGCATTTCTTTCACTATTTCAGTTGCTTGTAAATATCATACAATAATATCAAGTTTGGGGACAAATTTTTCAGTTTTATAACATCATCTAGGAAAATTTTCAATATTTAAAATTTCTTTGTAGCTGTGCTTGACTTTAAGAAACATACTGCTAAAATTGTAACTGGTGAAATAGATGTGTTGGTAGATGCTCATTTGTGTTTCAAAATGATTCTTTGCTTTACAAAAAGATTCATTGATCACATACAATCTTTCTCATAGCTCTCACATTGCATTTTGAAATTGGATTCAGTGTCATCCTAAAAAAAATGTTATTACAGTCTCTTAGGAGCCATCTATTACATAAAGTGAGAACCATTTATATATTCATTTGATTACAAATTCAACAAAGTCCTTTTTAAAAATACTTCAGAAATTACTCCATCACTTTCTTCTCCTTGAAGTCTAAAACCAGCTTGTGCTGTCACCAAAGAAAAAGAAATAAGAATGTGGTGAACCCAATAGTCAAGCAAATGTCTTAAGTCTTTTCAAGAGATAAAAATCAAACTAGAATTCTTAATTGCAATAAAAATCAGAACAGTGGCTATAATAATTGATTAAAATGATCATTTTTCTAATTTATAATAACTGCATCCATTTAAGTTCATAATTTATTCAAAATGTCAGGCAGAATTAGGGGTAGCCGTCTTATAACTCTTATAGTCAATTTGAACAAAGATAGCAACATTACTGAATTTTTCAATTTGAGCAAATATTCCACCAAATTTTCCGTATGAGCTACTTTGCTGGCCTCTTTAAAAAAATTTTTTTTAACATTTATTTATTATTTAGAGACAGAGAGACACAGAGTGTGAGCAGGGGAGGGGTAGAGAGAAGGGGAGACACAGAATCTGAAGTAGGCTCCAGGCTCTGAGCTGTCAGCACAGAGCCTGATGCGGGGCTCAAACTCACGAACTGTGAGATCATGACCTGAGCTGAAGTCGGTTGCCTAACCAACTGAGCCACCCAGGTGCCCCTAATCTGGCCTCTTTAAAACCATCCTCCAGACACCAGTACCAAAGCCATGGGCACCTTCTTCTGAACACCTCGTTTAGAAAACATGGAGCAGAAGAGACAGAAATGAAGAGCTTTGCCAATAGATTTCGCCACTGAGTGATGAATCGCCTTTTCTCTCTAAATTTTAGTTTCTCTGTCCATAAAATGGAGACAATAACCAGGCTCCCAAAGTTGTGAGGATTAAATACAATAATAAGCAGAAAGCTTTCAGCACACCACCTGGCACAAAGTGAATGACAGCTGTTGTTCTTTGAGCTGGGGGTTAGGGAACATGGGTTCTACCAGTAGCTTTGTTGCAGCTAGCTACATGGCCTTGGTAAGGTTGACCCCCACCTTTTGTAGGCCTTAATTTCCTCATTGCGGCATGGAGCTGTTTTGGGATCACTAACCCAAATGCCTTCAGATATCAGGCAATGAATATACATGCAGTAGACCAGGTGTAAGACAATTGAACGGGTTGGAAACTGTCTGAACTTTGGAGTTCTTCCCAGCCTATGGCATTTAAATTCTGAATTTGTTAAATACACCAACTTGCAACATCTTGGGGTCACTCTATAATACCCTTTTCAGCTCTTGCATTCTTTTCCTCTTCTTTTCCATGATCTTCCTCTTCCCAAAATCTACTCCAGGTGGATTTACATAGTGAAGCAACTAGTGGGTCAACCCAAGAGGTTGGTGATTTTTGAAAGTAACCCTGGTGTCTGCATTCCCTCCACAACTGTTCTCCTATTTTCTACCTCCAAAAACTCATTCATAACCTTCCCCACACATATACCGTTTCCTGAAACTACGGCTTCGAGGGTATAGTTCACATGAGCTATGTACACATACAACTGTCTGCTAAACTACCTCTCTGTGTGCTTGAAGAGGGAGATGACATGTTTTATATGTTTTGTTTGGGCTCCACACTCCATGGACATTTAAGCCATCATAATGAAAAAGAGTGCCACACACATTTCCATTTAAAGGTATCCCATTTCAGGCTCCTAGATTTTTCTTGGTTCCCTAAGCAGACAGCATAATCATATGCTTCATAAGTCTATAACAAATAAGGCATGTTCCAAAGTGCTGAATTCTTTCCCCTCTTTTTGCTTCCCATTCAAGGCTTAATTGATGCAGAACAATGACTTAAAACTATTTTTTTTCCTCATGGGTTATCCACAGAATGAGTACAAACAATATATAGTAGCAACATTCTGGGCGCAGAATATACCAGGAACATCCTATGCCTACAGAAAGGAGTAAGACACAAAGATGAAAGGAGCTACCTACTTCTTTGAGGCTTTGTTCCTTGAGAAAAATCCTTTTCCTATCCCTTTCATTACCTCAGAGATGGAGGCAAATGCTTTAAGAGGGGTCATATAATACTTTGAAAGGCCTTTTGCCACAGTGTGGTTATTAAACCCTTGGGAAACAATGGGCTTCTCTGAAAGTATATGGAACAGTTGTACCCCCTGAGAGTCATCTTGGATTGGAATGAAATAAACTGGTTACTCTAGAGAGCAAAATATGATTGATTAAGGCTTAGAACCAGTGGTGTTTGGGTCTCTCACCTCTGGCTCTTTCTGACCTATTCTGTAGTACAACAGAATTCAGGTTGAGTCTTTGAAAAGCTCTCTGGCTTCTAGCTATAATGTAACATATGGTAAAATGAGCTCAACACGGAGTTATGTTTTTCTTTTCTTAATCCTCCCAGTAAGACCAAATTCCAAGAATGGGATTGAAAAAAGGAGGCGGACAGCAGAGAAATACAAGCAGGCTGTGGAAGTAAAAGCTACATTAAGGCTTTGAGACTGAAAAATCATGGAAAATGCGTATTCATGATGAAGAAACAGAAAACCCCGGATGGTCCCCTCCCAAGATATTTGTATTCCTTTGCCCAGTCCTGGGAAGTTAGGGCAATCTAAGTATTTGTTTAAATACATATAAGTAAATGCGGCTTATTGGTCCAGGGGGAGAATACTAATGTGGCTCTCCTAATACTATACAGGAGAATATCTAAAACTTGAATCATCTCTTTTTTTTTTTTAACTTACTCCTTAAGTCATTTTCTATTCTGCAAGATATTTCTACAAGTCAAGCCAAGTCTGTAATAGGGAAAGGCCTTGAAATAATTCTTTCTCCCTTTTTCCCTGTGGTGCTGAAAGTTCCCAGTCAGCTCTACAGGCTACTTAGTTAGCAGGGTTCTCAACAGGCTCCGGCCACAACATCAAGGTTTTCCCTCTCTCACTGCATGAGAGGGAAGAGTAAACAATATACAATATATGGGGCTACCAGTAGTTTGGGTACAAAGGACAGTAGAGTGGAGGAAGCAGAAAATGAAAGATTTCGAGCCACGAAGGGGAGGAGCACCTGTCCAACCACATGGCTCCCGGTCACATGAAGCTGCATGGCTTCCTAAAGCCCCTGCATTATGCACATTTACTGAGAGCTTCAGCTTAGACATGGCTCTCCATTGCACTCAATTTAGAGTTTAGGAAGTAAAGCTAGTATCCAATATATCAAGATTGATCACTTTTTGAAGTCTACAGAAGAAAGGCACTTGAACCTTCACATTTATTGTTTTTTTGACTCTGAATACACATTTATTGATGTCTGGCAATTGCAGTTAGTTATAATATTTTAATAAAGAACTCTGTTTTGACTTTTAAAAATCAATATTAAAGGAATCATGTCTTCAGGATAAATTCTCTGGGATAAGATAATTGGACTAAAAGATATGAGTGAGTGCCTTTTTGTCTCTTTGGGTTCTTTTTGCTAAACGAGGTTTCATGAAGACGAGAGCAATGTAGCATGCCCGCGGCTGGGCGTGAGGGCACCAACTTCACCAGGACGTTGTCCGCACTGGATTTTCATTTCACTTTTAAGTAAGTATAAAAAGGCATTTCAAAGTTACTCTACTTTCACTGCATCTTAAAGTAGTTTTAAAGTAGTTTTATCTCATTAATTTATACCAATAGGAAGAAATTGGACTCCTTCATAACAGCGTAAGTCTCCTTTCAAGATCTAATTTTCTCTACTTGTGTAGTCAGTACTAAATTGGGCTATGGATTTAAAAATGAAGTATGGTATTGAGGCAATTATCCTTCTACCCTCTGCTCTATTTTAGGAAGGAAAACAAAAAAATTTTGTTGCCAGGAGCAGTGGTAACACTACTGCCATCAGGAAAACTGGCTATGAATTCTAGATATTTCACTCATCAGCTCAATGGGCATGGTCAAGTACTTAACCTCTACCCTCAGTTTCATCTGTTGCAAAATAGGCCTACTATTTGCTCAGTAATTCACAGGATTTTTTTTTTGTCTTTTTTTTTTAATGTTTATTTATTTTTGAAGGAGAGAGACAGAGTGTGAGTGGGGGAGGGGCAGAGAGAGAGACACAGAATCCGAAGCAGGCTCCAGGCTCTGAGCTGTCAGCACAGAGCCCCATGCAGGGCTTGAACTCACCAACTGCGAGATCATGACCTGAGCCGAAGTCAGACGCTCAACCGACCGAGGCTCAACCAACTGAGCCACCCAGGCACCCCTCACAGGATTAAGTACTGAATGGAATGATAACTGTAATGGTGCTTTGAGAAGTAACAGTTATTTAAAACATTATAAGAAGTAACAAATGAATAACAATAAATAACAATAACCCAGAAGTTTGTCAGTAGGAAAGTTGCTGTGTGAGAGAGGAAAGAAGGTCAGAATCCAAGAGGGAGAGCTTAAAAGTCCTAGCAGGAAAAAAAATTATTAACAAGATAACAATCCCATTATTTCCTAAACCTTTTGGGTTTTTCTAAAAAGACATGCAGTTTTCAACTAGATTTATATGTGGTGTCAAAGCTGCCGAAGAAGGTCAGTAAATATGAATCAAATTTAATGTTTATCAGTCAAAAAATTTTTTAAATGAACATATTTATACATGATCCATTGACAGATGAGATCCACAAATCCTCCCCCAAACAGAGGTGTATTGGGAGAGCAGTATCTGTTGAGGTGGCTTACATTATAAATGATAGGTATTAGATTTTCTGATGCTATTGCATTTTTTATTTCATTTTCCAATTGGTGCTTAAAACTAGAAAACATTGAAAAGAGAAATTAGCAGGCAAATTAAGACAAATAAAAGGAGAAATATTCCAAGTTTCTGGCTTGGACAACTCATGATTAAGATGTCACTTCTCCCCCAAAGTGATCAATGCAACTGTGATTCAAGAGATCCTATTACTTTTTTAAAGTGTTTATTTAAATTCCAGTTATGGAACATGCAGTGTAATATTAGTTTCAGGTGTACAATATAGAGATTCAACACTTCCATACATTACCCAGTGCTCATCACAACAAGTAGGCTCCTTAATCCCCATCATCTATTTCACCCATCCTCCCACTTACCTCCTTTCTGGTAACCATTAGTTTGTTCTCGAGAGTTGAGTCTGTTTTTTGGTTTGCCTCTTACTCTCTCTTTTTCCTTTTGCTTTTTTGTTTTGTGTCTTAAATTCCATATATGAGTGAAATCATATGGTATTTGACTTTATCTGACTGGCTTATTTAGCTTAACGGTAATACTCTCTAGCTCCGTTCACGTCATTGCAAATGGCAAGATCTCATCCTTTTCTATGGCTGAGTAATATCCCATCATTCATCTTCTTTATCTACTCATCAATTGATGGGTACTTGGGCTGTTTCCATAATTTGGCTGTGATAGATAATGCTATGGTAAGGGAGCATGTATCCCTTTGAATTTAGTATTGTTGTATTCTTTGGGTAAATACCTAGTAGTACAATTGCTGGATCATGGGTTAGTTCTATTTTTAACTTTTTGAGGAACCTCCATACTGTTTTCCAGAATGGCTGCACCAGTTTGCATTCCCACCAATAGTGCAAGAGGGTTCCCTTTTCTCCATAACCTTGCCAACACTTGTTGTTTCTTATGTTGTTGATTTTAGCCATTCTGACAGGTGTCAGGTGATACCTCATTATAGTTTTGATTTGTATTTCCCTGATGATAAGTGATCATCTTATCATGTGTCTTTGGCAGTCTGTATGTCTTCTTTTGGAAAAATGTCTGTTCGTGTCTTCTGCCCATTTTTATTTTTATTTATTTTTAATTTTTTTAATGTTTATTTATTTTTGAGAGAGTGAGAGAGAGAGACAGAGAGACAGAGCATTAGTGGGGGAGGGGCAGAGAGAGAGGGAGACACAGAATCTGAAGCAGGCTCCAGGCTCTGAGCTATCAGCACAGAGCCTGACGCGGGGCTTGAACTCACGAACCATGAGATCATGACCTGAGCTGAAGTCAGATGCTTAACTGACTGAGCCACCCAGGTGCCCCTCTTCTGCCCATTTTTAAATTGGATTATTCATTTTTGAGGTGTTGATCTTTATAAGTTCTTTATATGTTTTCGATGCTAACCCTTTATCTGATGTGTCATTAGCAAATATCTTTTCCCATTCCATAGGTTGCTTTTAGTTTTGTTGATTATTTCCTTCACTGTGCAGAAGCCTTTTATTTTGATATTGACCTAGTAGTTTATTTTTTAAATTTTGTCTCCCTTGTTTCAGGAAACATATCTAGAAAGAGTTTGCTATGGGAAATGTCAAAGAAGTTACTGCCTGTGTTCTCCTCTAGGATGTTTATGGTTTCAGGAGACACCCTATCTCTTTGTGTGTGTCCACGTACATGTGTGTGCAAATTGACAAGTTGATTCTAAAATGTATATGGAAATGCAAAAAGCCTAGAAAAGACAAGACAATTTGAGTAAGAAAAATTTGGAAGACTTACACTATCAGATTTCAAGACTTATTCTAAAGCTAAATAATTAAGACATGATGATACTGGTACAAGGATAGACAAATGGACCACTGGAACAGAATGGAAAGTTCATAAATAAACCCACACATGTACAGTCATTTAATGACAAAGGCAACATTGCAATGCAGTGAAGAAAGAATGATCATTTCAACAAGTGGTTGCTGGAGGGGCGCCTGGATGGCAGAGCCCACTTCAGATCATGGGTCCCCTCTCTCTCTGCCCCTCCCCTGCTTGCATTAGTCCCCCCTCTCTCTCTGCCCCCCCTGCTTGCATTAGTCCCCCCCTCTCTCTGCCCCTCCCCTGCTTGCATTAGTCCCCCCTCTCTCTCTGCCCCTCCCCTGCTTGCATTAGTCCCCCCTCTCTCTCTGCCCCTCCCCTGCTTGCATTAGTCCCCCCTCTCTCTCTGCCCCTCCCCTGCTTGCATTAGTCCCCCCTCTCTCTCTGCCCCTCCCCTGCTTGCACTAGTCCCCCCTCTCTCTCTGCCCCTCCCCTGCTTGCATTAGTCTCCCCTCTCTCTCTGCCCCTCCCCTGCTTGCACTCTCTCTCTCTCAAAAATAAATAAATATTAAAAACATTTTTTGAACAAGTGGTGCTAAAGAAACTGGATATCCATATTAAAAAAAAGTGAACTTGGACTTCTTTCTCATACCATATTGTTAACATTAATTCAAGATAGATCATAAAGCTAAATGTGAAACTAAAATAATCAAACTTTTAAAAAATTAATCAAGTTTTTAGAAAAAACATAGAATATCTTTACGAACTTGAAATAGGTAAAGATTTCTCAAACAGGACACAAAAAAACAGAAGTGATTACATCAGAAGTGATAATTTGGACTTAGTAAAATTAATAACTACTATTCATTATATTTATAATATAAAGATATATACAACATTTTATGTTGTACTGATGTACATGTATAATTATATACATATATAATTACATAATACGTATATACAATTATATATAATTAATACAAATGAATATTTATATTACTGACAAAGACACATCCAGAATATATGAAGATCTTTCACAGATCCATAATTTCAAAAAGTAAAACACCCAATTTTTCTTGTCACCCATCACAAAAGAATGTCTGAATCATGAGAAAAGATCATTATAATTTGTATGAGGGAACTACAAACCAAAACCACAATGGGAGACCACCACACATGGTCCAAAATAGCTAAAACTGAAAAGACTGACAATAACAATTTTTGAAAAGTATGTGGATCAATTGGAACTCCCACACATTCCTTGTAGGAACGTAAACTGGCAGAACCACTTTGGAAAATATTTGGCAGTACATGTGTCCAAAGCTAAACATATGTTTACCCTATGAATCAACAATTCCACTCCTGGGTGCAAGCCCAAGGGGGAAGCTGTGCAGATATGTCCACCGAGAGACATGCACAAGAATGTCAATGGGCAGCTTTACTCCTAATAGCCAAAAACTCTGAATGATCCAAATGTTCTTCAGTGTGAGAATGGATAAACGAATTGTGATAAATTCATATAATGGAATACCACTCAGCAATAAAACAAAGACTACTGATCTATTCAACAACATGGATGAATCTCATAGATATTATGTTGAACAAAAAAGTAGAATCTAGACATCGTACATACTATGTGGGTCCATTTAAATGAAATTCAAAACCAGACAAAACCTGTTTATAAAAGTCAGAATAGTGGTTTACTTCTGGGGAGCTGTTGATCGGGAAGAGGCATGAGGGGACTTTCTAGGGTGGAGTACATGTCCTATATTTTGATTTGATTTGTTATTAAGGGTACATACATATGTAAAAATGCATTGACTTGTACACTTAAGATTTGTGATCATGACTCTTGTTAGTTATATTTCATCTAAGAAATAAAGAAGAAAAGGGAAATAAATGATCCTTCACTATAAAGATATTAAAAGTTAATCTCCTTTCTGAAATGGAATTCTAGACTCCTGATGTTAGAGGATGCCTTAAAGATCAGTCACCTTGTTTTATAGATGGATCTAATGACTGGAGGGTATGCTGTCTTGCCCAAGGCCAATAACAAATTAGTGAAAAAGTTAGGATCAGACTCCAAGATTCCTGATAACCTTGTCCAGTGGTCCTTCTTCTCCCTCACTTCACTTTCCAAAAGCACCCCTGAGAATGATACTGGCACTTAAGTGGGCTCTTCAATCAATCCCTATGTCCTAATAAAATGTCTGTGGAACTTAAACTTAGTCCATGCATCCCCTCTGCTGGAATTCTCATTCTTAGCTTGTTTTTTCTGCAGCATCCCTATCACCAACTTATCTCTCAAGACTTTGTTCAAGGTTTCCCATTTTTTAGAGGTCTTTCTTTATTCTTTTCCCCAGTAGAACTGATCCCCCTTTTACCTATGATAATAATATCTATTCTTTTTACCAGTACTTATTGATCATCTACTATGTACTAGGTGCTGTTGTAGATGCTTGGAATTTTGGAATCTACATTTTGGTGAGAGAGAAATAAGGTCAGGAGATGAAAAGACAGCATTAAGCAATAGTGTCAGGAGGCAGTAACAGGAAGTACTCTTTAGATCAGCTGGGCAGTAAAGGTATCTTTGAGGAAAAGACATCTGAGCAAAGATCTGAATGAAGCAGATGAAGAATCTATCTGAAAATAAGACTCTCCAATGTATCTGTTTACATGTCTGTTTTCTCCATGCAAGAATCTGATTCAGATTGAGGGCAGAAATGGTATCTTAACTCATCTTTGTGTTTTGGATCCATATAGGGACTCAAAAATGTTGGTAAAAAATAAATAATGACATAAGCAACAGAAGAAACTATAAAGTGGACTTCAAAATTTTGAACTTTTGTATTTAAAAGGAAAATTAAGAAAGTGAAAATAAAATCCACAGAACAGGAAAAAATAGTTGCAAATCACATCTCCAGTAATATATCTAGAACATATCTATATATCTAGGATATTTAAAGAATTCCTACAACTTGACAATAAAAAGACAAATAACCCAATTTAAAATGGACAAAGAATATGAATAGATATTTCCTTTAAGAAGATATATAAATAGCCAATAAGCACATGAAAAGATGCTTAAGACCATTAGTCATTAAGGAAATGTAAATCAAAATCATAATGAAACACCACTTCCCACTTGTTAGAATGGCTACAATCAAAAAAGACAGACAATAACAAGTGTTGACAAGGATGTGGAGAAACTGGAATGGTCATGCATTGATGGTAAGGATGTAAAATGGTGCAGCCATTCCTGGAAGATAGTTTGGTAGTCTCTCAAAAAGTTAAATACAAAGCTACCATTTGACCAAAGAATTCCACTCCAGATGTTTACTCAAGAGAATTGAAAACGTAAGTCTGCCTACAACTTATATGTGAATGTTCATGTTCACAACAGCCAAAAAGTGGTAACAACCTAAATGTCCATCAGTTGATGAATGGATAAAGAAAAAGTGGCATATACATAAATCAAATATTATTCACCCATAAAAACAACTGAAGTACTGATATATGCTATAACACAGATGAGCCTTGAAAGAATTCAAATTCAAAAGGAATATTGTATGATTCCCTTTATAAGAAATGTCCCAAATATACAAATCCATAGAGATAGAAAGGAAACAAATGATTGCCAGGAATTTGGAGGTGGGGAAACAGAGATTGACCGCCAGGGGGTGTGGGTTTCTTTTTGGGGTGCTGAAAATATTCCGAAATTAGATAGTGGTGGTGGTTGCACAACTTGGTGAATAAACTAAAAACCACTGAATCGTCTACTTTCAAAGGGCAATTTTTTAGCATGCAGATTATATCTTAATTTTTTAAAAGAACAAACGAATGAATATCCAGGAGACAACTCAGGCTTTGTAAAAATTGTAACAAATATGAGCTCCCAAAATGTTACATCCACCATGAAATGGCAAAATACCACCAGTTCGTTCCCACAGTTTTTCCTGCACTTGGTCAAGAGGCTGCCAGCTGCACCATCACTGAAGACGGTATCTGGCCCATCAATAATTGAAGCAGTGAGCCTAAACCAGGGCTCTGGCCACAAAGTCAGCATCCAGTGCCAAAGGTTCAGGAGAACATCTGGACTATGTCACAGCCAATTCAGACTTCACCCACACATCATCTGATCATCTGATTACAGCTCCTTAGAGCACTAAAAATCTACAGGGGAAAAATTCACTCAGAACAAAAGATGTCTGGGTGAGTTCATTCTCTAACAAGCCAATCAAAGGGGTAAAGCAAAGGAGAGCATAATAACAAAAGAAAGAAAGAGAGAGGGACCTTGAACAAAAACAGCAAGCTCTTTTGATCCACTTGTTTGTCAGAAATCAATAGAAATGTTTTCTTTCACTTTGGAGAGTGAGAATTGGAATTTGTTGAAATTGGATCTTGAAGCACTTAGAATGTTGTTTTTTTTTCTTGGTACTGAAACAATGGCACACATTCTGTTTACCAGGAAGCTCTAACCACTGGGGCAAAAATTGTAGCAATTGTAGTAATTCTATACGCAGATTTCTGTTTTCAGGGTTGAATAGAATGGGCTCAGAGATATTAATGGGCAGTACATGAAAAAAGCCCTTAAGAGATTTTTGAAAATATGTAAAATATTTCCCTTCCTATAAACGCTTGTTTCTGGAAATGTTATCAGACTGTGATGTTGACTGGTAGGTATAACAGAGAGAACACCATTACAAACTCTGAGTGAAATTTTCACCTCAGAAATAGGAAATGATTATGGTAAATGAATGATCTCAAGATAAAACAGTTTTATGCAATAAACTAAAATGAGTGTGGCAGTGCATGTTGGCTATCTTTGTATGGCTTTGTTTTAATTAAGGACTGATACCACAGCTGCTCCTCGTTTACTTAATAATGGAGTTTTGGTGTATCAGAAGCAGAGGACCTCAGGGCTGGAAATGGTGCCTGAGTGTGAGAGGGAGCATGTCATGGTAACCTTCAGTGCACAAGCTATGAATTGCTGGAAGATTTTGCCTAAAGCCCCATGAAATTCATGGCAAAGAGAGCATTGTGCTGAGCTATGGAATAAAAAGCAGCTGTCCAATAATGCCTCCAAATAGGCCAGTGTGGGCCTTCTGCATGCCCCTGCTGTGACTCAGAAAATTCTTCACCAAAATCCCCCTTAGCTTATTAGATCTCGAAAAGATTCCCTGTCTTCCCTACAGCAAACACTGTGATCCAACTGAAATGAGGACATTCAGAATTACCTTTCTTCCTGTACAGTGAGTTTATTTCCATGTCCTTTCATGTGAGTGGACATAAGATCTGTAATAGGTTTTTCTGGGTTGATAGGCCCTTTAGGCTGATCTGCAAGGCAGTGCTAGATTGGGCCAGTGCTACAAGTACAGAAAAAAATTATTTGTTGGCTGCAGCATGTGAAAAGTTCTGTCTAATGGGACTGTTCATCCCAGCCACTCTCCAGCATGCCTACATTTTCTCTCCCCAAATCCCATCCTATCCACCCCTTGAGCTGGGCCATCCTGAGCTCTGATGCCTAAATCTTAAACTGTGTAGAGGTGCGTTCCTCTACATCAGGTAAGAATTGATAAACCCAGATGAAAAGGAGATATTGGACTGGGATAGTGCTAATATTCCATACCTGTCCTGTCCTCAGCTCCAAGGCAGGTCTTTCTCCCTAAATGCCATGCTGAGTGTCACTGGACCCTGACTTCTTGTCTAGAGCTGGTTGGGCTGGAGGCCCCAGCATCTTAGCTAAAATCAACTATTAATAATGGGCAACTGTATATGATTACTCCCCACTTTTTAAAAACACAGAATAGGGGCACCTGGGTGGCTCAGTCGGTTGAGTGACCGACTTCGGCTCAGGTCATGACCTTGCAGTTCGTGAGTTCAAGCCCCGCATCAGGCTCTGTGCTGATGGCTCAGAGCCTGGAGCCTGCCTTGGATTCTGTGTCTCCCTCTCTCTGCCCCTTCCCCTCTGTCTCTCTCCGTCTTTCAAAAATGAATAAATGTTAAAAAAATAAATAAATAAAATAAAATAAAAACCTGGAACACTGTTATTTTAATTATTCTCATACAGCTTTTGCATCTAGGGTAGCTGATTCTGAATGATGAAATATTATTGTTCAATTTCTCAGTAAGATAAGGCTCCATGGCTATTTATTTTCCTGTATTTCCTAAACTTTTTCTGCATTTTACAATAAACCCTAAAAAAAATCTCTAAAATCTCTTTAAAAATCTGATTTTTATCTAAAGGAACCTATTTCTGTTCCTTGTAACCTGATGAAGCTTAACAAAGCAAGGAGCTTGATAAATGCCAGGAAGGCAGGGATCACATCTATTTGTTCACCGCTGTAGACACAAGGCCTAGACTAGAGTAGGGGGCTCAATAAATATCTGTTAAATGCATGGAAAGCAACTTCATGGTTTCTGCTTTTTATCATGGAATTTAGGTTGTGGGAATATACATTAATCTAGGTGAAGGTTCTTAAACCCTGAATATTGTCAACATTGCTAAATTAGCCTGTCTGAGAAGGATAATTTCAGGTCAAAATGAAAAGCTATTCAATTGAAGTTCAGCTGATAATTGGGAAGAATTAATTGGAGTTTGTAAAGGAGAATTCTTACTTAATGAGTTTCATCAATATGGTGTAGTGTTTTACTTGTCTTATTGATTGATGTAGATAAGAAGCTGAATGGTCTCATTTGGGGAACATTTAGGCCTCCTGCAAATGCACAGATAGATCTGGGGCTCAGAGTTCTCCAGCACTGGGGCAAGGGTCCTGGGGCATATAGGGCAGCAGTTCTCAAACTTAGTTTGCATCAAAAATCAGTTGGAGGTACTTTTTAAACTCAGATTGCTCCAGAATTTCCGAATCAGAAGATATCCAAGTCAGGGTTCTCCCAAGAAATGGAACCAATAGGTGATAGATCTGTGTTGTATTTATAGGCACACATATGTTATAGAGGTTGAGAATTTCCATGATATGCCATCTGCAAACTGGAGGTCTAGGAAGATAGTTCTAATCCAAGTCCAAACACCTGAGATCTTTAGGAGAATGAATGCCTTAAGTCCCAGTCCAAAAGGAGGAAACCAATGTTTCAGATCAACAGTCAGAGAAAGAGAATTCTCTCTGCCTCCACTGTTTGCTCTACTTGGGTTCTCAGGGGATTGGAGGAGGCCCACCCACACTGGGGAGAACAATCTGCTTTACTCAGACTACCAATTCAAATGCTAATGTCTTCTGAAAACACTCTCACAGACATACCTAGAAATACTGTTTAGCCAGCTATCTGGGCATTCCAAGGCCCAGTGAATTTAACATATAAAATGAACCATCACAAGTCCATCCTTGTCAAGTAGGCAACCATAAATATCTCTTTAAACCATATTTAATCACAAAATAAAGACAATAACAATGTTATAATTCTACCTAACATGAAAGAACCATCCTGCCTGTAACTGAAAATGCACTAGTTCCTTCCTCAGAAGAGGAGGTAAAAACTTTGAATGATGTTCACTCTTCCCCTTGATACATAATACTATAATGTAAAATTAACAATACTTAAATACTATGATATAAAATCTATACATCTTATGTTACATGATAGGGAGATAAGAGAAAAGAAAACAAAGGTACATACACACACAACCATATTCATAACAAAATAAGGAGAAAATACTCATGACAATTATAGTCCTCATTTCTGTAACTGGTCATGTGGTTGTAGCTGGTATTTATAACTACCTTCTTCCACTATGCATTTTGTATTCCCTTTATATTCAACAAGCACGTCAACTGGTCATGGTTTTTTACCTGGTGGGATGACTGCAATCTTCATTCCTAAAGGGCCTAGGCCATTAGCCGTCCTGCCTGGATTGGATTGTTGTAATTTTCAATTGACCTTAATCACAGGGTATGAATGCCCTAATGGATCTCCTGTCTTCCAGATATACTCTTCCATACCTCCATTGTGGAATAGTAGTCCAATTTCCTCTTGTAGTAAGAATCAATCACCCAGGCAACACCTTAACTCCCTTCTTTGCCTTTTGATTGAGAGGCATGAGGATCCCAAAGTGGCTGGGTGTCAATCTTAACTCCTAATTCAATGGAATCATTGTTGTATCTCTTGCAAGAAGCATTCCTCCTTTTAGAACTAAGATCCCTAGGCCAGCAGAGCATAAGGTCACAGAAACAGGAAGCAAAAATCTTGCTAGTGGGTCACCAGGTGTAGTAGTGAGTGGTGACACTCCCATTTCTCCCCCTTGAATTCTGGACCTGTTAATCTTAGCTATAGGAGATACAGCACCATATATTGGACAACTGTCTCAGAGCATATACAGCCTTCTGAAGAAATCCTGCCCCAGCGCTGCAAAGGATTGCCACCCAGCTGGCACTACAACTGTCTTCAAAAGGCCATTCCACTGCCTTAGGATGGTGAGGGGAATATAGTAAGACCAGTGATTTCCATGAGCATGAGCCCATCACCACACTTCTTTTACCATGAAGTCAACTCCTTAATCAGGAGCAATTCATAATGCATAATGATGGATAAGGCATTCTATAAGTCCACAGATAGTAGTTTTGGCAGAAGCATTGTGTACAGGGAAGGCAAATCTCTATCCAAAGGAAATGTCTATTCCAGTAACAGGAAAATACTGATCCTTCCATAACAAAAGCAGTCTAATGCAATCAACTGACCAACAGGTAGCTAGCTGATCACTTCAGGAAATGGTGCTATATTGGGGATTCAGTGTTGGTCTCCGCTGCTGTGAGAGTAAAAGTTCATGTTACTGAGCTCATGTATAACCTCTATCCCTGTCACATGGCCACTTTGTTCATGAGCCCACTGGGTGATAACAGGGATGGCTGGGCACAGACACTGGTATCCACAGAACAAATCATTCTATCCACTTGATCAGTAAAATCTTCCTCTGCTGAGGTCACTCTTCTGTGAATTTTCACATGGGACACAAATACCTTCACAGTGGTTGCCCATTCAGACTGGTCTATCCACACATCTTTACCCACATTTCCTTGTAACCAGTTTTCCAATCATGTACCTTCCAAGTCCCTGACAATCCAAACTATTGACCACAGTCTATGAATCTGTATTTAATTGTACATCGGACATTTTTCCTTAGAAACAAGATGAACAGTGGGGCGCCTGCGTGGCCCAGTTGGTTAAGCATCCGACTTCAGCTCAGGTCATGATCTCATGGTTCATGAGTTTGAGCCCTGCATCAGGCTCTATGCTGACAGCTCGGAGCCTGGATCCTGCTTCAGATTCTGTGTCTCCCTCTGTCTCTGCCTCTCCCCTGCTCATACTCTGTCTCTCTCTCTCTCAAAAATAAATAAACATTAAAAAAAATTTTTTTTAAAGAAACAAGGTGAACAACCAGGTGCATTGTTCATAGTTCTGCCTACTGGGAAGATTTTCCTTTACTACTACTGTACTTCAGGGATGCCTCAGGAAGGGGCTATAGTGTCACAGCTGTCCACTTCCAAATAGTGCCTGCAATTGCATATAAAGCCATCTGTAAACCAGGCCTGAGTTCTCTCTTCCTCTGTCAACTGACCATAGGGAGCTCCCTATGAGGCCATAATTGCAGGCCAGGAGAGGGAAGGCAGTATAGCAGAAGTAGGGACCATGGTCATTTGGGCCAATTTTTCATGTAAATTACCTGTGCCTTTAGTTTCTGCCTAGGACCAATCACATGTATACCACCTCCATTTGATAATGAAGTGTTACTGTGCATGCCCAACTTCATGATCCGGTGAGTCAATTAACATCCAGTTCATAATGGATCACATGGTAACTTTGTGGCTCATGGTCAAATATTCAGTCTCTCCTAAGGCCCAGCAGCTGGCCAAGAGATGTTTCCCAGATGGAGAGCAGTTATCTGCAGAGAATGACAGGACTTCACTCCAAAGGCCTAAGAGCCTGTGTTAGTGATTCACCTGTAGGGAGCTGCTAAAGACTCCCAACAGCATGGCTATCTGTCACTAACACTTCAAGCAGCTTGAAGTGTTAGTGACAGATCTTCTGGACCTTATGGTCCAAATGGCAGAACAGATTGTACAGCAGCATGGACCTGTTGCAGACCTTCTTTTCTTTGGGGCCCCGCTCAAAATTAGCAGCTTTTCTGGTCACTCAGAAAATGGGTTGGAGTTACAGAGACAGATGAGGAGTATATTTCCTCCAAAATCTAAAGAATCTATTCCAAGTATGCATTCCAGAGCTAGAGAAATAACCACAGGATGTGTTCAGCGGCCCACTGAACCCATGGACCTGAGATAAAACTCTGTTGCTCTCCTGATGTCCATAAGCCTCTACTCTGACCAGTGGACCAGAGTGACATTTCAAATCTCCTGAAATTAGTGTTGGTTGGTTCAGAGTCAGTGTCCAGTGGTCCCCCTCAAAGCTCTGATTATTTCCTTTCCTCCAATTCATAGCTACTCTGGTAAAAGCCATAAGTCCCTTTGGGGAACACTAGAAGAAAGATGAAAAGTACAAATATTTGGTAGTTTACCAGGGCTCTTCTCAAGGGAATCTATTTTCCCCTTTATTCAAGGAGTTCTGGGTCTGTAAACTGGCTCAAGTCTGGAAATTGATTAAGGATCTATGACTGTTTTTATGATTCAAGTTACACTTTTATTCACTTGTCCTAGAACTTTTCCACTTATACAGATTAAGAATTTAGTAAGCTTCCTATCTATTTCACTTCTAGGAACATCACAGTCTATGCACCAACACCAGGGGTCTATGTCAGTCAGTCTATTCTGATTGCTGCTTTAACTCTGCTGGCCATTATGGGAACCACACCCATCTTGCCTTTGGCAGCTGAATGATGCCACTTGGCCCCTGCCACCCTGGAATCCAATTATTCCCACTGCATTTAGGTTTCTCCATTCAATAACTGCAGCTCCCACTGTAAGGTCTGGTCTACAGAGAAGAGCAATCACAGAGCTCACAAATTTATTTCTCACGGTCATGGTGAAAGGTGTGTCTTCTGGAGCCTCCCAGAGTGAGTAAGTAGCTCTTAAAGACAGATCGAATCTAACATCACTATCTCCTTAAGCCTTTGAATCCCTCCCTCTGCATTAAACCAAGGCAGATCTGGCATTTTCAATTTTCTCAGTGTAGGCCATCTTTTGGTTCATGTTTCAGCCAGGCAATCAGAGTCCTTTGCAACAAGCTGCAGCATCAAATGCAGAATCCCTGCTTAGGGAGCCATATCAGTAAATTTGGCCTGATCCAATTTTATGTTCCTTCCTTCATTATCCTATACCCTTAATATCCATTCCCACGCATGTTCCCTGGATTCCTATGTCAACAAATCTGAAAACTCAAGTAGTTCTCTTGGAGTATAATCTGAATTCCTAAATTCATGCTTAAGTTCAGTAGGGAATGGTGAGACACCCAAGAGAAGAGCAAGAGAAGGAAGTCACTACCAGCTCCTTGACCTCAGGAACAACAGGTGGAGGTAGTGTCCCTAGAATTAAGGGGCAGAGGGTGGTGGGGAAACTAGAACTAGAATGGGGTCTTTCTGGTGGAGTGGGAGCCCTGGAGGAGATTTACTAGTTGTGGAAGAGATGTTGCCCTGGACAGACAGAAAAGGAGGACTAGAACCCCCTGGTTTCTCTGTAGCCATCCCCTACACACACCCGTCCTACACATGTACACACACACACACACACAGCCCAGAGAATGGATCCTAGGGCAGGCAGGCACAGGGCCAGAGGGTCTACTAAATGACAAGTGGTGGATGAGACAGACATGTGCCCTGCCTTCATTGACCTTACAGTCTAATAGATTGTACAGAGCCTCACAGCCCTATAAGATATTGGGGAGCATGTGCCTTATGCTCAGTAGAGAAGTATTATGGACTATTTAGGTTCCCCCAAATTCATATGTTGAAATTTAATCCCCAATGTGATGATATTGGAAGTGACATGTTTGGGAGTTAATTAGGTAATGAGGGTGGGGCCCTCATGACTGTGATGCAGGCTTTTATACGAAGAAGCCAGAGAGTTCATGACACCCTCTTTCTGCCATGTGACAGTACAACAAGAAATTGGTGGTCTGCAACCCAGAAGAGAGCTCTCGCCAGAACCCAACAATGGTGGTACCCTGATCTCTGACTTCCAGCCTCCAGAACTGTGAGAAATAAACTTCTACCATCGACAAGCCCCTCAGTCTATGGTATTTTATTATAGAAGCCCAAACTGACGAAGGCAAGAAGCTTTTAAGTAAGTTGATTGTGTCACTTTATAAAGGTAGGAAAAGCAAATGTATCTATAAGAGAAGCTGGGCTTAAAAATTATAGCAATTATAATTATAATACAATGCATTTTTACTTGTCTGTATAGGAAGAAAGTTCTAGAAAGAAATGTTCTTTTCTTTTGCCCAAATAATCATACTCTGTATAAAATTAATGTTTTGAAGTGGAAAAGCTCTGGAAGTGGCAGTGGTTATCTTTTGAATTTGTGAATATTGTTACTATCATATGTTACATTAAAATTAATAGGAGCTGAGGATGTGTATTGAGGGGAAAGGAATGGATCCCTCACTGAGCTTTTGTTGGGGACTGCGGTTGCACTGGGAAATGGGATTTTAGGTATGATGCATAATCAAGCATGAATTAATAGCATGGTAGAGTGGGGTCTACAATAAAAACGCATGGCTGTCTTTCACAGCTCAAGTGCTCTGCTCTGCTCGACATCCTAGAATTAAGCACTTAAATCAGATATCTTTTAAGTTCTTGCCAGAAAAGAAAAAAACCATATTTCTCTTGTAAGCCCGAATTTTTTTGGAGGAGGGAGTGGGTGGGTGGCAGTATTACAGAACTGTTCCTTTGAATGTTGTTCATATGGAATGTATTTGAACGACACTGACATTTGGGGGAAAAGATTCTGTGAGGATATGAGCTAACTGTGGGACTGTTTGCTGGCTGTAGTCATATGGTAACGATAGCAGCTTTGCCTGGGAAAAATGACGGCACGAAATTCAGCTGATTTGCCTAGACGAAATTACATGAAATTGCATGTATTTGTCTGGAGCATTCTGGTAATAAGCATTAGAGGGATAGATTTTTGTTTCTTAGAGAGCAAATAATTTGGAGGCATAGTTCATACCCAATATATCATTGTAGCAATAAACAAGTGTCAGAAAAACGTCTTGTCTTTCTTTAGGATTACATGTTCCCGAGTAGCTTATTTAGTAAGATAGCATATTTTCTTCACAATCTCACATTTTAAGTAGACTATTTTATACATCTTACATTCAGGTCATCAGCTGAGTTTATCTTATCTTTGGGGAAATAATAAAGTAGTGCCTATTAGTAAAAGAACATTTTATTTTTCTTTCCACAAGATTGAGTCAGTGCTAGTATGCATGCACAGTTGTGCCTCACATGATAAAATAAATGTATTCCTGAAAGGTGGTGTATAAATTGAGCCATTTTCCTATTGGCTGATATTATCTTGTCAAAGATGTTATATTTTCCTTCCAGACTGAACTTTAATTAACTTCCAACACGTTAACTTTCAGTTTCTCTTTACTCCCGCACTCTTTCCAAAAAGTTTTTCATATTAATCTTGGTAATTTTAAAAGCTCAAAAATATGGAGGAAACTTCACAACTATCCCAAGAGAGATAGATGGAGTCTCGGGCATGTCTCAACCTCAACCACCCTGGAAGAATCACTCTTTCGGGCTACTAAGAAAAGCTCAGTGGTCTGATATTTGTATAATTCTGCTTTTTTTGGGGGGGAAGTGGGGAGGGGGGTGATAAGGGACTGCTCTAGGGTACACACTTATGTGCAAAATCTTTTATTCCCTGTTACCATCCGTTGAATGACTGACCCCTGAAAGCGCCTCTCTGAAACATGCTGTTTGGTGCTCAGGAGTCAAGAGGCACCTTAATTTCTCTTTTTCCCCTTCTTCCATTGCACTCTGGATGTTTTCTACTAAACAGCCCATCATGTGATAGAAGGATTGAGATTGTAGGGTCCTACAAATCTAGGTTTGAATGCTATCTCTGACATCTACTAGCCATCTGACAGGTCAATTTTCCTCATCATTAAAATGGATTTAGTCAGCACTATTTTTAGGACTATCGCAAAGATTAGTAATAATATATGTGAAACACAGTGCATGGTGCACAAATGATACACAAATTATGATAGTCCTCAACATCATCTTCTTCTTCATTATCATCATAGTCCTCATTAGGGTTAGTTATTGATTTCTCATTATTACTACTTGGTTTGGAGACCTGTAACTTCAGAAGCCAGCACAGTGCCAGGCATAGCAGGTGCTCAATAATTCTTTATTGTAACAATTCACAGGTAAAATTGAGCGTGTTAATTATACGTCTGGAAACTCCGGATTCCTCATGCTCCACTAGCCTATGGATACCAAAATAATCCAGATTTCTGACTCACACACCTGTTCACATAGCTCCCTAGTCTCCTAAAATATGCTTCTTCAGCATTTCTGTGCATCTCCAGGGTTGTTTCACATATGCAGAGAAAGAAGTTTGGTTCCAGAGGGCTCCTCTTCCATTGCCAGCAGGCAATGTTCCAGAGCCCCAAAAGCACCGAGCTGCAAGGGGGTTGACAACAAAGGGGTGTGTCTCTCTCCCTTTGGTATTAAATCCATTACAGAGGCTCCAAAACAATACTGCTTGGGAACCAATGTTACTGACAGGTTCTGGGCACGTGCACAGGACGGAAAGGAGAGACAGCACTGTGCCATATTCAAAATCAGCTCTCCTCTGGCAGAGGCTCTGTGCACCAGATCTCGAGCCTGGCTCCTTCTTCCTTAGGCAGAATTATCTTCAGGAGGCAGCTCAGCCATCATGAAGATAGGTGTTGCTCAGGTCTGTCCCAGTGGCTCACCAGACACATCTGAGGACACATCTGAGCTCCGGTAGTGGTGGACACAACATCAGTTCAAGTTGTAACTCCCGCTGCATAGCTGCATGCTGGTTGGAAAAATCAACATGCTACCTTAATCTGCCAATGACAATCTATACCTCCAGCCAAGGGCTGATTTGTTGTTTTCTACAACATTGATAAGAGTCTTATGGGAGAGCTGAGGTTTCCTTTCAGGAGCCCAGATGTAGAAGGCTCAGCCCCGCTGCTGACAGGGCACAGCACAGCACCACAGTCGGTCTGACGTCCATCTTGCCACACGTACCACAGGACTCCAGGGACTGCCAGACTGCCCTGGTTTCAGAGTCCCTTCTAGGAGTTTGTCGTTAAAGCAGAAACAGCAAGTGTGGCCCAAGGAATCGCAGGGTTAACCCTCTGTCGAGACACTGGGAGCCAGGTGGCAGGACAGGCCCGAATCAGGACTTGCGTCTGTATCAATCAAGTATCAGCTAATTACTCCCGAGCTCTCAGCATGTGGAGAACCTGTAAGCCCTGGGGAAGACATGCAGCTGCTCCAGGAACAGGCCAGGAAGACCAGTGCCCCAGTTGGGGCCGCGCATGAAGTGGGGGAATCTGGGTCAATGGCTAGAAAGAGAGCCTAGGAAAGAATCAGCTTTGAGGAAGCACATTTACCAACAAATGACTGCTAAGCACTTTGCGGTTGTCAGATTCCTAGGCACTGAATAATAATGAGAGGGGGCTTGGAGAGGCTAATGACTAATGGCCCCTCAATTTCCTGCTGATGTTGGCAGTTTTGTGTCATTTTGTTTTTATGTTAATTTATGCACACAGGATTAGAATGTAGCATTATGTGGTCATTTAATTTAATTGAAGTATGGAACTTCATGGGCCCAGTTTTACATTTCCCTTATAGATTTCAGTGATTTTATCTTTAGCATTTAATCTTCCCTCCAGATCACCATTCCTAATAGCAATAATAATACATTTACACTTACATCACGCTTTTCCTTCCTAGGAGCTCAAAGCACGTCATGGCCCATTACCCCACAAGAGCTGTGCAAGGCAAATGCCAGGGAGGATTTTAAGCACTTTCCTTAGGTTTAACATACATAAAAAGGTGCAGCCTTTATCATAGAGATAAGTTTCCCAGCCGTTTAAATTACTTTCGAATGCAATGAGAAGCTTTGCTTATGCATGAGGCTTCCAGTGTGCTCCGTGTTTTTCATACCTCAGAAATATGTGACCTTTAAGCCTGACAGAACCGCTCAGGGTGCTTGTAACTTATTAGGGAGTTTTCATTGATCATCCCGCCCCCTTCTCTTAAAGAATGAGGTGTTTGTGTCACACAGCCTGGAAAAACTGCCAAAGGGCATGGGGAAGAGCCAGTTGAGAAGTGGAGGAGAAAACATGAGGTTAGTGAACTCCTTTTAAAAAGCCACTAGCTCTTCTCTGGTGAATACAGATGGACCCAAGGAGCACTCTCAGCCTGCGACTCACTGGATCTATTCATGCTCTTTCTGAAGAGCCATGCAAGTAGCCACTTGGAGACACTGGCATTCAGCACTCTTTTTTTCTAAAGGCCAAAAGAATAAGGGGAGAGTGGCAGTGAAATCTGCTGAGGTGACAGTAGAGAAGGAGCAGCTCATGAGCCTGATGGGGACAGCCCTCCCCCGTGTCTTAAACACGGGGCCACGGAAAAGGAAAACTAGAGGGATGGCCGTGTCGTATGTGCCTTTTTCTGAGGGGCCGCGAAGTAGCTGGGGCATTTCTTTTACCAGGACGTCAGAGAAGATACGATCTGACTTAGGTGCCCAGTCATTGCCAGACCGTGTGCAGCTTGGCAGCATCTGTTGAGGCACAGGAGGAAGAACAGAGATGGGGTTTGGGGCAACAGCCAAGGACTGGCCCACAGGACTGATGTGGAGAGTTCTGTTTCAGCCCCACTACTATACTTCAGTTCAGTTCTGCACTAATTAGAGTTAGTGCAGACACCATGAGTTCAGTGCTCAGTCCCAAGAGACTGCTCCTCCCCCTTTGATGCCAGCCACAGGTGGAGTCCCCAGGGCACTTGAACTGACCTGCAAACTCAGGGGGTTCCAATGACCTTCCTCAGGTTCAATAATTCACTGACTCACAGAATTCATAGAATAAATGACTCCTAGAACTCAGGAATATACTTATTATTAGAGATTTATATTATATTATATTATATTATATTATATTATATTATATTAATTATATTACATTATTATTATAATATACTTATTATTACAGTTTTATTATAAAGGATACTAATCAAACCAGCCAAATGAAGAGACACATACGGCAAGGTCTGGGAGGGTCAGAAGGCAGAGGGGTCTGTGCCCTCTCTCCATGGAATTAAGACATGTAATTCTCCTGGTATGTTGATGTGTTCACCAACCAGGAAGTTCCGCTGAGCTTCCTGTCCAGGATTTTCATTGGGATTTCATTTTGTAGCCATGATTGCTTGAACCATTGGTGATATTATTTAGCCCAGTCCCCAGCTTCCCCCATAACCCTCCCCTGAGGTTGGACTGACTCCAAGTTCCAACCCTCTAAACATATGGTTGTATTTCAGGTGACCAGCCCCCATCCTGAAGCTATGTGGGGGCCTACTACTAGTCACCTCATTAACCTAAAATCAGGTGTGATTCAAGGAGCTCATGAATAACAAAAAGCCTGGGACAAAGTCCAGACAAATTCCTTATTATACAGTAAGAGGCTTCTGAATCAGGAAGTGGGGAATGTGACACATATATTCCCCACTCTGGAGATTTCACAGAGCCCCCAGGGAGAGAGTGGAGAGAGTGAATCCTTGAAATTAAAGTCTTAGGAATACTTACAGTTAGGGGCCAGGAGACAAAAGACGTTTGGCTTACTTATTAAAATACTTGGATTCTAGCATCTTGTAGTTCTAGCACCTTTGGACTTACTGTCTGTTACCAACTGATGAGTAGCCTTCTTTAATTCACTCAACACTAATTAATACCTGGACCTATATTCTCATTGTCTTCATTTACTTAGTTTGCAGTGTTTTCCATTGTTCTAAAGCAAAGGAAATACTGTGTCTCCAATCGGAATTGTGGTGCATACCCGCATTAGCAATTATGTGAGAGATCCTTTGGAAGCACTTTGCTAAGTTTTCATAATTAAGTCATACTAATGCAATTGGGCATATGATATACCACAAGATAAGGTATGCAAAATTATGAATATATGGATTTGAAATAACTGTAAGCTACATGAACTGGGCATGAATTTCCACCACAATTGAGTTTACAAGAATTATTAACTTTATTTTATTTAAATCATATTAAATCTGACTCAGAAACCCCACTGCTGGGTTGTAGAGAATAACATTCTTGGTCATTATTAGGCCTTTCATTCACTCCTCAGCCCCAGTCATTACAACAAAATATTGGGGGGAGCTGTCCTCATCTCTGTTCCATACCAGTCAGTCCTGAGAAATCCACTGTCAGAAGTCACAGGAGCCCTTAAATCCAGGAGTTTATTAGAAAATGCAAATTAGAACCATGAAGAGGTACCATTATACACCTATTACAATGACCATAATAAAAAAATGCTAACAATATCTAGTGCTAACGAAGAAGTGGAACAATTGAAACTCTCATAGATTGTTGGTAGAAATGTTAAATGGTACAGCTTCTCTGGAAAACAGCGTGGCAGTATCTTATAAAGTTAAATATACTCTTACTATATGACCCAGAAATCTCACTCATGGGTATTTACACCAGAGAAAGGAAATATGTTCATACAAAAATCTGTACATGAATGTTCATGACAGTTTTTTTGGTAACAGCCAAAGCTGAAAACAACCCAAATGTCCTCCAACAGGTGAAAGATAAGGAGATTGTGGTAAATCCATACCATGGAATACTCCTCAGCCATAAATGAAATGAACTGTTGATACACACAAAAACATGGATGAATCTCAAAAATACTATGCTGAGTGAGAGAAACCAGCCTCAGAAGGATACTGACTGTATGATTCCATTTAGTTGGCAGTCTCAAAAAGACAAAACTACGATAGAAAATGTGTCAGTGGTTTTCAGGGGTTATGAGTGGGGGTGGGGTGACTATAAGGGAGTCAGTGGAGCTTGGGGGAGTGATAGAACTATTCTATATCCTGATTACACGAATCTATACATGTCTTAAAATTCCTTGATTTGTACACCAAAAAAAAAATGTTAATTCTACTTTATGACCATTTAAAAACACTAAAAACAAAACAATCAATCCAAGGGCACTATTCCCTTAATGCCGTGTTTGGTTGTAGTATTCTACAGACCCTTGTGCTCCAGTGCCTGGGATCCAGTCTCCCTAGGCACAGGGGACATTCCCCTTAAAGAACTCGTCACTTCCCCTAGGAGGCATAAGGGAGACTGTGGACCCTTCCTGGCTTTCTAGAATGTTCATCTTCTAATATTTTTTATCTACTCCTCTCCATTCTCTCCCCTGTCAGGGGACATTCTCATTTAGTATTCTCAAGACTTTCTGGAAAGCCAGAAAGAGAAGTTGTTTCAAGCACTTTCTGCTTTCAGCTCTTTAAATACCCCTGAGGCTTTGACCCCTTCCGGGAAAAAGAAAGGGGGAAATAAAGAGAATATAGCCCTAATGGTGCTCAGTTTTGCTAAAGTTTTTAGAAGCAAAAACAAAACCCAAGTTAATGCCTCAGTAAATTAGCCCACACTGCTCAAGCAACGAGGAGAAAGTTTTGCCCAGGCCCCTGTTGCTCTTGATGAGAGAGCGTGGAGCAAGCTGAGGGCAAAATACAGGCTGGCACCCTCCCCTCCTTCTCCCCTGCCCTGTGGAATATGTGTGATATTCCTTGGACACTCCTGGCTACCCAAGAATGAAGGAAAGGGGTTTAAGTGCTTGCCATGGTAACGTGGGAAACTAAGACAAATGAAAAATTAAATTCTCTTACTGCCTACTGCCCATTGACAAGTCCTTGAAAAAACGTGCAGAGTGCCCTCCCTCTAGGACCTCAGCTGCCTTGATGGTGACACTTTGCTGGGAGCAAAAGAGAACCTTAGCTTAACATTATCCCAACCTTGAGGATCCTGTAAGTCTACTTCCTTTATCTCAACTGCCCCAAGATCTAGGCTGGCATTCATACTTCAAGCTTGTGGCCCCCTGACGTATATCTGAAGGGTCTCATGACTGAGGTTTTATTAAAAGGTAATAAGTGGTGTTTCCTGAACAATAGCTAGCCCCTCAAGATCCTGGAAACCTGGCTTCAAAATACCTTAGAGACTTACTCTATCCCTGACCCCCTCCAACCTGAGGTTATGTAATGAGTTACCCGTCACAACTCCAGTGCAGGGGTCCTGCCCCCATGCTTTAATAAAATCACATTTTTGCACCAAAGATACCTTCAAGAATTCTTTCTTGGCTATTGGCTCTAGACCCCGTGAGCCCCCCATCACCCCAAAACTTCATCATTCTGGCCCTTGTAATCAACACAATCATAAAGTATGGGAAAGATCAGTTCACAGCATTGTGCACAACCCAAAAATGTGTGCGTGGGTTTGTGTAAATTAACAACAAGAACAAGAGGAACAAGAGTCAACCAAGAGTGAGATATATGAGACCCCACCCCCACCCCCTGCTCCCGATATAGAACCAGTAGTTCACCTGCTGGAAGATAAATGATTTCAAAATCATAACATCAGGCCCAAATCCTCAGGTCTGACCTAGTGGTAGAAGGGGGACCAGCAAGAGCTCTGTGCTGACTGAGGTCAGGATCTGCCCTAAGACTTAAAGACTTGCAAGATGGAAGATGGTCCCAGACATTAAAGGGAATGAGCAGGGGCCATGGCTGAGGTTCATAAATGCATTATATTGAAAAGAGCAAGAGAGAGAACCAATGATGAAGTAAATGAGGTAAAACATTCATAATAAATGAATCTGGGTAAAGAAGTACAGTTCTTTTTTTCTTCTTATTCTTGCAAATTTCCTGTAAGTTTAAAATTATTTCCAAATCAAAAGGTTTTTTAAACAAAATATTCTTTTATAAAAGGAATCCTTTTGTATGATACTATGTCTACATATCATAAATGTGTGACTACATGTCATAAATTTTTTTTTTTAATTTTTTTTTCAACGTTTTTTATTTATTTTTGGGACAGAGAGAGACAGAGCATGAACGGGGGAGGGGCAGAGAGAGAGGAAGACACAGAATCGGAAACAGGCTCCAGGCTCTGAGCCATCAGCCCAGAGCCTGACGCAGGGCTCGAACTCACAGACCGCGAGATCGTGACCTGGCTGAAGTCGGATGCTTAACCGACTGCGCCACCCAGGCGCCCCGTCATAAATTTATTCAAAACCATAAAATGTGCAAGAGTGAACCCTACTATAAATGAAGGACTTTGGATGGTAATGATTTATCAATATAGGTTGATCAATTATAACAAATGTACTGCTCTGGTGGGAGATGGAGATAACGGGGGAAGTGATGCATGTGTAGGAACAGGGAGTATGTGAGAAATCTCTGTTTCTTCTGCTCAAAATTACTATGAACTCAAAAGTGCTCTAAGGAAAGTCCTTTAAAAAAAAGAGAGAGAGAGAGAGAAGATTCCTAATGCTCAAAAAGTTTGGGAACAACAAACTTCAAAGAATGAGTAGTTAGCATACTTATTTCCAATGGCAGCCTTCTGTATGTTAGATCATAGTAAATATATGGTTAAATTCTGAAGAGTGACTAAAGAGTTGACAGTCTTTACTGTTGATTAGAAAATGCCTCAATATTTAGCCAGCAGACAGCCAGATGGCATTCAGTTATGATAATTTGGAGTTTCCCATTCTCCGACCATCATCCCACTTTATTTAAAGAAGATAGGTCCCTACAATGCCTAGGGACGTGGTACCTCAGCCACAGAATTTAGAAAGATTTTTTTACTTTTTTTTTTTACATTTCAGAGGAAAGTCTAAGCTGCTTATAAGTGTGAACTGACACATGAAATCAGTCTTCCTTCCATGCTTTTTCCTTAGGCAGTAACTCTGGGCTGACTCTTCAAAGAGTCCATGATCAATTCTGATGGGCAAGAAGTATTAATAAGAGTGTCAGGAAGGTGGGTCTGGCATTTGAGAATTTGACAGATTGGGAGTGGCACCAGCGGGGCATCAAACTCAGATCAAACTGGGGATCATTACAGTTGGGATATTGGTTTCCTATGTAGCTGTGACATTGGACATCTGGCTTCTCACTCATCAGTGGTTTCTTCCTGGCCTCCTAAACACCAAGGGGAAATACAAATTGGGTTAAGAAATGTCAAACCGTATGTCCAGAGGTGAGACTCTGACGCTGTAATAGCATTGTAAACTATGACTCACCTTTCATCGTACCTTCAGAATCGTAAATCTTGTCCCAAGCTAAATCTGGATCTCCCCAAAGGAGAGGTAGGTAGGGGAGAGGAAGAGATTCTGTATTATGTTACTTCCTGAGAATTCTCTTTCATTAATCTTTGCTCTGAAGGTGCCTTTGAATGGCTCTTGGTGCAATGAAAAATGCTCACACACAATCTTTCCTGTCAAACATTTTACTCACTCCAAAGTCTGACGACAGTTTGGGAGCAGTGTCTTTTGCTATTATGTTTTTCAGTTGGCTTTCTATTGTCACTTCAAGAAGTGTGGAAACACCTGATTTATGAGAGCCTGGCTTAAAAAGTGTCATTTTCATTGCTTCCTTAGTAACTGCCTCAAATAAGCAGAGGACAGCAATTTGGCTTGAACTTGCTTTGAGAAGCTTTCAGTTTAATTTATACATTGAGTAGAGTTCTCCAACTCATTGAAATTCTACGTGATGCATCCTCAGAAAACACCTGGAAGACAAGAAAAACAAAGCTATGGTACGCACGACCCTAGTTAAGGCGACAGCTGTGTGTTTGTGAATACAGTCCCCAAGCAGGTTCTTGTTTCTCTTTCTTCCCTCCACTGTCAGACCTATGATAAACAGAATTTCAATGAACTCAGAAACTACACCGCAGTTAATAATTAGACCTGCTTCTCAAAGGTGCTTTAATCTTTTTATTTCCTTAAGTACCTATCTATAGTTTGTCTATGTTATTCCTGTTATATTTTTTTTCCAATAGCCTCATTTATGGGGCATGGCTTAAAAGTCAGCAGCAAAGAACTGACGGTTTGTGAAAAGAGGAAGTTTAATTTAATATGTGCAGGCACTGGAGTCTCTTAGAAAATGATTGGTGCCAAGAAATTTGGAAGGTCATTATGTGGAATATCTGTAGCTCAGTATCTTTTGAACCTTTGTAATGGGTAAGGAGGAACATTTATGCATAATGATGTGGGACTTATTGTACCCTTGTCCTCAAAGCTGTCAGTCACCTGCATGACTCTAAGATTGGTTTTGCAAATGCAGGCTCACACCAAGCTGAACAAGCGGTTTGAAAGCTCCTCTCGGCCTCAAGTGGTGAGAGTTTCTTAGACACTGCTTCTCCAACTTTAATATGCATGTACAGCACTTGGGGAAAGGCTAAAATGCAGAGTCTGCTCCTTAAGGTCCAGGGTAGGACCTGGAATTCTGCATTTCTAACAGGCCCTCAGGTGATGTAGATGCTTCTGGTCCATTGCCTATACTGTGAGTGGCAAGGACTTGGAGGACAGTGTTCCCCAGCTTTCCTCCCCTATGTGGAAAAAGGACTGGGTTACTGGGGTTTATACAGCTCTCCTGCTGTGCTGGTGGATGCTCTTCAGTTTCATTTCCCTTATTTATTTGCACTTTTTCCGGTCAGCTACAGAAGGCCTTCCTGTAAAAAGTGAAGAAACTGAGGCAAGAATTCAAAAAACTTTATTTGAACGTCTGAGATTACGGTCTTACGCTTTACTTTGGTTTAGAAACATGATTTTTTTTTTCTTTTTTTCTTTTTTTGCCCAGCTTTGAAACAAAAACAACAGCAGGCAAATAGTAATTTGGAGATGTAAAAGAAGCAAAATGTACATACAAGGATGCCTTTTCTATGCTGATTCTTTTCTCAAATGAATAATAAGGCCAACGTGGGATTGCCAGGTTTTGCCATAATTTAGGCAATTGTTTCCATGTGTGGAAGTTGACTTAGGATTCTCTATTGGTTGTGTTTATCATTCCCTTTTCATTATTTCATTAGGGCAATGTATGCTTTCAAAAGGGCCAAGATCACACCACATGGATATGTTAGGGATCCAAAATTTGAAAACAACACAGACTGTAGATTTTTTTTTAAGGAATATCTTTGTGGTTCTGGGTATTCCTTTCTAGCCTTCTCAAGCATTTTTCAGTCACCCCATTTGGAATATGGAAATTTCCTGATAAATTCCACCAGCCAAAGAGTTCATACTAAGTGGGTGTCTGTATTAGTGGTGGAGAGGGGTGGTCAAAGCCTGGGACAGTAGAGCTCCAAAGGGTCAACATCAAAGTCACAATGTCATGATAGCAAACCAACACTGACACATCTGGATAATACTTTGCTGTTTATAAAATTCTTTACTGTGTGCTTTGATCCTGAGAGTAAAATGAGAAGGTTAAAAACGGCAGCCTCCTCTTTACTGATTCAATTCTAGTGTAACAAAGAATGTCTGGTGCTACAAGAAACTATAAAATCCTACAACTACAGAAAATACCTATTACAGCTAAACCAGCTAAACTTAGCCTCAGAGATCAGCTTCTTTTTTTAATTTTTATTATAAATGAAAGTTTATTTATTTTGTGAGAGAGAGAGCACATGCATGCACATGTGTGCTCACGCACATGCGAGCTGAGGAGGGGCAGAGGGGGAGAGAATCCAAAGCAGACTTGAACTCACTAACCATGAGATCATGACCTGAGCCGAAATCAAGAGTCAATTCTGAACACAGCCGTTGGAAAGGTCTTTTGCAAATGTAAGTCAGATGATACTCCCACCCCCTCAAAACTCCTCCTTTCAGAGGAAAGACTCAGATTCTTTCAGTGACCTACAAGTACCTACACAATCTGCATTCCTCCAATACCTTTCTGAAATCACTCACATGTCTGCCAATTGATGATGCCTATCATCAGCCAGAACAGCTACATGTGGCTTCTCCATGTGGCTGCTTGGGCTTCCTTATGGTATGGTGACTGAGTTCCAAAAGTGGATATCCCAAAGAGCACCACATGTATGCTGTATCAGCTCTCATGACCTAGCTTCAGAAGTACATAGCGTCCCTTTCACATAGTCACAAACCTACCTTGGCTCAAGGGGAGAAACATAGACTCCCACCTTCTGATAGGAGGGGTATCAAACTTACATTCTAAGGAAAGTATATGGGATGGGAAATACTGTGGTAGCCATCTTTAGACAATACAATCTGGCACACCTTCCCTGCCCACTTTATTTTAAATTGCAATCACTCTCTGCCTCCTGCCTCCTCCACCTCAAAATTCTCTATCCTCATTCCTTTATTTTCCCCATTGCGTGTAACAAATTACCACAAATTTAGTGGTTTAACACAAGTTTGTTTTGTTTTGTTTTGTTTTGTTTTGTTTTACATTTCTGGGTCAGAAGTCTGAAATCACAGAGCTAAAATCAAGGTAGGCAAGCCTGCATTCCTTCTGGAGGGTCTAGAAAAGAATCTGCCCCCTAATCTTCTCTTCCCAGTTTCTATTGCCTGCCTGCATCCTTTGGCTTGCTGCCCCACATCACTCTGACCTCTCCTTCCACAGTTGCAAACTCTCCCTGACTCTGTCCCTTCTGCCTCTTCCTTACAGGGCCCCCTGTGATTACGTTGTGCCCACCTGGATAATCTCTTCACTTCAAGATCCTTAATGTAGTTATAGCTACAAAGTCTCTTTTGCCATATTAGGTGCCATATGTGTAGATACCAGGGATTAGGACGTGGACATCTTTGGAAATGATTATTTACCCTACCAGAGCAGCTATCAGCATTTTAAACACATGACACATTCTAATATTTATGTGCTGTTTACTAGAATATAATCTCCATTACATTAAAGACTTTTCCATTTTATTTTCTGCTGTATCCCATGAGCCTAGAACAGTCCCTGGCACATGTTAGGAACTCAATATATATTTGTTGAGTTATTTGCTTGTCAAATGAATGGTCCCATAAAAGTTATTGACTGCCTATTATATGCCAGATTACATGCCTGAGTCAAAGCTTTGCTAACACTTTTTCCCTTGTTCCCCTTTTCAATACATCGTGTCCACAAAGAAAGCCTCATGTGTAGTTCATCAAGGTAAAAAGGGGTCCAGACCATAACCACAATAAAATTGACATTTTTCATGTCTTTTTAAATATTATGCAAAAAAGTTATTTTCTCTATTAACACAAGCATGCAACCTGAATCTCTGTGATCTCCCCACCCAGTCACTTGTCCTTTATAAAGATATTATGGGTGGAGGGAGAGTCAGACCTCGGGTCTTAATTACCTACACAGGGTTTGAGCACTGTTATTCATTTAGCTCTTAATTGAACTGTCCCACGGCCATGCTTAGAGTTTTGTTTCCATAACATTCCATGATATTTCTCTAGACAGTACACAAATAAAAATGGTTTTTATTTTGACTTTGAATTTCCTGATTCTCTCTGGATCAAGCCAGATGTGTGGAAGAGTGTGTGTGTGTGTGTGTGTGTGTGTGTGTGTGTGTGTGTGTGTTTAGACACCAATCCATATGCTTGCACGGATGTGAATTCTGTGACCTTCTGTTCTTTCTTTTGCTTGATGACTTGTACACACAACCTCATAAGGCAAATCTCATAATTAAGTTGGATCTGATTCAACCATGAATTTTTCAAAAGATCATAATCATCATGGTTTTCATGTTCATTTAAGAAACAATGTAGTCACATATGTCCACAAATGAACCTCACAAAATACTGCCCTTATCAATTTGGTTTTGGAACAAGGGCCAAATTGGACTTATTTATATTCATTTAAGATGTAATGCCTTAGCCTGTCACTAAACATCACACAGAAAGCAGAACCTCAAAACAACATAAAATTAAAAAAACCAATACTCTTTTCTGTGTTAACTAAAGTTAGAGACTATAGGAGCAGAGCGACAGAGGAAAGAGCTTAAGTTTCTTTTCAAGGCTCTGTTTTCACAGCTGTGAAATGGGAACACTAAAATCTTGTTGGCAACCTCCTTGATCTCTATAAACTTGAATTCTTTATATATAAAATCGAGATGATAGTACTACCTGCGGCACAGGGAGTTAGTGGGATGAAATTAGTTTCAGGCATAAAATGTTTCTTTCAATGCCTGATGCTCAGTTAAACATTCAACAAATTCTAACCCGTTATTAATATCTACTCATAGCATTAGGAATTCTAGACATTTGATTTACATTAATTAATTGGTAGTTATTGTTTTTGCAAGCAGAAAAGACTCCTCTAGCTGAAAGACTGAAGAGTCACTCATATAATGTGATCTCAGAGGTACTAAGAATGTTCTACTTACCTTTAGAAGGTTCTCTTCCACCTTGAAATAAAGCCTGATACTTCTCCAGCAAAGCTTAATTTATCTGACTTAAAATGTTAAGATGAAAATACTCCTAGGAGAAATATTACTTTAAGCATCGTTTGCTATTTACACTTTAGAATGAGTGAGTTTTATGTCTTGTTCTGAGAAATTTCCCCAGGGGTAGAAAGAAACAACATGAGACAATTGGCAGCAAGGAAAACAACTTCACCTGCTCCACAATTATAAATAACTTATATGATTATCAAATTTAATGACATATATAATGTTTGGTCTCCGTGTGTATCCCACAACTGCCTCCCGACACCCCAACTGAGTCACTATGCCTCACAGATATTACACATAAAGGCAAAAACCCTTTTACTGACCTTGATTGGACATCAAAATTATGTGGGTAACGTTAAATATTTTTCAAAGGAGTGTTATCTCTCTTTCTAGAGGACATTTATTTGTTGTAAATCTCATGGCTGGGACTAAAGCTTGAGAAAAAACATAGCCATTGCTTTTTTGCTCCTGTTTCTCCCTCTCTTCTGACCTTGCCAGGCACCCGAGATCCACACATCCCCCCGACAAGGCACCCCAGCCAGGCCTGGGCCTGCCAATAGCTTTACTGGCGGAAGGAGAAACACTGCAAAAAAGCCACAGAGTGCAATTAGGTAGATTGCCTATTGAGGAAGCAGTGAATATTTCACTCAGCTGGTAAGGACCGAGGCGCTCATCCCAGCTTTCACAAATGAGCTAACCCTGGCAAATCATATCCATTCTCTTGGCCTTGGTTTCCCTATGAGCGGAATGAGGATCACAGATGATAATAATCTGTAAGACAACTTCTCTAGTTCTAAGACTCTATGATTACTCCTTGACAGTTTTGTGTTTAACTAAATGCCAGATGTCATTAGTTCCTAGGGTTTCATGCCCAACTGGAAGGTAAGCTCCTTTAGGCTATGGCATCAGTGCTCCTAAGCTCCTGGGACAACTTGTCTTTCATTGCCTACATGCAGCAGTGATGGTGCCCAAGGATTCCAGCCTCTCCTTTTCTCCCCCAGAGTCATCCAGGTAGAAATTCTGGAATCTTATGCCTCACTCAAACAGGTTATCTAAATTCTCTGAGCAGTAATTTCTTCTTTTATAAAATGGGAACAATAATCCCATCTCACTGGGCTTGTGGTGAGAATGAGTTTACATAATGTATATGAATTGTCTAGCATGATGCCTGACCTCTACTGGCAATTGTCTCTTCCCTTCAGTTTCACTGCTCTGTGCTTTTAAAATTCTAATTCTTCCTCCACATTAAAGGAAAGGAAACTATTTGGTGAAGCTGAAACTCATTTATATTGGATGATGGTTCCCCCAGGCTCCCGTGGGGTTCAGCCTTTTATCTCTGACTGTGGAAGGCTTTGACGGTTCTAAAAATGATCCTAAACATCTGGGGTGCAGGTGGGAAGTAGGGTTCTCTTTCTAAGCTGGGACTTTGCTCTGATTCTGAGCTCAAATGTCCTCAAAATCAGTTCCTATGTCTACTTGAGTTATTTCCTAGGAAGTCACAGAGAGCTGGGTAAGTCTGAGTCGGAAGGAATGGCAAATCTCTACCAGCTCCACATGCCAAAATGACAACTGTTTGGGCTCCCTTGGGAAGCAGCGGCAGCTGCTGGAGATTCTGGCCTGGGAACTGGTGGTGTGGAGGGTGAGGTGCTGGCATCGAGGGTTGTTTGCACTGAATCGACTATCCCCTCCAGCTGGCCACAGGAGTCCGGGTGAGGAACAGGTGGAAAGAAGAGGAGGAAGAGCCAGGAGCAGCTGGACTGTTGCAAGGATCCCACAGAAAAGGCTATTCCAAGATCTGAGCACTTGGACCCAGTTCAGGGAATTCAGTCCCAGGTCATTAGCAAGGGACTCCCTCCCGCTGCTGCCTATTGCCTTCGAAGGGAAGTCCAAAACCCTTTCATGGTATCCAGGGCCTTTCCCAGCATAATTGCTACCAAGCTTCATCCCCCACAACTTTCCCCACACCAGCTCCTCAGCCTCCATGCCTCCCTGCCCCCTCAGTCTGGAAGGCCCCTCCTTTTCCATACTGAAAACTCTAACACAGTCACAAAGACCCATCTCAGTCTCACCTTCTCTGCATAGGCCTTCGAGTCTCCGCCCTGTGCCTCCATTGCATGCACACCTGGGCTGTGACCTTTCACACCACTGTATCACTGCTGTCTACTTACATGGCTTATTCCTCCTCTAGGATGCAGGCTCCTTGACAACAGGGACCTTGCTTGATCGCCCCTTATTGCCAGCCCTAAGCCTGTGTTGGCACAGGGCAGGTGCTCAATAAATGCTCTTTAAGTGGATATTGAGCCCCGGTTGCAAGAGAATTTATAAGGAGAACATGGGATTCCCCCATGACTATGTCTAAGAAGACCAAGAGGCTCATAGTACCAGGAACTTAATCAGCACTGACACTGATCAGTCTATTAGAAGATTAACCAAAAATAAAAACTAGAAACTTGACTCAACTGTTTAAAAATAGTATTCATTTTAGCCACTTTCTTCCATATTCAAAAATATTCAGATATTTTTTCCTTGCCCGTTTAAAAAAATCCTTTTATTGTGATAGCAGAATCGTATGCTCAGCCTCCAAGGAGCCTCGCGGTGCATTTCACCCCCTTCCTTATCTTTATTATCCTAGAGAAGCAGCTGAGAGAAAAAAAATAATGATCATTCACTGAGGGTTTCAGAACTTGGTCACAAAATGGGCATCAGGGCAGCTAGCTGAGGGTAATTTTTCTTTAAGAAAAACTCTGTACTGTATTAAACATGCAATAGCATTTTCTAGCTTCTCTATCCATTTCCTCCACCCATGGAGGAATTCCAAATCTAATTATAGGCATTTATGGGAACTGCTTTCATTTATGCCTAATTACCATGTAGTACGATAACTATTATGTACCCCACTATATGTGTCAGATTAACTTTGCTATCAGTTTTATTGGATTATCATATGAAACTCTACCAAAGCACACTCTGTCTGGTTAAAGCAAGTTGTCCACTCTGCATGACTGACCATTTGCTGAGGACAGTTATCTACCCATGTTTTAGAAAAAGTGGTCAGAGATTTGGTGACAGTTATTTCCTTTGCACCCTTGACAATACCTGCATGCCACGGGGCCACCCTGGGAAATTTCTTCAACATCTGTAGCAACCGTCTACATCCGAGAGAATGTGGAACGCCGTGGAAAACGCCCGGAGCGTTCAGAACGTTTAGTGGCCCAGAAGTCTTTGGAAGACTCCCCGGGACTTCTAATCTGGCAGGAAGAGCCACATATTTTTAAAGGGGTCTTTTGAATAGTTATTTAAAGAGAAATGTGATTTTAATGTTTTGTTACCTTTGGACCTTTCAGACACCCTACCATGAGTGCCTTAGGTCTAAGATGGGAGCAAATGTCCCCTGGAGCAAATTTCCTAATACGAGGAGGGGCAGGGCAGAGTGGGGTGAGGGAGAGAGAGCCCTGAGGGGAGTCAGTTCCAGTTCTGTCACTCCCTGGTGACTTGGGGCATTCCCTCTGGGCTTCCCACTGTGTAAGATGGACCCATGGCCCAAAGCTGCCGACTGCAGGCTAAAGCGGTGTGGATGTAAATGTCGTGAGCTAGGCACTGTGGAGGGCCAGGGTGAGATGTTGCTGGAATCGATTTTCATTTGCAGCCCTCCTACATCTGTATGTGGATCAGGGCATTGCGGAGGGAGGGAGATGTGTAACAGAGCCCTAAAGACCACAGGGAATATTCACTGCTCTGAAAGTCGTTCCACATTTGCCAAGCACAATGTCACCTGCCCTGTCCCCACGGCCCTTCTAGGCCGTTTGGGCCTTTTCTCTCTCAGAGATATCCCTTCCTGATATGTGCTACAAATGACTGTTCACTCTGACATCTCAGGAAAGCTAAGGAAAGAGCACTTGTAAAATCACTTGTTTGGATAGGCTGGGAAGATGGGGTGGGAGCAAGTCCGTGTGGCTGATGGAGTCATTAGATAGTCCCGAAATGGGAGTTGAGCCCCCAGTTACTTGGGGTTCACCATGGAGGACACAGTCCTGAAAAGCACTGTGTTTACTGGAAACCAAGAACTGAAGGAACGAAGCGTGTGGATGCTGAGGGAGAAGGATGGTGGCAGACACGGCGGCCGGGCTCAGATAGCCCTGGAAGAGAGAACCTGCATGGGGCATCTGTGAGCTGAGGGCCAATTGGTGGTGTTGGGGTCAGGCCACCCCCTTCCCAGGCCGCAACTGAGCCAGCAGGGAGCTGAGGCCTGGCTGGAACCGCCTAACACGACCTTCTTGGAAGAGGCAATCTTTGCTCCAGACGGGCCTCCTCACTGGGCTAGCCAAAATTTCTTGGAGTTTCACTGCAGCCAGTCCTCTGTCCTTCCCTCTCTCCTTTAGGGACAGCAGACCTACGTCCCGATAGGAAGGCTATCCCCTGCAACTCCCACCCCCCTGCTCCCGCTGCAGCGGCTCCTTCCCTTTATCTTTCCACAGTGGTTTCCCCCAGATTGCTTACACTTCTAATTCTGGTTTGATGTCTGCTTCCCAGAGGACCTGAACTGATCATGGGTATATGCCCCCAAGATAGGAGAAATTTATTGTGCCTTTAAAAGGTTATTTTGACTCAGAATACAGGTTCATAATATTTTACTCACAATTTAAATCCAAAAATCTCTGAAAGCACCAAACCTTGATCTGACCTTCTATGAGGCTAATTGTAGTCTATAGTTATTCCACTTGAGTCCTGCAGTTTATTACAGAGTTATAAGGTGTGTGGTTATGGGGCTGCCCCAAAGTCTGCTGGGTATATAATACACAGTACATGCATTATATTCTCTGTAAAATATTTTAGAAACCCGAATTATGGAAAATATGTGTGACTCCAAGGGTTTTGAATAAGACATTGTAGACCTGAGCTATATAGAAATTAAAAGCAGCATGAAATAGCTGGCCTTTAAAACAGGCTGTCAATGAACCCTGCCTCCCAGTCTTCACACCCTTGTGTGAAGATTCAAGGTCCTCTCACTTTGAACCTGGGTGCTTTACCCAGAGCATATGGCATAAGTGATGTTCTGAGTCTAGGCCTTAAGAGATACCAGGGAGTCTGGCTGCCCTGGTAAACAGATCACATCAAGAAGCTAGGCAGACAGAGAGATGTCCTAAGATTACTTGAGGAGTGTTCCATCTGCATCCATCCTTCTGGCCATCCCATCCAGGAAACTGACACGTTATTTAAGCCATCTGGAATGTTCCAGCTCCTGCCATCTGACTACAGTGGTGTGAGACACTCTAAGTGAGAGCACTATAAGAACCATCCAGCTGAGCCCTGGTCAGCTCATAATCTTGTGAGAAATAATAAATCATTGTTGCTTTGAGTTACTAAATTTTGTGGCGGTTGTTAAGTGGCAGAAGATAACTAAAACATTTCTAAAGCCCTTGATGACAAACGAGTTAAGGGTCACAGAATGGGAATAGGAAAAGCTAGGATGCCACCAAAGATGTAATGTTAACAATTTCCACAACGGCCCTAGTATCTATCGGCTATTGAGCTTATATGTGTTGTCTCAGAGCAACCCTGAGAAGAAGGCTTTATTACCTCCATTTTAAGAGATGAAAACTGATGGGAAGAGGAGTTCTGTAACTTGTCAAAGGTTTTTCAGCTCATATGTGATAGAGCTAAGGTTCACACCTAGAAATTTCTTGCAAGACTGACCCTGGCCACCTCCCTGCTATTTCAGCTCCAGTGGAAAGTAATCTCCTTTACGGCGAGCATGAGTCCTCTCTGCTCTCTTGCATCCAGTCACCCCAGGACTGCACCCTCAACCTCCTTATGGGGGATCACCCACCCTACTCTCAATGCATGTGCTTTGGGTGGAGCTCTGTCTCGTGATCTTGGCCTCAGCCCATAAGCACACCCATTCCCCAGGACACTGTTGAGGCTGGGGCAAGGACAATGACATTTAGTGGGGAAAAAACTCTTTCCTGTCTACACCAGACTTGATACAAAGGAATGTGCCCTACACCTCCTCTTCGACTTCATCAAGGTCTTCACAGGTTTTTTACTCCAAGTCTTACTGCATCCTTAGCATTTCCCTGAGCACATCCTTGCCTGGAACACCCTCCCCCCACCTTCTGTTTTTGTCCAGTTATTTCTCATCCTCAAGGCTCAGTTCATATCTCCCCTTGACCCAGCCTGACCTAGTCTCACCCATCCCCCTCACCCTAGAACCTGAGTTTGTGCTTCTGTGGTGCTTGTACATATTGTGTTACATCAATGATCACATTGCTGTATCACCTCTGGTCTACCGATTCTGCAAATTGCTCAAGGCAGGCAGCATGTCCTACCCATCTTTATATCCTCATCATTTTATACAAGGCTCAGTCTTTAAATGATAACATAAACTAGATGAATGGGTGAATGACTATAGGGTTATCGTGACCATCTTCACTTAGGGTGGTTTTCCCGTGGCATTTAATAGCAGCAAATAAACGATGAAAATGTCAGAGTCTGCTTTCGGTTTTCCAGGTGCTCTAGGTTGTTGATAGTTGGCACTGGCATGTGTGAGAGTTGAAATACTGGTTAGTTTTAGGGTTGGGAGATCATAAATAACTTCTTCTTCCAGTTAACTGAGAGCCAAGACATAAAACAAGAACATTAAGATTCAAATGTCAGTTTCATTACAGTTAAAACCAATTGAAGAACATGATTTTAATTTGGTGGCCAAGCTGGGCTTTCAAATACTCTCTCTCAAAGGGGGAGTTTGGGTCTGCAGAGAGAATCATTCATTCAGAATTATTGCCTCCTTTCATGACAGAGAAAGGACCCTTCAATGTTTGCAATGTTTTAATGGTTTCTACCCACACATTCAAGGAGCATGACCAATAGATGTTAATTCTTTGTAAGCCCAATCAATCACGTCACTATTCCTCTCATGTGGGAAAGTGAGAAGGAGCCTATGGGAGAGACCAAGAGTGTTACCTAGGAGAAGTCCCTTCCTGGAAACACAAAGCCAAGGGCATGTGTGCACATTATGTGATGGACATGTGGAAACAGGAACACCAGAGCTTGGAAAGCTGGTGCTATGTCCCTGGAGAAACACAAATGTGCTGGTGTCTTTGACAGTTGAAGGAAAAACCAAAATACCCAGTGAAAGTGCAATCATGAAGTGCCTATATGAGTGCTTGAAAACACTGATTAGGAATTTAAAAACCGTGCATTTTACCCACTCAAGCAATAATATTTATGGCATGTAGAATAACAAGCCTCTTTGCTCACATATCCAATGACATTTCTGAAACATGAACAATTATAGCGTTCTTTAGTTTACTTGGATATGTGGTAATTTCTTGGTTTTAATGGGAAATGCTGAAATGTTATATTACAATGTTCAGGCTGAAATAAATGAGTTTTTTTTTACATTGTTTAGAAAACTTGGGGGAAAAGTGCAACCCTGGCTTACTTCCTATTATAGATTCAAATGTGGCGTGTAGTTGACTGATTTTTCACATTTCAGGCTTAATTTTGTTCTGAGGTAATAAATGAGAGAGAAAGTTGAGCTATGTATTTTTTAAATGGCACTGGAGACCTGGATTTAAGCGTTAACGTGGCCAAGTCAGCCATTTCCATGCAAGTCAGTCCCCTGATCCCCATCTGTAAAATGGGGATATTACAATACCTACATCCATGGGCTGAAGTAAGAATCAAATGAGATGAAGGGCATAGACATCTGCAGGTCAATGCCAGGCATAGAACTAGGTGCTTGATAAATGTTTTAAAAAGTAGTCGATGGGTCATCCCATAATGCATTGCCAAGCCTCCAGCGGCCAGAGGACATGGGGGGGGGGTGGATCTCATTTCACAAGTTTATACCATGATGTGGACTTGCCCCTATGAATAGAGTACATCTGCTAATGTGGAATTAGAGACACACTAAGAGAAACCACTCTTGGAAAGTGTAGAGAAAAAAAAGTTTGAAGGACTTTCTCTAAGCCCTGTGCTAAGGGAATGGAGACTGAAATTGTTGTAGGGCTACTCAGGATGTAGGGATAGAGAGATGATGGGACTTGAGGGAGAGAAGCCTCTTCCTGTAGAGCATATGCAGTTGGCAAGTAGCTATACAATGTAAGAAGTCATTCATTCGAACCTGAACACTCAGCATCTTTCATCAAATATTCAGGTATGTACATTCAAGTATGCCAAGAGCCAACAGTATAATTCAGGCTTCAGGATATGTGCTGTACAGACCAAGTGACAAGAATACCAGACAAAAAGAGAAGTTCTGAAGGAATGGTCATTGCCCATCTGAAAGTTTTCTGTAAGCATCTGTTTACAATTCAGTCATCCTCCTGTGGGAACTCTGGACAGTGAACAGAGAAAAAACAACTAGATAACATGATGGAAGCACATTTCCCTAGCAAGTTACTGTGCTTCTTGTATGAAAGCACAATTGAACAGGATGCGTACGAGGTGTTTGTTCAAGAAAGGAGTACATGTATACCTATCTTCAAATTGACGCTTGAAATTTTCATTTCTTCATTTGACTATGCAAATAGGGGACTTGCAGAATTAATTTGATCACAGATATTATTAGAACTATATACAGGAGGGGCACCTAGGTAGCTCAGTTGGTTAAGCATCCGACTTTGGCTCAGGTCATGATCTCATGGTCCGTGAGTTCGAGCCCCGCGTCGGGCTCTGTGCTGACAGCTCAGAGCCTGGAACCTGCTAAGGATTCTGTGTCTCCCTCTCTCTCTGACCCTTCCCCATTCATACTATGTCTTTCTCTATCTGAAAAATAAATAAAAATTTATTTATTGGGTTCAAGCCCCACATCCGGCTCTGTGCTGACAGCTCAGAACTTGGAGCCTGCTTTGGATTCTGTGTCTCCCTCTCTCTCTGCCCGTCCCCTGCTTGTGCTCTCTTTCTCAAAAATAAAAATAAACATTACAAAAAAATTTAAAACTATATACAGGATTTTAAGCTCATTGAGAGCAGAAATTATATCTTTTTAATCATTGCACCCTTCTTAGCACCTCTTGTACAATGTAGAATCTCAATGCATATCAAATTAATATAAATAAATGTAAATGGGTTTCTCAATATAGAAGATTCCAATTGTTTTTCATATTTTTCTGCATCCTATAGTAGCAAGTGAGATGTAATTACACACATGGGTATTAGCTACACCTTAGTTCCTTTTTGAATAAGCGTAATGACTAAACAATAAATACTACTCTTCCTATATGGCTGCTGTTCGAGAGTGAGCTTGACAGAACCAAAAAGGCAAGTTAACTGACTCAGGCCACTGGGGTATCGTTTCTTGTGTGGTAAGAGAGCTCAGAATCTCGCAGCACTGCGTCCAATATCTCAGCCCTGCCCTGTGTCAGTGTCACCTTTCCCCTGGCTTTTCTTGCTTTCCTGAATACAGCCAGGGCTTCACTATTGGGTAGGTTTCGGGTTTCTCCATTAGAAAGGACAATGCAGCTCATAAAAGGTGATCAAAATATTACCTCAAATAAAACAGTTTTAGATGAGAAAAGAAAGCACCCATAAGTTTTCCTCTTCGCCTGCCCCCAAAAGTGTCAGAAAGAAAGACAGTTACTCTAACAGGAAAAAGAAAAAATGTTCCATTCTGCCAGTCGTGCGGGGGTTTACTGTGTAATGTCACAAAAGAGAATAATTATACTCCACCACCTTGTTTTTCTTCAAGATAGACTAATAGCAGAGCTACACAGCTCAACTCTGGAAAACTCTGAAATGAACAGTATGGGAAGAGGATCACCTGGGATCAGAATTGGGCTGCAATGTTTTACTAAAAGTTAAGTATTCTTCTGTTTAATTTCCTCCAGGATTTATGAAGGCAGAGCCACCATAAAGTTTTATTTCCCAGGACATTCCCTGAAACACTCCAGGCACCGGGGCTAAGAGAATTACCCCTAAGTTTTTCTTGTTGTAGCTTCAACTTGAACTGTCTTCTTTTGCTGTGGTTCACTGCCAGTGCCTCACTCTTATGCCACAATGACCCAAACTTGGAGATTGATAGCCTGAACTTCACTGAGCCAACACAGTTTCCCAAGGAAACTTGTGTATTTATTAACTAAAGAAAAATGAATACCTTCTTTTAAGCATGTGTTTCAGAAGTCTCTGAATGATTTCTATAAGCCACAGACAATAGGAGAAAATCCAAGAAGCAAGCAGGAAGAGAGTAGATAGGATCAACTCAGAACAGCTCCAATGAGACGGAGAACAATACGGTGCTTTGATTGATAAGGTGATTTAAAAATTAAAAGAGAGGAGTCTATCTGTGAGCTGAATCCAGTTACCAGAGATTGATGGATGGCATGAGTCTTCTTTTCTTTGTGGCGTCTTTCAGATAAAGCTGTGTTTCCTTTTAGAGAGGATCTTTGTAAGACAATTGCTAGACTAGAAGGAGTGTGTGTGTGTGTGTGTGTGTGTGTTCACGTGTGCACGCACTGCAGCATTTTAGGGCAGGGCTCTCTACCTAGAATGCAAGCCTGCTCCGTAGCTTTGTGAACTCTGTACTTTCTATAGCTTGTGCATAGATAGCATTCTTAAAAAACATCTTTCCTGGATAAGCCTTCATTTCCAATTGTGTCTATGCACCATGTGGTAGCCAGCATGATTAAGGAAAAAGTGATTGTGTGAACCTCCAAATCCATCTGTCATGTCATTGGCATTGAAGAGCCTTGCTGAAAAATTAGCCTCCTCCTTCCCCCAACTTGTGTTTTCCCATCCTCAAGACAATACGGGAAGCTCTTAGCTAGGAGAGAAGGGAACAAAGGGGCAAGGAATTCAATAAAAAAGAGATCCTAGGCAAAATGAAATATTGTTTCCCTGTCTGTATTGCTTTCTTTCTCTCCAATCTGCCTGAGTATTAACCACTTGTCTGCTGCGCTACGAGGCAGAATCATTTCTAGGATTTGTCTGCAGACGACTGTGATCTCTGAAGACATCAGGGACATCCAGAGTGATGAGTAGTCTGGAACACAAGAGACTAAACTGGACATAAAACTTACAGCCCAATGTGAGAAAATACTTACATTTCCTCCTCCGGAATTTGTCTAGTACACTTGCTTATTAAACTGCACATACAGGCTCAAAGGCTTATTGGATTTTTATATTCTCTGTACACATTTGAGGACCTCCTGAAATTGCATACAAAATTTTATTTACCTGTGCATGTGTGCGTTTTTCTGAGGAGAGGATTTTTGCAATCTTCGGTTTCTTTAAAGGGTCTATGACCCACAAAGTTAAAATTCACTGCAATGAGGTATGTGCTGTTCTGTTTATTTTCTCAGTTATAGAGGGTGCATCTTCCCTCTATAATTCATTGGGGATTAGGAGTTGGAAGACAAATTCTATCCACAAAATACTTAGACTGAGAATAGACCACAAAGAAAACACAAGTAAACCAGGCAACAGATGCTGAATTAGATGATGGAAGAGGATGAGGTGAGGGATATTAGATTTATAAGGACTTTTGCTTTGTGTCACAGTTGCAACTCAGACTCAGCCAAAACATATAACATGTACCATATATGGATTTGGGTTTCTTTTTACTTTTTTTTTTTTTAGAAAAAATTTTTTTTTGATTTCTGCTTATTTCAGTTGCTGAGAGGAAAGGATGTTGAGTATTTGGACTAATGAATTCATTTAAAATGTCCTCAGTTGATATTAGGTTTAAAGACAGTTAATTAAAATGGGAAAATTACAGGGTAGCAAACTTGTTTCAGGTTTAGGAGCTTTGGATGGAAAAGATTATTAACATAGCTTGCCACAAGCAGGCTGGCTTATAGTCAATGAATTTTTTTTTTTAATTTTTTTAATGTCTATTTTTGAGACAGAGAAAGACAGAGCATGAACGGGGGAGGGTCAGAGAGAGAGGGAGACACAGAATCTGAAGCAGGCTCCAGGCTCTGAGCTGTCAGCACAGAGCCCGACGCGGGGCTCGAACTCACAGACCGTGAGATCATGACCTGAGCCGAAGTCGGACGCTTAACTGACTGAGCCACCCAGGCACCCCAAGTCAATGAAATTTTTAACCTATGTACATTCATCTTAACCTGAATATTTTCTAAAAGTTAAAAAAAATCAGTATTCATAGGTATATTTTATAATGGAGTATTTTAACATTAAGAATAAACGATTTTTAGGTAGGGGTGCCTGGGTGGCTCAGTTGGTTAAGCATCCAACTTCGGCTCAGGTCATGATCTTGAGGTTTGTGGGTTCGAGCCCCACATCAGGCTCTGTGCTGACAGCTCAAAGCTTGGAGCCTGCTTCAGATTCTGTGCCTCCCTCTCTCTATGCCCCTCCCCCACTCGCACTCTGTCTGTCTGTCTCTCTCAAAAATAAACATTAAAAATTAAAAAAAAAAAGATTTTTAGGCAAGAAATAAACCCCTAATATTGGGATTAAATGGAGATACTATCTCTCATGAAGAACTGAACCCTAACATTGATTGCTCATTTATCAGAATATGTAAAGTAACCTTAGAGAGACTAAAAACATCCCTTCACAATCAAAACACTCAGCAAACTAGAAATAGATGGAATTTCCCCAAACTGATAAAAGACACCTATGAAAAACCAAAGCTATCCTCATACTTAATGGGTAAGAGTAAAAACTTCAGTTGTGAAGGTCAGTATGTTAATCTGAAAAGTCTATTGATTAACCATTTGTGATAGATTGGATTATTTGTTCCAATTCTTTATTCTCTTGGGTAATAAGAGTATAAGGTCAAACTATATATAATTGGCATTTTTGGGTAAGCAAAAAAATGGTTGGATATCAGCAATGGTTTAACCTAATACACTCATATCTTCATGTGGTTTAACCTAATACACCCATATCTTTTGCCATATAGATTTTCACCACTCTCCCAATGTGGGTGGACTGTCCTCCATCATCTCACTGATGTTTGGCTTAGGCTTGGCCATTTGACTTGCTTTGGTTGGTAAATGTTTGCAAGCAGAGGCTTTAAATACGCTTGTGTGGTTTGGCTTATACACCAAACTGTGCACATTAGAAGAACTTTCCCCGGGTAATCCCTAGTCCAAGGAGGGTGAGACACATATGGAACACACCTGGAGTCAGCCCACAGCCTGGAGCTGAGCCCAACAGACTTGCAGCCTAAAGCCGAGCCTCCCAGCCCCAAGTGGCTGAGCCCAAATCTTCCTGCAGGCTATTGTATGAGAATAATTGTTTCTGTTTTAAACCACCACGGTCTTGAAGCTATTTGTTACTCAGCATTACCACAGCTATAGCTAACTGACAGCATGTAAACAGTGAGCAAGGGAGAGCAGCTGAAACAAAAGCAGGTTGTCTGTTCAAACAGTAGTCAGAGGAAATGGAGTCTTATTAGACTTCAACTGGTAAGTTTCCTAAACTCTTAAAAGAAGACAGGCAGATGGTTGGAGAGCAGCAGTGGCAGTGGACCACCCCCCAAGCAGCAGACCATAGCTTGAAGACAGGCCTGGGATGGTCTCAACCTTGACCAAGGCCTGTGTTGCAGCCCTGCCTTCATAAATAGGGGGAAAGTCAAGAAAAGAAAGTTTGGATTACAAGCAAGGGTATGTTATTAGTTATGATTGTAACATGCTGAGGAATAAGCGCTTGGATTCTATATTGCTTTCATTTACTCTGAGTTTTATGCTCAGTATTTTTCACTTCTGCAAGTCCTAGAGTTGAGAACAGTTTCAGAAATGAAACCACAATTAACTAAAGTTGTTGGAAAATGTATAATCATGGGCTCGTGCATTTATTTATGTCAACAGTTCCAAAGAAAATTGCTATTAAGTCTTACCAACTGTCATCCATTTGTCCTTTTTCATATCCTGGGTTAAACTATTACAACAATATCCTCTAGTGTCCCTAATCATAACAGTAGCTGCTGTTTATTAAGTGCTCATTACCATGTACCACCAGCTCTGCTAGGCACTTTTTAAACATTGTATCTAATTCTCACAATAACATGGAAAGACAGGTATTATTATTTTAGAAGTGAGGTACCTGTGACTCTAATATTGAGTAACTACACCAATAATATAAACAGCTAACGAGAGGGGGAACTGGAATTTGAACCCTGGTCTAACTATAATCCTTTTTAATGTTGAGCAAACATCAGTTTAAGCTGGAGGTTTAGCTGTTGAAATAAAAATATTCTATCCATGGAGATTTAGCTACTCGTATAGAAAAAGATCCTTATGAAAAAGTATAGTCTCAGTTATCTTATTTATCTACCTACTGAAATCCATCAAAATTTTACCGGAAAATGCCAGTTTGATCTGGATTCTATGTCTCTTTCTTTGTCCCAACATTTAATTCATTTTCACTTCATTTATTTCCTGTGTCCTTATAATAGGCTCATCATGGACCTTCGGCTCAGTACAGAATGGAGTTGTTTTTGAAAAAGCATAGTCTAAATGAGAATTCCAATCTTTACCCATATTTCTGAAAAATACAGTGTGGGATAGGAGTACAGAATCCCTAACAGTTTTTAAAAATCCTATATCTCTTGGGAGTCTCTTGCTTTCAACCCCAGAAAATTCTCTCTCTCTCTCTCTCTCTCTTTCTCTCTCTCTCTTTCCTCACCCCCAGCTTCTACCCTCCTGCCCCTTTCCTTTTCAGCCTATCACTCCTGGGCCCTGCCACCCTCTAGACAACCTCTCCTTCCTCCACATCCCCACACTGCTCCCAGGCACTAGCTGACACTCAACCTACCCAGCCCCATAAAGTATTTATTTAGTGCCTCTTTCTTTATATAGTAACAGCCTTTTAGGCAAGATCCTCCCCTGAGGCTCTGATGTCTTCTGGCCCTCCCCCTTTCTTCTGTCACACATCTTCCTCACAAATGTCCAAGAAAGCAAAGTAACTCAGAATACTCTTCAGAAGTGTAACTACGTGGGCAACTCCGGAATATTCTATCTATGGAAAACAGTCTGTGGTAGAAAAAAATAAAAAGGCTGAGACCTTCCTAATCCCCCATATGAATGTTGTTTGCCCACCATGTGATGTGTTAGTTTCTTATTGTTGTTATAACAAATACGACACATTTAGTGGTTTAAACAAGGTAGCATACTGTCTTACACCTCTGTAGGTCAGAAGTCCAACATGGGTTTTACTGGGTTAAAACCAAGATGTCAGCAGGCTGCATTCCTTTCTGGAGGCTCTAGGGGAGAATCTATTTCCTTGCTTATTGGTGTTGTGGGCAGAACTCAGCAAGTGGGATTCAGACACAAGGATTGAGATCCCCGTGTTGTTGCTGGCTGTCAACTAAGGGCCATTCCCTGCTTCTAGAGGCCATCCACAGTTCTTGGTTCATGGCCTTTTCCTTCCATCTTTAAAGTCAGTAAGTGGTAGGTCAAGTCTCTCTCATGCTCCAACCTCCTTCTTGCATCTCATCCATCTAACACATCTGGGAAAGGCTCTCTGCTTTTGAGGACTCATGATGAGACAGGGCCCACCTGGATAACCCAAACTACCCTCTCCTTCTCTAGGTCCATACCCTTAATCACATCTGTAATGTTCCCTTTGTCATGTAAGGTAACATAGCCACAAGTTCCTGGGATTAGGGTATGGGCATCTTCGGGAGGGTCATTATTCTACCTAATACACGTGATAAGTTTCACTGTTATTTTATAGATGGAAAAAACTGAGACCATGAGAGCATTGCATTGAACTGGAAATCCCACTGTAATACCAAGATAATAGCCAAGAGCTGGGCTAACCTAGATCATACACGTCTCAGCCTAGGCTATACCCTTAGGTCGTATATGATTCTTATAGAAAAATAAAATCATTACCTTTGAAAGTCATATGATAACTTCATTTTTTTGGCCTGTCCTCCAAATGTTTTTATTAAGCTGCATGCATCTAGAAAGTTTTCACTTGTAGTGTAAGAAAAGATACAAGTTACAAGATGTATGTTCTTCGGGGAAAAAAACTTAAAAAATAAGTACATGTTGTCAACAAACAGAAAGCCCTGTTAGTAGTTCTGTCAGGCCATCTTCCTGTAAGATTTGGTAATTTTTTGCTGAAAGTTCTCCTCACAATGGTCTTCCAAGAAAATAACATTTTCCTACAACACCCTCTCTGAATGTTTTGAGTTGGATAGGTTGAGATAATTCAAAAGTCCCTAGTCACCATCACACCAAAACATCACATTTTGCTTTGCTTTGCGGAAGATGTTGAAGATGAGACATTTTAAAATATGTGGCTAAATGGAAGGCTTGTCAAGACAAGGTGGGGTAGGGAATATTCGTGTTTATTACCTTTCCGAGTAGCTACTGCTGATACTTTATGCTGTCTAGGAAAATTAGAAGCCCAAATGACATCAGGTAATTGCAACACAGAGAAACAAAACAGGATACACACACGGAGGCTGCCAGGAGCAACCATGATTACATTATCAACGATGCACAAGTCAAAAGGAAAACCATGAAGCAAACTGGAACACCAAAGCTGAGTGAGATATCATCACACATCAAAAACTCACAAGAAGGAAAGCATGTGGGAATTTTGAGGTGTTGCCTGAAAATGAGATAAGAGGCTTTACGTGTGGGACGGTCTGGGGGGGTCTCTCGAAGACCTTTCTCAAAATGTACTGTATTTCAGAAGTCTTGGCAGTAGATGTAATGAAATGCTGCAGTGCGTGCCTTATTGTGGGGGGTTTGAGCTGTGTTCTTTGTTGTGCGTTTTTATCCCACCTGCCAGAACTTTCTATTTATGCTTTTTCTCTTTTTTTTTTCCCATAGAGAACAGGAGAGTCATGATGGGCAGTTGACAAAAAATGTGGGGCTGAATTTCCATAGTCATTCAGTGACTGTCACGCGCCCTGATGCTTACAGAGTACAATTAAAGAGAGTCTCTAATCTGAATAAAAATCTGTTCTTTTGGTTTCGTGTCATATACAATATCACTACAAGCTCATCTACATAGTCTATTATAATGCATACTTTTATACTACTATAGCCTTCACCTAATCAGTTCTCTACAAGCTAATCAGCTCAAATACTGTCACAAGTGGCATAATGCATGCAATTATCCTTAATTCAACTTCTAAACATGGAGGTGAAAGATCAGATTTAACCAAACAGGCTTATCAGGAATTCATGAATTGATAATCATGATTAATGGGAAATCACAGTGCAAAACTTGTTTTAATTTACCTGTTCATGTGTTACAGAGAAATGTGAACTTTCATCCAGAGCAAACAAAGAATGTCTAGACTATCAAATGAATTTTAACCCCAGGATAAGAAACATGCATTCCCTATTTCAAGGATAATCTTAAATGACAGAAATCAGTGTGGCTAAGTCAGGATTACAGTTTTGAAAATATCCCGACCTTGACTCACTGAAAGAGAAATAATTACTCAGAAATGGAATCTCTAGTTATCACCAATAAATGTTTGAAGGGGGGATTTACTTTGAATGGGATAAATTTAACTGCTTGTCTCTGTAGATCCTCAGATTTCTGTAGAGCTGGGCTATTTTTGAAAAGGGGCCTTTGAAGATATCTGCTCTAGTTTGTGTTTCCCTAAATATTGACTACTTTTAAGGCACTCAGAATACTGACCTATGTATAATTCATTCATCTATTGAAATAATATATTGAGCAAATATTATATGGCAGAACCTATACTAAGTATTAGAGATAAAAATGATAAATAAAAGAAATCTCATCTTTGAGAAACTTGCAGTCAGTTCAGCAGGCAAGATAATACACAGAAACTGAAATAATGGATATAACAGGATGAGACGTTGAGGAAAATGCTGATGGGTGCCTTACTTTGTGAGTGTTGTACTATGATGAGTTCACCAGGGAAGAGTAAAATATATAGTAGCACAATCCCAGTATTATGTCTCTGAGAGGCTTGGATTTCCCTTCTAGACCTTCTGTGGTAGTGGGAGTAAACACCTTTCATGTTCCTAGCAGGAATGTAAGGGGTGAGAGCAGATTGTGCCAGCAGGGAAGAGTTGGGCTGGTGTTCAAGGTTAAAGTGGGGGACTGGCCCAGACCCAGGAGGCAGCTTCCCCCAAACTGAATGGGGATGGTGGTTATATGCAGGAGGGAGTGATGGCCAGGATGCTGGGGATAGTTGTGGAATCCTTATGGAAACTGGATATGTAAGGGCTGTGGCTGGGGTCTGTGTCACTGAGTCTTTAATCCATGGAAAGGACCCCTGACAGGCACATCTCTGAGCTTACCCTGCTCCCCCATAGCATGTCAGCATGGACACAGAGACAGCAGAGGACCCACAATGGGCAGAGCAGCGATGACAGGGTTGGTCCCATTCTCTGGGAACTGCTCCAGCACAGAAATCGTATACATTCCTGTGCATGTTCAGGGACTCCACAGACATGACTGTGATTGAATTTCTTGCTGAGGAATGTATTATTGGGGAGCAAATCCATACCAGGTGGTGCAAACTAGATGCCCACAGGTACTACAAGTACCACAAAGGAATCTGGTGATGAAGTGGGCCTGATGTGACTAACATAAACCAGAAACTACCTGCCTTTCAAAGAGAGAGATTGCTACCCAGATCCAACCGGTTATGACCATGTGGGAATGCTGGTGGAGTATAGTGGAAGATCTTTGATTTTTCTGATTTGTTTTCAAGAGAAGCTGAAGTTTTATGTAAACATCTTGAATTTTAAGTATTGCAACTAATTCAAATTTTAAAATGTTGTGTAGACCAAACAAATTTCACCTGTCATATTTGATCTAGAAATAAGTAATTTGCAACCTCTGGGCTACGAGGAAGGCAACAAAATTTTTTTTAAGTTTATTCATTTATTTTGAGAGAGAAAGAGAGTGAAAGCACACGAAAGGGAGACAGGAGAGAGAGAGAGAGAGAGAGAGAGAGAGAGAGAGAGAGAGAGAGAGAGAGAATCACAAGCAGGCTCTGCACTAAGAGCACAGAGCCAAAATCAGGGCTCCAACCCACGACCATAAGATCATGACCTGAGCTGAAACCAAGAGTTGGACCCTTAACCCACTGAGCCACCCAGGTACCCCTAAAAATTTTTTTAAGTGTAGAAAGTGGTGGGAAGTGGGTAGATAAGTTAGATTTTTGAAATGGGAACAGGGGAATAGATGTGGCTTCTGATAAGATATAAGATACCAGAAACAACTGAAAAAATGAAGCAGCAGAATTCTTAACCTTATTTCTCATTCAATCAGTATTTACTGAGTACCCCCTATATTAGGCACTGTGCTAAAATTTGGTAAAGATGTAGGTGAGTGTAAACAAGGAGTCTCTGCAGAGCCCAGGATAGTCTGTGTGCCTGGATGACAGAGTTCAAGGGGAAAGTGGTGAGAGGTAGCCAGAGAGGCTGGCAGGACCAGAGCCTGGAGTGCCCCATAAGGAAACCCTGCAGAGGAATTTGTACTAATCCTAAAGGCAATGCAAAATTAATGAAGGATTTTAAACAAGAGTTCCATGATCAGGTGTGAATATTCAAAGATCACTCACTCAAGGGTAGATTACAGAATGTAGGAAAGAAGGCTGAGTATGAGTCAGGACTATAATTCTGGTGAGAAAGAATGGCCAGGTAAAGCAGGAAGAAGTGATTTGAGAGAAGTGAATGGATTCATACCATTTAGGAGATGGAAGGATGATAAAAGGTAATTGATGAGTAAAGAATGAAGGAGATAAAGGATTTAAGGTAACTTCCCCAAGTTGCTGATTTGGGCACTGTGTGAATGATGGTGCCATTCCCTGAGACAGTAAACGCTGGTCCGAACAAACAAACAAAAAGAAGCAGGTTTAGGGGAAAAGTTTATTTGTTCAGCTTTGGCATGTTAAATTTATGGTGTCAGAGAAACCTCCACATAGATATACGCACAGGCAATTGGGTGTATGGGCTATGAAGTTAAGAGGAAGGTATTTAAGGTATGAGTAGAAAGGAAAAGATTATAAAGACACATAAGAAGGGCAGAGAGGCAAAAGAAGAATCAGATGTTTGTAGCCAGAAGGCAAGAGGAGAAGATTTATTTTTTAAAGAGAGCAAAACAACTAAAATATCCTTGAGATTTCATGACAGTGTAGGACATTGGAAATTTAGGTAAGAGTAGTTTCAATGGCCTGGGAAGCCCAAGGTTTATCTTCATCCTTGGTAAAGAAATATAAACAGCAAATGTAGACAGTTCCTTAAAAAGTTTGAATGTGCAAGAAGTTAAAGTGGAAATTAAAAAGTATATGGAAGCCAATGAAAATGATAATACCACAACCCAGAACCTCTGGGACACAGCAAGGGTGGTCATAAGAGGAAAGTATATAGCAATCCAGGCCTTCCTAAAGTAGGAAGAAAGATCTCAGATAGACAATCTAACCTTACGCCTTAAAGAGCTGGGAAAAAAAAAACAGCAAATAAAACCCCAAACCAGCAGAAGACAGGAAATAATAAAGATTAGAGCAGAAATTAATGCTATAGAAACCAAAAATAAAATAAAATAAAACAGATTGATGAAACCAGAAGCTGGTTCTTTGAAAGAATTAACAAAATTGAGAAACCACTAGCCAGTTTGATCAAGAAGAAAAAGGAAAAAACCCAAATAAATAAAATCAAGAATGAAAGAGGAGAGATCACAACGAACACAGAAGAAATAAAAACCATAATAACAGAATATTATGAGCAATTACACGCCAATAAAATGGGCAATCTGGAAGAAATGGACAAATTCCTAGAAACATATACACTACCAAAACTGAAATAGGAGGAAATGGAAAATTTGAACAGACCCATAACCAGTAAGGAAATAGAATTAGTAATCAAAAATCTGCCAAAAAACAAGAGTCCAGGGCCAGATGGCTTTCCAGGGGAATTCGACCAAACATTTAAGGAAGAGTTAACACCTATTCTCTTGAAGCTATTCCAAAAAATAGAAATGGAAGGAAAACTTCCAAACTCTTTCTATGAAGCCAGCATTACCTTGATTCCAAAACCAGAGACCCCACTAAAAGGAGAACTATAGACCAATTTCCCTGATGAACAGGGATGTGAAAATCCTCAACAAGATATTAGCCAAGCAGATCCAGCAATACACTAAAAAAATTATTCACCGCGACCAAGTGGGATTTTATACCTGGGATGCAGGACTGGTTCAATATCCACAAAACAACATGATTCATCACATCAATAAAAGAAAAGACAAGAATCATCTGATCCTCTCAATAGATGCAGAGAAAGCATTTGACAAAATACAGCATCCTTTCTTGATAAAAACCCTCAAGAAAATAAGGATAGAAGGAGCATACCTCAAGATCATAAAAGCCATATATGAACAACCCAACACTAATATCATCCTCAATGGGGAAAAACTGACAGCTTTCCCCCTAAGGTCAGGAACAAGACAGGGATGTCCACTCTCACCACTGTTATCAACACAGTATTGGAAGTCTTAGACTCTGCAATCAGACAACACAAAGAAATAAAAGGCATCCACATCAGCCAGGAGGAGGTCAAACTTTCAGTCTTTGCAGATGACATGATACTCTATATGGAAAACCCAAAAGATTCCACCAAAAAACTGCTAGAACTGATTCATGAATTCAGCAAAGTTGCAGGATATAAAATCAATGCACAGAAATCTGTTGCATTCCTATACAACAACAATGAAGCAACAGAAAGAGAAATCAAGGAATCGATCCCATTTATAATTGCATCAAAAACTATAAAGTACCTAGGAATAAATCTAACCAAAGAGGTGAAAAATCTATACACTGAAAACTATAGAAAGCTTATGAAAGAAATTGAAGAAGACACAAAGAAATGGAAAAAATGATTCCATGCTCCTGGATAGGAAGAACAAATATTGTTAAAATGTTGATACTACCCAAAGCAATCTACACATTCAATGCGATCCCTATCAAAGTAACACCAGCATTCTTCCCAGAGCTAGAACAAATAATCCTAAAATTTGTATGGAACCAGAAAAGACCCCAAATAGCCAAAGCAATCTTGAAAAAGAAAACCAAAGCAGGAGGCATCACAATCCCAGACTTCAAGCTATACTACAAAGCTGTAATCATCAAGACAGTATGGTACTGACACAAAACCAGACACTCAGATCAATGTAACAGAATAGAGAGCCCAGAAATGGACCCACGAACATATAGCCAACTAATCTTTGATAAATTAGGAAAGAATATCCAATGGAATAAAGACAGCCTCTTCAGCAAGTGGTGCTGGGAAAACTGGACAGCGACATGCAGAAGAATGAACCTGGACCACTTTCTTACACCATACACCAAAATAAACTCAAAGTGGATGAAAGACCTCAGTGTAAGACAAGAAGTCATCAAAATCTTCGAAAAGAAAGCAGGCAAAAACCTCTTTGATCTTGGCTGCAGCAACTTCTTACTCAACACGCCTCCGGAGGCAAGGGAAACAAAAGCAAAAATGAACTGTTGGGACCTCATCAAAACAAAAAGCTTCTGCACAGGGAAGGAAACATTCAGCAAAACTAAAAGGCAACTGACAGAATGGGAGAAGATATTTGCAAACGACATATCATATGAAGGGTTAGTATCCAAAATCTACAAAGAACTTATCAAACTCAACACCCCAAAAGCAAATAATCCCATGAAGAAATGGGCAAAAGACATGAATAGACACTTCTCCAAAGAAGACATCCAGATGGCCAACCGACACATGAAAAAATGCTCAACATCACTCATCATCAGGGAAAAAATAATTAAATAATCTCAGAGAAAAAATAATTAAAATGTTGGACTTTATGGTAGTAAACAAGGCCTTCATTAATAATAAAATCATAATATTTTTTTAAAGTTTATTTTGAGAGAGAGAGAAAGCACAAGTGGGGGGAGGAGCAGAGAGAGACAGAGAGAGAGAGAATCCCAAGCAGGCTTTTACCATCAGTGCAGAGCTTGATGCAGGGCTTGAACAGAGATAATTACCTGAGCTGAAGTCAGACACTTAACTGACTGAGCCACCCAGGTGCCCCCGTAATAATTTTTAAACTGTTACCATTATTACCACTTATACAATGCTTCCTGTGTCCTGGGAAATGTTCTAAATACTTCACGTAAATAACTCACAACTACATGGCATCAATACAAATATGTTCCCCATTTTACAGCCAAAGAAACTAAAGCACAGAAAATTTAATTAATTTGCCCAGTGTTACACAGCTAATAAATGAAGAGTTAAGACTTGAACCCAAGCAGCCTGACTCTAGAGAGGCCATGTCTGTAACAGTTGGTAACACGTTACAGTTGGTAACTGTCTCCATCCTTTTTCTGTCAGCAGGTCATTCTCTGACATCCACACACAGGCATTCTTTTCTACTCCAAAGGAGAAACGGATGAGCCAGACTTGCTACATTAGAATATGAACACATGCAGACATAGCCCGGAAATAGGAAGCAGAGTTGGGAGGTTCTTAATTCCATTTTTCTTTATTCTAAAATACTTAGATCAGATGCAAGGCTTAGTGTTCCATCCCAGAAGGACTGGGAAGCATGCTTCTTTGAAAACCAGCATGTATGACAATTGTAGCTGCACCCCATCCTGACCACCATCGCCCTCCCTGCCCACAATGTGGGCAGTGGTGGTTGGTGTAGCATCTATCAACCCCTTGATGCTGCGGAACATCAAGAAAGGATCACTGTCCCGCATTTCTCTCCTCTACCCGCTGGTGCTCTACTTCCCTGGTGCAGATTTACTCCTTTGCCTTCAGTTAAAGTCCACATACTCTGCTGAACATACCTAGTCATTTCCATCTCATTGTGAAAGTGTTTTCTGAACTCAGTGTTTAATAGATGGTTATAGATAACAAGGTCATGAAAGGGAAAGAAAAAGAGGGTGTAGAGCAGACAAAACGCTGTGCCCACTTAAATTTTATCTCCCAGCTGATGGCGACCATAGGGTTTACAGTTACAGAACAGTTAGACTGAACTATTCAGACCAACTCTAGGACTTAATCTGGACTGCAATTCACTCCTAAATTAGAAGAATTTTTTAGAATGAATGTATTTTCAGTGTCTTTTAGACAATGGAATCTTGCTTGGTCTTTTTTTTTTTTTTTTTTTAAGTAAAATAGCATTTTTTATAAAGTGTGGTTTCTTTGAGGTCTTTAAAAAGACTCCAGCTGTATAGAAATATCTCATTAGTGACAAAGACAAAGCAAGTTTTTTCTGCTTTGTTTGATCTAACAATGGAGGACTCATCACACACTGGTGCCTTGCGTGCTTTCAATGGATTGTATAAATTGGGCATTTTGTTACCATTTTTTAAACATTTCCTCCTCCTAGCATTTGTCCAGGTGCTCAGCTTTCTTTCCAAAGTCACAAAATACAATATGAATTGAACATCTGGCTCATAAAAGTCCTTTTGAAGGCAGAACAGAACGCCTCTCCAGTCAAAGAAAGATGCAGAAGAAAGTATACCTGAGGATTCCTACCAGATATGGCTTGGGGGCTCATCTTGTTCATTGAAAACTGGAAAGTTATTGTCCTTCCTGGATACTGAGCTGCCTGGTATTGTCATCAGGAAGTATTCACAAACTGAGCATTCACCCAGACAAAAGACTGAACGCACATCATTGTGCCCCTAAGCATGCACTCCAGAGAGGGGTAACAAGTATTTAATGCAAACTATCCAGCTGGGTGAAGTTGCTATTAACACAGTAACCCTCTAAAAGATGTGACAAAAATATAAAGCTCAGAAAGCAAGATGGAAAAGGTTGACGCCAGAGCACCTAGGTGGCTCGGTCCGTTAAGCTTCCAACTCTTAATTTCGGCTCAGGTCATGATCTCACAGTTTCGTGGGTTCGAGCTCCACGTCCGGCTCTGCACTGACAGTGCAGAGCCTGCTTGAGGTTCTCCCTCTCACTCAGACCCTCTCTTGTTCTCACTGTCTCTGTCTCTCTCAAAATAAATAAACCTAAAAAAAAATGCTGCTAATTAAAAACAAAAAAATGTTGAAGTCACTCATAGGAATGATGAAAAAAATCAGTATTTGATAAATCCTGTATGACCTGTCAAACTTAAGGCTAAGCTACAATAAAAGTTCACTTCACATTACATGTAGGGGTAGTGGGTTTTGCTTGGCCATCCACGTGTCAGCCAGCATGCAGGCCCTCTGAGGGCAAGAATCTTGCCTATCTTGGTCAACAACTGGATCTCTTTTGCCTTAGACAAGGCCTTGCACTAATTGGACCCTAAATAATTTGTTGACTTCTTTAAAGACCAAATTACCTAGCCTAAACCATTCTATAAATCTCCCATGGAACAATGGTAAACACACACACACACACACACACATTGAAGTATGTTATTACTAAGATTTAGCCTTCAAATAAATAGCTTATTAAAGTGGATTTTTTTCCCCTCAGATTTGTCCCTGTTTTAATAGACACTTAATTTACCTCAGGTCTTCTGTTTCAACAGGAAAGAAACAAAATGATCTTTTCCCTCAGGTAAGGCCTTCCAGAAGGATACATTTTCTCCAGAATTATTTAGTAAATTTCTACCCCATTGGGTTCAAATCCTGGACACCCAATTTAGCCAGAAAAGAAAAACTATTGCCTCAATAATTAAAAGGGAAAAAAACCCAGGCCCCTATTGCCCAATAAACCTCCAAGCTGTGTGACAAACAGATATCGAACAAGCACAAAGCCTGAGAGAAATCCAATAGCATCCACCTCGAGAACAAGCTAGTCTCGGGGGAGGACAATTATCAAGTGACCAGCGCTTACCTCTTGGTTATTTAGTGCAGTAAAGTACAAAGCACCTCTGAGATTTCCTGATGTTTCCTCAGTGCTCACCCATTGCCTTTGACTCAGCCCTCTGAAATTTTCAGAGGCGCTAACATTCACAGATGTCTTTTACTCTGCTTTAGCAACTTCATAAACACACCCTGGTTTCTTTCTTTCTTTCTTCCTTCTTTCCCTTCCTCCCCCCTTTCTTTCTGTTTATTTTGATGGCTCAAGGGCTAAAATTACACAGGAAGCAGAGAACGTATGGGGGAAAAAAAGATTATTTGAGAAGAGTTTAATAAAAGGGCTATTAACAAAAGGAGCAAAAGCATAAGGAATAATGTAGCACTCATCACCCAGGCTAGCATTCGTGGGACTCACCACACCTAGACTTGAAGGAGCAGGGTAGGCAGGGCTTTGTGAGAACAGGTGGGCTATGTAGGCAGGGCCTCCTGACAGGAGCTTAGACCTCCCATCACTTTTTGGGTATCCCACAGGAAGAAAACAGCCGAATAAATACCTGCTTCCTACAGTCTCCTTCCTGTGCTTCCTGTTGACCTAACACAACTGGAAGCCAGAGGACCAAGGAACCTGTTAACATCCTCCATACTTGTCAGAGTCCAGAGGCACAGAGCAGGGCAGAAAGAGGTAGAAAGTAAATCTGGAAGGGTAAACATAAGACATTCAGCATTGTACTAAATCCCTGGCTCCCACATTTAATTTCTAGCTTCATGACATAATTAAGATGTCTCTAAGTCCAATTGTTCCCTCCCTCAATTAGATTTCAAGGCATCTTTATTCTTCTGTCTGCTGACTATATAACCTATTTTATTTTAATTTTGTAGACTTTGATTGCCTACTTTCCAAACTCTATGATTATTTCAAAAGTCACAAACCAGAGTGATCATTTATTTAGAAAACCAATCTGGTATTTAATATCAGACAGACAATGACGGGTATTCAAATACTCACTGTTAGCACTTTAAATATGTAGGGTTTACTTCAACACACTCACACACACACACACACACACACTTTTCCTGGAGCTTACACCAAAAGAGTAAAAACTACAATCCCTCAGTCAGAAGCCCAGCTAAAGTGCTAGTTCTCTTAACATTAACCACATAGTCACCTTTGTGCTAAAATTCACCCAGAGCAGTTTATACTTCTTATGCAACAGGGGTTTGAATCTGGAATGATACATGCAATTCAAGCTTGGAAACCATAAAGAACGTTTTACCTGCAAAGTTTTTACATTGGGCACCTCTCTTCCCTGCTCCAATACCATAACATGGGCAGAGATTCTGCTCTGCTCCACCACACCCCACCCTCGTGTGACCATAATAAAACTCCCCCAGTTCAGGTTTCCTAGGAGAGCCATCAGCTGATGATATCTAGCCGGAGAATCATTTTGGTTTTAAACACAAAATTACTTCAAGTCACACACGGGTCGTTTTTGCAGCATGCACCAGTTTATATGAGTGTATCTTCAATCAAAACTCCATGTCCCTCAGGATAGCTATTTTGGATACCATATTTTCCAAGATTAAAAATAATCATGGTAGATAAAACCACCTGGCCAGGCACATCTCTCCAGCACTCCACATCGAAAGCAGCCATGACTGAAGGCAGATGCCAGTGAATGTCTCAAGACAAGTGAACATAAATACATGGAGACACTTGAGTAGCAGACATTTGATACTATCTCTTAATTTGTTCCACATATCTATACTCAAACCAAAGTTTCTTGAAAGTAATTTAAGAACGATCTAGTCCACAAGAGTACCAGGAAAAAGGAGTCACAAGCCCTTTAACACAAGCTCTTGTATATATGTATCTCTATCTATCTATCTCTATCATCTATCTATCTATCTATCTATATTACTTACCACAGGCTCCAGTTGCATTGTACTTAGAGTTAATGCTACTTCAGACGTGTCCATGTTTGGTCAAGAATACCTTTAAGGTATGGTAAGGATTCTAAATGTCTCCCATGATTATACTTTTTTATTGTTGAATTGTATATGGTATCGTAAATATTCCTTGACATCCACTCTTGCTCCATACGTCAGGCAGCAAACTTTGGTCAAAAGCAATACAATTCTGACCTCCTGGTACACTGACTTAATTCTCTTTGTCTATTTATTTGACCCCTTTATCAGGTAATCATATAAGAGGCATTTTTAGGTCCCACCATGTGCAGTATGATGTGATAAAAAGAAATGAACCTTAGGGAGTGTGCCTGACAGGAACCCTCTGGTCCAGAGAAGCAGCCAGCCTTGGAGACTCCCACATGGAGGGAGCTAGGGAAACAAATACCTGACCTCACTGACTTCCCTCTGCTTGGCTTGAATCCCATTTTCTCCACTTATCAGCCATGTGGTCTTAGACAAATTTATTAGGCTCTCTTAACCTTGAATTTTTTTTGTTGTTGTTGCAAATTTGGGATGGTGATAAAAACCTTTTCTACTAAGTTGATGTGGATGTTGCTGATCAAATGAAATTATAAATCCCTTAGGATGTCACCTATAATACTTATTAAACAAACAACACCTTCCATCCCTCTTCCCTCCCTTCCCCACTCCAGTGAGCCAGGTAAAAGCAGCACCTGCAAACAAGCTAGGAATAACAGAATTTTACCCTTCAAAATGATCATAGCTGTCACATCCCCTTGCTTCCCAACAGGGACCCTCTCTCCATCATCCTATCTTTGTTTCTCCTATGCAGAACTCATTTTTAAAATAAAGTCATTCGGAACACCTGGGTGGCTCAGTCAGTTAAGCGTCCAACTCTTGGCTTCAGCTCAGGTCATGATCTCACAGTTTGTGAGTTCAAGTCACGTGTTGGGCTCTGCACCCATCGTGTGGAGCTTGCTTGGGATTCTTTCTCTCCCTTTCACTCTGCCCATGCTCTCTCTCTCTCAAAATAAATAAATAAACTTAAAAAAAATAAATAAAGTCACTCATTCAGCTCTTATATAACTCTAACTGTTAAAAGTTACTTCTCATTGTGAACAGAAATCTATCTTCAGAAAACTTTTATCCACTTGCTATACATACAATGTCTAACGCTGCTGTGTTATGGAAACCCTTCTGGGTTCAGAATGAGAAGCTGTGAGGTTTAGGCCTCATTCAGACACAAGATAGCTTTGTGACCCTGAATAAATAAATCAACTCCCCTGGACCTCAACTGATCTAGGAAATGGGGACAATAGCACCTGCCCAGACTCCTTCGGGGGGGGTCTTATGGATACCACTTGACATTTCTCTCATGCTCCTCTTCACAGGCCATGCTTCACCATTTCTCCATATGACAGCACCCTCATTTCTTTTAGCAGTTTTTTCATTTGAAAATTTCAAAGGACAAGGAATATTATATAATAGGATCTGATGAAGCAAAAATGCTTAACAAAAAGTAACAGTGAGCAAGAGCCTTCCAGACAATGGGCAACATGGAAAACGTTCTGACTATGAAAATAAGCACTCAGGACAATGGGGAGATGGTCCCAATATAATTAAGAAAATAGCATGCCCTCCTCAGAGTGTGGCTGATTTGAGGAAGGAATTGGGATCCAGCTAAAAAGTTTAAATGAGATACAATAGAAAATAAGGATGTCCGGGGCACCTGGGTGGCTCAGTTGGTGAAGCACCTGACTCTGGATTTTGGCTCAGGTCATGATCTCACACTTTGTGAGTTCCAGCCCTGTGTGGAGCTCTGCACTGACAGCACAGAGCCTGCTTGGGATTCTCTCTCTATGCCCCTCCCTCTCTTTCTGCCTCTCTCTCTCTCTGAAATAAATAAACTTAAAAAAAAAAAAAGAAAAGAGGGACATTCTAAAAGTTTTGAAGCCAGAGAAGAAACATAATAAAAGTACCATAACAAAAATGTCATCTCCTTAAAGGAAGAGAACCTGGCCCAAACATGCAGGAAGGATGAGAAATATGAAAGTTTAGAGTTAGAGATGCCACATTTTTTTCACGCAGTAATACTCACGTGAGCAGATGGCAACCCACACTGGTGGATAAATACACACAGAAGATAGTCTGAGGGGACATCCGATGGGGTGAGAACTTCCTAGATGGAGGAGAAAGCAAGAAGAGTGAGAGTCAATTCTGAGATTTCACATCCACGCACCTGGCAGAATGTGGAGGCTTGGACCAGAGGCAGGAAAGTGAGAGGAAGATTTTTGTGGAGTCCAGAGCAGAGATACCAGTTTACCAGTCACGTGTGCAGTGGTAATAGCCACAGGGGAGGTAAAAGCATGGTAGATGGGCCTCTCCAAGAGAGCAGAGACACGTGGGAGCAGATGGCCCAGTCTGTTTCTTATACTACACCGACTTGGTTTATTTTGGTTTATTTATCATCTTTGAGTGGTAGTACTTTTTCTGTATCTTCATCATTTTACTCATACGGTTTATGAATCTGTGTGATATTGTAGATATTTATGTATATCTTGTCCTTAGCAGACTATAAGCTCTTTGAGAGCAGGGATCATCTCTGACTTTTCTTGATATCCTCCAGTATGTCTAGAAAAGTGTTTACACACAATGGGTGCTATTCAATATTTTGAAGAAATGATGAGCCAGATGGGCTGTATGCTCGATGAGATCTTTTACTAAAAACACTTGACAAGCAGGCAAGTCAGCATTGTAAGTTTGATTTGAAACCTCCAGGCACACAACAATGAGAGATAACATATGAAAAGAGTATTTATTTTTTAAAAGTTTATTTATTCATCTTTGAGAGAGAGAGAGAGCATGCGAGAGCGAGTGGGGGAGGGGCAGAGAAAGAGGGAGAGAGAAAGAATCCCAGGCAGCCTCTGCACTGTCAGCACAGAGCCCATGTGGGGCTCAAACTCACAAACCATGAGATCACGACCTCAGCTGAAGTCAAGAGTCAAACACTTAACCGACTGAACCACCCAGCACCCAGGAGCCCTTGAAAAGAATAAAAGGTACATCAAGACTGGGGCTCTTGGATGGCTCAGTAGGTGGAACATGTAACTCTTGATCTCAGGGTTGTTAAGTTTGAGACCCATATTGGGTGTAGAGGTTACTTAAAAATAAAATCTAAAAAAAAAAAAAAAAAAAAAAGACAGTTCGAAACCAAAACCAAAAGTTTTCTTGGATAAGAGATGAAACAGTAACTCAAAGCAGGAACCCAGGAGCCAAGGTCTGGGTGCACAAGCAGACAGAGGCAGCCGGAGGTCAACCCCTGCACTGCAGTTGGGGCTAAAAGGGTCCCACACCAGGCTGAGATGATCCACTGTTCCTTTTATGTATGACAGCCTAACAAGCCACCCACAAACTCAGTGCTATAAAGCAACAACCATTTTATTTATTTTTTTGAAACTTCTCTTTATTTGGATTCAGAGCAGCCCAAACTTACAAGGATCTTTTTTTTTTTTAATATAATTTGTCAAATTGGCTTACATACAACACCCAGTGCTCATCCCAATAAGCACCCTCCTCAATGCCCATCACCCATTTCCCCCTCTCTCTCACCCCCTATGAACCCTCAGTTTGTTCTCTGTATTTAAGTGTCTTTTATGGTTTGCCTCCCTCGCTTTCTGTTTGGAAAAAAAAAATAGTTACAAGCAACAACCATTTTATTATGCTTGTGGATTCTATGGGTTGGGAATTCAGAAAGGGCAAAGGAGACCACATTCTCTGCTCCACGGTATCTGAGGCTTCACCTGGGACAGCTCACACAAGAGGGAGTGATCTGAATGGCTCGTGGCAGGAACAGCTGGGGCTGGAGAACCCATTTTCAAGATGGCTTTTTGACTCACATGTCTTGAGCCCAAGCTGGGCTGACTGAAGTACAGAAAGTAAGGAAAGTAAAGAAATGTAGGAAGAAATGAGAAAAGATAGACAAAATAACAAGTGTTAGTAAGAATGTAGGAAAATGAGATCTACCACAGGTAGAGGTGTAAACTAGTCCAATCGCTTGGAATTTAGGAATTATCTAGCACAAATAGATGAAAATTCATATCCCTGGTAATCCAGCAATTCCACTTCTAGGTAAAAATCTTAGAACTCTCCTTTTATTTACAAGGGTATCTACCATATTAAATAGACGTTGTTGTGGAACAAAGACTACAACATCTCCATGGCATTCAAGAAGAACCGTGTATTGGGCTCATGCATCTGTAGGTTGGGTGGAGATTAGCTGAGGTAGGTGACTTTGTTCCTGTCAGCTGGGGTGGTTCACACCCATGTGGGTGTCAGCTGATATAAGCTGGCCTCCACCAGGCAGCCCTCCTCTGACCCACTTCGACCATCTTCCTCCTAGGTCTAGTTAGTGGTTTAGGCATGTTCTCATGGCGATGACAAAGATGTAAGAGCACCAACCCAACAACACAGTTTCTTTCCAAGTCTTCGATCATATTACGCCTACTAACATTCCACTGGACAAAGCAAGTCGCAGGGCCAAACAGAAAAATACATTCTAGTAGGAGTAACTCCAAAGTCATCTAGCAAAGGACATGGTTTCGGGGATCAGTGAAGAATTGAGTCTATTTTTTTAATGTTTATTTATTTTGAGAGAGAGAGAGAACGCATGTGAGTGGGTGAGGGGCAGAGAGAGAAGGAGAGGGAGAAAGAATCCCAAGCAGGCTCTGTGGTGTCAGTGCAGAGCCAGACACAGGGCTCAAACCCACAAACTGTGAGATCATGACCTGAGCTGAAATCAAGAGTAATAGGCTTAACTGACTGAGCCACCCAGGCACGCGAAGAATTGGGTATATTAATGTAATCTACCACATTCATTGCAAAGTTGTTTGTAAAAGGATGAAAAGAACCTAAATTTTCATCAGAAACAGGGGATGGGTGTTTTTACCCATCAAAGCACTGTATAGCAATGAAAATAAGTAAATTAGGGCTACCTATATCAAAATGCATAAACATCAAAAACAAAATGTTGATTGAAAAAAGCAAGTTGTAGGATGAAATGTGGAGCCTAAAACCATTTATGGCAGGTTTTTAAAAGCTCCGGACTGTCATACATATTTCTTACAGATATATACATAATATAGTAAAACGATAAAACATGGATAAGAAGATTGACCTAAGCCTCAAGACAGTGATTACCTCTGGAGAAAAATAGAGATAAAATGGGAACCTGGAGAGAGACAAAGTGGGCTTCAGCAGTCAGTATCTGTGACATTACATTTCCTGACACAAAAGATACAAAGCAAATATGGGAAAATATTAACAACTGCTAAATCTGAATGCTGAATGACAGATATTTCTTACATTCTTCTGAAGGCTTGGTGAGCAAAGGGTTACAAAGAGCCAACCAAGTAGTTTTGGGGCCCTGGGCTAGAAACAGTTCCCTACAAAACACAAGGAGATTCTGCCCACTCTTTCTGCCGGTTCCACTCTCTGTCAACATTTTGAAACTGTTCTAGATAAGGATGCAAAGCAAACTGGACCAAAAAAGATCACTAAGAATGAGCAAACTCCATTCACCTCATTCTGATCACTTGTGGGCTATGGTTTTAAATCTCAGACACACAAACTGCTGCTTGTTTTTGTGACATGTTTGGCTGCTTCATGAGTCAGCAAATCAAGTGACTAGGACAGAGTCAAGGTGCCTTTATGGAGAGGACTGAGCTTAAAGGGACTTATTTCACTCACCTTTTCTTTTTCTTTTTAAATTAATTGTTTCTCAGAACACCTCAGCATCTCTTTCTACCCCTGGGGAAAGGAAAAGGACTGTTATGGAAGGAAAATGACACCCAAATTTGGTTAGCAAATATTAGGACAATTTTAAGTCATGGCAAGGAGAAACTGCCAGTTCGCCTGGAAGTATACAGAAATGTCCATGTGGGAGTTGCAAAGAAGGACTGCAAAGTCCTTCACTTTGAACATCTGAGTAAAGCAAAAGTCAGAAAAAGAACATTGATGTTTAAGTAATATAAGTTCCAATACATTTTTCCCCTGTAAAGTTAAATTCACTGTCATTTTATTTTCCCTGTGATATTTCACTTTAAAGATGTTGGCTTGGAATTGAAATGTACATGCATATGAGAAAGCATATAAAAATTGCACAAGTATAATGTAGCCTTTCTAGATGGTCTCTGCTGTTGATCCACGGATGGCTGTGTTAGGATGCATTAATGGTAAACAGATGACATGTCTTTGAAATAGCTGCTTAATTGAAGAAAATAGGATTGTTGGATGCAAGGCCACGAAGGGGCTAGCCGGCATATTTTCCAGAAGCACTCAGCCCAAAATGAATCTATCTGCCTATTTGCAATGTTACATAATCTGAACGGTTTATCAATGGAATAATTTTAGAGTCATTAACTATAATTTTTGAAGTTGCTTATGGTGGTTTTTAATCAAGAAAAATCTCTCATCCCTCCTCTTACACCCCTCTGGAATTATTTACTATAGACTTCGACTTTCAAAGACCCACTTGAATTTTTTCCACTTCTCCCCAACTCTCATCCAAGCCAGCCTCCTCTCTCACATGACAATCTGGTCTCCCCATATCCACTCTGGCTTCCTCTTTCTATCTGTTCTCGAATAGAGAACAGCAAAAGGAACCTTTCTAAAATATAAAACAGGTTATGCAGTTTCCCCTTTGAAAATATCTTTCCTTCATTTGCTTCCTATTGTCCTTAAGATTCATAATATGGCCTGGAAGATCCCACCCCCCACTTATGACTCTACTCATGCTGCTGCCTGCTTCCTCCAGATACTCCTACCAGTGTGTGGTTTTTATTTTCAATCCAAGTTATAATACACTTATAGAAGAAAGAAAGAAATTTCTGTGAAGTTCGTAATGGCCCCATCTGAACAAATATCACATGCCTCTTCTCCCATAACTTCCATCTCCCCAAGGGCAACCCCTTAAAACTTTCAGCTGATTCTTTGGAATTTTGTGCTTACAATTCTAAATACCATACTTTTAAGCCTTTATTTACTTATTTATTTATTTATTTATTTATTTATTTATTTACTTATTTACTTACTTACTTATTTTTAAGTAACCTCAAAGCCCAATGTGGGGCTTGAACTTACCACCCCAAGAGTTGCATGCTTTACTCTCTGAGCCAGCCAGGCACCCTTTTTTTGTCTTTATTTATTTTTTATTTATTATTCATTTTTAAAAACTTTTTTTTAAGTAATCTCTTCACCCAATGTGGGGCTCAAACTCACAACCCTGAGATCAAGAGTTGCATGCTCTACTGACTAAGCCAGCCAGGTGCTCCCTATTTTATTGTAAGCATACTATTCTATTGAGTTCTTACTATGCAAGGTAAGAATTCATTCTCTGCTGCTGTTCTCTCGTCCTGCCCCCAACCGTGTCCTTCCCATTCTCTTGTCTTCTCAACACGACTACCTGATAATTGTGGTTAGACAATACCCTGTGTTTACATTTCTGAGGCTATGCAAACATTTTTATAGCTGAGCCAAGTTGTATCAAACATTACTTTTCCTTTCTTGAATAAATTTTACTTTGCCTGGAGTTAATAGTTGTCATTTTTGGGGCGTCTGGAGGTCGGTTAAGTGTAGGACTTCGGCTCAGGTCGTGATCTCTGGGCTCATGGGTTTGAGCCCTTGTTGGGCTCTGTGCTGACAGCTCAGAGCCTGGAGCCTGCTTCAGATTCTGTGTCTCCCTCTCTCTCTGCCCCTCCCCTGCTCACGCCCTGTCTCTCTCTGTCTCTCAAAAATGAATAAAAATGCTAAAAAATTTTAAAAAATAATAAAATATAATTGTCATTTTTTCCCATTGGCTTGATGTTCTTATCACTAAGTCAGCGCTACACTCTCCATTAGTGTGTAAACATCTTCGCCTTACTCTCAAACAACTAAGTTCATGACAATGGCTATACAAGACATTTCCTTTGTGTGGACTCCTACATCTGATGAGCAACTATAATCCTAGGTTTCCCCTTTATTCTCATTCAGGAGAAAGCTTCTGCAATTTTAGGAAAAAAGCAAAGTGCATGCATGATTCCATTTGCCATCTTTATCCACACTTCTGGCTTTCTTTCAGATCCTTACTTAGAGGCCCCAGGGCCTTCACACATGCTGTTCTCTCTTCCTCAAATTTCTTCCCTGGTCTTTGCCTAATCTCTTCTCATCCCTTAGATCTTAACTGAAAAGTCCCTTTTCAGCAGCATTCCCTGATTTCCCAGCCAGTCATCCTCAGTATATTTTTTCCTAACATCCTGTACTTTGCCTTCACAGCGCTTCCCGCAAGTGTTAGTGCAGTGTGATAATAACTTGAAATATTAATTTTTTCCCTCCACAACTTACACATGACCTTTTCCCTAATCAGATGCATTCAATTTTTTTCAAGGACAAGTAGGATTTTTATAGAGGGAGTGACAAGAGCAAGAAACATTTCATGCTCAGTTTTTCGTCTTCCAATAGAAGCTTATAAGAATTCAAAGGGCAGGTTGTGAGGATGCAGGTGGAGGGAGAGCAGAGCTGATGCTGTAACCTGGGGACGAGGTAAAGAGGAAAAGTAGAGTTGACATCAGGACACTTCCAAGGCTTATCCTTGGCCAGCACCAGGGAGCCCGGGAGGGAGCAGCAGCATACAGCCAGGAGTGTACTTCAAAGATTTGGCAATCTGATGTTAATATTTACTAGTATATAAACCAATATATAAATCAAAAATTAAAAAGATTCCCTTATTGTTGAAGTTATCTAAATTAGAGTATGAAACTGTTTGCCATGAACACAAGTTATAGTATGAGTCAGTCAATAACTCATTGTAACAATTGCCAAAGCATTTGTTGGGTTGTAACAATTGCTGTGTTCGTGTGTTTGATGCAGCTGTCACTATCTAGGGAAGATTCTCCAGGCACCCCATGCCTCCTCCCCTGGGCCTCCCTCTGATTTCAGTTGCAGCTGAGGTAGTTGGCTCCCGTGGACACCATCAGCATCCCAACACAACTGTCTGCTGATCTCTTCACTTTCCTGCCTTGGTGCTTTCTCCAAAGCCACAGGAGTTCACCCAACCCTTGTGCAGACACAGCTTGGAAGTACCCAAGGACAAATACCCCAGAGGCCAACTTCAGACAGTGGTAACCAGGCATCACTGGGAAACAGTGCCCCCCAGACTCCCATCCTTTGGAAAGACAACTTTGAGGTGTGCTCTACATGGTTTTTCAAAGTGTCCTTAATAGGATCTGGTCCCAGTTGTCCACAGTGAAAACCAATATAGTGACATCTCATCTGTTGACATCCCTTTCTGCCCCATCTCATTCCTACTCCCATACTGCTTTCTGGGACCAACTTGCAAATGCACCCCCTGTACATTTGTACATTTGTCGTATCCTTGTCTCAGCCTCTGCTTTGGAGAGAAACCCAAACTAACATGCTCTCTGAATTATTTCCTGGAACGAATCATGGTTCGATACTGGGTATTGTATCAAAATTTTTCAATGACTTCCCTCTTACAGTGATAATCATTTGGTGACTAGAGACCCTGTGAAGAACTGAGTGATGGTTCATGCAGCAGCCCTATCGCAGCTCAGCTGTGGAGTGCTGCCATCCCTAGGAAGACTTTAAAACTTGGAGTAATGAATATGATCTCAACAGGATGGGAGGAAGGCTTTCACAATGCGTATGTGTGTACATATATAGCACTCAAAGCCAGAAAAACAGTCTCAGTACTATAGTGCATGGAGTTTCTGTGATAACCACGTGTTCTGAGATATGCATACTGTAGTTACTGTTATAATTCTTCCCAACTGGCATGAAAATATTCCCATATTTTAGTAGCCAGTGCAGTCATATTAGTGGACCTGCCAGTGATCAGTCCTGCCTGCAGACTTTTATCTCCATTCCAGGACAGGCCTGAAAAGGCCTATAGATAAGCCAGCAGATTACCTAAGACTTTTAAGACTTTGTTAAGTCCTGTCCAAACGTCAACATGTGGAATTCACCCACCCCACCCATTTCAATGCCCCTTCAAAAATACAAGTCCAGACCCTGTTCCAGTTTTCTGCTGCTGTGTGAAAAACATCCCAAAACCTATGATTTAAACAAACATTCATGACAATCTCCAATAGTTCTGAGGATTGACTAGTCTCAGCTGAGTAGTTCTCACTTGGGGTCCCTCATGGGGTTGCAGTAGACTATCAGCTGGGGTTGGTCATCAAAAGCTTGACTGGGTGGGACATCCAAGATGGCTTGTTCACCATCTTCATGTCTATTCCTTAGCCTGGGATGCCTGGAAAAGCTGGAGGCTGTCCAAGCATTTTTCTCCCCACATGTCCTCTCCATATACTAGCTCAGGCTTTCCTGCAGCATGGTGAACTCAGGTAAATATCTGGTTTATCTTACAGCAAGCCTTCCAAGAGGCCAGGTGAAAGGCTTCTTCTGACCTGGTCTAAAAGCCACACCATGTAACTTTTGCTATATTCTCTTGCTTATAAGCAGGTTATAGGCTAGCCAGATTTAAGGAGATGGGATGGCTAAAACAATCTAAATCCTGGGAAGCCCAGTTCACTGGGGGCCATCTTTTAGAGACTACCTACCACAGGCCTAGATATTAGAGGGGGTGAGTGGTAGTGAGAAAGGTACTTGGGTAAAATCAGACAATAGTCAAACCACCCACTTTGCTTAAATATCTATTTGTTTGTGTGATCACGTGTTTGATTAATTCTATCAAGACCAGGGGTTGGCAAACTTTTTCTGCAAAGGAGGCAGTAGGCTCCGTGAGCCATGCATCTCTGTCGCACTTATTCAACTATTGCCCTGCTAGTGTGAAAGCAACCAGAAACAAGATGTAAATGAGTGGGTGGGCTATACAAAATAAAACTTTATTTATGAACACTAAAATTTGAATTTCTTACCATTTTTTTGGAGAGAAAGAGAGAACATGAGCAAGGGAGGGGCAGAGGGAGAGGAAGAGAGAGAATCTTAAGCAGTTTCCACGCCCAGCACAGAGCTGGACCTGATACTCGATCCCACAACTGTGAGATCATGACCTGAACCAAAATCAAAAGTTGGACGTTTAACCGACTAAGCCACCCAGGTGCCCCTTGTATATATGGAAATAAATAAATAAATAAATAAATATACATATTTAATTTCTTATAGTTTTCAGGTATCACAAAATATTGTACTCCTTTTGATTATTTTTTTCAGTTATTTGCAAATGTAAAAACCATTCTTAGCTTGCAGGCAGAACAGAAACACGCAGCAGGCCAGATTTGGCCCATGGACTATAATTTGCCAACCCCTAGTCTAGACTAAGGCAGGGACTGTGTCTGCCTTATCCACCCTTATAAACCCTGTATTTAGTACATCATAGCAGTGCTCAATAAATATTTATTGAATGAATAGTTGATTTATAAACAAATTATAAAGTCCTGAAATAAGAATTTCTCTGAAAAGCCTTTAGTGTTCACCTCAACATCAATCTCCTCCACTTAAAACCTAGGTCAAAAATTACCTTTGCAGCTTTATTGACATTTTCCTGGAAATATAGCAGGATCAGTACACCCAAGTCTCACTTACCCATGCTAAATGTGCCCAGAGTACCTTGAATAATCTGAGATTTCAATACGAAAGAGTGATGGAGGTTTATTGCCTTCTCAGCTTCTCAGAGAGGTGCAAGTGCAAGCCATGAATCAGTAGTATCATAACTCCTGAGCCACACATCGCTGTTAAGTGCTAGCAATATGACACCAGAGAATCCTAGAATTGCCAAAAGTCGTCCTGGAGACTCTTGCTCACGTTGCCTCACTTCCCAGCCATCCTGCTGGACATCCCTGCCATTGACGCGCTAACCACAGGACCTGATGCCAAACCAGTGGTCTTCCCTTTTGGCATTCGAACCTGCTCCTCCTCCTTCCTTGTTTCTTCCTGACTTCCTTGTTTCTATTAAGGGCACAATCGGTCCTCAGTCCCTGAGGCTCAAAACTTTGGAATTTCCTTTTTCCTCTCCCTCTCCCCCATTATCCCATCTTCTCCTTGCTACAGGCCCAATGTAGATCCTATTAATTCTTGTCTAGACTCTAGACTAATGCAATCTCCTAATCCTCCTTCCTCCCATCCCCCACATTCCCACTCACGTGCACACACCTTTTGCCTCTTCCACCTCCAACACAATCTCTAGATGTTAAACTAGGAGTCACTCTCAAATGATACTTAATAGTTATTGCCTTACTTCATAATCATTTCAGTAGCAATCTTCTTAAAGTATAAATTTGATCATGTCACTTGCCTGCTCCAAAAGTTTTAATGGTTGTTCATTGCCAACCAAATTAAACAACCTCCTTGGCCTAACATTCAAGTGCTTCTAACGAAACTTTCTAGCCTCATCCATCATATAGAGCCTACTTTTTTTTGGCAAAGTGGGGGTGGAAGAGACTTCCTGTCTCTCAGTATGTATTCTTTCCAGTTTCCTTAGAAATAGCACTCTAGGTTTTTATATGGGCACAGGGCCACTACATTTTCCAGCCTGCCTTGCAATTAGGCATGTCCGTTGAGACAAAATTCTGGCAAACAGATTGTAAGCAGAAATGTGTGCATCTTGCGAGAAGTATCTTTAAATGGTAGAGGGTGCACCTTTTTTCCCCCCATTTTTTCTGTCTAGTTGGGCAGAATGTGTATGTGATAGCTGGACCTGGACTACCATCTTGGGCTGCAAGCTAGAAGCCACTGATGAAGGATGGCAACATAACATGATGGAAAGGGCCTGGGTCTTTGATGTTCATGGCCATCCTGCCAACCCTGAACTCTCAACTCCTTTGTATCAGAGAGAAATAAGCGTCTATCTTACTTAAGCCATGGTTATTTTGTTGCCTGTTCTTTTGTTTTATCGTTTGCAGGCAAACCTAATCGTGAGGGATATCAGGGGTTACTTCTCATTTTCTCAGAACTTATCATTCTTGCCTCCAGGTCCCTCTGTTGTCAATGTTCCCTCTGGCCATTGTACGCACCATTTTTATATCCCCATTCTCTTCTGCTATGCATATCTCTATCTTTATAATCTACCCATTGTCAAGGCCTATCTCCAATGTCTTCTCCATGAGGCCTTTCCTAATTCTTCAGTCACTAATTGCTCCCACTCCTTAGATTTCTCCAGAATTTTTAATTCCCTTATGCAATGTCTTCCCTCAGAGTGGTCATCTGTAAACTAATCTTAGCCCATAACCCTCCTTTCCTATGCGAGGGCAGATAGCCACCCACGAGAAGCAGGTATTTGTTGAAACACATTTTGGGTGTTGCTCCAGCTCACAGAGACCCTCCTTTCTTTGGGAACTGCCACAGCCCCACACCCACTCCCGTGACCACCGCCATCACATTTTACTATATGACCGCCCATGACCCTGGCTGACTGGACAAGTGATGGACACCTCCCTTTTAGCAGGCCCAGTCAGAGTCTCTCATCTGAGAAATGAAAGTAGAATTCTGAGGCAGCATGTAAACTTGAGAACTATGGGCAGCCATGTTCTACTACAAGAGCTGGTGAAGTGATAAATGTCAGTCTGCAATATGAGAAAAGATGGATAAGTGATGGAGAAAGGTTCTGATGACTCTCCACCTTCTTGGAATTTAATTTAACTGAACTACTGGAGGGTCATCGATTAGTCAGTAGCAAAGTAAGGGAGTCCTTCAGCTATGTCAATTTGGTGGAACAACCACATGGGCTGAGAATTTCACAAACTTCTTTTACTTTCTCCCTTGGCCCCAATTGTACACTCTTTTGGCTTCTGTGGCATTTATTATCTGTGGCATTCACATGATATTTATTGTTTACTGCCTTATTTGGTTAGTCTCGATGTACAAACCTAACTCATAAACCACCGAGGGGCAAGGCTCTCTTACTTATCCTCCTGTTCCTAAAAGCTCAAAGAATCCATTGGTGTGTTAGCTTTTCTGTGTTTGCATTGGGAATAAACTGAACTATCACAGGCCAGTGTTTATTATCTGAATTAGATTAATACCAAGATTGAATTTGTTTTTAATTTAATTTGGTAGAAAACTAAGTCCACAGTGGAAAGAAAGAAAGAAAATGTTATATTTTCTGCACTACCTAAAAATCCTGACCCGAAAGAGAAGGAAAAACCAGAAGTGAGAACGTTGAAGAAAAATAAGTTTCAGTAAGTGAATAACTTTAGACTTTAACGTGAAATTCACTCTCAAGTGTGCCGTGCTATGGAACACGTATTCTTCTGTTTTCTGTGTTCAGCAGACAGCTGGAAACCCACACAGGATGCCAAAACTATGTGACCTACATTTGCAGCTAGACAGCATTTGCTAAAATGAAATCTAAGATTTAGAATCTTTTCGTTTAAATTTCTTTGGGAGTATTATGTATACTGGATGATGGGGTAACAAATGCATTACTTTGTTTTCTTCCAGGTATGTAAAACCACGTTAATATATCTCTACATTCTTAAAACAAAATAAGATTAACAAAAACAAAAAAATACCTCACTTTTGGAGGGACTTTTTTCAGGTATGAAATATTAATCTATTGAAACTTTAACCACATTTTTGCATCTTTGGAATTAAGGTAAAATCTAAAATAAATGGAACTTCTTGCCTTCTGGCTTACATTTGCTTTTTTGTTAGTGTGGATGAATAAATAAAGCTAAATAATTAACATTGCAGTCAGATTCATTCTCTCTTTAGGCAAATGGTCTGTGAGTACATCTTCAGAAGTCAAAAGCAAATGTTTTAAGGGGAACTCCACATTTTCACAGGATTCCCTGAATAGGCTGACTCAGATCTAGCAGCTAACTCCTTAAAGTGGGCACAGAGTTCGTTTTGATGATCATGGTAACCATGGAGGTAGGCAGAAAAGTATCTTTTTCTGAGGCCTGGTCAGGGAGGGATTTCCCTTAAAAATCAAGATCTGTTCTGAACTGAAATGTCCACACCCTCTGACTCTCAATCCCCAAATTGAGCAAAGGCAGCCTCAACCTCAAGTGACCACATATCCTTGCAGCCTTTCGAGTCAACTCACTGGGAGCCTTTTATTTTCCTGACTATCCAGGAGAAATTAACAAGCTATTTCCACATTTCCATGGCTCACATTTCTGTCTGGAATGTTTTTCCTACTCCTCTTTATTTCTCCCCTGCTCCCCCCATCCAACTAATGTGCTGAGATGTATCACAAAGGTCATTTCTTCAGGAAGCCTTCACAACCCACCAGAATGAATCATTTTCCTCTCAGTGCCACCCACAGTTCTGCTCTCATATCTACAGCTCTTACAAATCACCTTAGTAAATGTTTCTGTCCCCTTTTCCAGGGGGCTGCCCCTCCCGACCCATCCCCCAATATATAACATTTCTTTGTGATGTGGCCCTGTTTTACTCATGTTTGCATCTCAGTACCCAGACTAGTCAGAGTTTAACAGAGTCGCAGAATAAAAGTTAGATGCTTTGCTACATCAATTATGCACTCTCCCTCCCGAATTTTCCCTGGCTTTTTTTTTCCTATGCCTTTAAATGTGCTCAAGTGTGTTTGTTTGTTTGTTTGTTTGTTTGTTTGTTTGTTTGTTTTAAACTACCCAGAGTAAGAATGAGACCTTGGCATTTGCACCAACATGGATGGACCTGGAGGGGTATAATGCTAAGTGAAATAAGTCAATCAGAGAAAGACAAATACCATATGATTTCACTTTTATGTGGAATTTAAGAATCAAAACAAACAGATAAACAAAAAAGAGACCAAAACACAAACACATAAGTGCACAGAACAAACTGGCAGTTGTCAGAGGGGAAGTGGGGTAGGGGTAGGGGTGAAATAGATAGAGGATTAAGAGCACACTCATCTTGATGAGCGTCGAGTAACGTATAGACTTGTTTATTTACACATGAATATACACATGAAACTAATATAATGCTATGTATTAATTATACTTCAATTAAAAAAACTACCCATAGTAGATGATTTTGACTCTTTGAATGAGTAAGAATCCATGGGTCCACAGTGACATGAATGAATAATTAAATGAATGGAGGAGAAGGGAAAGCTCTTCCTCATACTCTGAGGGAATTAAATGTAGAAAGGAATAATGAATTTAGAAAATTTCCATTTGCAACCAGTATAATAATAATTGATTCAACAAGAATCATCAACAGATGCTATAGCTAGGGGTGAAAATTTGAAGAGAAATGGGCCATTTACTTAGTCCAAAAATATCTCCTGTAAGATTCTTATTAATTATAAAGAGAAGAACAGAAAGTTTACAGTGAAAAAATCTATCAAATATCACCACCTTGATCAAATAATTACAATGACCAGTACGGAACAAATCAGCACCGTGTGCCTCCTAATATAATGCACTGAGAAAGACACAACATCACTTCTATAGTATTCCTGCAGTAAATGCATTACCAGAATGTAATCAGGAGAAACATCAGACTAACCCAAATCAAGCAACATCCTACAAAATAACTGGACTATTTTCTTCAAAAATGCTAGTTCACTATAAAGTATGAAGACTGATGAACTATTCCAGGTTAAAGGAGGCTCAGAGTTATGACAAATGAATGAAACACTTGATCTGGGATTTTCTTTTGCACTAGAGGACATTGTTGGAACAATTGGCAAAATCTAAATAAGATATGTAAATTAGATAATAATATATCACATTGATTTCCTGATTTTGATTATTGGATTATTGTTATATAAAAGAATATCCTTCTTTTTTAGGAAATACACTGAAATATGAAGTATAAAGCAGCATCGTATCTGTGACTTACTCCCAACCAGTTCAGAAAAAAAATAAATAATGAGGTGTGTGTCAGGGGGCAGGATAGTACATGGACAGAGAGAGAAATAAAGCAAATGAGGAAAATGTGATAAAAATATTAACATTTAGGAAACACGAGAGCTATACAGGAACTATCTGCACTATTGGAAATGATCTGAAGTCTAAAATTCTGTCAAAAAGAAAAAAACATCACAAGTCAATCATACTTCTTTTAATTCCTCATCTTGCAATCAAGATTCCAGAAGAAGGTGTCTGGAAATCTCTGCACCTCTCATTGACGCTCACCCACTGCAATCCATTATCCTTATCTATTATCCAACTGAAATGACTTGATTTAATCTCCAATGATCTCAGTGCCACCAAATTCAATAACATTTCTCTGTCCTCCTCTACTTTTCGTCCCTGCAGCATTTGACACCCTTTGTAATTTGTTCGTAGAAGTACAGGTCCTTAAGCCCAAACACAGTTTATGACCTTTTCCTCATATGCCTTTGTAGCTTCCCTCCCCACCATTCCCCACAAGGATTCTTCTTTACCATTATTGGAAGAGTAGTACTATTTATGTATGGCTCTTCTCATGCATTTACTTTTCCTAGATTACTCTCATTTTCAGTTAGCCAAATCAAACTCATCCACCACTTGTTGGCACACATATCACCTCCTTTGAGGAGTCTTCCCTGAATGCCACATCAGATTTTGGTGACTCCTCTCCACAGCACTTAGCATATCATATAATATAGGTGTGAATTTAATTATCTTTCTCCCCGCTATAAAATCCTGAAGGACAGAGACCATAGTGTATTCATCTTAATATTCTCAACATCTAGAACAGCTCCTGGCACAAATGGAGCACCCAGGGTGCAATGGGTGAATAACTGATTGAAAGAAGTGACAAGTTGAATCTGGAGAAAGAATCTGGCTTCTAGACCTCGAAGAACAGAATTTTATTCTAAAGCAGAATGTTGTGGTTGAGAGAAAGCATTCATTTTTTTAAGTAAGCATATTTCATAGTTATGGCTATTTAGTACACTGGAACTGTAATACCATTTGTGGAACTACTGTCTGACTCCTATAAAACAGACTGAAATGGGAGAGTAAAAGCCTTCCATGCAGACTCTCCTTGATTTGCAGGGCTTCTAGAGATTAATGCTGGTTGTATTTCTCTTTATACTCTAGTTTCCTACGGTTTTCCATTTTATAGAGAAAATGAGGTCTGGCATAGGGCATAAAATTTGTTCATTAATCTGACAGCAGCTTCAAAATGATGCTTAAATAATGGCTTTATTCTTCTGAAAAAAATATTGGTCAAATTGTTGAAACAAAATTAAACTCTGGAAGAGTTTCACAAGAGAAACACTTTATTTTTCCCCATAAGGATTCATCCCAGATACTAGCATTCATAGCATCTTCTCTCAACTAGAAACGAACTGAGCTCTATCTTGCATCTAAAACCAAGAAGATGGGGTCGCCTGGGTGGCTCAGTCGGTTAAGCGGCTGACTTCGGCTCAGGTCATGATCTTGCGGTCCGTGAGTTCGAGCTCCGCGTCAGGCTCTGTGCTGACAGCTCAGAGCCTGAGGCCTGTTTCAGATTCTGTGTCTCCCTCTCTCTGACCCTCCCCTGTTCGTGCTCTGTCTCTCCCTGTCTCAAAAATAAATAATACGTTAAAAAAATTAAAAAAAAAAAACAAGAAGATGAAATAGAGATGACACATTAAACAAACCCTTGACAGAGTTTACATCAGGTGACATCTTACGGAATAACAAATTGGGTGTTGCTATTCTTTTTTAATAGTAACAAAAAGAATTACTTTTTTTTTTTTGAGGGCTATATGGAAAGGCACATTCAGAGCTAAAATTGGCCTAGAACCCAGTTTTATTGGGCTGAAGTCAGTATCCTTCTGTACTTTTGCTTCTTCTGTTATCTTAAGGAAAGCATGGCTTCAGCTCAGTGTGGTTTTGTGGGGTTTGGATTTGGATAGGCATTCTGGAGGGACAATAAACTATTAAAGCACATAAAAGTCTCAGCAAACTGGGAGGGAGGAGAATTGCTGAGAATTCAAGGGTTTTTCTCAGAGTCCTTTTCCAAACACCCAAAATATAAATGCACGTGTTGCTCTTGTGCAATACTCTGCACACAGAGATTCGACATTTAGTGATGGTGATGATTTAGAATACACACAGTCTCTCTTCCTTTTTAAACATTTTTTTAATGTTTATTTATTTTTGAAAGAGAGAGACAGAGTGTGAGCGAGGAAGGGACAGAGAGAGAGGGAGACACAGAATCCAGAGCAGGCTCTAGGTCTGAGCTGTCAGCACAGAGCCTGACAAGGTGCTCAAACTCACAAGCTGTGAGATCATGACCTGAGACAAAGTCAGACGCCCAACCAACTGAGCCACCCAGGCGCCCCTAATACACACAGTTTCTGAGATATAAGACTGGAAGTGTTACAGAGCAATCTTTCTTGTTCCACAAGAGTACGAGAAGGAGAAAAGGTGACAACAGGACGAGTGGGGAAAATTAAGTATTTGGAAACTAGTTTTCAAAGGAGAGTACAAAAGACACAGAAGAACATCTTTATGCTTTTGAAGTAGGCAAAATGTCTTAGGCAAGACACAAATAAAGCGCTGAGCATAAATGAAAGATGGATAAATTAGACTATCTTAAAATATATACCTTCTGTTTATAAAGAGATGCCATTAATGAAGAGAATATACCCCCAGAAGTGAAGAAAATATTAACTAAAGAATTTGATTCTAGAATATTTAAAAAGAAAAAAAAAAACCTCCCGCAAATCACTAAGAAAGGAAAAGAAAACGCAGTAGAAAAACTGGTTATTGATTTGACAGTACTTCACAAACAAAGATATCCAATTGGCCAATAAACATATGAAATGGTGTTCAACCTCATTAGTTACCAGGGATTAAAATTGTTGATCATCCCCAAAGATAAATGGCTGTTTCTGTCTTTGCTCATATGTATAGCCAAGTATTTGAAGATGTGGTAGGACATCTTTTTACTCTTTCTGTTTACTTTGTCCTGAATTGCATAGAGGGAAAAAGAAAAGGGGGGGGGGTGTTCCGAGATGCTAAGCTTCTGTCCTGAATAACAACAAGTGAATTTTGAGAACAGATCTTGGATATTCATTAACAGACCTGGCCCTCACTGAGGAAGTAGGCCTTCATGTCTGGCCTCCCTTTTACATGTATTAGTTTTAAAAATCACAACTCAATCACATCAAATATCTAGATGACCATAACTGTCTCAAACCATTCTCTTTAAAGTGAAAAGCAAAAAAATAAACAAATAAAAGCAAATCTTTAAAGTCTCAAATGGCAACTAATTTACCCAAATTCCAATAACAAATAAGAAATTTTAGATTTTAATTATTCAAGTATTATTTGATCCTTCCTTCAAATAAACAGTCATTTCTTAAGTATCTACTAACTGTCAGACACAGAGCCAGGGTTCCAGGGATGGGGGGATATACACACTTGTGACAGGTCTCATATTTCCAAATAACTAGCTTGGAAAAGCACACATGCAATTTATTTTTTGCTAACTGGAATCAGCTTCTGTCTGTTGGCATATCCCTTAACTTAGTCATTTCCAAATAAAACCAGTTGTTTGGGGGCAACTTGGTGACTCGGTCTGTTAAGCATCCAACTTCAGCTAAGGTCACAATCTCACCACTCGGTTCATGAGTTTGAGCTCTACATCGGGCTCTCTACTGTCAGCGCAGAGCATGTTTCAGATCTTCTGTTCACCCCCACCCCACCGCCCTTCCCCTGCTCTCTCTCTCTCTCTTAAAAATAAACAAACATTTAAAAAAAATCCATTGTTTCAAAGTCTACTCCCAAATTTTTCCTTTCCAACCTTGCCCTCTCCAGGTCACGGGGTTCTGAGTTCCCATAGGCTAATGTAGCAGGAGGAGGAGGAGGAGGGATCCGATTGTCAGTCCTGTGCTGGCATATGCCAAGGTGACTAATCAATCATTTGGGTTCTCAGGCATGGCCACACCTCTGTCTGGCATTAATCGAATCATGTCTCCAGTCCACCGTTTCTGTGTCTTCCTCATCCAGATATTACAAGTCTACCCTCAGCCATTTGCATAACCCTCTTGGAGCAGAATTGTCAGAGACTTTCTTAGGCTGTTGGGGACGGTGTCAAGCCTCTCAGTGAGCACATGCCATGATGAACATTTGTACTTTATTGAAAACACACTGTTGTAATGGGATTATTGTTGCTCTTTACCACCTTTTGGATGTGGTAGGCCCATGTTTGGTAGCTTAAAGTTTGGTTGGATTGGATTTCAAGAGAAGAAATTCAGCCGAGTCCAAGGTGGGGTGGAAATACTTTTATTAGTAAATCAACATAACATCCCAATGGATGCTCTCCAAGAACTTACAGCCTCCTAGGCGAGACAGACTTTTCACCAGTAAATATGAAGAAAACTCTCAGATCTGTGTTAGATACATGTATGCAAGGAATTTATTGCAATCCAAAGGAGAATAGTAAGTTCCATCTGGAAAGAGGCATGAAGAAAAAGTTTCCTGGAGAAGACGATTCCAAAATAAAATTTAAAAGGTGAACACAATTCCTACTGGTGACAAATTAGGATAAAGCCATTTTGGCAGAAGAAGAAATATGAGTAGTCTGAAGGCTTTCTTAGATATAACCAATTTTGAAAGAGACATATTGACATCTCCTATTATCATTTTTATTCAGTTCTCCTTGACTTCCCAATGGATTTTGCTTTATTTTCTAGGTTGTTTGGTACATATGGATTTGTAAGTATTATAGTTTCTTCATATATTATGCCTTTTACCATTGTCTAATTTGCTTTTTTGTGCTATTTAACACTTTTAATCTTAAATTCTAACATGTTGAATATTAATATTATTTTCCTGCTTTCTTGATTTCTTTTTTACCTTTTTATGGTTTTCTGTTTTTGTCTGTTTTGTTTTGGTGTCTCTTACTTTACTTTTATCCTTCATTTCAAGTGATTCTTCTTTAATCAGTGTGTAATTGAGTTTTGTTTTGATCCTAATGTAATAGTCTCTGCCTTTTATGGAAGAATTATGTCGGATCCATCACTGATATAATTGATTTTATTTCATTTATTTCATATTTATGTTTTATATATTTTTTCAATATATATATTTATATTTATATTTCAAATAGTCCATATTTATTTTACATTTTCATTTCTCCCTTTTTCTCTTATTTTTCCTGATATGATCAAATTGCTTTTCATTCCATTTTTCCCTAGTCTTTCTTTCTTTTTTAAGTTTATTTTTTATTTTTGAGGCAGGGGAGGGGCAGAGAGAGAGAATGAGAGTCCCAAACAGGCTCTGTGCTGACATCGGCATCCATATGCAGGCTCTGTGCTGACAGGCCCAATGAGGGGCTTGATCTCACAAACTGCGAGATCATGACCTGAGCTGAAATCAAGAGTCAGACACTTAATCAACTGAGTCACCCAGGCACCCCCTCAGCATTTTTCTAATCTATTAAGTTGCTACCTCTTTTACACTCTTCTCATCATTATTCATCAACTTCTCTTTTATTATTTGAAAACAAAATACTATTTTCACCAACACGATATACTGTTTTCCCATTGATAGGCCCTCTTTTCCTTCTGTTTGTCTTCTGCCTCAGTAGAAGGTGACCTTTAGGATAATATGTTTACTTCCCTCTTATGCCCTCCCACCCCTAGTTCCTAAGGTTTTATCAGACAACTTAGCACTTTAAATCTCAGACTGCTTTAGAATTCCCCCTGAAGTATGTCACTGAAGAGTTTTAAACATGGGATTGAAATGGTTGAATTTGTATTTTTAAGAAAGCACTGTGCTTCAGTGGAGAAGCTTGATAGGAGACAGATATACTTTATAGCTCACATTTTCAGATCATCCATATGCAGAGTAAACATTCAATAATAAATGATGCAAGCATGAATGAGTTATGTGCAAAAATATGTATATTGTTTCCCGTGACAGACATGTTTTTATATTTTGTACTTTACAAACATTCCTTCAAAAACCTCGTAAAGAACAGGTAGATAAGCAAGAAGCAACTGATAGAAATTCAGATGGTGATGGGATCACGAACTGAGGAACTTAATTTTCTGATCCCCATCCTCAAGTCTAGAATGCCCGAAGCTTAGCTTTATGGCAAAAAGAAATTAGGGAATAAAAGCACTGATCTAGAAGTCTCAGAATGCCAAAGAGACTGAAATGAAATGTCGAATTCTACTTCTTTTTCCAGTGGTTTGTGCTTTGTTTTCATGAGATATATGCTATGTATCCTATTTTACCTTTACAGGAATCATGGGATATACTTTCTTCATCAAAGGGTGGTGTTCCTCTAACATTGTACCTCCTTACAGTAGAACTTTAACAGTAGAACTCCTAAGTCTGATGCCACAACATCTCAGGATAACTCTATCTCAAAAGCATAGCAGTGACAGCAATAATATCTAATGTGTATTGAGTGATTATAATATGCCCAATGTTGTTCTAAGTGCTTTATATGGATATTGAACAATTGTAACAGAATTCTCAAAACACAAGAATTTCAATTCAGGCTAAAAATGCACTGTGCCTAATCTTCTGTGTTGGATTCAAGCCTAATGAAATGATTCAGAATATGGAAAATACCATTTACATGATTATGAATATTGCTCAGAATAGGAAACATTGGGGAAATAGTTAAGTAAAACATGGCCTATCCACCTGATGAAATATTAGCTACAGATGTTAGATGATCACACAACTCATCATACTTTTGTGATTATCTCTTTAATGCCTAACTGCCCTTTGAGAATGCCCTTTAATCTATATGTCTATTTTCTTCCCTACTATATTCTTGGTGGCTGCATAGTCTCAATTAATAATGTTATATTATTATTAATAATAATTTACATTCCATTAATAGTGTTAAATTATTGGATAAGCCATATAGAAATAGGAAAAGTGCTCATAACCAAATAGTTGAGCAACCAAAGAAAAAAAAAGTCATTAATATTGAATTTACGACTACATAAAATATGCCTACAAAAAGGACTGGAGTAGAATCCTGAAGCTGAAAATTTCCCTGCGGGGGTGAGATTATGGAATTTACTTTCTACTATTTTCACAGTACCAAGGTTGTAACAAGAGCCTAAATGGGACTTTTCTAGTTTATGAATTGAGACAGAACAATACCTGTTAGTGCTCACACATTCTTGTAACATTTCCAAACCCTGTGTGCATCACTTCTAGGCTCTTCTGTCTTCAGTGTCTCTGTATAAGAAAAGGTCAGCATGAGGAGAAGGTTAGCAGAGAAGGTATCTGGAGAAGAGATCTGCTGGAGTGCTCTGCTTTTCTCAGCCACTTTCAAAGAAGGGACTGGCTCAAGAATACCCCTCAGAGGGCTTGATGTGGGCCCATGAGGTTTGAAGGACATAGACCTATACCCTCCTTTCGCTTAGATAAGTCCAAAGTGAGGGCTGTAGGCAGAGAGAGCTGCAGTGGAAATACTCAACACTTCCAGCAGCTGTCGAAGTGAATATTCCTGGTGCTTCACATGGAAAAGTGGACATCACAACAGGCAGCCGAGTGTGATCTGTCTTGGGATGACCTCATCCCCGATTCTGTGAGAAGGGTACCATTAGAAGTAGTAATGAGCCGCTGCACTGCCCAACTCCATGTGAGATAGGGTGGTACTGAAGGGTAAGCCTATGTGTCTAGAAAGGGTACAGTGAAAGAATCTTAAGAGCAGAAGGTCGCTAAAGAACGGCCAGATGTCCCGCATTAGAGAAAACCATTGCTTGCACCTCTCCTACTCTGAGTCAGGTAACAAGGAACAAGAAGAGAAAAGAGGGCCCTCTGTCTCCTCCTTTCCTCTCTGCAAGTGTCCAAGCATGGGTCAGGTGGAAGCACTGAGAAGGAGCAAAGCTTTAGAATGCATGAGAGATGGGAGATTATGACCTAAATGAAGCTGGATTTTTTTAATACCTGAGGCTAGCATTGTTTGTTAGGATATAGAAGTGACTGGAGAAAATGATGGGGCCTGCCTTAGATGTCTTTGAGTGGCAGACAAAGGAGGGCAGATGGAGCAGTTCTGAAACACTCTGGTGTGAGAAAATAAGGCTGCCTCACAATACCACTCCACAGACTCTAGCTCATTTATTAAACTGGTTCTATGCAGCAAAAGAGAAAAATATGCTTTATGCCTTTTTATTGTGTACATATATATGTGTATATATGTGGTGAGGAATTGTGTTTCTTGCAGAAAAACACAAAAGTAAGTAATAGGCATCTTGATTATAAAGAACAGAAGGAGGAAAGAAGGCAATGGTAAATCTTGATATAAAAGTGACAGAATAAAGCAAAAACTTCAGTCACCAAGTATTTCTTGATTTCCCTCTTGGTTTGCTTCTCCAGATCTGCTGTCTACTGTCTCTTTCCCACCCTGAGTCCTAGGAGGCTGACTTCCATGGACTGCTTCACCTAGTCCCTTGTCTTTGGTTGTAGAGACATCAGTAGTAGATCAATCAGTAGGCTGGAGTATTTATTTCCTGTCACCCTACCTCTCCCCATCACAACCCTGTGCCAGTCCAAGGATTTGGGCAGCGGCCACATTCCTCTGGATTCTTCTAGGCTTCTTGATGTCCTCAGCTTTTCTCTAAAGCTTCCTCTTTTAAGGACTCAGTTTGTACTGGATTCCAGTGATATCACTCCCCTTCCTCTTCAGGCTTAGGGGTGGTTGTGGCTTCCTGCTAACTCCTGGGTGCCTCACGATCCCCTGCTGGTTCTTCTTATCCTACCCACACCTCTATAAAAAGAACTTTTCTTAAATTCTATCCATTAAACCTCTTGATTTAACCATCTGATTCTTTCTGAGAGTATAAATAAAACAGTACCTCTCCTCAATATCTCTATTATTCAAGGGGAAGAGACAAGATAACTCCCTTTAAAGAATTTACTTGCAATCAATCAATGATGAACAAGATTACTGATGTGCCAGGCATATTAGGCACTGTGAAGGGGACAACAGAGGTACAAGATCAATGTTAGTATGATAGTGAGCATGGAATCAGAAGAGCTGGAATCAGAAGAGCTGGAGCTCAGCTCCAACACTTACTATTTACACTTTCTTGTAATTACTAAAGAAGAATAACCTTAACCCTAATTGTTTCACAGGAGTGTTTAAGAAAAAAAGAAAAGGCTGTACATGAGAGTGCTTTGCATATCAGGCATGGACATCTTTTCAGAGTTTTACAAGGATATGACACAGTGCATTGGCTTCTACTGTCCCCTAGCAGGGAGGGACACAGAGCACTCAGAATATGGGTGAAACAGTGGCCATAGGAAAATGTTCCTATCACAAACTTCTGTCTGCGAAGGATCAAGAAGGGGTAAAAAGGACAGGGGGGAGAAATATGATCCATTGAGCCCCCAGCCTTTAATCAGGCACCCTGAGCCTCACTCTGTATGAATCATCACCCTTGTTTTTAAAACCAACAAGACTCCACAGTAACTTTGCCTTTACCATCTTTCTTCTAGCATTCCAACATTTCTCACACCTTTCCAGATTGCCCACTATTTCCAGACCCCATAGAAGCCACATGATACAAAATTATCTGATGGAGACATCACACGTGTATGCATTTTGTGCATTGTAGGGAAGCACTTAGGCAGACGAGCTCAGACAGAGAGAACTTTACAAGGCACACAGCTTCTTGAGGCTGTGCCATCGCCATTCAGATCTTCAGAACACATAATCACATCACTTCCTCTGATGATCAGGAATGGCAGAGACAAGATTAGGTGACTATCTCTGATCTTCTGTTTGCTGGCACTACATATTTATTAATGAGACTTTTTAAGCACGTACTTTTAAACCACTCAGAAAATTTTAAATACTTGTGCTTTAGAGGCTAGTTGGGCATATTAATTTTCCACTGGGACAAATTCAATTGGTTCTATTATATGCCTCAATATTTGCAGATCTTGAAGATCAATACATGCCAGCAAAGAGTTTGCTAACTTTTAATTTGCCCTTTAATTTTTAAGCTGTGTGGTTCTTAAGAAAGAAATTTAATATATTGATTTGAAATTTCATTCAATGAAAAATTAGTTCTCTCTGGGCTGCAGCCTTAAATTAATCATCAGCGAATTTATTGAGTCACTACAAAGGACCTAAATTTCTGTTACATGGGTGGTGGCATGTCATTAAGCAGCCTCCTTCTGCAAAGTGGGAAAAAGATGCTCACGCATGGGGAATGAGTGAAATGCTTCTAGAATGGAATGAACTTTCCTGAACGTTTGCATTCAGCATGCATACTTAAATAATGAGGAAAATAAATAAGAAGGCAATTTTGAAGAAGAAGCTTCAAAGCTTCTTGAAGCTACTTGAAGACAGGTAAAACTTCTGGCCCTAACCTCATTACCCTTTTCTTTTTACTTGGTACTTCTTTCCCTTCTAAAATCTCTCCAAGACCCCCAATTTTTAAGCCATAAACAAGAACCAATTTAACTTTAGTAAACTTGCCCAAATTATATGCTATATCTTTAAAAGAAATCCATTCATTTGTTCAACAAACATGCATCTATCACCTTCAGTGTAATATTCGATGAGGGAACACATACAAAGTAGACATAGGAATTTAACTGTGTGATTATGTCAGTTACATGATGAGGATAGTCATCACCATGATGATGATTTACCAAGCATTGTGCTAACTGCAAGATGTATTTTTGTGAACAAGAAAAATATGGTCTCTGGCCTGGAGTACCTTCCTTGCTCATTGGGCAAGACATAAGATACATAAAAATAAGCAAGATAGTAACAGTGTGATAACCAGTTTGAAGGAAACAATGGAGTGTTTGATAGAAAAACCGGGAAAGTCATTTTTGTAAAGTCTTGTGTAAAGCGTTGAACCAAGGGGTTTAGGTTCTGTTAAAATACCCTATTTTTTTTTTAATTATCATGTGAAACTAAATCTCTTAATTTAATACATTTTGTTACAACTGTTAAGAATAGCAGATAATCATCCCTCTCTTCTTTCACTCGGGCTGTATATGGTTGGATCCATGTTTACTAACTTTATCAGGAGCAGAATATAATTCATAGAACTGTCTTCTGAGAGGGAGATACACAAAATGAATCACCCTCCCACCATGAGGAAACTGAGATATCAGAAATAACCAATTCTAAGTCAAATCTGTCGTTCTAATTCCTGCCTAAAATTAGTCGTTGGATTCATTACCCCCCCCTTTTTTTTTCTTGAGTGTAATCCAATTACTAAATGGTTTAGAAGAAATCCTAACGAAGCAAGAGTACTGGTTAAAGGGGAAAGAAAATTAGACTTTGAAGTACAACCCCAAAGACTGATTTTTTTTCTCTGTTTCTTTGCAAGCATGATGTTTTTGCGTAATTTAATTGGCTCATTTCTCATTTTTTGTCATCTCTTTCTTGTTTCCTAGCCCAGGGCCAGACCACTGTACTTTATACCATTGTTTTAACCTCTATCAAAGGCCTTATTATGCATACCCCATCATAAGTAATATCAAAATCCATAATCCTTACCTTCAACGGAGTTAAATGTAATTGGACTTAAAACAACCAATTATGTCCTCAATTCAGCTGGTGTATAAGGTGAAGAATGCAATTTCCCTGGAGGAAATGGGAACACCCTGATTCTGTAAAATAGTTCTAAAGGAATTTTATAATTGTTACTGTTCCTTGCCAGGCCTATCTCTCCACACCTCCCGAAACACAGATTCCATTTGTGTATGCTACCTACTTTCCCCCCAAACACCCCATCTCCTTCCCGGCAGTGCTTTTGTTCTTTCCTCCTCTGTAGAGAATGCCTCTCTCCCCTCCCTGCAATTCCCCTGCTGAAATCCTACTCATCCCTCCAAGCCCAGCTTAGATGTTCCCTCCTTCTCAAAACCTCCCTCATCCCCAGAATTATTCCTCCCCCTTGTTTGCTCCTGTAACATCTAGCATCTCTCCTCACATTGTGCCTGATTTTATAGATATTTTGTCGTCTTTGCTGTTTCACTTTCTAATTTGTAAATCTTTAAGAACAGGCATTTAGAAATGTATGTTTAGATCCCTTTATCTTCTCACATGTTGCCGTTGGCCTACAATGCATTCCATAATTGTGTTTAGGGAATGAATAATCAACCAGTCTACATACTACATCCATCATGGTTCTCTTATGTTCCAAATCCTTGTGGAGTAGAATATGTTTTTTCTCCCCAAAAAAGAATTATGCACTAATAGGACTTTTTTTTTTTTTTTCCTGCTCACGTTTATAGGAAATATAAAGCCTGGTACAGAGGGAAAGGCTAATGTTGGCTTTTTTTTTTCCCCCGCAGCAATTGCATGTCTAGAAAACCGTTTTTCTCTAATCATTGCAATGAACATGTAATGTACTCTGGTAAACACTGCTGTCTGATGTGAACCTTTCCTTATGCAGTCAGCTCCCCAGCCAGGGTTTTCATTAAACAGTGCACCATGCTGGGAGCTGGGAGCTGTATTATGCATATTCTATGACAAGATGTCTGACTCTTTTATCGGCATGTATCTGATGGTTTCAGAGTAGTAGTATTTTCCACCTCTTAATTATTGAATGCGAAGGTAATTAACATATGTTTATTGGATTGGTAATTTCTTTTCATTAATTCCAGATTTGAGAAAGAGTCTCCTAGAGGATGCCCAGTCCACGTGGACTCAGAGTCTCCAAAACGGGAGTGGTCAGACATTCAAGTCATTAAATCAAAGAATGCTCCTCTCCCTCGCTAATGTTTAGAAGGAACTTTTAGCACACATGCATACACACACTCACACACAGTAATTGGTTTTTAGAATACTTCATCAGCTTAGCTAATCTAAAAACAGAGCAGAACATTTGGTTTTTACATGTGTTGGGCTGATCACCAAACTAGATTACCTCTGCAACAAAAGGCTTTATGAATGAGTTTAAGAGCAATGTCCCAGTTATGAAAACATTTGCATGAGGCTCCAGGCTTTTGGCCACCCTTTCCAGACCCCTCAGACTTGCCCTGTGGTCAAGGACTGCGTTACCTCCAACTCTAGCAATTAAATTTTCAGACAAGCTCCAGACCATGCTCTGGAGAATGGACACAGTGACTATTTTGGTTCATGCCTCACAAGATGTGCATCAAGATGAAGCCAGGCTGTGCCGGCTGCATACCGCCCTCCCACCCCCACCCCAGAAGACCATCTCTAGTTGTGCGATGGTTGCCCTATGACACAGCAGAACACTGCAGACGTTTTCCTGCAAGTTTGAGACTTCACTGTGTCCAAAAATAACTAGACAGGCCGGGTTTGGATCTAGGAAACTTTTTAGCTCATAGACATATTTAATAATGGAAACACTGGTCCAAAATTTCCTACAGAGACCTCTGCTTTGGAAATGGTTTTATTTATACACAGCTAAAAAAATATCATTTCTGAAATAGTTATGTGGGGCCCAGTATTTAATCTTTTCATGACTTCTGGAAAAGTTCTTTCAACTGGCAAAGTCCAAAGCTCTTCTGTTTTTCCTCAACAGCCACCTCTGTAAGTGTAACCAAGACTACAAAAAGCAAGTAAAACAGGGCCCATCCACCTACTTATGATTTGATGTTTCCTTGATAAGGATTTTTTTTTTCCAGAAAATCTAGGTGCATTTTGTTCTGTTTCATACCATCCTATATTTAAACTTGCAAAAAATGGTAGTGGATATTTTTTATTTCATTTAATGTTTAAAAATGCTATGCATATTGTCATTATGCAGCTTAAAATAAATGTTATAATTTCAAGGGAGTTTTGAATTCCCTGGAAAACCCTGCAAAATGTTTAAATCTCATTAAGTCCAAAAACTACTCTTTTTAATCACCAGAGTCTGTGCCACTCTGTTTTTCACTTTTTAACACTATCTTAATTAATTCAGATTTCAGGTCTGTGGTCACTGCTCCATTGCTGGATATAAAAGAAAAAGCATCTTCCCGCAGCAAAGATGACAGACCTTTATAATGTCCCAGGCTGGTGCTGGAAATACAGCAGCAAACAAGACCAAGCCTTTTATCATCTCAGAGAAGAAAAGGACTTGGGCTCTAAAACTGTGGCATTGAAGTGCTGGCTTTGCTACTCTTGGCACAAACTTAACTTCATTTTACAAAGCCTTTATTTTCTCATCCGTAAAATGGGGCAATTCATTCTTGCTTTCCTACCAGCAAGACTGTCGGCAGAATCAAGTGATATATCATATATGTACAAGTACTTTGCAGGCTCCGCGGGATCAGAGAAACATATGTGTTACTTTAAAAAAAGAGAGGGGCATTAAGCATCTGCCTCTTGATTTCGGCTCAGGTCACAAAGTCACCATTCGTGAGATCAAGCCCCCAGTTGGGCGCGCGCTCTCTCTCTCTCAAAATAAATAAACATTTGTAAATAAGTAAATAAATAGAAATGAAAGAAGTTATTTTAAAACTAAACCTACTCTGGCTTTCTTTCGATGCTGAAATATGCTGTCTTTTACTTTCTTAATTGCTATGAAGAGGCTATCACAGCAGAAGAGAGTTTTTCTTTCTGTTCTCTTGCTTTTTGACAGACAGGCAGAAGAAACTAATATGCATTCAGAAAGTTTTGGTCAAAAAGGTGAGCAAAAGGCAAAACTACTAAACACATGTTCTATGAGTTCTTAAACATGCGACAAAAACACAGAACCTAAAACAGTAATTCAGTACCTCCAGCTGCTGGATGTCTCTGGATTAGCGAGGGTAACACTGACTCTAGGACAAACAGCCCCTCACCATTTTATAATAGTCCAAATACAACAGAAGTGTATTTCTTGCTCATGTGAAGACCAACCAAGATGTCCTTGAAATGTAAGGGCTGTTCTCCAATCAGCATTTGAAGTACAGGCTCCTTGTATTATTTTGAATCTTATATTAACCGCTAAATGTGTATACACACACACACACACACACATTTAGAGTTGTGTATATATTTATATATTTAAATGAGATGACCACTTATAGAAATATTACCTGTAGTTTATAAATATTTAAGTATTTTGAATCGAGTAAGTTTAAAAATAAGGATTAGATTTTGTTTTCCCTTTTACACATCTGTTTTAATCCTGAAATCAAATTTCTCTCAGAAAATATTTAAATTCTAAAAACGTCTTGCCTCACAACGCTAAATATACTTGTTAAATCTCCACTCTTAAAAAAAAAATTCTAAGCACACAGGTATGCAAAATTCTAAAATGATATGTGGGCTTCTCTCTTTTTTCACAATGTGATTTTCAAATTACAGGGTCGCTTGGAGAGTAGAACTAAAAGGTAGCTTTTGGAGGAGGAAGAGCACCATCCTTGGTGGAAACACCGCCATCTTGGTCTTAAAGGAACACCAATCATTAAGAAGCAAAAACATCTCTGAAACGAACACGCCCTCTAAATTCAGTTGCGTTTTTATTTTTCTTACATTCTATGCAAGGCTTATGATGTTCTTATGATCTCTTGCCAACGCTTTTGATTAACAAGATTGTGTGGGGAAAAAAATGCTTTTTTGAGCACACCTCATACATTTTGCTAGAATTGCACTGCAGAGGGTAATTAGTGTTATAAATAGTGAGTGTTTATTTGTATGAGCAAACGCCTAACTAGGTGCAGGTTCCAGCTGGCTAGGTGAGTGTTTCCTCAACTGAGAAATGCACACAGCAAGCACAATAGCAGCATTACCAGATACTGGTGCGATGTGGGAGAGGAGCTCAAGGATACTATCCTAGGGAGGAGAGATGTCCACCATTTCCTCCAAGTTAACAGGAATTGGCCTCTGATCCTGGAATTGGACTTCATTTTCTGGCAGCATCAGTGTGGCATCAGGTAGTAGACATGTAGAAGGAAGCTGAGAGCATGGGCTTTGGGCTCAAGCAGACCTGGTTCTAAGTTCTGACTCTTCTTCCTACTACCTAGGTGACTTTGGGCAATTTTCTCAACTTCTCCAAATCCTCCTCAATTAATTTTGTAAAACAGGACTACCTACATTACAGGACTATATGAGGATTGAATGAGATAATGCTTGTAAAGTACTTGGAAAACCTCTGGTATATGGAAAATGAACAATAAATGCTATTATTAAATTAAATTTTAGGACCCAAAAAAGGAACTTCACAAGGACCTATGAGGTTTAATTTTTTAAATTACTCATGAGCAGATCCCTTTGGGTTAGAGAAGCACTATTATTGTTATAAAACTCCAGATTTATTTTCAAAGGCTTCTATAGACTGAATTTGGTCTTCTCTAAAATTTAATAAAAAGGCCCTTTACTGGCATCATGTGGCAAAATAATACAGCTGATTAATTTATATTTAGGGAGAAAAAGATGTATCATCAGTCTGATGTAGTGACATACATATCACATTCCAGAGTGTAATTCCCTCTTGCACTCCCCTGATCATTTGCCTGCCCAGAATCCTGGATGAGAAACACTCTGGGACTTTCCTGGGTTTCAACACCACACGCCTCAACAGATACACAATCCTGGTTTGGTGATTTGAGCAGTGCAAGGAAAATCTCTTTATATTACTAAAAGATCTGGAGAACTAAACAATACTAAGTCTTGTGTTATCTAGCATATCACTCAGGTCATCTTTAAAGGTAGAGAATTGAGACAATTATCTAGATAATTGACAAGTCACGCTATGTCTCAAGGAAGGAAATCGAGGCTTTTCTCAACGTGATTTCCTTGTCGTTGTCTGGCTGATGAAATCCAGGTTCTTTTCCTGGCTCTTATGCCATTTAAATCTTAAAGACTTAGGAATTTATGAACTTCAAAAATTATTTTCTATTTAAATGCATTACTTACTTTGAGAGAAGATTTCATCTATTAAACACCAGTATCAAAGCATGATATTTTCTGCCTTTTGGGGAACTTTCTTTTTCACTCTAGGGACAAAAATAATAGCAATTCTATATTTGTTGGTAACTTTCAATTTCTGCATCACATCACATTAGATTGACCCCATAAAATACTTTATTTCAAAGGCAATTTCACAGGAAATGCTAGCTTACCTCTTTGGCAATTACTACACAACAGCTTTAATGGTTTTGTTAACTGCTGCATCCCAGTACCTAGCACTATGCTGGGCACATACTTGGCACACGGGAAGTATTAGTTGAATATAATAATAATCCATTAGATCAGCCTTAGACATATCATCATATTATAAACCATAGTTTTAAAATAAAGTTTGCTGCAAGATAATTATGGAATCAAAATAGAAATCATGATTATTATTCATTAAAATGAGACTAATAAAACATCTTTATTGATTGTCACGCATTTTTCAAGAGTCAGTAGTAAATAATTGAACAGAATTGTCACCCATATTCCTTTCTACAAATAAATCTTTGATTCTTAAAGTTTAAAGTCAAAACCATCAGGCACTATGAACTCTTTCGATCAACTGCAACTATTCCTTTGCTCCAGGAACTGCTCCAATGAACAGAATTTTCTTGTTTGCAATTTTTAGCTGGCAGATGAGAAACGCATGAAGCTTTATCCAAATGGAAAACTCAGTCATTCTTGGTAAAGGAGAAGGAAAAAAAAAACCTGTCAGTTCTAAGAATTTGTCACTGGGAAGAATATTAAGGCGATGCACCTTATTTGCACTTTATTTGAAATGCAACAGGCATAGACTGGCAACTCCTAATTTTCACACTAAACTGGACTCTCATCACAATTACCCCTACTCTTCATTCTCTAAATGTCCTGTAACACATAGCCACACACTCACTCACTCATTCACTCACTCACTTACGAGTGGTTTCTAGGAATTTCTTGGTGGGACTGAAAGGGTAGCAGACAGGAGAGAGATTCTCTCCCACCTACAGTTGCATCCAGTCCCACTCAGCCTAGGACTCAAGGAGGAGAGGTGAGGCAAGGGTAGCTCTTGTGATACTCCTGGGTCAGCTCTCCCCTCACCCCCGCCTGCAAGTTGCATGGGAAAGTGCATATTGCTGATGATTGCAGAGGCCCTCCTGGGAGGAAAAGCAGTGTTTACACAATTATTACTGAGCTGGATTCCAAACTCTTTATTGTTTTAGCTGTCTGTTTTAAATCAGAGAGAACGGTTAGGAAGTATTTTGGAAACCAACTGAAAAAGAGAAGTGATGTGGACTAATGCAGAGGTTCCCAGACTTTTGAGTTTCATGGACCAGTAACATGTCAAATAAGTTTGAGAACCAAGAGACAGTTGCCTCCTTGTATTTTGCCAAGTAAGACATTAAAACAATACCAAGTCATGATCACCAGATCCTTCATAAAAGGAACAATACTCTAATACCAAAACAGCAGGAAGAACATAATCTCAGAATAAAGGACCATTGTTCCCAAGACAGGATGGTTGGTAACCTTAAACAGTGGGGGTGGGGGGAAGCACTTTTAGGGGATCCCATGGTCATCCTAGAACTCTTCCGATCTCTCTTACTGGTTTTTGTGCTCACCCCCTACCTTCTCTGCTGTGCTTCTGGTTGTTTTCACCAGCAACTTTCTTTAGAGGACTGCCCTCAGGCTTCTAGAGTTGCCTTGGGTTCATGTCCAAGAAAGCCAGAAGTAGTTGGGTGTGCCTGAGTGTGCAAACCTTGCTCCCTTCCTTAGAGGTGGACAACCACTGGGGAGTAAATTCTTCATGTTCAAGCTGAGACTGGGATTGTCCCTGAAGTCATACCCCTATTTGGCTTCCCTCCCATCCTGTCCTGCTTCCCCCACTCCTTTACTGCTTTCTCCCGGGAAATATTCCCTAATATTTCCCGTGCACATAAATCCTTGTCTCAGCGTAGCTTCTGGGGAACCTGACCAAAGACAATTGGGTAAACATTTCTTCCCAGATCAGGGTCAGTGTGTTTATGGCCTTTGAAGGAACATCCAGAGAAGAGACTTGAATGAGAGGGTTTGGGTTCAGGTCCAAGCCTCACCATCAACCAGCTGTCTGATCTTGGTCAAGTCCCAAACCTTTGTCTTTTTCTGTTCCTTATGCATGCAATATGGTGGCTGTGTGGGGGATACGAATGAGGGTGAAGTTGGGAGGCAATTTCACAAACAAAGGTAATGGGAAAAATGTAGTTTCTCTACTTCCTAGAGCTGATCTCGTTTTTCTTATAAGCCTCTGGAATATGCAGTTCCAGCCTAATCAATGTAGTTCATCCAATAATTTAAATAAACTCTATATATAAGTCAGTCTTTATCAGACAAATGCTATTCTTTCAGATGTCCTACTCCTCTCTGAGGTGTCTGGGAGAACAGAAGGAAGATGTGTTACCTCCGAATTGCAGGAGAAAGGAAGACCTCGGAGCTGTGGGTCAAGGACTCAGACCTGACTTTCCTGCTGCCTGGTCTCTTTGACCTTGTCCACCGAGCTCTCGGGCACCCTGCTGGTATTGGGGACTGAATCTACGGCTCAGCAACAGCCAGCAGTTCCCTTGGCTGGATCAGAGCATAACCCACTCCTCTGCTGTCTAGACTTCCCTAAGAATCTCTCTGACATTAGGACCTCCTGAAGTTTAGCTGTGACTTCCATTTGATAGCCACCTGGATGGCACTCTGTACATCTTGTCACAGGTCATTATGTCCCTGCTGTGGTGACCCCTCTGGTGGGTTCCCCAGCCACACTCTCAGTCTGCATATGTTCCTACAGATGATGAAGGACATTCAGGTCTCTGTAATGCCACAGAAAAGCAGAGCAAGCCTAGCCCCATCTTCCTTTCTGCCCAGTCACACTGTGTCATCACTTTATAGTAAATACAACCTACATGCAGCAAAAGGGTATCTTCCTGGAGTCTCAAATAGAAATAGGAGTAAATGTATTCTTCTTTGAGCTTTCCCCTAATACTTATCCCAGATGCTTTACCCTCTGGGATTTCTCTCTGAAGAAGGAAGATCAGGGCTCATAGTTGATCTTTCTCTTATCGCTGTCTTTCTCCTCCCCACAACCCCCTGAGGCCCCGCAGGATGAGCTGTATTTAGTCAGGTTCAGCCCAATGGTACATCAAGGGCCACCACGTACCCTTGTACAGATTTGCTGCACAAGAATGCCCAAATGAGACAATGAGCAGGACTTGAAATCCTGCTCTCTGCTTACCGAGCCAGGTGTTCTGGCATTGGGCTTTTTCTCCTCAGAGCTAGGAGGTCCTTTTTCTAGTTGGCATGAAAGTATTGTAGGGATGAGCGGCAGCTCTGGGCATATCCATTCTCTTCTGAGGGCATTACCCCCCTTCTCTGGAGCTTCAATGCTGTCAGAGGACACAATTTATGAGGGAGAAGAACGACATACACATTGCTGAGTATTTTCTAAATGTAATCCACATTGTAGAAGATGAAGGCCTGACACCAAAGGGGTTTGAGTGATTGGTTAATGAACAAGTAGCTGTTGTGCTTTGCCATGAAGCAGTGCTGTGCAAAGACTAAGGTGATGCAGGAGACGGAGGGGGGATGTACAGCATGAGCCCTAAAGAAGCAAAACTGAAGTGAGCTTTGGGGAAGAGAGCAAGACACCACGCCATTGGTGCAGCGTGGGCTTCCATTCTGTGGGGCTTCAGCGTAGATGCAGGCCCGTGAAGTCAGGAGCGTCCAGGCAAAGCTGATGTCCATGACTGGGATACAGGCAGGGGTGGCCTTGCTGACCTCTTAAACATGGCACAATCAGACTTTTCTTTTCAGAATTTTTCATCAGTCTTGGGCTTTTCTCTACTCTATCTATCTCTATTCAATCCCTTAAAAAACAATAAAAGACAAGCTCCTAGAGGTGGCTGATTTTTACACATGTTCCTAGAACAGGGAGGTTCCTGGACTGCCCTCATGAGGAAAACAGATACTTCTACTGATTTCAATTTGATTTATTTTTCCTGGTTAGAAAAAAACTCAAATATGATTATTAAAGAAAAACTTTAAGCGGAAAACACAATGCTGAGCAACTGTGGATTTAATCCCACCTCCTTAACAGGACACAGACCTGCCATTTAGTTTGTGCCCCACCCCTACCTCGTAAGACATGCTCGGGGGGTGGGTGGCGGTTGTGCCAAAACCTTATTTGGCCAGTGTCCATAATATGACATATGGACATCTGAGCTTCGGTGGTCAGGTCTCTTTACTTCAGATATATCCCTCAGGCTGTCAAGGATCATGCCCTTAAAGGCCTCCCTCATACCCTTGTTGGTTGCCCAAAGAGGTAATTTGTGTCAATCAAAGCAATCGGCTCACTCAGAGGTGGTCAGCATAATGGTCCTCCAATACCTCACAGACTAAGTAAGGGTCAGCATCCATCTAAAGAGGGTGCACATTTCAGAGATTCATAGAAACCAATGAATGACTTATTTTTAGTGAACTAGGGTTCATATCTACTTTATTTCTTTAAACAAATAGATTTATGAATCCATGTAATATCTATAAATATTACAGATTGTTTCTAACGAAGAGGGGAGAGAAAAAAGAGAGGAAGAAGAGAGAATAAAGCCCTTCTCAGAAAATGTTTTCGAGTGCCTTTTCTTTTCTTGTATTTATCAGAATAGATGCACTATGGAAAAATAATGCACTACGTAAATTCTACTTATATTAGCATAAAAATGAAAAGTAATCACAGGAAATGATTACAGTGTAAGTATGCTTATAAATTCAATATTTTTCTTTGTAAAAGATGCAATGCATGATTTTTAGTAGGAAAAAAATGCTTATTTCATATCTGAAAGTGGACTTTTTTTCAGTTTGAGGAAAGAAAAAATACCAGGATGCTTAATGTGAGTTAATAGAATTACAATTAGTGTGAACAACTCTCCATACTGTCTGAATCACTCACCAACATTTCACAGAAATGCCAAGTCTGATGGGCTATCAAATGAGAATGGTAATATTCGTAGTGGTCCCTGCCCATCCCACAGGGATGTTCTGGAAAATAAAATGAGCCAGTAATATGCACAACAGGGGTCCAATTCTGTACCAGCACAGGGGCTTTTCTGTCCATTCTGTCACAGCCCTCTGATCATCAAGGCCCAACACTATCTCTATATAAGATGCAGGGTACACATGTTTTGGGTCATTGAAAAGAATGTGCATGTATCAAGGGAGTTTGGGTGGAGCCTGGCAAAGTCTCAGAGATGGGCCATCTTCCTCCCAATAGGCAATCCAGGGCCACTGTGCAGGCAATTGTGGATGACAGAAACATACCTCAGGGCCTTCAGGGAACAGCTAACATGGCTCCTACCCCTGGTTGACATGCAGGGTTACCTCTAAGTATGACAATGAAAGAAAGAAAAGAAAAGAAAAGAAAAGAAAAGAAAAGAAAAGAAAAGAAAAGAAAAGAAAAGAAAATAATCACCATTTTAAGATTTCTCCTTTTTTAAAGTGTTATTTATTGTGTGTGTGTGAGAGAGAGAGAGAGCCTGCACAAGTGGGTGAGGGGCAGAGAGAGAGGGAGAAAGAGTATCCCAAGCAGGTTCCACAAAGCACAGAGCCTGATGGGGAGTTTGAACTCATGAACGGTGAAATCATAACCTTAACTGAAATAAATCAATCAGAGGCTCAACCAACTGAGCCACCGAGGTGCCTCAGATTTTATCTTGAAACAAACTTACATTTGTGTCCTCTCAACTTCCCTCTCTCCCCTACCTTAGAAATAGCCTTCTTTCCTTACCAGCCCTGTTTCCAGGTTCTGTGAAGCAGAATCAGGTAAATGGACATGTGAAAAACAGGACTCTTGTATAAGCCTTGGTAAGAGACCTGACCAGAAGGTAAGGGGTGAGAGTTTAAAGGATGAGAAGCAAGGTGCCTGGCTGGCTCAGTCAGTTGAGCATCTGACTCTTGATTTTGGCTCAGGTTATATTCCAGGGTTATGGGATCCAGCCCCGTGTTGGGCTCTGTGCTGATCATAGAGCCTGCTTAAGATTTTCTATCTCTCCTGCTCTCTCTCTCTCAAAAAAAAAAAAAAAAAAAAATGAGGAACTTCTGTTTACTATGTCTGAGAAAATGAGAGGAAGAGAGACCCTCAGAAAGGTTTCCAAAGATTGCAGAGTGGCCCATAAAGTAAAACCATACACTAGCCAGAAGATAAAAGTTCCTTCAGAAGCACAAGTAAGGAGGCACCTAGGTGGTTCAGTCAGTAGAGCATCTGACTTTGGCTCAGGTCATGATCTCATGGTTTGTGGGTTCCAGCCCTGTGTCAGGCTCTGTGCTGACAGCTTAAGAACCTGGAGCCTGCTTCTGACTCTGTGTCTCCCTTTCTCTCTGCCCCTCCCCTGCTTGTGCTCTCTCTCAAAAAAAAAAAAAAACAAATAAATAAACATTAAAAAAAAAATTTTAAAGTAAGGCTTGAATGACTCTTTTTTCATTAATTAATTTACTTTTTGAGAGATATCACAAGCAGGGGAGGGGCAAAGAGAGAGAGAGAGAGAGAGAGAGAGAGAGAGAGAATCCCAAGCAGGCCCTGGGCTGTCAGCACAGAGCTGGATGTGTGGCTTAATCCCATGGAACATAAGATCACGACCTGATCCTAAATCAAGAGTCAGATGCTTAACCAAATGAGCCACCCAGGTGCCCCAGGCTTGAATGGCTCTTTAATTACCTTTGGATGCTAGACTGTGGTTTTTTTTGGATGATACACTAACACAAGGCTGCATGAAGCTGGGGTGTTAATTTAGGTGTTTATCTAGGCACCCTAGCCACAGTATCTTTTAATGGCATATATATTGTCTGAATGATATCACTGACAAAACTCATCTGATAAATCTAGTGAGAGTTTAGTAATGAGACCTTCCTCATGTGCCTCAAAAATTCTTGAAACAACTAGAAAATCTTTCAGATCTTCACAATGATGTGGAAAGCAAAAGATTCTGTTTTCCACATGAAAGTGAGTATTTCTAAGGATGCAATATGCTCTAGTAGGAATTAATATGTGAGTCGTGAGTCTTATCATCTATTTCCAGTTACAACCACAGATATTTTTTCACTTTGGCTAAGTCATCCTTTCTGACTCTTTATAACTCTCCCGAGAATGTAGTAAGAGAATAAATCTGATTATCATTTGTATCAGTATCATATATGCCATATTGAACATTTCAACAAAATGAGCCATGTTATCGCAAGGCTCGTGCATTAGTCAGCGTTCTGGGCACCCTGTGGCCCAGTCAAGTTGACACGTAAAGTTAACCATCACAGCTGGATTTAAAAACTTATAAATAAAACCATGTTTTCATCTGACAGAATGTAGTATATGATGTACCCTTCTGCCTGAGAACTAGCCAAGAATTCATCTTTTTGGGTAAGGCCATGCCGATGTTGAGGGAGGCCCCTCATAGATGTTTTCCTATTTGGCGTTGCTCCTGAAGAACAAGCCCTCTCATGAGTTGAAGTGAAGGGAGGTCAAATGCAGGGTCAGCAGCAGGCTGAGAGCAGGATGGGCAAGGTCTGGTAAGAGCCAGAGAGGGCTCATGGGAGCCCAGAGACTCATAGCTGGATGTGTCCCTAGAGCACATGCATGGAAACCACTTCCTCCCACATGAAACCCCCAAGACCTCGTGCCTCCACACTAGAGATTTAAGAGTTGGACAACCTTTGAGATCTACAGCTAAGGGCATGATGAAGTTGCTCAAAGAGGAAACAAAGGAAGCTCAGACCAGTTGTTGAGCTCATACATCAGCCCCAGCGAGCCAATTTCTCTTCTTTGCTTTGTCTCTCAGAGTTCATTTTGTTTTGCAACCAGAAATAAATTTCATTTTAAAACTATATCTAAGTCACACCCCCACTCTTCTATATTAGGGGCACCAACTCTTCCCAAGGTGTGCCTTGCATCCAGATGAGAAATCCTTAGTGAATATCACTCTGGAGTAATAGCTTCTTTATAATAATGACTTACAAGTAACTCATTACCTTCTCACCAGCCAAAAATATGCACTTCTCCAGGGCATATCTACATGACAGTAAGTAAATATAGAAGGAAAGAATTAACTGCTTTACATGGAAATATGCGTTAATTTCTTTTCATGAAAATTGACTTGACAGACTGATAGTTCTGCCCTGATTCTTCAATAGGTAACTGTTCTTAGTTGATTAATTCTCATAATAAACAAGACTCTGGTATACTAACTTGTTGCCCAGTCTTCAAACTAATTTTTCTCTCTCTGTCTCTCTGTCTCTGTTTCTCTGTCTCTGTCTTCTCTCTGTCTCATTTATCTGAACATCTCCTCTGGATCATCAGTCTTATGGTATAATTACTTAGGTATACATTTTACCTTTCTACCACACTGTAAGCTCCTTTACCTTTGTGTGATTCACCTATCACACTTTTGTCTGATAGCACTTAGAACAGTACTTTGCTAACAGAATGCGAATGTGTATTTGCATACAAAAGCTAGTTAATACTTACTGAATAGCCACTAAGTAACCAACATTATGCTATCCCAATGGAAGGACATGATCTCCAACAAATATTTAAAATCATGTTAGTGAAAGGAGAGTTACTTATCCAAGAAACCACCAGACATTTTATACACAGGCTGTTAGGGATCTACCTTCTCCTTCAGTTAGTATCTACTTCAGCTTAGTGCAAAGAAAAATATAAGAAATTGTTCAAAATAAGTGATACTGTATTATATATTACATGGTTTTCAAAAATATTACTGCAGTGTATTGAGAAATACCAATGTATGTGTAGGCAAGAAAAATAGTAAATATAACTTAACTGGCAAGATATTTCTGTTTTATGGGTGAGTAATATTCCATTGTGTATATATACATATACATATATACATATACATATATATATATCTTCTTTATCCATTTATCATAAAAAGAATGCAAGCTTGCCATTTGTAATGAGATGGATGGAGCTAGAGACTATAAGGCTAGTGTATTAAGTCAGTCAGAAAAGGAAAAATGCCATATGATTTCACTCACATGTGTAATTTAAGAAACAAAACTAATGAGCAAATGGAAAGAGAGAGAGAGAGAGAGAAGCAAACCAAAAAACAGACTATAGAGAACAAACTGATGGTTACCAGAAGGGAGATGGATGGTATAGGTGATGGGGATTAAGGAGTACACTTGCTGTGAGGAGCACTGGGTGTCGTATGGAAGTACTGAATCACTGAATTGTACACCTGAAACTAATATTACACTGTATGTTGACTGGAATTTAAATAAAAGTTTTAAGATTTTTAAAAAGAGAAAAAAGATATTTCTGTTTTAGTAAAAACCATATCTATTAAGAATGAGGACCTTAAGTTCATTTTAAAGTTCATTTGCAAGAAAAATAAGCAAGAGTGGCAGGAAAAACCCTTTTTAAAAATTTGTACAAAAAATAACCACACACAACTAAGCAATAACAGCAAGGAAAACTAAAAAAAGGATCAATTGTGAGGAGGTATTTTGAAATATATTATCAAGCCTCTATAATTAAAATTGTGTGGTATTGGCACATAAAGAGAGGGAAAGACCAATGGAAAGGAATAGAAAACACAGAAACAAACTCAGGTGCACGTGAGAATATAATGTGTGATGAACTTGAAATCTCAAATCAGTGGGGGGAAATGTACGTTTTAGTAAATGGTGAGTGATAATTGAAGAATTACAAGGAATAATGTAAAATTGGATCCATTCCTCACACCACACACCAGGATAAATTTCAAATGGATAGGAGACTTAAATGTAAAGAAGTAAAACCATATAATAACTAGAAGAAAATGACATGAGTGGATTTGTAATCTGGGAATGGGAAAGACTTTTGTAAATTTTTTTAATGTTTTTATTTGTTTCTGAGACAGAGAGAGAGCATGAGCAGCGGAGGGGCAGAGAGACAGGGAGACACAGAATCAGAAGCAGGCTCCAGGCTCCGAGCTGTTAGCACAGAGCCCCATGCGGGGCTCAAACTCACAAACCATGAGATCATGACCTAAGCCAAAGTCAGATGCTTAACCAACTGAGCCACCCAGGTGCCCCATGGGAAAGACTTTTGTATCCAGAACTCAAGTATCCAGAAGTAATAAGGGGAAAGATGGATGAATTTGACTATATATAATTAGAAAAAAAATCTTTGAATGGTAAAAATATACTATAAGCAAAGTATAAAGATGAATGACAAATATGGAAACAATATTTGATAAAGGGTTAATGTTCCTAGTATACTTGATGATATGAAAGAATCATTGCCAAATTCTTAGGTGTGATCCTGCTCTTGTGGTTATGTTTTGGAAAAATAGTCTATTGTTTAGAGATACTTATTCAAATATTTATGGATCAAATTGTATGCTGTCTTGGATTTGCTTCAAAATAATCAAGAGGAGGGAGGAAAGGATAGATGAAATTAGAGTGACCATGAATTGAAAATTGTTGACGTTGGGTGATGGGTACATAGGGGGTCATTCTACTATGCTCTCTCCTTCTGTATATATTTGAAATTCTCTTTTACAAAACGATTAAATCTTTTTTGGGGGAAAAACTATATAAAGCACACAATTAGCTTCAGAAACCGTCATTAGAGTCATGCTCAATACATATGTGTGAACACAAATGAAATGCAAATAGTCTGACTCATTTGGCCTAATAAATCCTTATCCTTCATATTTTTAAAATAAAGGTCACCACCTTCATCATTATGGATGACCAGATGCTCTGAGGGACTCTCCTTCTGCAAAACAATGAAATCTTTTGAAGACAAACTCTGAGACCTGACTGATTTCACAAAAGATGGGGGATGTGTTCAGAGGTCCTTCCCTCCCCTACCTCTCCACACCCCCCAAATCATTGGAAACCAGAAGTACCAGAGTCTGGTGCAACTGGAAGGGACAGGGTTACCTGAGGCTGCTCGGACAGTAGTGGGCCGGTTGGCCCACTGGGGTAAGTGTAAAAGGAACCTCAGACTCTGTGCTAACCAAGACACTTAGGAGGCTGACCTGATCCCTGATACAGAGCTCCCAGGCCACCAACAGAAGCAAATCAAATCTGGGGAAACACAGCCATGCCATGTGTTTACATATTACCCATAGCTGCTTTTTGCTACAAGAGCAAAGTTGAATAGTTGCAACAGAGACTGTAAAGCCCACAAAACCTAAAATATTTACCATCTGGACCTTTACAGAAAAAGGACCTTTACACCTTACAGCCTTAAGGATGATGTCAATTCCACTACCACCTCCCTCCTCCCAAATGGATTCTGTTCTTGATTTACTATCATGGCTGGGCAGAGGAGCAGTTTCACAGGCCTCAACTTCACTGCCCTCCACCCCCACAGACAAAAGATCTAATATGGGTGTTATTCCAATTACCATGTATAGGAATTCTAACTGTAGATTCTGAGATCAAAGAACTGACTATGGACCACTGAGTCAATAAACCCAGGGAATACACTATAAGTTGACTTTGGCCAGGACTTTGTTACCTGGCCCTTGTGTGCTCCATGTTAATGGGCCATGATGTCACCTTCTAGCCAATAGTCCTGGAAATATTCAGGCATTACCCTTTCCCAAGTGTATAGTTACCTAAGTAAATGGTCATAAGTCTTTGTGGGGAAGCTCCGGGGTAATCATTATCATGTGCCCTTGTCATTGTATACCAAATTCTTCCTCCCCAGGACCTGGCCTTCTATTCAGTCTCTGGGTCCTAGGTTTACAAACTGTTGCTGGTTCAGAAATTAAACAAAGGATTGTGACTCTTTATTGGGGCTACTGTCCTTAGTCTCCGGTTATTTACCTTTTATTTTTTTCTGACTGCACAAGCTAAGTACCCTTGTCAGCTGCTCATCTATTTTGCATCTAAAAATGCCATGTTCAAAAACAATAAATAAGTAAAAATAAAAATGCCATGTCCTATTAACCATCTCTGTAAGTCTCTACAGGGCAGGCTCCCTTGCCTGCCACTCCAATTTAGCCACTTACTACAATAATTGTGTCTATCTGGCCTTTATCGTATCAGGTCTTATCATCTCCAGTGTCATCCTGCTTGCAAATGTAGACCTCTCCTAATCCAGCTCTGGACTACAGAGGAGAGCCACCACTGAACCTTCCGGTGACATTGACGCCCCTCTCACCAGCAATTCCTATGGCTGTTAACAGTATTTCCTTTGGATACTCCCATGGAACATAATTTTCCAATGAGCCTTCATGCTCACTTCACTAAACTTTTCAGTTGCTTCCTCTGCTGTTTCCCATAGCAATTTGGGCATTTCAACTTCATGTGAACCATCATATTTTCCACATTTCTAGAAGAAGCTCTAATAGCAAGGTTGAAGTATCTCCTGAGGTCCCTGTCATAGTATTAAATCCTAGATCTCAGGACAGTTATCTCAAATCAGTATATTTCTTCCCATCCAACCTTAGGTTCTTACCCCCTCAATCAAGGTCCCTTAGACCTCATCCCATGCACATGCTCCTTGCTTGTACTGGTATGTGCTGATTAGATGCTGTAGCTCCTTTAGCGTATAGTCCCTTTCTTCTCTTATCAACCACCTTACACCTCTAAGCTGGGGGACTTAGACTTAATTATAGGTCAAGAGGTCCAGAGGAGGGCTAGGGGCAGATCCCGAGGGGGCACATGTTGTCATGGGCGGTAGAAACTGCTCTGTTGTCTCAAGGAAGTGGAGTGCGCTCATTCTTAATAGGGACAAGTGGAACACTTCGGAAAGCTCAGAGGTGCAGGAAATCTGTGCACTCAAATTGCAAGGGGTGATTAACCAAGATGTCTACATCCCAAAAGTGGGGCTCCACTTTTCCCCAAACTGGGCCTGACCTGGCATAGCAGACCCATTTTGGTTGGATCCTTAACCTTCTCTGGGGCTTGGTCATTTGATTAAGTCCTGGGCCTTGGTCTTATATTCAACTTTCTCCACCCTTCTGTTGCAGGAGATGAGAGCTCCTTTGTAAGTTATCAGAGAAGTCCTCTGTTTTTCATGACTGCTTTTCAATTGCTTGTTCAGCATTTATAGTGTTTCATCATCGGTTTCTAAGGCATCAACAGTGTTTAGCAATAGTCATCCAATCTCATTGCTCTTAGAGTTGCTATTTCCCACATATTTCTCAACTGCCTGATATGTCATACCAGCTAGTGTATTACACTCCCACACACCATGCCAATTCATCTTTGGTGAGAGCGTTAACCAGCAGATTGCCATCTTGGGCCAGGTGTTACAGGTACTCATCCTACCACAGTGATGGGGGCCTTACTTTCAATGTGGTCCAGGTCCAAAGTCTCATCTTATCATCCAGTTTCTCTGACTACTCCTAGTACTCCAACTGTCTCAGATAAGGTTACTTCTGCAGGAGAAATGGGAGCTATAAGGCAAAGCAAATAGATTTATGGAAATTATAGCTAATGTTCTTGTTCTTGGGTTGAGTGGTTGAGATTCACTGTTGTTTATTTTATTATCTGGTAATTTAGATATATTTACATATAATCTTTTGGGTCTTTCTAACAATATTTTTTAAAGATAAGTAGTCAAAAAATAAATTGCTTATTAATTGTTTATAGTGCATAGCATCTTATGCTACCATAATTAGAAAATTATGAAAAAGCATTACTGTAGTAAAAACATATTAAACCAGTATACATATTCTTTTGTTGTTGTTAAAAGTATATATGGTCTGTTGGAATTAACTAAGAATAGTGGTAGTTCATTATCTTTGTCACTTTTTATTGTAATCTTGGTAATTGATTTTGAATAGAAAAATGGCTCAACTAACTTTTAATAATATATTCTACTTTAGCTTTTAACCAATCAATGTTTTAAGTCTCCATTTTGAGGTGCAGATAGAGATTGATATATCTCCATAAGAAGTCATGATCTGAACAGGACTCTTGAGGTAGCATTCTCAATGTGATGAAGGATAGTTTCCCAGGTCAAGTTTTAACAAATTGCTTATGCTGATCTTGCTTCATTGAGTTTTGTCTTTCCATAAACTTTGTTGCAATATTAATGTATTGATTCTCAGTTCTTTGCATGATGGAATCCTTAAATATTGATAAGATTTTACATGGGCCAGAGTCATCAACAAAAATCTTGGACGACTATTTTCGGTTTTTTAAACAAGAGAGTAAATGACTATTTATGTTTTGTAAAAAATATATCCTGCTGTTTCTGTGGATAATGAATGGAAGACAAGGGTGCAGGGAAGAAGAGAAAGAAGGCACTGAGGAACTCTTACCAAAGTCCAAGTGAAAAACAGTAAGTGTTGGAGTCAGATAGTGACAGTGATGATGGAGAGAAGGAACCAAACCAAGAAACCTCCTGGGTAATATCCTGGAGAAGGACTTGGTGCTCAATTCAATAGAGAGATAAAGGTAAACTATCCAAAGGTAACTCAAGTTTCTGGTCAGGTGGACTGGGTGGAAACGGTGTCATCCACAATTTGGTAATCAACGATGAATTGACAAGTTAAGTAAGGAAAAAACTAACTCAAGTTTTAGCCATATTGATTGTGAGAAGCCTGTAGGGCATAGAGGTAGAGCCGTTAGGGATTATCAAGCAAGATATTTGCCAAAGAAATACTTTGTTAAGATTTTTTAAATTAAAAAAAAAAACCAAAAAACTTCTTCTCTGCTATTACCTCAGTCATGCCTTTCCTATTTCCTGAGAGGAAACCAAACAGATCTCGAGGACGTGTGGGAAGGAAGACAAAATAGCCATAGAGACAGACCAAACTTGAAACAGCCCTAGGCCAAGCCTAGTGCCATGTACAGGTCCATGAAGTCTAATATGGAACTGAATGTTTCTCCATATTATTTTATATTTTATTCTTTTTAAAATCATAGTACAAAATGTTGTCAAAACTATGAAAACTCCAATTCTTTGTAAGTTTGTAACATATGGCTTATACTAAAAATGAATGATTATACACTGATGACCACACAATCCATAATTCCCATTTGGGATAACATAGAAATAATCAATACATAACAACAGGCCCACCAAATATCAATATACAGCAATAAGCCAACCACTCCTTTAATAGATGGGATGTATAAAGCATTAGCAGCAGGCCCACTTTGGGCTTTTATTTTTAGTTGAGCTTAGCTGACCTTTAAATAGATTTGCATTCAGAGAAATGTAAAACTTCCTCAAATATAGTACTACTTAATTCAACACAAACCATGGCAGGGGAAGTGGTGTCTCTGGAGAAACTTTTTATCTTCCAGTAACTATAAAAGAAAGGTTTAATACTAAGCTATTTCCCTGAAACGTTCACATTCTAGTGAAGTTTATAAATGTGTCTTTGGGATTAATAAAAATGCCATGGAATTGTGTGCCCCCTCAAAGCTGTGCTTACCTCTGGGATTATTTTTTTGGCATCTACTCTCAGGGTGATTGTTTCACTTTGAAAGCTGTCCTTGCAATTTTGTTGTGATGCCACCAGGTGGTGATAAAGAAAAAATATGATCAGGGGCACCTGGGTGGCTTGGTCAGTTAAGGGTATAATTCTTGATATTGGCTCAGGTCATGATCTCACAGTTTGTAAGATGAAGCCCCACATTGGCTCTGCATTGACAGCATGGAGTCTGATTGGGATTCTCTCTCTGCCCCTCCCCTGATTGTTCTCTCTCTGTCTCAAAATAAATAAATAAACATAAAACACACACACACACACACCACATTGTGATCAAACTATAGAGACTGTACTCCAGGGATGCAAGATGGGCAGGCAATTAATTGATTAGTGGACACATCTTTCCCACTAATGATTTTAGCTTTTGTTATCACAACAGCGCAAATACACTGTTGTGGGCAAATCTTAAATAAATGAACTGTCTCTTGGACCCTCAACTTTTCCATCTGACCCCTTATGCCTGCAGTTACTTCTTCCATTCTCTTGCCCACCTTTCAGTACCTGCCTCTGCTCCTTCAACAATCACAATATCTGTCTATTAGGTGCCAGGTTTCTCAAGTATTATTTCAGTAATTCCTCATATCAATCTGCGAGGTAGGTGTTGTAATTACTCTTTCACTGAGGAGAATAATACCAAGGGAAACTGAGAAGCCAAGAGGTTGAATAATTTGCCCAAGTTAACCCAAATTATTGGTAATTTCATTGGAATTTTTTTATTGAGATATAAATGACATATTGGTTTCATGTGTACAAAGTAATGATTCAGTATTTGTATATGTTGCAAAATGATCACCACAATATGTCTAGTTAGCACCCATCACCACACAGATACAAAAACTTTTTTCCTGTGATGAGAACTTTTAAGATCTACTCTCCTAGCAACTTTCAAATATGTAATACAGAATCACTAACTATAGTCACCATATTGTACATTATATTCCCATGACTTATTTATTTTATAACTGGAAATTTGTGCCTTTTTGACCTCTTCACCTTTTTCTTCCATCCCCACTCCTCACCTCTGGCAATCATCAGTCTGTTCTCCATGAGCTTGGGCTTTTGAAGCCTCTGGGTTTTTTTTTTGTTTTGTTTTGTTTTGTTTTTTTGGTTTTTGGTTTTTTTTAGATTCTACATATATGTGAGGTCATAAAGTATTTGTCTTTCTTTGTCTGATTTATTTCATTTAGCATAACGCCCTTGGGGTCCATCCATGTTGTCATAAATGGCAAGATTTCAATTCTTTTTATGGCTAAATAATATCCCATTGTGTATATATACCATATTTCCTTTATCCATTGATTCATTAGTGGACATTTAGGTTGTTTCCACGTCTCAGCTATTGTAAATAACCCTACAGTGAACATGGGGGTACATATATCCTTTCAAATTAGTGTTTTCATTTTTTCTGGATAAATACCCACAAATGAAATTTCTGGATCATATGGTAGTCTTATATTTTATTTTTTTGAGGAACCCCATACTGTTTTCCAGAACATTGGACATTTTTAAACCAGGCCTAACTCTAAAACCTCAGCCATTATTACACTATGCTGATCTCATATGTTACCTGCCTGGGCTCCTATAAGGTCTTTAGCTAAAGAGAATCCTTTTGGGGAAAAAAAAGGTAAAATTTTCAGTATGGAAGAGTTGAGGGAAGCTAGAAGTTCTCAGAGGATGTAGATTCTTTAGCTACCCACCAAACCCCCAAATGACATGTTAGGTTGGCCTACTTGATTAAATTTAGCAAGCAATGATTTAAGGCCTCCAGGTGCTAGGCACTGTGCTCAGTGTTATAGCAGAAATAGAGATAAATGAAACCAAGTTCTACATTCTAAGAAGCACATATTTCTTCCCAACCTTTTTTTTTCAAACGTTTATTTATTTTTGAGAGATAGAGAGAGACAGAGCACAAGCGGGGGAGGGGGTGGGCAGAAAGAGAGGGAGACACAGAATCAGAAGCAGGATACAAGCTCCAAGCTGTCAGCACAGAGCCCCAAGTGGGGCTCAAACCCATGAGCCGTGAGATCATGACCCAAACCCAAGTCAGATGCTTAATGGACTGAGCCACCCAGGTGCCCCTGTCTCCATTCTTGGATATCAAACATCACTGAATGGCATGCTATCCTAATGGAAGAAATTACCTTAATGAAGGCAGCAATAACCTAAGGTTTATTAGGTGTAGATTAGTACATAATACAGGACTTTCTTGGACCTATGCCAAATCCATTCATTCCATATAGTATCAAAGACCACCCTGAATGGCAGAGGAAGAGCATGAGTGGAAAGGAGGAGCAGCTGGTAAACTCTTATTTATTTTTAAGCCTATCAGAGTTGTATGGACCACTCATATGTCGTAGTGGGCTTTCTTTTTATGTGTCACCATCCCTTCCTTGGAGAATCTATTCCTTTCATTCATGGTGAGATCCCCATGGAGCTATTAATCACACAGCCTTGCCTCCACTGGCCATTGGAGTGGGCACATGACTTCTCAGATTATACAGTCATGTCCCTCAAGGCATGGTGATTGGTCCAGAGGTGTACATGTGTTCCAAATAGAGCCAATAAGAATCCACTTTTGAAATTGATATATGGACACCAGTAGAAGAAACTATTTTTCCACTGTGATTTCTAACAATGGGCTATGTAAAATTTGCCCACTAAGTGGAGCAAAATAAAGTGTGCAGGTGAAATAAAGCCAAACAAAGGCAAAGCAGTGCCAAGACATGGAATGAGTCACAGGACTCTGATGACATCATTTGAGCTCTTGGTTATATTACTTAGACTTTCAGTTTTATGAAACAAACCCATACACCCATAAGCAAAACATCTTGTATGCATCCAGTTTTTCAGAGTTTGTTTGTTGTCAGTTGATCCAGCTGAAGAAGCCGAATGAGAAGTTAGATTGAAAGTATAAGAAGTTAGGTTGAGTACCTGTTGCTTGGAACCAAGAGTCCTGACTTAAAAAAGAAAAAAGTCTGTAATACCCTTAAACCTAGCAGTTAATGGAGCCACATCCTTAAATCTCTGAGGTAATGAGGCACAAATTAGAGGGCCATGTGCAGATGCCCCATTCTTTATTTGCTGTGCCCATAAAAACAGCTGTCTTGGGTATGAGTTCACTGTGTTTCCCAGGTCTCTTCCGGAAGAATTTAGAGCAATTTCCGCTATTGTCTGTCAGTACCAAGGATGTCACTGAAAGCAGCATCTTGGAATCCTAATATCAAAGCCAGCCTTCACTTCCCTATTAGAAATTTGAACAGTTTGCCATCAGGTATTGGGACTTGACCCTTTTTCTTTGCTCTGACTCTCTGCAGATGCTGAGTAATGAATTGAGATCGCTGATCTAAGGTTTCTATCTCCACAAAGAGAAATATTTTAGCTCATTCTTCTTAGTGCTGAATAAATAGACTTCTGACTATGAATAATCTGAAAATAAGCATTTTGCGGGCCCTCACTGACCATTGTTAAATTGCTAAGTCATTAATCAATTTCAATGACCTGGCATGATGGGAAGGTGAGGTCTGGAAACTAACCTCATGGCTGATATGTGGTCTATGGTGTACTGGTCTGGAATTCAGCTACTGAAACAGGGAAAAATAGCTGAGGTTTCAGCCTCACAAGCTCTGATAATTTACCACTAAAAATAAACATGTGCTCAAGAGACAACTACTATGTAAACACCCTCAGAAAGATTTTTCAGCATCTGCATACAGAAACTGCCATCCAATACCCAGCGAAGCTGAGGGCATAGCACACAAAGAATGCTTTATCTTTGGGGGAGCCAGCATCTGCTGAGCATGAAGGAAAGGCAGGACAAAGAGTTGCTTCTCTTGTTCAGGCAGGGAAATGAAACGTGATTCATTGTTCAGTTTTAAGCAGTCACACGTTTACTATTCCAGAACTATGCTAAATACTGGAGTTTGCCTTTCATTAGAATAGAATGCCTATCCCTAGCATTGGTGTTGGGCTACAAGATACTTCCAGGAAAGCAGAGGCATCTTCCCTGAGTCCTCTGTGCCATGTCCAGAATATTACCTGGCACTGAGTAGGTGCTCAGTCGTTTGTATTTCTTGTCCATCTTTCCACTAATACCATCTTCTTTAGGCAAATACAATTTGTAAAAAAACAAAACCATAAGGCAGCTAAATTAGGACACAAATATGCAAAATCAAAGGACTCTTTCCTTTGCCTCAGGTTAATTTTAAACTGAAAGTTTCCTTACTTGAGGTGCATTTAAAATGCACAATTTACATACAACTTTTCAGCAACACTTTTAGTATATAAGAAACAGGGCACACATTTGTGCGTGCCATTTCACCTCCATCAGGATTTGCAAAAGAAGGCTAGAGGAAGAATTGACGGAACGAACAGCTGTTTCATGAGGCAAGAAGTTAAAAACTTAAAAGCTTTTAACTTAAAATTAGGTTTGGGGATTATCTGAGGTCTTCAAATATTCATACAAATTGTATTCTCCGTTATCACAGGTCATAGGAGAGACTGCAATGCATGAGAATGTACTGTCCAGCATTGTGACAGGAAAACCTCCAGAATCATCAATTCATGGATTTATGGGTTTTGAATATGAATTTTTGCCATGGATCACATACTTATCATGATGAGGAGTTGCTTTGGCCGAGCTGTGTGGGACACAGAAGCCCCTGCCAAGATGAGGAAGGGTGGGGAACCATATGAGAGTGGGAAAGAACTACAGGAGCGCCTGGGTGACTCAGTCGGTTAAGAGCCTGACTTTGGCTCGGGTCCTGATCTCGCGGTTCATGAGTTCGAGCCCGCATCAGGCTCTGTGCTCTCAGCACAGCACAGAGCCTGTTTCAGATCCTCTGTCTCCCTCTCTCTCTCTGTCCCTCCCCTGCTGTGCTCTCTCTCTCTCTTTCTCAAAAATGAATAAACATTAAAAAAAAAAAAAAAAAAAAAAGAACTGTATGCTACTTGATTTCCTGCTTTCTTGGCTTGTTTGGAAGTCTGAAAGCCTAAGTCTGCCCCTCAGCAGAGATCAAACTTCCCTGAATAGAATAGCCTCCCAGTTGAGCTTAGCTCCTCACTAGCCCCAATCTACCCTAGGCTGTGGTTATTTACATCTGTACTAGACGTAATGAAATTCTCCGCCCAGATCTCCCAGATCTAAACTTGAACATCTCTACAGGTGTCTTTCTAAATTTAGGCAGATGGTTTCATTTCTTTTCTCTTATTTTGAGTTTGTTTATGAATTTGTGATTTTACATAGTTACACATAACATTTAAGAAGGATTTTGGTTTCTCATGTTCCTAACTAGCTGGGGTCTGATTCTTTCTTTCAGCATCTGCTGAATAACTGACATTTCTGACCACCAGCTAGCTCCTTTCCATTCTTACTCCCCACATCAGAATTTATGAAAAACTATCATCTAATTCTAGTGCTCAGTAAGTCTCTCACGAGGCGTAAATGTCAGAGACCAGAATTTTAGAAAACATCTTGTGACTAACTCCATAGGCTTGAGTAATTCCCAGACTCTAGGACCCTGGTGATGGTTAATCTTATGTGTCCGCTTGGCTGAGGCACAGTGCCAAGCTATGTGGGCAAATGCTATTCTGGATGTTTCTGTGAGGGTGTTTTGGATCACTGAACTTAGTATAAAGCAGATTGCCTTCATAGTGTAGGTGGGCCCCATCTAATCAGTTGAAGGCCAGAATAGAACAAAATTACTGACCTCCTCCAAGCAAGAGAGAATTCTGCGGCAGACAGCTGGCTTTCAGATTAACTGCAACATTGACTCATCCCTGGGTCTCCAGTCTGCTAAGAGTTGCCAGTCTTCCAGTCTCCATAATTATGTGAGCCAATTCCTTAAAGTTAATCTGTTTCTCAGTGAGTGTGTGTGTGTGTGTGTGTGTGTGTGTGTGTGTCTAATTGGTTCTATTTTTCTGGAGAACACTGCATAATACAACACATTTTCTTCCATTTTAAATTATGGAGTAAACTGAATCCATTCTACAGACATCATGACTGGTATGATTAGCTAAAGAAATAATATGGGCAAAAGAGATTTGAAATAAAGAGCTGAACAAATATAAGGAACTTAAGATTAATAGTGAAAATCAGCAATTTACTTAAAGATGAGCACAAGAAATTTCTTTTTCTGAAGAGAAGCCCTTGCATGAATTTCTCTTCTTTGGTCAGGTCCCCACCAGTGGGCTCTAACAAGTTTGACCCAAGTATGGCCCCAAGGGCCTCAGATGAAGTGGCACTATTTCTAAATGAAAATCAAGGTTGCTCTCTCTGAGTTGCTTACCCAGCTCTTGGGAAGAGAGGGGTCTTAATCAGTCTCTAATAGGTCTGGGTTTTCCAGATGACCTCTGATATTCATATACATTCATATACATTTTGTTCACCAAGACCAGACTGATGACAGAGATCTCTTTGTTCATTCATATTTTTAAGCATTCAACAAGGCTTTATAGAAAAATCCATTGGTGTGCCAAGTGTCCAAAGATGATAAAGACACCATCCCTGCCCAAAAATATACCCTACAGATTCTTAAAATTGCCAAGGGGATGACCTGAAACACCCTCAAGTCCCTAAAATTGAGAATATGGAAATGCTTTATAGCATCCTGGCTTTTCTCCTGAATCATATTTTTTGCTTGGAGTCACATACAATCTATGAATATTTTCACACCACACGTAAACCACCTTTTCAACTTTACTCAAGCTTAATCTCTTTTACAAGGCAGTCATTTTTTCCTTATGCACAGAAACAATTGTTTGTTATGTGTTTGCTCCTTTTACCAGAGTTAAAATCAGTGATGAGCAGAGGGTCAATAGAATCAATGGGTCAGGAGGTTTATCCATTTACCTGATAGCCAGCCTTAGACCAGAAAACTATCTGTCTGGGCCTGATGTCCAGTCTCATAATTGAGCTGATGCCCAAGTGTACATATTGACATTTTTCTCTTTGGTAGTTGACAAGGTGTGTATTAAATACTTAAATGCCAAGAGTAGACCACAAAATAATCTTTGTTCTCATGCCCAACTTGGTTCTCTAGGTGCTGATGCCATTCTGTCCTCTGGGACTTCACACCTTGCCTAGTCATTCTTTATGGTAATGTTTGTTCCCCACCCACCACCACTGGCCTCTGTTCATAGGTCCCTCTCCCCACTCTACCTACCCCTCCCCCCACCGCCAACTGAAAGGCTTGATCAGATTTGCCAGACTCTACCAGATTCATGCCAGTCTGCATGGACTGCCCTAGTCCACACTGGTCCATTTCAGCCCAATTCTAGGCCCTGACAAGAGACTGGGCCAATTGTTTCATTTTTTATTATATTTGAAGTAATTACTTGATTTTTGCATCAAACTCTTTGCTATTTTCTACTACATTAAACTCTCCAATATTATTTTTCTTTCATTTCATCTTTTGATGTTAACATTACCTAATAGAGAAAAATACTACCACTATCTTGACTTGTCTGTTGTTTAACTTTATGTAAATAGGAGCAAATAGTATCGTAGCAACCACAGATATGCGCCATTCAGATCTCCCTTGAGGAAAGAATTTGCGATGAGGACTGCAGTGAGCTGACTGCCTCTACCTATTGCACCATCAAGATCCATTGCAGAATTTATACCAAGACCATGTTCTCCCTAGGCTGCACCCAGCCAATGATTGAGCATAGTGGGGGTACCAGAATCAAGCTATTTCTGCTCAGTGCTGGACCCATTAATAGGCAATCTTTGCTCTAGGTTATCCCCATCAGCCTAGCTGCCCTATTTTCCGAGAGTCTTCTTACCTATCCTCCTTCCTTCCCCTTTTTCTTTCACAGGTCTCAGACTACACTGTGGTATGACAGCTCTCCCTGTCTATTTCCACTCTCTCTCCTTTATTTAGCATATTACATCTCTTGGAACTTCAATTCCATGTGGAATCTGCTCCTAGAGGACCTGAACTGATACACTTTTTGGGGTCTGGTTTCTTTTGCTTAACATTATATATGTGACTTCAAATGCTCAGTAGTCACATGCAGCTAGAAGCTACTGTACTAGACAACAGATACAGAACATATCTGTTACTATAGAAAACTTCATTGGCAGTACTGTTCTAGTGGTTATATAGTGTTTTACAGAAGAGAATACCCTATGGTAAAATAGACTGAATAATGACACCTAAAGATAATCAGTTCTTAATTTCAAACCTGTAATTGTTACCTTATTTGGAAAAGGGTCTTTGCAGATGTGATTATGTTAAAAATCTTTTTTATTTTTTATTAAAAAATTTTTTTTGCGGGGCGCCTGGGTGGCGCAGTCGGTTAAGCGTCTGACTTCAGCCAGGTCACGATCTCGCGGTCCGTGAGTTCGAGCTCCGCGTCAGGCTCTGGGCTGATGGCTCGGAGCCTGGAACCTGTTTCCAATTCTGTGTCTCCCTCTCTCTCTGACCCTCCCCCGTTCATGCTCTGTCTCTCTCTGTCCCAAAAATAAAAAATAAATAAATAAATAAATAAATAAATAAATAAATAAATTTTTTTTGCATTTATTTATTTTTGAGAGACAGAAAGAGACAGAGCACAAGTGGGGGAGGGGCAGAGAGAGAGGGAGACACAGAATCCCAAGCAAGCTCCAGGCTCTGAGCTGTCAGCACTGAGCCTGATGTAGGGGCTAGAACTCACAAACCATGAGATCATGACCTAAGCTGAAGTCAGACACTCAACCAGCTGAGCCACCCAGGCTCCCCTATGTTAAAAATCTTGAGACGGAAAGATAATCTCGGATAATCTCTGTGAGCCCTAAATCTAATCACAAGTGCCTTTATAACAGGGAGGCAGAAGGAGATTCCATGGTCAAAGGAGGAGGCCATGTGAAAAAAAGCAGAAAGAGGTTTGATTTTGGCCTTGAAGATTATGAAGTGGTACAACTTTAGGCTAGGGAAAGCTGGGAGCCACCAGAAGCTGGAAGACTCAAGGAACAGACACAGTCCCCACCTTGCCCCTCCCCCGCCAACCAAGAGTGGGCACTTGATTTGACTCAGTGAAACTGATTTCTGATTTCCCGCCTCGAAAATTGTGAAAGAATAGATTTCTGTTGTTTAAAGCCACCAAACAAACAAACAAACATTATATATGTGAGATTGATCCATGAGCAATCCTTTTATTAAAAAGTCTAATTATAGGGTCACCTGGGTGGCTCAGTCGGTTAAGCCTCTGACTTCAGCTCAGGTCATGATCTCGTGGTTCGTGGTTTGAGCCCAGCATCAGGCTCCGTGCCAGCTCAGAACCTGGAGACTGCTTCGGATTCTGTGTCTCCTTCTCTTTCTGCCCCCTACCTCCCTGCTCCCTCTCTCTCTGTCTCTCAAAAATAAACAAACATTTAAAAAATAAATTTAAAAAGTCTAATTATATATCAATAAGGCTATTAAAAATCTATGGATACATATGTTAAAATTTTATAACTCACTGTAGTCTCTCATCTTTGTGATTAGATCTATTCTCCCAACTGCCTGTTTCCTTGAGCCTCAAATTCTCATTGAAAGTCTAATATAATTTGAAGTTCATCTCTGATAAGAACATGTCTCAGAAACCACTCACAAACTATCAACAGCTTATTCATTCATATAACACATAGACATTAATACCTACACTGCCAGACACCAGGAGGAACGCCCATTGGCAGGTCAAATAAATTCCAAATTCAGTATCCTAGCAGTTGAGAGCCCCACAATGTAGCTCCAGCCTGCTTTTCCAGGTGCATCATCATGTAACCCATACTTACCCTTGAAGATGTATGTTCCTTCATTCCAAGGATTCCTTAGATCTTCCTATTTGTACCAGTCTGACCCTCAAGCAGAGTCAGGGTAGGACTGCATTCCCTCCCTATTTGCACCCCCAAAGGCAGAGCCAAGTTTTGCCTTCAGCATTCAGGGAATGTCTGTGATGCTGGTAATAATAGAGATAGGCCTTAGGAAATAAGGGGGAAAACACTGGGCTGTGAATTGAGAGAACGGAATTCAAGACTCTGTTCTTCCACTTACTGCCTTTGTGATTTGACCTAGTCACTTAATTTTTCTGAGTCTCATTTGTTCAATAAAAAGTTCAAACTGGATTGATCTAAAGTCCCGTATGGCCCTACCGAAGACGCCAACCTCTGATCAAACACAGAAGAGACACTACTGGTGCATTTGGCTGCATGATGAGCCACAGCATGTACTGAATGGTTTGGTTACTTTCATTTTGTCATTTACTTGGATATAATCTTCTGTACTGCCTTGCCCAAATACTGGGTAACCCTAGTCTCCATCTGGTACCTATTCTGTGGGCATGTCAGGGACTTTCATTTCCTGTATTCAAGTCTGGAATCTTTGAGAGCCCTAATTTCAATTTGGAATGGGATAAAATCGGCCCTGCATTTCCAAACTTAGAATAAGTTCAACATTCTATGGTCCATCTGTGTCATTAACATGTTCACACACAAACACACCCAAAAATCCAATGACATTAATATGTAACATCTGTTGTGCATATTAATAACTTTGATTTTTAACTTGATTTTATACAATTGAGTCTTTTGTATGGGTCTAAAAATTTTAATTGTAGGAAGCAAAGTGTTCATAATTCATAATTAGTCATTTCAATAATATTCTTTTGGTTGAGAGTTCCTGCCAATGACCTAAAAATAGTTAAAGAAGTTCTTTTACTTTGATTTTAAATATGAATTCCTTTAGACTTGATCATCTGTCATGTGAGGTTCCTAGCTTCCCTCTGAATTGGATTCCATGTGTGAATTTGTAATGCCTGAAAATAGTAGTTAAAAACACAAGCATAAACAACATACACACGACTACACTCAAGTTAAAATGTTTACTATTAATGAGTGTGATTATATAATATTTTAAGCACTTACTCACACTTAGAAATCTTCCTATAGCTCTAATTTTCCCCAGAGTTTTAATTTCATTTTCTAAGTATATTTATTTGCTGTGTTAAGAATGGCCAGAGAAAGCCTAGATAAATGTCTGACCAGAAATTTAGTTAAGTCTCTTTAGGTTTATGCTATGACAGGGAAAGAGAGGACACTAACATTGATTATGTGTATATATGCTAACTCATATGCCAGGTACTTTCATATGTATATACTCTCATTTAATTATAGACAAAAATATTATAGTAAAACCAAAAAAAAGTATAAATGAACTGCTAGGATTTAGCAGAAGTCTGATGACTTTACTGAATTTATGAAGATTTTTTTCAATGCCTACTTAAGTTCAAGTTGAATAATGAGTATTTATTTGAGTTCTCTAAAAACATCCTCTCTGATGTATAATTAAAGTAAAATCTTCCAGGATAACCTTGATTATTTAAAAACAGGTTCAGCATTTTGACCCTTCTATTTCTCCTATTCTGTCATGTTCATGTAATATTAAAATTACATTTTTATTTAGTCCCCTTGGCTCAGTTTATTTTCTAGGGAGTCTGAGAACAGATTTTCATTAGGTATGATATGTTCTTCATTGAGTGTTGCAAAAATGGGTATCATTTGTATCTAATAGACTTCATTGACATAAAGTAAGACATTTTTAGGTTACTTCTAATTCAAGTTTTGAATTGTTAATGAGTCTGCAGCAAAAAATAGCAATTAAAAAAAATAATAGCACTTAAATAGACCCATTCGTACCTCTAAAGCGTACTGAAATTGTCCAAGCATGTTATCATAAAATAGAAATTATTGGAAGGGCAAAGCTCTTTTATCCTGATTGGCAATGAATAGTCATCAAGAGAAAAGGTTACAAAAATTCCATCCTTGTAGAGAAAGAACAAAACAAAAGCCTGCCCCTTCTAAGAGCAACTTGTAGAAAGTATAGTGTAAGAACGCATTCTTTAACTATGTATAAATAGAAAAACATGGCTAAGAGACTAATAAATATTTTCAAATATTAAAATCTACAGTAGCAATGACAGTGGCATTTTTACTGATTTAAAGTTAGCATTTGGGGGGAATGGCCACATGCTATTGCAGTTCACTAAAGTGGAAATTTAATAAATTGGACTCCAGTGACTTAAAAGAGTCATGTTATTAGAAACAGTTATTGACATTTGGGAGCAAGGAACCATCACATTTACCTTCTGGTTTGATTTGCACAACAGCTCAGGAAGTTCTCCAACATTATTACCATTCTCTTATTATAGATGATATTGATGTTAAAAGCAGGCCAAGATAAGAATGGTCCCTAACTGATTTTGAACTCCCTGTTTGGCTCCATTTTCCAAGAGGTTTAATTAGGGGCATCAGACATATGCACTTATTTACCTTTGTTCTTTCTCACCTATGTTCAACTCCTGTTAGCTTAGCCAGTCAAGAGATTCTATAAATTATAGGCCAGTGCTTCCCAAACTTTAACCCGCATAAGAATTACCTAGAGAACTTGTTAAAACACAGACTCTCAGACCCAAACCCCAAAGATTCTGATTCGATACATCTGGGTGGGACTTGAGAATCTGCATTTTAACAAATTCTCAGGTGATACTCCTAACGCCAGTCCTATTGATTATGCTTCTCTGGAGAATCGTGACTAATACCAGTATACCATGGGAACCCCACCCAAATCATCTTGGCATCTTGGCATCTTGGCACTGCCTACTGCCATGCATGCTACTCAGTGGCTTCTAACTGAAACACTTGCAACTCTGTCTAATGGATTTTTCAGGGCAATAGAATCTACTTGACTGGTACACAGAGCAGCTGAAAGTGCCAGACAGAGAGTGGATCCTGAAAGCACCCTCAACCACTGACTGACAGGAGTTAGTTGTCCCTTACTTCTCAGGGATAATCCAAGGCACATTCTACACTACCTCTCAGACTTCATCCATAGGACCGCAGGACACTGCAGCTGTCCACAGTGGCAATATGCTTGAAACACGCTCTTTATGAGGCTTTCTTCGCTTCCCTCTCTCATTTCCCCGTAGTCCTACTTGCACTTCTAAGGACTACCTCCTAAGCAAACTGTTTTATTCAAGTCCTTGATTCAGGGTTGGCTCTGGGTGCAGCCAAGCTACAACAGTAGTACATACAGTGTGAAAGAGTCAATAAATAACAGTCTGTAACAGTCTAAGCATATTATTTAGAAACATTGAGAACAATGCCAGAGAAACAGATAAAACAGCTGAAAGCATTGCCTCTGGGGAGGAGATCTTGTAGAGAGCTAGGGAAACAGGTAGGCAAGGAACAGCTGGTGTTTGTTAAAACTTTGCAATATTATTTGATTATTTGATATATATATATATATATATATATATATATATATACACACATGTATTTCTTTTATGAAAATAAAAGATATTAAGTATGCTTTTGACTTACTTCCAGAATAGGAGCAGCAGGGGAGAACAAAAATAAAGAAATACTGGTTGATTAAGCTGGAAGAAGAAAGAGATTTTCTTGGAAGAAATGGGACCTTAGTAATCAGGCCAGAAAGATATAAAGGGAAAAAATCTACACGGATTTCATCTACACAGTATAGAAGGGAAGATGTGCCTGAGTCTGAGTCTAACCACTCATAAATATGGGAGGATAAAACAGTGTAGTTTGCTTTAGTCATTGCTAGTCCTTGAAAGGCAAATAATGCTCAAAAGAAATGTAAAAGAGAAAGACCCAAGATTTCAGGGAGCAAGTAAAATAGCATCCTTTGAGAGAATTCAGATGTAAGAAGTAATGAATAGCACTCTCTTAAAGCCATAAATAGGATGCCCATAACAATACAAACTGGGAAGTACCCCTTGGAGAATGAAAATATCTCTACTCAATGATAACAGAAAACTTGAACAGCTTTTGAGAGAAGACAACTAAGAAGATCAAGATAGAATATGCAAAACATTATTAGGTAGGTGAATTTCACAGTGGCCCATTTATTGTAGCATGAGCCCAGAAACTGCCAGTCCTAGGAAAGAACACACTCCAAGCATTCACAGAATTAAGTGGTTCAGCTTCTAGAAATAGCTGAACAAACTCCTCTCAGACCGCAGATGATAACTACAAAGTCCAGGAAAAATACAATAAGAGAATAATCTCAAGTCTAAGAGAGTGAAAGAAAGAAGGTAGATTTTGGAAAGAAGTAGAGGTTTGGAAGAAGAGGATGAACTAAGGTGAATTTCCCGTTTTTGTGACTTTTAGCTCAGGGATAAGCTGCAGTTGGCATCATGCAGAGGAGCTAGAACTCTGAAAGGAAACCAGTTATTCTGTCTTGGAGAACCGGAAGACGTCTTGTGAGGAAATACAGCTGTAAGAAATGGAGAGAATTCTCCCAGAAAGTACTTAGATAGAGCTCCAAATAACTCTTCACAAATCTCTGCTGGACCCCTCAAGTCTAGATAATGATAAGAGAACTGAACTGAGATTTGAGTGCCCACCTAAGAAACAGGGTTTGAAGTATGAACCTAAGCAAGTCAATTGCCTGATAAAGCAACCAAAATTGAGATAAATTGGAGAATCCTGACTAATACCAGTACACCATGGGAACCGCACCCAAATCATCTTGGCATCTTGGCACTGCCTACTGCCATGTATGCTACTCAATGGCTTCTAACTGAAACACTTGCAACTCTTTGTCTAATGGATTTTTCAGGGCAATAAAATCTATCTATATTTATCAACTGAGATAAAACAAAAAATTTCTTCAGAGAAATTTAATACAATCCAGGCTCCACATAATAATAATAATCACATTGCCTGAGATATAGTTTGAAATACCCAACAAATAAAAACCAGGAAATTGTGACCCAGACTCAAGAGAAACAACAATCAATGCAGATCAAACCCCAAATTATTCAGATATTAAAATTAGGAGACAAGAGCATTTTTTAGAGAGAGGGAGAGAGTGCACATGAGCAGGGGGAGGGGCAGAGGGAGCCGGAGAGAGAGAGAATTTTAAGCAGTCTCCACACCCAGCTCAGAGCCCAATGCCAGACTTGATCTCATGACCCTGAGATCATGACCTGAGCTGAAATCAGGAGTCAGATGCTTAACCCACTGAGCCACCCAGGTGCCCTGAGACAAGAGAATTAAAGCAGCTATTAAAGGATGGTCAATGAGGTAGAAGAAATTGCTCAAAATACATGCAAGATAAAAAATCTCAGGAGAAAAATAAAAAGTATAAAAAAAGTCAAACAATAGAAATTCTAAAACTGAAAAGTAAAAAAATAAAGCATTCACTGGATGGAGCAGAATGGAGATGACAGAGGAAAGAATCAGTGAACTCAATAGAATTACTCACTCTAAAGAATAGACAAGGGAGGAAGGAAGGAAGGAAGGAAGGAAGGAAAGAGGTAGGAAAGGAAAGGAAAGGAAAGGAAAGGAAAGAAAAGGAAAGGAAAGGAAAAATTAATGGACAGAAACACAGAGACCTGAAAGACAATATCAAAACATATCAAAACATCTAACAAATTTATAATTACAGTACCAGGAGAATGGTAGAGAATGAAGCAGAAAAGAACACTGAAAGAAACCATGGTCAAAATTTTTTCAAATTTGGTAAAATTCATAAATTGACAGATTGAAGCAGCTCAGGAAACCCCTAGCAAAATCAATATGAAAAAGCCCTTACCTAGCACATGATAATCAAACTGCTAAAAAACAAAAATAAAGAACAAGTCTTGAAAGCAGTCTGAGAAAAATGCATTTCCTCTTGGTTATCGTTAACTTCATATCTGAAACAACAAAGGCTAGAATACAGTGCAGTGACATATTTAAGGTGGTGCTGAAAGAAAAAAAAAATTACATCCAGTGAAAATATCCTTGAAGAATGAAGATGAAATAGAAACATTTTCAGATTTAAGAAAAAGAAACTAAAAGGATTCATCATCAGAAGTCCAGTACTACAAGAATTACAAAGAACATTCTTCAGGCTGTAGGAAATGATACTAGATGGAAATATGAATCTTCAGGAAGGAATAAAGAACACTGGAAATGGTAAACAGCTGAGTAATTTTATATAAAATAGTAAAGAATAATTCTAAAAGGCCATAGAACATTAAGGATAGATACTATAATTCCTGTAGGAATTAGTTGAAACATATAATGGGAACAGGTATAGCTAAACAGCCAATAGATAGATGAAATAGAAATTCTAAAATATATTCAGTTGATCCAGAAGAAGGCATAAAAGGATAAACAGAGGAACAAATCAACAGCAGTAACAAACAGAAAATGAATAACAAAATGATAGACATAAGTCCAACCCTATGAATGAAAATAATTCAATGGTGATAGGAGTCTTTCAACAAATGGCATTGAAATAAGTGGATTATCCATATGGAAAAAAAAATTGAACCCTAGCTCACACTGTACACAACTATTAATTTGCCATGGATCTGCCAAATCCATAATAAAAATCAAAATCATAGTGCTTTTAGAAGAGAACCTAGGAAAATAGTTTCATGACTTGGGGATAGGCAACATATTTTTTAGGCAGGATACAAAAGTGATCATGGATTATGAAAAATGATAAATTCTACTTCACCAAGAACAAAAACTTCTGCTAGCAAAAGTCACTGTTAGGAAAAAAGAATAGACAAGCCACAAAGTAGGTAAAAACTGAGATTTATTTAGAAGGGGACTATTTATAAGGATGTGATCAGGATATAGGGAAACCAAAAGAGATAGTGCCGGACCAGAGCTGGTAACAGCAGAGGGCAAGAAGAGGTTACTGGAACATAGAAGGAGAGAATCGCGTGGAAAAAGTCACCTTTTATAAAAGCCGAGCCCACTTCTAACTTCAGGTGTAAAGCATTGATATGTTAGCTTTGTTAATGCCCCTGCCTCTTGAAATTTGTTCATGGATGGGAATGTGACATGAGTTGACTCAATGAGAGTGAATTGAGGAGTTGTGATCTCCAGAATGCAGATCAGTGACCTTCAGTCAAGAAACATAGCCAGCTTGGGGCAATCCCATAGCATAAGAGCCAGGGGAAAAAACAGCCTACAAAAAAAGATGGAAGGACTTTTCTCTTCCATCTCTCGCATCTTTCACTAGGGCTCCCTTTTAACTGAATCCAGCCAGAAGCCAAGGGCAGGGAAGCTGGTTGATACAGTCGTAGGAGACACTGTAGGGGGCCCACCCTCATCACCTTGGCGTTTACATTCCCATATGATTTTTACCAAAATCACATTTTAACATTTTTATTATATGATTACACAGGACTTGCCAACAGGACCATTCCAGAAGTCCTCATAGACACATGATCAGATCTCTGCCAACTCTCAGCTTCCCAGCTCCTTCAGCTCTCACACTACCCATCATAAGTTTAGGGATTCCAGAAAGCATAGTCTTGGACAGCACATTCATGGTGCCTAACAGACTCCTTTCTGAGAAAGCTCAGCATAACTTCCATACCCACAGCTTACTGTGGAAGATTCCCTTACCCCCTCGTTGCCATGCTTTTTAACACTCCATCTTGAGTTGATTAAGCCAGGTATCTGTACATTTGCCAGTGATGTTTGACAGAGATTTTGAAATTGTAACTGACTGACTGAACTAAAATTTGAATGTGAGACAGAGTCAGGTAACTGGTAGTATTTGTAGCAGAAAGCAGCTAAATCACTAGTATAATAGAGCACTTGAATAGAGTTAGATTCTAACTTCTGAGAAGATTTTTGAAAAAAACAGATTTGCTAAATCTCAACTGTTTCTTGAACCAATTTTCAATTTTTCGAGAGGCCTGCTAAGGTTTTGTGCTATATCCCAATAAACCTGAAGAAACCCTAACAGATCTCAGTTCCTTGCAAACTTAATATACCCAATTGTATCTTACCTTTCATTCAGTGACAGGCATAAAAGAAAAAGGAAACTTACTGCCTTCACAGTTGAGCAGTCTTGAAGTAGTCAAGTGAAGTTTGATCTAGCCACCCAATTATATCACCAAGGACTTTTCTCATTGTCTATTCCTTCTGCCATCTACAGTGTTGGCTTCATTTCTAGGTTTCAGACAGAACCTATCCTCTCAGCTCTTACCATTTTATTATCAAGTGCTTAGAGGGGTAGAGAAAAAACTTCTGATAGTTTCTGTACAAGTCTTGAGATTCACTCTCATTGAGTCAACTCATGTCACATTCCCATCCATGAACAAATCTCAAGGGCCAGGGGCATTCATAAAGCTAACATATCAATGCTTTACACCTGAAGTTAGAAGTGGGATCAGCTTTTATAAAACGATCTGACTTACTAAAGATATGGGGGCTATGAAGAATGAGGTAAGTGGAGAATGGATGCTGAAAGCAACACACCTATCCACATATGTCCACCACCTAGCCTAAATGGTGACCCAAAGATATACATACCTCTTCCAGTGACTTACTGAGCCATGGCATTTGGCTTTAGGACTTCAAAGACCATTTCAAATATCTCAGATATATTTTATTAAGCTCTGGTAAGCCACACCAAAGGGGAAAGATGGGTCTATCCCAGGACTTGTCTCTCTACTGAACTGAAGTAACATCTATAATCAGCCATCTTCTTCCTGCCTCCTACTAAAACACACGGACATACACACACTGTTAAAGTATTCAATTCTTGCATGGGTCAAAATCCACACAGAAAAGATGCTTCATTCAATAACTCTGGAGTTTCTCTAATATGGAAGTTAAGGGTTTTTAGCATTTTAATGAGGTACCAATTAGATACATTCATCCCCATTTCATACCGACCCTGTTTCCTATTATTTCTCTCCTACCTGCAAGGCCCATGAGCTATCTAAATCAAAGCAGACTTATAGAACTCACACTGGGTAATAAGCCAATGGAACACAAGATACAAACAATGTTGATTTATTCCTTTACTACAAATAAAAAAGTTAATAAGTCACCTTGAAAAGACAATAAAGAATATGTTTTTAAAAATTAGGCATACAGTTAGTTTGAGCTGTTAGCATATTGTCCTTGATTACAGAATTTTAAAGTAAAGGTTTCCACTGATTCACAAGAAAAGGCCCTCTTATAATTTGTTTAAATTTATATGTGTTTCAACAAATTAAATACCCTCTTGCATCACAATGAACTTGAATCCATACCTTCCATCATATATGAAAATTAACTCAAAATGGATCATAGACCTAAAAGCTAAAATTATACAATTTCTGGAAGAAAATAGAGGAGAAAATATTTGTGACCTTTGGTTAGGCAAAGATTTCTTGGAAATTATATCAAAAGCACAATCTATAAAAGAATAATTTGAACCTCACTAAAATTAAAAACTTCTATTCTTCAAAAGACAGTTAAAAGTGTGAACAGACAAGCCATAGACTGGGAAATAATATTTGCAACTCATATATATCTGGTAAAAAAAATGTATTCAGAATATACAGTTGATCCTTGGACAACATGAATTTGAACTACCGTGGCCTACTTTATATATGGACTTTTTTTTTATAAATACAATATCATACTATAATGTATTTCCCTTCCTTAAGATTTTCTTAATAATATTTTCTTTTCTCTAGCTTATATTATACTTATACAAAATATGTGTTAAATTGACTGATTATGTTATTGGTAAGGCTTCCAGTTAACAGTAGGCTATTAGTAGTTAAGTTTTGGGGGAGTCAAAAGTTCTAAGCAGATTTTCAGCTATGTGGGGGAGTTATTGCCCTTAACCCCAACGTTGCTCAAGGATCAACTATAAAAATAGCTCTCAAAATAACACATTTTAAGAATGGGCAAAGAAAATTAATAGACACTTCACCAAAGAAGATATAGGAATGGTAGGTAAGCACATGAAAAGATGTTCAACAGTATTAGTCAATAGGAAAATGCAAATTAAAACCACAGTGAGACACCACTTTGCATCCGTTAGAATGGCTAAAATTAAAACTATTGACCACATCAAATGTTGTTGAGGATGTAGAGGAATTAGAACAGACCTCTAATGGGAATGCAAAATAGTACAAAACTTTGGGGAAAGTTTGGCAATTTCTTATAAAGTTAAATATATACCTACCATATAATCTAGTCATTCTGTTCTTATTCATTTATTCGAGAGGAAAGCATATGTCCACACAAAGACCTTTCCACAAATGTTCATAGCAACTTTATTTGTAATTGCTAAAAACTGGAAACAACACAAAGAAAGGTCCATCAATAGATGAATGAATAAACAAATTGTGGTATACAGATATAATAAAATACCATTCAGCAATAAAAATGAATGTACTATTGATACATGAAGTAATATGAGTAATTAAAATAATTATGATGAATAAAAGGAGCCAGTCTCCAAAAGAGAGTGCATAATATATGAGTTCATTTATATAAAATTATAGAAAATGGGAACTAGGCTATAGTGACAGAAATTGGATCAGTGGTTGCCTGGCAGTGGGGGGTGGGAGGTAGGGAGGACATGAGGGATGGATCACAAAGGGGCACAAAGAGGGAATTTCTGGGGGTATGACTATGCTCCCTGTCTTGGTTGCAGTGAACATTCAACAAGTGTACATATGGCAAAACATCAAATTGTACAATTTAAATGTGTGCAACTTTTTGTATGTCAATTACATTTCAGTAAAATGTTAAATAAATAAATATTTACTGCTTGCTTCACAGCATATATACTAAAGTTGGAAAGATACAAAGAAGACCAACATGGCCCCTGCACAAGGATGTGAAGCAAATTTGTGAAGCATTCCATATTTATAAATACATACATACATACATACATACATACATACATACATTAATGACATTTAAATGTGTTTGTTGAAAATATCCAGCCATGTTGTCATTTGACAACATTTACTGAATACTTCCATGTACTGAAGCTGTAAGAAAATGCATGAGACTTAGCCCTGTACTCCAAAGGCTTTCAAAGTTGTTGGCGAGTTCTCATTTTGAACTCATGGGGTTGGAGCTATTTGTAGGACATATAATATAGATTTAGGACCTAGAAGTCTAGAGCCAAGGAACAAGGTATGAGCTGAAAATATAGATACTGGAGTTGGGATACAGAGAGCTAACAAAAACCTTGCATGAGAGAGGAGTCTAGAAATAGATTATAAACTGAAAAGTGAAAAGACTGAGCCCAGAACACTGGGGACACCAACCATCAGAGGCAGGAGAGGGAAGATGTGCCCAGTGTGAGATGGATAGGAGGTGATCGGAGAGCTTGGATGAGAACTCTGAATGATGGCACAGAGGAGCTGAGCCTTCTCCAAAAGAAGGCAGTGTCAGAGGAGGCCATATATAGGAATGAACAACGTCAATTGAATTTGGTAAATAGGAAGTCTCTTGGTGACAGCATTTTGGATGACATTGTAGAGAGGAAGCCAGACACCAGTGCACTAATATTCTTGCATTGCGCTTTGTTTATTGTAAAGGAGGCAGAAAAGAATCAGTTTTAGACATTTGGATCATCCCTTGTCAGATAAGATTCTATAGCACACCAGAGCACTGAAAAGATAATGAGTGAGTCTAAACTTCTGTTTTTTACTGCTCTTCTCTTTCATTTCTCCAGATAAACACAATCATACTCTCCTAATTTTCATCAGAATTAATGGCAGGCACCATTTCATTATTCTCTTTCTCCTGCACTCAAGCCCTTCATTTAAATCCCTTATTTGTCTCTAGCTCCATCTCTGTCCTGCAAACTGAATTTCCACTTTCTCCTCTCCTCCCCATCTTCAGGCATCTTGACATCTGGTTCTGACATGCTGGTGGGTGGGGATTGTAGTGTCAGATCAGGGATAGCCTAGAGAGTTTGATCACCAGACTGTGAGAAGCCAAATGTAGTTGATCTTCTAGATGGGAACTACAGTTTCTCATGAAACCTTTGCATGCCTTGAAATCTTCTATATGTCTCTGAAATCTTCACTACCAATGAAGTTCACTCTTTAGAATAATGACCTACCTGGCCCCCTTCCCTGTGGTGGCCCCTCTCTTTTCACAGCCACCAGGCACTTGACTGCTCTCTCTAGACCATCTGCTACCCTGCTTTTGACTTATTGGCAAAAGGCAATGCTGGGTGGGTGACTTTAGAATTTGGGTTTAAGTAGCTCTTTCAGAGAAGTAGGCTTCAAGTAGTATTGCTAGTTTGGCTCTTATCTCATGTCCTTGTCCTAGTAACTATGCTTCTTCCTTCTTTTCTACCTTGTACTAGAATTCTTGAAATAAAATCCCCATCTCTGCTTCCTTCCTTTTCCTTGGTACCTGGCTTATTGGCTGGCTATATCAGATAAGAATTTAATTTGGTACTAAAGTAGTGAACAATAGTGGCTTAAACAAGATAAAAGTTTATTTTTCTCTAATATAAAAGACACCCAGAAGTAGATAGTCCAGGAATGTTATGATGGAGCTTCAGTGGTCAGGGACCAAGATTCTGTCTTTCCTTCTAGAATAACATCGTTAGTACTGTTTCTATTTTCAAGGTTACCTCATGGCCCAAATTGTCTGTTGAAGCACTAGCCATCATTGCTGTCTTTCAAGGAAAAAGCACAAGAAAGAGGTAATGGGGGGTGGGGGGGGGAGTAGGCAGGATAGAGGAGGCACATAGCTCTTTGTTCTCTTCTTACAGAACTTTCTAGAAAGTACTACCTAGTACCTTGTTGTGCAAACCAAATAAAACAAAGGTTCTAAGTAAGAAGGAAAGAATGGATTTTTGGATAGATAATCAGAAGTCTCTGACATAATTGCTCAGCTTAGGAATTTTTGCCATTCATATTATATCCACCTCTTTCCCTAGACCAGTGTCCTAACCTCTCTCTGAGCCTAATATCTGCTGATGGACTTCTACAAATCTGACTGCCTGCTGTTTACCCATCTGGGTCTCCAAATTTTGTCTGTTTCTAGAGTTTCTATTGCTATCAAGTGTCAATATACTTAAACAAATTACTTGATTAGTCCTAATTGGGCTTCGATGATGTTGACACCAGGTTTGGACTTCTTGTCTATGAATTCCTGGTGAACAATACTTTCCAGTATTGCCAAAGATGCTTGAAGTTCCCTCAGGGACAGGAAGATAGATGAGCATAGTACACAAGAGGCAAATGTGGAGAAGGGTGATGACAATCATTATGTCGGACAGAAACACATCTGTTCTGAAGTAAGCAGATCCTTGCCCTGCTTGAACTACAGCATCTTTTTCTCCTCCTTGTCTAATCAGTTGTCATGTCTGGGATATGCCCCTGCATCCAAGGCCTTCATTTTCTGTTTGCTAACCAGATTGCTACCTTCCAAAATTTCTCCCCATTGTGGCCTCCTTGGCTCAGAATCATTTCTGGCTGTAATTCTTCAGTCTTAGACTTTATCTTAGAAATTATGTTTTCTTCACTTTCTCCTTCACCTGAGCTGTCAGACGCCCATTCTCAATAATAGCATCTCCAGGCTCTATCCCTGAGAATGGTGATAAACAAATTTGTGAGAACAGGCTCATACTGGCTTGAGAGAGCCAATTGTTAAATTTAAAATATATTAAAAATACAAATAAATATATAAAGTTGTTGAACTGTTGATAGCTTGAAACTGGCTGTGATAGGAGTATTTAAAACATGGAAATTGGCAAATGCTACCAATTAGGGCCTTTTATTCCCCTAAAAAGTGGTTTAGTAGCACACCGTTGCTTGTTTCTCTCCATAATCGTCCTTTGTGCACATGCATGTGTGCATGCACACACACACACACACACACACACACACACACACACACACACACAGAGTGCACAGTCTAACTCCAGATCCTCATCTCTTCAGTCTATCTCTTAGCTTTCAATGGCAGATAATCTTTTAATACTTAGCTACATCCAACAATTCAATATTTTGGCTCCTACCTTAAAACAAACACTTGTAAGAGTTGATAATTGAATATATATTTTAGAAAGACATTCTGGACCCTAAACAGACTTATCCAAAACTCCTGACCACACCGTTTGAAAACTGCTAATGTAGCATATCTGTCTGTCTGCAGAACACATATAACCATACGCAGAAATCATTTGTGGGGGGGAAACCTAGATACTTAAAATGGTGTTTCAGTAGAGGGAATTCATGTATCAGCATCAGAGATGCCTCATCACAGAATATTAGCTTCTTTAAACTTAATATTTGAAGGAAGAGAGTCAATTTGTTATTATAGGTATTTCGGAAAGCCTTGTGTAAACTGTGCAATGAAAAAGCTTCAAAAGCCAACCAAAATTGTCAAGTTGCTTTGCCTTTGACAAGAATTATCAATTCAGATAATTCTGTTGCCTCACAATGACCAGGAGCTTTGTGACATAGATCTTTGATGAATAACAATAAAAAATGAATTACTGCTTATCATTATAGTATTTTAGTAAATAAAACCATCCAAAACATGGAAGGGAAAATAATAGAAGGATGATGGAAAGCTAGGGACCACTAGACTATGAATTTTTTAACAGTGTGTCAATTTCTTACTTTAAAAGTCCAATGTTTATAAACATGTTTATAAACATTAGAGTTTCCACATATAGTGACTAGAAGCACAGGCTCTGGAGACAGACTTCCTGGGTTCGTATTAGAGTTTCGTCACTTACTACCTCTATGATTTGGGTCAAATTACTTCATCTCTCTGTGCTTCAGTTTTCTCACCTATGAAACAGAAATAAAAGCACCTACCTTACATGATTACCATGAAACCAAAATTAAATGCCCCATAAAGTGCTTAGAATGATGTCTGGTATGTACCAAACAACTAATAAATATTTGCTATCATTTTTATTATTAATGCTATTTTTGGAATGCTTATAATGTGTCAGCAACTGTGCTACACGCTTTAGATTCAATCTCCTGTAACAGTGTGAGGTACAAATTAGGCCCATTTTATAAGAAAATAGACCCTCAATGAAATGGTATAACTTTTCCAAGTTCTCCTGGATAGTAAGTGAAAGAGCCTGGCTCAATGTGGTCTAGGAGTTCCCACTTAAATGATAGAAAGGTGTAAAACCAATCCATTCCATCCTGATATTTAGTATTCTATTGGGAAATTCTTCCTTCGTAGTCAACCAAACCCCTGCATGCTGTAGCATAAACTATTCTTGTTCTGTCTTCAGCAAAGACAGAAAAACCCAATAACATCCTGTGTTTCCACTCAAAGACATTAAGTTTCCCTTCTGACTTGTTTTCTCCAGGTTTTGAAAACACACAAGTCCCACAGGCCTTCTTCATGAACTGTATTTATTAACCATAGAATAATCTCTGCAGAAGCATTTCCATATTCTCTAACCATAACTTTAAAATTAGACTTTAAATCTGAAGTTCATTATTAATGTAAGTAGGGTGCAGTATCCTTTGGCTGAACTTGCTTTGTTTATGAAGCAGCTGGATATAAGGGTCCTTATCCCGTTTTAGACTTTCTTATCCCACCTTCTTATCTAGAAGCTGCTGTCCACAAAGTGTTCCGACATAATAAGAATTTAAAAGCTTTTCAAGTTTGCACATCATTTTATTTCATGGGGGTGAGTACATATTCATTTACATTTAGTTGTGAAACCAAGAAGACATTTAAATAGTTATGTGGACTGGTGTTCCTTAAAAGATGAATATTATGTCATTGTTAATCATTCATTCATTCATTCTCCTTGTCTGAGTCAGGCACTGTGCTAGATACGGGGAACAAAAGACACAGTCCCTTCTCACAGGGAATGTGCAGGTCTCATCAGGGAGATAAATGCACAATTACCTAATTACAATAGAGCAATGCAGAGAAAGCAACAGGAACGTGGGGAAAAGGGGCAGGGAAGGTACCCTGGAATGTGGAGAGGGTCTGATAAAAAGTCCTGGGTGACCAATCAGAGACCCAGGCTCTAAACCCAGGCTTACTATTTACTTTGTTATTTATTATGCCATCTGTTATGGTTGAATCATATTCCCTCCCATAAAAAGAAAAGATATCCTACCTCAGAATGTGACCTTACTTGAAGATAGGGTTATTAAAATGAGGTCATTAGTGTCGACTCTAATCCAAAAGAGAGGAATTTGGACACAAGGACAGAAGCACATGACAGGAAGACAATGTGAAGAGACATAGGGAGAAGTCAGCCATCTATAAGCCAAGGAACGCATCTTCCCTCACAGCCCTCAGAAGGAGTCAATCCTGCTGACACCTTGATCTTGGACTTCTAGCCTCTAGAGCTGTGAGGCAATAGATTCCTGTTACTTACACCACCCACCCAGTCTGTGGCATTTTGTTATGGCAGCCCTAGCTGACTAACAGACCATTGCACTGTGACAAGTATACGCCACAACTCAGGCTCCATTCTAGGCAACGCACTTAGAACACAACCAATCAGAAAACTGCCTGAATCTGCCTTTGGCTCATTAGTATGCTGTGACTCAGAGGAATCTTGAGGTTTCTTTAAATAGTGACTTTGAGTCTGCAACAAGTTTCTTTTACCCTCTCTAGTATGGATACCACCCATCGGCCTTTGTTTATAAGGTAAGTAATAATACAAGAATATGGGGAATATTAGAGTACAAGCAATACCCAATGGATAAAACTTTCTGGTAAGTAACAGATCAATATGGCACTACTTACAAAATGGTTAATAAACATACAAAAAGAAGTTCCATCTCACATGTGATCCGATTTTTGACAAAAGTACTCTTGGTAAATGAAAGATGCTAATACACATCAGAGAACCAACAAATGCACGCATCCAGAGTGAACTACAGCCTATTCACCTACAACACACACACAGACTGGTGCCATTTGTCTTCCTGTTAGCACAAGGTTGAATGAACCCGAAATTATCTTCCTAGGATTTACAGTGACATGTAACCTTTAAAACCCAAAACCAAAACCCCCAATACCCACCTTCCACTAGGTGTATATTCATTTCAAGCAACAGATTTTGAGAGGAGGTTTTTAACCTGAACAAATGTGAAGCAGTGAAAAGATAACCTAGTAGTTAGCTCCTGGATAGACGAAGCAAGTTCAGCCAAAGGACATTACTTGTTTTGTTTTGTTTTGGTTTTGTTTTGTTTGTTCCCAGCATGCTTTGCCCTCAGGCCGGCAGGGTTACCCTTTCTTTTCTCACCCCAAGTCTTCCTCTTTTCTGGAAAATTTCCAAGCAGAACCCTGGTTCCAGGTCATAACAGCTCCATCTGCTGCCATTGGAACTTGGAGGGAGTGACTCACGCCTGTGCATTTGCCTCAGCAAGCCTTCCACAAGCCTTTGTTCCTCTGCCCAGCCATCCCTCAGCCCCTTGGCCTTGGCCAGTGTCCACAATGGGCTTTTCTTTCAGTCTTTCTTGACTTACGTCCTTTTACTTAAAAAAAATTATAATTATAAAAATGATATACAAAGGGAAAAAAGAAGTGTATAAAGTTAAAAATGGAATAAGTCCTTCATTCCAAGGGTTATCAGTGTCAACAATGTGCATATCCCTCAAGATACATAGATTTCTACCTCCTTTCCTCCCTGCCCCCTTTTTACAGGACATTCTGTACAGATTGTTCTGACTTGCTCTTATCACTCAAAAATATGTCAGCAGATATATGTCTCTCTCATTTTTAACAGTTATTATTCTACAATGTACATGTATTAAATTTATTTAACCATTCCTCTACTCATAAATGTTGAGGTGTGGTCCAGTTTTTTTGGCCCTTATGAGTGGTACTATAATAGACATACACATAAATATATTTTTGCACACTTAGTGTTTCTGTAGGATAAATTACTTGTGATGGAAATGTTTGATCAAAGTACATATGTATTTTTAATATTTATACATACTGAAACTTGCTTTCCAGAATTTTTATCAATTCACAGTCAGTTGAGTATGCAAGTTGTTACTTATACAAATTCACAAACACTTGATATTGAAAAATTTTTTTGCCAAACTGATAAGTAAAACTCACTATCTTGTTTTTACTTACACTCTGATTATTGGTGAGATTGAGTATGTTTTCACATGCTTATTATCACATATTCCTTCTTTTGAGAATTCCTTCTTCATATCCCATGTCTATTTTCTTACTTTGCTGCTTCTTTTTCTTATTGATTTCAAGAAGCTACTTGTTGTTTTGCATATCAGCCTCTTCCTGTTGTGTACATATGTTGCATATATTTTCTCCCATTAGGTAACGTTGTTTATAGTATCTTTCACTGCACAGAAATGGGGGTTTTTGTACCCAAATCTGTTTAATCTTTTCTGTTATAGTTTCTAGAGTTTTTATCATGATTTTTCTAACTAGTATTATAAACAATATTGTGAGTCTGCCATGCTTTCTTTAAGTCATTTTTTTCTTTGTTTAGATTATTAATTCACCTGGAATTTTTTTCTGAAATATGGAATAAGATAGTGGAATAAGATAGTAGTTACACTTAACTCAACAGGTTTTTTTTTACTCAGATAATAATTCCCCATAGGTAGTCAGCAAGTAGATACCATCGAGTGACTCAGAGACTCAAGTTCCTTTCACTCTTACTCTCCTCTAGGTAACTAGTCAGTAAATGACTACTCAGGACACAGTGACCTACTGCCTGGTTTTGTAAACAGAGTTTTATGAGAACACAACCATTTCCATTTGTATACGGAGAGTCTGTGACTGTTTTCCCATAAAACAACAGAGTTGAGTAGTTGCAATAAAGACCTTATGACCCACAAAGCCTAAAAACGTTTACTATATGACCCTTTACAGGAAATGTTTGCTGGCTCTTGCTCTAGAGTCCCAGATTCCTTAGTTTTCACTTGGCAGATTAAAAACAGAGATCATGTAGTAGGTCTTCCATGGGTGGGGACTGGAAGTGGGGTATAAAACGTTGGTCAGAATTCAGTCACATGGCCTCACCTAACCACACAGGAGAATAGGAAATGTGAATTAGCTGTGTGCCCAGGGTGAAAGAGAAACAGATTTGTGGAATTATTAGCCAATCTCTGCCACAGGTACGTTGCAATGATTTGTTTCTTTCTTCCTCTCTATTTTTAATCAGAATAGGCTAGTTTATACTGCAGAAACATTACAACCCCTAAATCTCAGTAGCTTTAACAAGGTTTATTTTCTTGCTTGCACTACATATCCAGTAAGGATGAGCAGGGGTGGCATTGCTCATTGTGACTGCACGCTCCAATCCAATGGAGAAGCCACCACCAGGCACCTTGCTGGTTGCAGGACTAAAGAGAAAAGGGAGTGTAGTGTGGTGATGGATGAAGCTCTTAACTTCTGCCCACAACTGATACTCATCACTTCTAAGCAAGTTGCAGTGCTACACTGCCCTTCGGTAGGGTGGAGAAGTGCAATCCTACCATGAGCTTCAAAGGAAGTAGGGCTGGAATATTTGTGGACAGCCCTAATAAATGTCACACTCACATACAAAGAACACATTCATCTCCTCCCTGCGGGAAATCACCCAGACTCCATCCAGTCACTCCACCTAGTCAAAGTCAAGGATTTCTAAATAATGGCTCTCCAGCAGGTCTGAACAGTGGTCTGGAGCCTGGTGGCCTAGTAGTCTTACGCTAAAGCCTAGCAACTAAAATCACTCTCTGTCCCCACCACTTATTCAGATGCCAAAATTCTAATAGAGACAACAACTGATTATGGCCTAAAACAATCTCCTGGGATCTGAGCTGCTTGCGTGAGAGTGAACCCTACTCTGAATGCCCAGAGAATCAGGAGCTCAGCACAATCTAAAGGGGTGGAATATGGGATTTTGCCGAAATCCATACTGCAGAGAAAGAGTCAGCCTCATTGAGAGATAGGTCAGTGTTGCTTCACAATTACAATTAAGCACATTGGACAAAGGGTGTGGGTGACAATATGGAAGAAAGCATATTGAAAATGCCTTTATAGAAATATTAGAATATATAACATACTTTGTCCATCTCTCAGAGAACATTTACTCTTATGATTCTTGTTTGTTGGCATAAGAAAAGACCTTCACTTTTTATTTCGTTTAGAAAATGGTAAAATGAGATTCATGGATTATAATTATGGAGAATCATTTTGAACAACAGCATCATACTAGCATTAGATAAGCCCCAGATAAAAATTTCAAATAATATAATTTTTCAAATAAATTTTCAGTATCTGGTACAAACACTGATTCTTATTTTTCCATATTCTATTTTTCAACTTTTATATCTCTATGCAGTTATAGAAATGTAATTTGTATGTTTTTTTAATCATTTATGCTTAACTCATCAAAATATTGCTTTGTGAGTTATTCGATGTGCAAAAAGTTTTTACACACTTCTCAATAAGCATTTAAAACCCTCTCTCCCAGAAACAGAAGTTTTCATTTTTTCCAGAGTCAATAATTATTTTCTCTAGTTACTTTATAATTGTCTTTCCATGGGCTAGGCCATTTCCAGGAGAAGATTAATTTTAGTCTAGTTTGTGGTACAGGGGCCACTACTACACTTCTATTCTCCATTTTTTTTTTTTAATCAACTCAGTGCTTTAACATTTTGCTCTCAATACACATGCCAGTTATTGTTGTAGCTACTACCTACTTGCTGGGAAATAGCCCTCAAATGCAAAAGGCCATGTATGGGCTTCTGAAAACTCTTTTTTCTCTCTGGTCATATTCAGTTCTTGAAAGCATTTTTCTTTCAGATTTTACTAAACAAATCAGATTTGGCATCCTGGGAAGAGTATGAAATAGTAGAGGAAAGGAATGAAGTCTGAGTTCAATGTTATTTACCAAGCCTTCCCAGGAAAACATTAATTTATTATTCATTTTGGAATTCTAATTATGGAGATAACCCCCTCCATTAAATAAATTATTTTGCCACAGAACCTAAAAGGTACATCAAATTTAAGTCTAATTGCTACAAGTTACCTTTATACCTAAATTTAATAAGCAATGGGATGTTTATCCTTCATATTTATATGTGATATGGCTTTTATTTTTTTACATTTACTTATTTATTTTGAGAGAGAGAGAAAGTGCAAGTTGGGGAGAGGCAGAGAGAGAGAACTCCAAGCAGGCTCTGCACTGTCAGCGCAGAGCCCCATGAGGGGCTCAGTCTCACAAGCATGAGATCATTACCTGAGCCAAAGCTGGATGCTTAACAGCTGGAGCCATGCAGGCCCCCCATATGTAATATGGCTTCTAGAAGCAAGTTTTCCTATTTTCAGCATAGGTGGGGCCAGACCGTACAAGTTCAAATCCTCACTCTACCATTTGCTACCAGATAACTTAGGCAAGTTATTTAACTTCTCCATGCTTGTTTCTTTATCTAAACAAACAAAACAAAACAAAATGGACAAAAATAGTACCTACCTGATAGGATTGTTTGAAGATTAAATGAGTTAATACTTATAAAGCATTTGCAAATATTTAAATAAATTATGTGATCAATACATAAATCCAGTGTAACAAGTATTGCCACCACAAGTCGCATAAGAAAATGAGTTCCTGTACTTTTAACTCCTCTATTTATTATGGCTGTGCTTTGTCAACAGAGGCACATAATGTTAGCAGACTTGAACTTTACCGGAAAGGTGTTAGATTTTATATCAAATTATGAATTCCTAAAGAGCGGAAGATGTACCATTCTGCTATACACTCGGGGACCCCTTAGGAGTTCGGAGTGTGAGATACATAACTACCCTGGTCTGAAATTTGTTAAGGGGCTTTGACATCCAAAGAACCGTTGAGAAACAGTTACTAGTATTGAGAATACGGGAGGCTAAGAAGTCACCATTTTTAAAAAATAAACTAAATTGGAGCGCTGCCTGCATTTCACTCTACTGCCTCTGGAAGAGGTGTGTTATCTAAAGTGCTTCCATCATGAATAATGATTGAGAAACTGCCTTTACTCTCCCGACTACTGTACTCCCAGGTACAAATCCGTGGACGGATGCCCAGGTGTCTATCTGGAACTTGGTTATTACACACGTTAGAGTAACCCATCCTCCAGGAGCCCATTGTGAACAAGAAGGAAAGGAAGGGGCGGGAACACTCCGGGTTAGCAGGGTTTCTAAGGACAGACCAGAGCCCCGGTACTTTTTGAGCGCCTAGTTAGTTCTTCAGGTCATTTCGAAATCTGCTATCTTTGTTTACATTTTGAGCTTGGCCCAGCACCAGAAAGCATTACTACCTTCTAAAAGGAGAAGCATCCTGCATTTGTAGATAGTGCTGGGGGGAGCAAAGTTCATTTTCCCTCGTGTGGGAGGACGACTCTCCTGCAACACGTGCGGGTTGTGACAAAATCTTTGAATAGCAGGGGCAGTTTAAGTGAGATGGAGGATTGGGGAGAGGCGAGGAGGTAGGTGTGGGGCAAGCAAGCAAAGTGCGGAAGCTGTACGGGGATTCTTCTAGAAAGTGGGGTGGGAAAAGGAGCTAGGGAGGGCGTGTGGAGGGAAGGCATCTGTGTCAGAGCGTGCGTGTGAGCGGATACAAAACCCGAGAGAGGCGTGAGCAGCGCGCTGTGTGTGCGAGCGGGAGCGAGGGGCGCCGGCTCGGGGTGTGTGCGCCTGGGTGAGTGACACTGAGGGGCGGGCTGGCCGGTCGGCCGGCGGGCGGGAGCAGCCTGCGAGGGGCGGGAGTGTCCCTGCGTGGAGCGGGCCGATCCGGAGTTGTGTCAGTGAAGGAATCCAGTCCGGGGGCCGAGCTGGCTGCGCCCTCCGCCGCGAGCGCCGGCAGCGCGGGGCGAGCTCCGGACGGCGCGCGGCCCAGGCAGCGGCTCCCGCTCGGCCCGCCCTCCGCGCCGCAGGGGCCGCTACTGCCGCTGCGCCTCCCCCGGCGACCGCGCCCCCGGCCGCCGTCTCCCGGCCCGGGACAGAGCGACCAACGCTCGGCACAGAGGTAAGCCCGGGACTCGCGGCCGCCGCCGCCCGGGACCCCCCCTCCCCGCGCGCCGGGCCCGGACCGGGATGCGGGGCTCAGGCGGACGCGGCGGGGCCTGGGCGGCCGGGACGGAGGCTCGGCCCGGGCCGAGCGTTCCGCAGCCTGGGCCGCCCAGCCCCCGCCGCCTCTCGGGGCGCTGGGTGTGGCCCCCGCTCGGCGCCGACGCGGGCTGGCGGCACAGACCGGACGCGGAGGTCGCCGTCCTTCCTTTCTCAGGCCGGCGCGAGCGAACGAGCCGGCGGGCTGGAGGAGGTGCCGGGTCCGGCGCACATTTGCGCGCCCAGGGCGAGCGTGTGGCCGCCGCGCTCCGACGTGGACCCGCCCGCCCCGGATCTGAATCGGCCGCGGTCCCTCGCCGGCCCTCCCCAGCGCGAGCGCCCCCTTCCACTCACGGGGCGGAGTGAGACCCACGGCCACCCGCCGCCCTCCTCCCTCGCTCGGAGCCGCGGAGCTGCCCGCCTTAGCCGGGACCGGCCCACCCTCGACCGCGTCCCGGCGCCCGGCGGGAGCGGGATGCGGTGGCCGCGAAGTCGTCGCGATGGCAGGCGGGGTGACGCGGGCAGACGCCGGGCGACCCGGCCGCGGGACAGAGCGGTCGCGCCGCCGCGTCCGGGCTTGTGGACCCGGAGTCCGCAGGCGGCGGCCGGGGTTTCGGATCCGGCGGCGGCGGCGGACTGAAGCCCAAGGCGTCAGTTGTTTCAGAAACGCGGAGAGCGTTCTTCGCGCCCTCAGCACGCTAGACTTTGCGTGTCTCAGAAGATCGGCCCTGCTCGCTCGCACCGTGTTGGGTTGTTAATACTTACTGCAGACGTAGGAGGTGAAGGGCTGAGACTTCACCTGGACCGAGATGCTACCGAGGCTTCACATCTTCGCAAGTGGAGGCTTCCCGTTCTTGGGGGGTTGGGGTGTGTGTGTTTGTGAACTTCGTGAGCTTTCAGTTCCCAGCAGTCCTGGTTTCAGCGGATGTCAAGGTTTTGGAGACCTGACGCTGTAAAGATTCTTTCGGTACAGCATTTTCTTTTCAGTGTATTACAGAATCTGTAGCTTGAGAACTAGTGAAAAACCTAGAACTTCAAACACAGCCTCTTTCTTTACGTGAAATGTTATATGTAATATTTTTCACTTATTTAAAAAAATTAAATGTTATGTTAACTTTACTAGTCCTCTCAAAAGTAAAAAAAAAAAAAAAAAAGACTCACATTTTAGAATCTATGCAGAGGAAAAGGCTTATTTCAGTATTTGAAAGAGTATGGTCGTGTGACCTTTATGACATGGTTTTAGTTGGTCTTAGAGGAACAATTCATTGCCATTCTGATTGATTTTATTTTCTGGAGATTAAGCAGATGTGCAATATGGCAGGGAAAAAAGAGGACAGGAAGTCAGAAATTGCTTCATTCTGAAAAAGAAAATATTCAAGTAGCAAATCCAATTATTGTGAAAGATTCTCTGAAAATAAAGACTAAGGTTGCCTTCTGGATAAAGTATTTCATTGGCTTTATAAAACTGTATCATTAAACCAGAAAGCAGTGTGTTGCATGCATGGGGGCAGTTTTAACAAGTAACTGTACTGTTAAATAATATCTGTGTATGTTAATATTTATTGGATCTTTAACTTGGGCAAAATCAACTTTGGAAATGATTTTCTATTTAAACAAAGCAAACATTGCTGCAATCTCTAATTAGTGTTTTGGATTAAACTCAAGCTTTGTTAAAACCTATTTTATGGAGGAATAGAATGTAAAATATATCAAATTCTGTATCTGTGTGGATTTACACACACACACACACACACACACACACACACACGACTAGCCCCAAAGATAATTTGCATAAAAATACAAATGACTTGAATGCAAAGAATATTTAAGAGCATAGTAAAACTCAACATCTGGGAAAGGAGTAATATACTCCTTTTTTCTTTCTTTAATCCCTGCCTCTGAAAATATTAAATTATTTCCTAGGGATCAATTAGTTTAACGTACTAATTTAGACAGTTGAGACTCCTTTTGTATTTACGTTGTTTTAGGGAGCTCCCTAGTGAAAGTCTTAAATTTATTTGCTTCTGTGTTCCCACTGGTTTTCAAGTGGCCATTGTGGGGATGGGTATCTATGGGCTTGTGAAGCTGTTCCACCACCTCATGATGATCAGGGAAAGAAAATGCTTAGGCCACACCATTGCAGTCTTTGAAGTGCTGCCAGTCGGAAGCATCTCCTAGATCAATTTTGCTGTGCAGATAGAAATACCGTAAGAAGTTAAGCTTTAGAGATGTCTCATTTTTGGTTCTAAGTTTTATCAGTTTCTCAGTCTGTGATCATAGAATGGTCCTGTCATTAACAATGAATTTTCACTTATGGCATATGTGTGAAAGGCGCCTTGGTGGTCTTTATTCTATTTTCTTTACATAATTTGAATCAGCATCTCATGATGTGAGCTAGGACAAGAACTTTTGGTTACAGTTTTGATAAAATGGAAGAAGTTGAGGTTGCTGGTAGTAAGATCCAGGCTGCCGCCACCTGTCTGGCCACATGATAAAAGTGGAGCGGGTTTTGTATGCAGTAGAAAGATATTGGCTGCTCACTGCCCTGTCCTGTTCTGTAGACCCTTTCCTGACTGTGATAATTATATCATATGTCTGTTACAATTTTTGTGCGCAGAATAGCCACTTTTATAAGCGTGGCACAGGACATGAGGGAAGATACATAATATGGAAAGACTTAAGTGATGGAGGCTGTTTATTGATTTTTGAATGATTGTGCATAATTCAGCTAATCAATTCATTCCATCACTGTTATGCCTTAGAGTGTAATCACACAATTAAAATATGATTTTCATGACACAAACAGTTAAAGACCAAGTACACATAATTATAGAGGAAAAACAAACCTTTCTTTTTGCTTTCCTTTTTTGAAGTAGTCTGCTATGAAGGTGTTATTTCCTTGACACATCAAAATGGCTAATTTGGAGTTGTGATGCTTGTTATGTAAATAGGCCATATGCCATATTTCTCCAGTTTATTCGTTCAGTGTTGTAATGGATAGGATCCCCTAAGTACCATAGCTAAGAATAATAGTCTGTGAAGATGTGTTTCTCTCTACTATTTATGTCGTCTCCATTATTTTTGTTTAACAGCTAGTATTTTTATTTTCTAATAAAAAATTCTTAAACGTGGGGTGCCTGGCTGGTTCAGTCAGAGGAGCATGTGACTTTTGATCTCAGGGTTGTGAGTTTGAGCCCCACGTTGGGTTTAGAGATTACTTAAATAAATAAAAACTTCAAAAATGTTTTTCTTAAATATGATGGTGTTACCTATTTGTATAGCATGCAAATTTTTGTCTCTAGTATAGACACAAACTCTGTTCCCATTTATGCATGCAAATTTTTGTCTCTAGTATAGACACAAACTCTGTTCCCATTTATGCACCTGTTTAATAGACTTTTCATGGCGGATGTCCTGCTGTCAGACTAAAGGCTGCATGCCTGATACAAAGTTTTTGTATTCTTTGCTAAACCTATTCTTTTCACAATGAGAAGATGTTCCTTGATACTCGGCATTCTCTTTGTCACCTGGACTTGAGACCCAGGGACCATCCTCTGGCTCCTCCATCTTTCATACTGTGCATCAAGTTCTGTTAACTTTTCCTTTTTAATAGTGTCTCTGAACCGGTCCCCATATCTCCTCTGCATTCCTCACTCTCCTGGATAGCCCAGGCCATCTCTGTTCTAGGATGATTAGAGTGAGCTGTACCTTGGTCTCTCACTAATTGAGTTCTCCCCACTCTGTGTGCTCCCACCACATCAGCCTTCCTAAACTCTTCTCCTTAGAACTCCTCTCCAAGGATTGTCTCGCTGGAAGGCGTGTTGACCTCAGGTTTATCTGATTCTAAAGCCAGTACTCTTTCCACTAGTTCATATACTTTCCATGCCCTTGCCTTTAGTTCCACCTCTCAACCTGGTTTGAATGTACTTTACAGTCTTGCCCAAATTTGGTTTACCAAGTTTATTTTCTAGTCCTTTCCAACATGAACCTTCTATTCCTGGTAATCGGATCTCACTGCCCTTCTAAGATGACTTTGTACCCTTTTGTTCATGCTCTGCTTTTTAGAACATTTTTTTTCCTTTTTCCTCTAACCTAACAACCATCTCCCAGTTAAAGTCAGCCTGATCATGTTACTCACTGGTTTCTTCTTCTTCTGCCCTTTTGTCCACACCATCCCTTTAGACCATCAGGTACTCTCCGGTACTCTTGTATGCTTAATTCTTGCTTTTCCAACTAGACTGAAAGTTCCTTGAGGGCACTGTTCTAACTTGCATGCTATCCTTTAACTGTCTATGGGCCTTGGCATAGGAAGCTCTTGATAAGTATACCAGTGGAGTCCATAAGCCATAAGGGTGAATTTTTTCTAAATAGTGGGCTTTGATATTGCCTGTGTACTGCTCACCATTGTGTCCCCAGAGCCTAGCTTGCAGCTTGACACCTAGTCATGACCTCAATAAATATTTGTTAACATAGAAATTAATGTTGACATTGGATAAAAGGGAGAGGCATTTGAAGGAGGCATCTGTCAAGAGTTTTTCCCATTTTTCTTCTGTGGTTCTAATCAGCCTCTCCATTCATCAGCTGTGAGATTCTGAGACCTCGGCATTTTCCAGTCTTGAGATAATGATGGAGGCTGGCAGTTGTGAGTTGGAATTAAGGAGGCTGTCGTTATTTTAAGGTGGAGTGATGGGTCCCAGTAGTGAGCAAAAAATAAAAGTATTCAGGCTTTATGCCAGTATTTTATACATAAAACAATTAGGCTAGAGTTCTCAGTTAAATAAAAGTTCAGCTAATCGGCCATAAAATCCCAGACTGTATCACAGGACTGCCCAACCTTTTTCATTTTAAAACTTCCTTGTAAATTAAAAAAAAATCATCTGGGGATTCAAGCAGGGATGAAAGGTAAGGTAGGGAAGAGTTGGCACCCATCATACTGTGTTCAGGACAAAATTAAATTCTTCAAACTTCCAATAAGACTCACCTTGTACAAGACACTGTTTTTTGCCAGGAAGGAGTTTATAGTCTAACAGGAGAAATGACAAATGTATCCCAGAAACAAAGGTCTAAGAGAGCTCAGAAGGGAAAATTTCCTTTCCTGGGATATGGTGGGGATCTTGAGTTGTTTATTGCAAGAGTTCAGTAGCTATCATTGGGAGTACAGGGGTAAGGGAATGGTGGCTGGGTGTGGGGGTAGGGAAGGGCAGGCCTATTCTAGAGTTCTGAGTCCAGTATCAGTATTCTTTTACCCTGCCACTGCTCCTAAGCTGAAATCCCACCAGAGCTCTCCTGGGCATTGGTGGGCTGCAGCGTTCAATAATGAAACTTAAAGCATCTACAGATCCCTGCAATAATTACTTTTGGTGCCAAGTGCTGAACTGACCATGACATAAAGCACAAAATAAATCTTGTAAGCAGTATAACCAGTGCATTCCTGGGTAGCATCCAACTTGCTCAGAATGCTCAAAAAGGTCTCCTGCATTATGGAGACACAGCTGAAGGTTGAAACTTTGATAGTGCTCTACATACAGGGAGAGGTCTGCCCTGACTGTGATCTCAAGTAGCCAGCCATCTGTGAGACGCTGCCCAGTGCATCCAGCAGAGCTCAATGAATGAGTAAACATACTGTTATACAGAACCCTAGTTCTGATTCTGTAGAAGTATTCCCATGAGCTGTAAAACTTGGACCAATGGGTTTACGTTTCAGGGAAGACAGATTTGGGGTCAGTGTAAGAAAGGTGGTCCTATTATGAGATTGTGCTATTTCATGAGGTAGCTAAGCCCCACATGACTAAATGTATTCAAGCACATGCTATAATACGTAGTGTCTCATTTAAATACATGCCCTATCTCCATTTTCCCTCAAAACAGTGCTCTGAAGTACATACTTTTATTACCCCTGCCTTACTGAAGAGCAATATTGAAGCCTAGAAAGGTTGAGTAGTGAGTTAGGTGTAGAGCAGATGTCACCCCTGCGTTTGAGGGCTGAGACTGAGTATGTATCGTGATGAAGAAAGGACACAAACGTCAGATGGCCATTAGGATTTTTTTTAAGTTTATTTATTTTGAGAGAGAGAGAGAGAGAGAACACGTGCACAAGCAAGCTGGGGAGGGACAGAGAGAGAGGGAGAGAAAATCTCAAGCAGTCTCCATACTGTCAGCATAGAGCCCGATGCAGGGCTCGATCCCACGAACCGGGAGATCATGACCTGAGCCAAAATCAAGAGTTGGACGCTCAACTGATTGACCCACCCAGGCGTCCCCAGACGGCCATTAAGATTTTTAAGGACCCTTCCTAACAGTAGGATTGGTGGTTTAATTCTCCTTAGGGATCAAGATGTTGATTATTGCAAAGCACAGATTCAGCAGCAGCAGAACCCAATGCTAGAAATTCAGAACAAAGTGAATACAATTATCACCATCATGATAGGTATCACTTATTGATTATCTCATTTAAACCTCAGGGTTATCTTGCAAGGTATAGATTATGTACCTTTTAAAAAAGGGAGACACCGAAGTCAGGAAAGTTACATAATTTGATTGAATCTGCATCGTTGATAAGTTGCAGGAGAGTCTGTTTGGTGTCTCACCCCCACAAGTCCGGGCTTTCTTACACCGCTCTTTCTTACACTGCTTTTTTTCTTACACCGCTCTGCCAGGTAATGCGTGGTGATACTGAAATGTTTACCTATCAGTTCAGCACAGACACTGACCAACCAGAGAGGCCACAAACTATAAACAACTGCTCTGGCTCTCCTGAGTAACCTGAGGTGATTTAGTTAGAGCCCAAAGGTATGCAAAAGGCTTGGTAGTATACCAAGACCACAAATCTCGGGCTCCAGGAAACTAGTGACTTCTGTGCTCAGTATTTATCTGATTTTCTACATGATATGTAGGACTATTTTTAAAAAGCCTTCCTGTGTAATTTGGGGTGCATGGGTGGCTCAGTTGGTTAAATGTCAGACTTCGGCTCAGGTCATGATCTCTTGGCTCTTGACTTCGAGTCCCGCATCGGGCTCTATGCTGACAGGTCAGATCCTGGAACCTGCTTCGGATTCTGTGTCTCCCTCTGTCTCTCTGCCCCTCTCCCACTCACACCTGTCTCTCTCAAAAATAAATACATATTTTTAAAATTGTATTTCATTTCTATTTCTAAATAAAGAAAAATAGTTTTGCAATGGTAATGTTATATCTTCCTTATAAATGGCAGGTTCTTCCTCGTCACACCTTTTCTTCCCTTTATTATCTTTAGTCGGAGACTAATCTCTCTGGACAACATCGCTTCTTGCTTCCTCAGGGACCTTGTTCCATTATCTCTCTTTTCTTCAGGGTCTCAACCAACCTTTTCTTTCAGCGCATTAACACATGCAAGTCTTCTCATTTTTTATAAAAACAGAAGACAGGACGAGCAAAATCCCCTTGGCCCCTTCCCTCTTGGTCTGGTTGTGTTCCATCCCATTGCTGTTGTCAGAAGGACTTGTTCTTACACAGTAACTGCACATCCCTTTTTCCCCTTTCTCTCCAAACCCCCACAGTCCTGTCCTCTCACGATGACCACCTCTGACCTTCAAACTGGCAGATCCTTTGTCTAGGATTCTCTTCTGATTTTTGACCTGTGTGCCTTTGTGATTACTCTCTGCTCTTTGAAACTTTGTCCACTTGTTTTCTGAGGCATTCCTCTCTCCTGCTTTCCATTTACAGCATATTCCTAATGTATTTTCTCTCTCAATGAAACCCACTTCACCAGTTTTTAAATCTGGGAGTCGTCCTAGATTCCTCCCTCTTCCACAACCCCTACATTTCATTGATCACCAAGGCCTGGAGAAGCCATATCTCTCAATCTCATTGGAATCTGCCCTGACCTGTCAAGACCACCACCACCATTACTGCTTTGGTCTAGGCCCTCATCACTTCCCTTGAGGATTACTGCAGTGGCCTCATAACTGGCCTCTGCCTTCTGCTTGGCCTGCCTCCAATCCATTCCCCACACTGCTGCCTTTCTAAAAGGCAGATTTGGTCACGACTCTCTGGTGCTTAAAATCCTTCAGCAGAGTCGGAGAAGCAGTCTCCAGGATAAAATCTAAGCTTCCTAGCATGGCACAAAAGCTCCTTTGTGATCTGGGCTCTCCCTTCGTGTGTGTATCAAAGTCTTCTCTAACGATCCTGGTCCCTGCCCCTGCCCATGGCATCCTTACTAGAGGAAACGAGTTGTTACAGGAAAGAAATGAGAGGAAAGATGGGAACAGAGAAGAGATTATAGAACTATGCTATCCAGTACTGTAGCCACTAGCTGCATGTGGCTGTGGAGCACTTGAAATAATGTGAGATGTTTTGTGAGAGTAAAATACACCACAGTTCAAAGACTGTATATGAGAAAAAGATGTAAAGTGTCTCATTAAAAGATTTAAATTAAAAAAAAAAAAAAAGATTTAAATATTGGTTACTTAATGAAACAGTAATATTTTGGATATAGTAGTTTAAATAAAATATATTATTAAAATTAACTTCACATATTTATCTTTACCTTTTTTTTAACATGGCTACTAGAAACGTTTAAATTGCCTGTGTGGCTCTTATTATAGTTCTGTTGGACAGCATTGTTACAGAACATCTCCTCATTCCCAGGAGATACATCCTGTATGAGCCAAGCCCATGAGCTTGTTGAATGATTAAGTCAACCCTACAGATATAGAGAAGCAGCAATTGCTCAGTTTCTTAAATCCAGAGATACAAAGTGCTTTAGATAAGATTCGGAATCAAAGAAACAGATTGTGAAAGCTACAGCCAGGAGTCATGCATACAATGTGCACAGTGCTGAAATCATGATTAAAGCACATCTGTCTCCCTAGCCTACCCAGTCGCTGTCAGGAGTGAGAAGCAGGGATACTTGTGTAGTAGAGGGAAGATTTGAGATAAACTGTAGGAGCCGGGGAAGGGCAGGTCGAGTCACATTCCTGAGAAGCCTTCAGCTTGTGTGGCACCAGGTGGAGCACCGGGAGCCTTCCCCGGGTCTCTGAGATGCCCCATCCTGCCATTGATCCCTTCTGGTGGGCCAAGGCCCAGCTTCCCCACTGTCTAGCTCTGGAATTCTGAACAAACTAATGAACCAGTAGGTCTTGAGCCTTAACAATATGTGTCCTATAGAGTCATTGTGCATCAAACAAAGTGATGTGCCAAACAACTGTTGGTAAAGCACTTAAGATACTAACAGCAGGAGTCTGTGGATCAGTTGGCCCAAAAGGCTAAGGGCATGAGGGTGGTCAGAAAGACCCAGAAGATAATATACGGTGTCCTAGGAGATACACAAAGCTTTATGTCTTCACAGTGGAAAAGCCAACCAGTGATAGAAACCAGAGCTTATCGAGTTGGAGCAAGAGGGAGATACCTGGAGGTGAGGGGAAGAAACCATAACTGTCATGATAAAGGTTCAGCAGGATCGGATTCCAGCGAAGTCTGATAGGCAGAGTGACTCAGTGCCTTCTCTCCTGGTCTTTTGCAGATTGTTCTGTTAAACCCTTCATTTCAGGGGAGAATCCCTTTGAGCAGTTGTTTTTATTTGTGTCTACTTATTAGGCATTAGTCTACAAACGGAGAAAGTTTCATGTGCTAAAAAGAAAAGTTTGAAAGTCATATATGTACAGAAAAGGGCCTGAGAAAAATGGCGACCAAGTCGATGTGGTTATTGTTCCCCCATCTGCAGGGTGTGGGACCAGTGTAGGCTCTTTGCAGGAGGGTTGCCACTCCCTTGCGTATGTACCTTAGGGACTCTCCATGGGATCAGCCCTGCAGTTTGCCTAGGAAGCCAGAGCTCAGCCTCATTCTTGGGTACCACATTTTCACTTTGTGCCCCAGATTTCACTTTGTCTCCTTCATTCCCAAGTCCCTGCTTTTCGTTTTCATGTAGGAATCCCAAGTTGCCTTAGGTAAGGGTCCCATCATGTACTTCCACACTTTCTTAGGACAGTAGTCTTGCAGCTGAGCTACAAGCCTTAAAGGTAAGTCCCCTGCTGCTCCCTTCCAGGCTTCTTCAATACCAACACCTGCCAGCAATGGGCAGGAAACTCAGTTTGATAGATGTTTGAATAGCTTGCCTGGATACTGGCTGTTACCTGGTTCCAGACCCATGACACTGAGCACTGCTTATTAATGAGCTGCCCCACTGGCCTCTGGGTCCCATTTGTACCATATGTGCAACTTGGGAAGAGAAGAGGAAAGCAAAAATAGGGCGTTTTTCCTAAATTATGCTACGTCCACTTCTTTGTCTCCTATGGGAAGGCTGGTCTCATGTGTAGATGAGAAAGGTAGCCTTCGTGGTGTGATTTCAGACTCTGTACTACTGGAAAGGGCAGTTCAGATATCAACAGCTTCTCTTTTCCTGCTCTCTAATACGTGAAAGCCTACATTATACAAACTCTACTCCCTTTCCTAAGATCAATATGGTTTATCGGAAAAAAGAGGACAAATTTGTCACTTGAAAGACTTGGTTTTGACTTATGTAATTGACTGTCTATATTATTTAAATTATTTAATCTTCCTGAATCTCCATTTTCTTATATATGAAGTGAAATTAATAATACCCGCTTGTTTTGTTATGACTAAATAAAACAAGATATAAAGTGCCCAGCAGCAGGGCCTAAAATGCAAACGCTAGGGAAGTGGTAACATAAACTTGTTAGATGTGTGTTCTTTAGGTTGAATCATTTTATAGACCCTTACCCAAAACTGATAAGGAAGAGAAGAAGCAATCTGGGTCAAGGGGCCCAGATTTCACCCATGCAAGGGTGACAAAGGACCATAAGGAAGTTGCCTTCATGGTTTGCTTAAGGCCAGTCCTACCTAATGGTTTGCATTTGTGAAAATATTCATCTGGGATTATGAGTACAGCATGAAGGCATGGAAAAAAGGCTTGTTTACATCATCTGCCAGGATAGCATAAGAATAAACAAAGCAAGTTTTTGAATCTCTGAATAGCCAGGTGCACTGCCATCAAAATAAACTTTTATTTCTATTCTTTGCTGATACATTACAAATAAAGGAAGTCACTAAAATACCCTGAAAAGGAAGATTCATATACAAATTAGACACTGGGGACAGATTTCACACTCATTTTGTTGGAGCCATTCTTTCCTTAACTGTGGATGTTTGGAAAGTTCTTTTGTTGTAGTCTTTGTTGCTTACAAGAAGGGAAGAAAAGCTTTAGTATACTAAGGAAAGAGTGGTTTTGATCGGAGGCAATATTGTTCTCAGTGTGGGCTGGTTGTAGTGATTTCTAATACATAGCTGAGAAAATGCATTTATTGAAGAGCCGTAAACAGCAGTGAAATACTCTGATCTGACATACTGCCACTTCTGATCGATGAATGTTATTATAGGAATGTGGGCAGTCCTGTAATTTTTAAGGGAACAGTAGATGTTATGCTGGCTATTGTGGCTGCTAACATCCTGATCTAGAAGGTCTTTGTCCCTTCTATTTACTTCCCCTGTGAGGTCTGAATAGTGGACTGAATTCAGTGCACGCATGGGTCTCCCAGTGACTTCCTCAGCTCTTGATGCAATTAACCCCCCCCCCCACTGTAATACGATAGCCTCAGTATAGTGTCATGTGAAAACTGTAAACTCTCAAGGAGAAAATGCAAATCAATTGCTCCCAAAATTAAAAATAAAAGCATTAAAAATATTATTTAGTGCTGGTTTGTGGCATTGAATATATAAAGTCGCTTATTGTTTTGATAGTCCCAGAGCAAGAACTGTTTCAGCTGCGATGGATGATATCAACTAAGGTTGCCATGACAACATTAATTTATAATTTCCAAACTTTGGTCGAATTTCACCTTCTGGACTCTTCCAGATTGCATTTAAATTTATAGTTATTTCTCATTTATTAAGGCAGGCATTTTTAGGTATTGCATCCATAAAGCCCTAGGACTATCTTCATGAAAGTTACTAATGTGAAATTAGAAGCATAGAATGCACGTTGGAAGGGGATAGAGGGTGCTATGGTTTAATGTACCCCCACAAATGCAGTGTTCCTTTCCGTGGTATCCCAGTCAGCCAGCTGCCATTTGAACACTGCCAGGAGCGAGAACTTCACAATTTTGCTATGCTGAGGAATTTTGACAGTCATCACAATGCTTCTAGATCTGAAGCGCCTTTAGATTTGGACCTAGTCTCATGTGTGGTTGGACCAGTACTCATTATGAAGCACAGGCAGACAAAAATGTTGAAATCTGCTTCCCTGCAGCTTCCCCATTTGTCTTTTGTCACCCTTTGGAGTGCCACAGAATAGACACCTTCTGTGTGGTAGCTCTTCAAATATTTGACCGTAGCTATTGGACCTCCTACTCAGAGTCTTCTCTTTTCAGGCATACGTGGTCCCAGCTCTCTGAACTGAAATCTCCCATCCTGTTAACACTCCTCTGGTCGCCCACTGCTCTGCCCATGCTGTTTTAAAAGTGAAGATCTTCGACTCCACTCCCTCCTCCTGAGTTCTCTGAGCAGTAGGAAACTCCCTTGTTCAGGGCACCCTTCTTTTATTAATCTAGTCAAATATTGTATTGGCCTCCGTTTTAAACCTGGGCCAGCACATTGTTGGTTTGTCACTAAAGTCAAATAAAATTTCCAAGTCTTTTCTTAAACAACTACTACAAAGCCAAGTCTCCCTTACTCTGTGCTTGTGCAGTTAATCGTGTGAACCTATGTAGATGATTTTACATTTATCCTTGTTACATATTGTCTCTTTTGGTCAAATCATTTTTCTTCTCTAGCAAGACATTTTTGACTTCTAATTTTTAAATTCAATTTATTAGTGATACTTCTTTCACTTATTATTTATTACACATTTGAGAATTGTACTTTCTCATTGATAAAATGTTGACCAGGACAGGCCAAAGATAGAGACCTGTGACTTTCTACAGGAGACTTGGCATCAGTATGTGAATTTTGTTAGTCTTGTCTTGTCTTTTCTTTTTTTTTTCTTTTTTCTTTTCTTACTAGTTTGATAATCTTTCACTTGTGTTTCCTTTCTTCTCCCCAGGCTGTCTAAGAGGATAGAGTCAGGAAATATTCAGTCAAATGCCTAAGTAATGCTATCATTGTTGATCTTCTTATTGCCAATCTTAGAACCTCCATTTTGAAGTGAAACAAGATTAGTTTGGGGCTACTTTTAGATGGCATTTTTCTTTTGAAAAATTTACTAAAATCATATCTAAATGACCTTATTTTAAATTTAATTTAAAAAGAACAATTTGGTAGAATAAATTCTTGTCTCATCTGCACATTCAATTCATATGAACTTGTTTGGTTCAAAGGAATTGCTTTTTCGTACATCATTCAGTTCTCTTTATAGAATCATTGCTCTGAAAATGTACCAGTGGTGTGACAGGAAATCACTCCTTATGTGTCACTTCAACACATCATTATATTCACACCTTCTGGGGTAGACAGTAATCAGGCTGAGGCATGTCCAAACAGTGTGCTGGTGTCTACGTAAATGGCTCCATGACAGTGTCACTTAACATGACCATGACAGGGAATGCACTAACGGCATCATGTCACTAATGGATGTGTTTTCACTAAGTGGAAAATTCTGTATTACTTGAAAAGATTTTTCCCCCTCACACAAGCTCTTTCAGCTTTTATATTAATATTGAATGTCTGTCAAATACACATACGGTGTTTCCCATACTACATTTGGTTGTATTCATATTCAAAATAGTTTTTCTTTTTAAGAGAGAGGGAGTGTGTGCACACTCTCATGCATGCAGTGGGGGGAGGGGCAAAGAGAGAGGGAGAGAGAGAACCCTCAGCAGGGTCCACGCCTAATGCAGAGCCAGACCTGGGGCTCCATCATGCAACTGTGAGATTATGACCTGAGCCAAAGTCAAGAGTCGGATGCTTGACCAGCTAAGCCACCCAGGCGCCCCTCAAAATAGTTTTTTACATGCTCTTTACCTTGGACTCAGTGGAAAGAAAAAAAAAAATTGAAGGAATACTAGCACTGAATCTATAAGTCAAATCTGGAAGTCTATGGCTTCATAAAAATACTTGTATTTATGTAATACTTCACATTTTACAAAGTACTCTCACACATTTTCTTCTTTGAAATTTTTTTTCTGATTATAAAAACAATTCATACTCCTTGATTTTGGAAAAGATACTAAAATGGATAAAAATAATTAAAAGTCAGCTAAAATTTCACCACTCAGAGATTGTCATTGCTAGCATCTGGTGTGTTTTCCTTCCAGATATGCATGTGTGTGTGGATCTGAGTATTCATGCATGCATACGTGTGTGTGTGTGTGTGTGTGTGTGTGTGTGTGTGTGTGTGTATGTGTGTTTAAACTAGTCTCCTGGTGGAGCTAGGAAGTTTGTATTGAAGAATCAGTGTGACATAGTAGTTAAAAATGCTTTGGAATCAGACAGTTTGAGATTCCAGTACTGGCCATGCTACTTTATATAGTGACTATAAGTTGCCCAAACTATCAAAATTGTAGTCTCTCTTTCTATAAAATGGGGATGATAATAATAGTATGCATCTAGTTGGTTTATTGTAAGAATTAATAAGGTAATACATGTAAAGTACATAGCATGGTACGTGGCTCATAGTCAATGCTCAGTAAATGTGAGCTGTTATCATTATACAGACCTTCTTGTCTGTTTTCCTCACTTAAATTCTAGGAGAGCAGTTTCCCTTGTCATAAAATATTATTGGAAAAATATTTAGAATAACTGCATACATTTCAATATATGAATATGCCTTAATGTGGTCATTTCCCTATGCTTAGACCATTTCAGTTCTTTGCTATCATAGGCGCACCAGCATTAATATCCTTTACGTTATTTTTTTGTGCATAGACAACAGATTCAAAATGAATCACTAATCACATTTTACAGGGAGGTGGGGAAAAAATGAACAGTTCCTTCGTATATACTAAAATACCAGGTTGTATGCTAGGTTTTTTTATAGCAAAATTCTTGTCTGCCTCTTCCACAGCCCCTTTGAGGCAAATCTGTTATCCCCATTTTTCGGATGAGAAAGCTGTGAGGGGAGATAAGTAGTTTGCCCAAGGTCACAAAGACAGTGGTAGTAGAGATGGTATTTGAAGCCAGCTGTCTGATTTCAAAGCTTAAGCTTTTCCATTTTGGCATGCAGTTCATGCCTATCCTTTTAAGGCTGGCGGAATGAATAGTTACCATTGTGCTTTTTACAAACTGTCGCTTTGTACCACGTAAAAGATAGGACACTTGGCTGGAACTCTTGGCTTACTCAATATAGTACCTCTTGTGTGCGTATGTTCTTATATGTTTTGGAATCAAACCTCATTAAAATAAGGTGTTAACTAAAGGAAATAAGACACTGATATGATTGATGAAAGCAAACCTCAGGGAAGAAGACATTTATTTGGTCAATAATACAAAAGTCGGCCGTGTTTTAGTTGTATGGACTGGGCCAGAATTACTTCTCTCCCCAGGAAGCAGGGTATTTCACACAAATCCATGTAGGAATTAACTGATAATAATAGCCAAAGTAAATTGATGGTGTCAAAAGGAATTGTAAGTTTCATTACTTGTATATTAAGGGTTGAAAGGAAAAATCTTTAGCTTTAGCTGTAAGATGATACATCAGGAAAGAGCTATAATATTTGCTAAAGGTATAAGTATAGGTACAGGGGAGACATAGAATATACTGGGGTAAACCCCCACAGAATTATTTGGTGAACTGACAAGTTGTCTTTAAAAAGTCAACCATTCGGAACATTTATCTTGGCAGCTCTCAAATCTGACTTACAGCATGTAGTGTGGCAGTCAATTTTGTAGGAAAAATGCATAATTAATATGAAGATCAAGGTGTAGATATTGCCAGTCAGTACCTAACACAGTTTCTTAGAACAAAGGAACAATTGAAGTTGTCTTTTAATAGGGTAATCCTGGTTTGTCATTTTGTAGGTTTCAGTTCTTAGTAAAAATGAACAAAAAAAAAAATCCTAGTAGTAAAATTTCACATTGAAGAGGTACTTTGTTGCAGAGTTTATAACCAACTATTGTCTAGTCAAGGAAGCTATCTTTGGTTTTGAGCTCTTGAATTTTTATAGCCTTTGAGCTTACACATTCTTACCTTAGAATTGTCCCAGTTTCCCTTAAGTCATTTTAGTTCTTGCAAGGGATAAACAATGTTGCCCATAGCCCAATAACTAAAAAAAGTTTGAATCTTGACAGAACATGACTACCAATTTGACCTGATGAGAGAATATCCCCCATGGTGATATCTTAGCTGGGGCGGCCCAACAAGTTAAATCTGGGCTCTGTGTACAGCTAGTGAGGTTTTAACTGTGAACAGAGAATTGGATATGAATCTGCAGATTGGAGTCAAGAGGTGGCTTCATTGCATAGTAGCTGTCTAATCCTGGGCACAGTGCTTTACTGTCTCTGATGCTTGACTCCTTGGGCTCTAAAACAGAGATGATGACTGTTGCACAGGCAAAGGGCATATGGAGGATTAGATGTATTGAGCAAACCATTTGGTTAACTCAAAAACGCTTTTATGATGAGTTTCCAAGTTATTAATTAATGGCCACAGGTCATCCCTCTCAAAGAGAAGCTGATTTACCTTTTAAAATGTTTTCAAATGGGTGCGCCTGGGTGGCTCAGTCGGTTAAGCATCTGACTTCGGCTCAGGTCATGATCTCACGGTTTGTGGGTTTGAGTCCCACTGTCAGGCTCTGTGCTGACAGCTCAGAGCCTGGAACCTGCTTCATATTCTGTGTCTCCCTCTTTCTCTGCCCCTCCCCTGCTCATCCTCTGTTTCTCTCTCTCAAAAATAAGTAAACATTTAAAAAATAATAAAAAATAAAACAGTAAGATTTTGGGGCACCTGGGTGGCTTAGTCGGTTAAGTGTCCGACTTTGGCTCAGGTCATGATCTATGGTTCGTGGGTTCAAGCCCTGCATCAGGCTCTGTGCTGACAGCCAACTGAGCCACCCAGGTGCCCCACAAAACTTTTATATTTGATGCATTATTGTAGCTTTTAATAAAAAAGACTCAAAGGAAAAAACTATCAGGTGGTAAAACATATTCCAAATAGATTGCTTTATAAAAAATTATAGGAAACTCTTTGATTATTAAAGTAATCATTGTTGCTGGAGGTGAAAAGAAAAGAGAACAAGAAATTGAGAATTTAGACACTGGATAGTGTCTATGCAAGCTTTTCAGTAGTCCCTCTTGGTTTTCCCCCCAGCCTTGGTTATGTCCTTGTTAAAGGCACAGAAACTGCTTCTGAGTCTGGCTGTAAGAAAGTAACTCCCAATTCTGGAGCTGTGCTAACTCCCTTTCCCTGGGCTGCTGTGGGCCGACCTCTCTGCCTTTATTGCCTCCCAGTCATGGTGGTCCTTTCTCAGTCCTTTAGAAGGACAGAATTTGATCAGTAGCTGCCCTAGAGCGGAACGTCTGTAGGACTTTTATGAAGGTGTTTCAGGTAATTAATGATTGAAATGTCTCTGTGGCATTCCCCAGCGATGGGAGTGTGTGAGCTGGGTGCTGGACATTTTAGACAAGTCTCATGACCATTTAGCAATAGGGAGCCAACCGAAGGTCCACAGATGCCTGGACACCTTGAACATGCTAGCTGGCAATGGCTCAGCCTGCTTGCTGTACTCATTTTGAAGCAATTTCTAAAATCTATTTCTCAGGGCTCCTGGGTGGCCCAGTCAGTTCAGTGTCCGACTTCAGCTCAGGTCATGATCTCACAGTTCGTGTGTTCTAGCCCCACGTGGGGGTCTGTGCTGACAGCTCAGAGCCTGGAGCCTGCTTCGGATTCTCCCTCTCTCTCTGTCCCTCTCTCTCTCTGCCCCTCCCCCAGTCTTGCTCTCTTTTTCTCTCTCTCTTTCTCAAAAATAAACATTAAAGAAATTTAAATTTATTTCTCTTACACTGGGGATTATTTCGAATTTTCCTCATTTGCTTTGGTACCACATTTTATTCAGCTCATTTCTTCATCAGCTTTTTTTTGAGTGTCTACTCAGTACTAGGCACTGTGAGAGGGAATAAGAAGTAATCAGAGAGTGAAAAGGAGAGAACATTATATAGCTTTGGTGGAAAGCAAGATATGCCTCCAGAGTTGGGAAAAGGGAGAAGTTAAATACATAATGATTTTCTTTTCTTTTTTTTTTTTTTTGCTGTACTTTCTACAATAAATTATACCACATAAAAATCAATACCAATATTCATTTATGTAGCAAACCCCACTGTAATGAAAATTCATGTTGTCTGTGACTGGGGCAAGCATCATTAGAACACAGTTCCAATACAGTGGAAGACTTTGGACAGTCCCTTGGAGGGAGGTGAAATGGGACTTGACCTATATATCAAGCTGTTCATGGATTTGATATTTTTCATTTCCACGTGTCAACAAATACCTGACTTGATATTAAAGCCAGTTAAATCAATATTTCTTCCTGTAGTCAAGGTACGGCAACATATATCCAAAGGCAACATATCCCCAACAGCCATATTTTGTTGAGTACATATATTTTGTCATAAACCTAACTGATTGAACTACCTTCAGCTGAATAGGATGAAAATATCAACATAGCTAGCATTAAAAAAAAAGCCATAAAAAATATCTTGTCCCTCACCCCTCATTTAAGCAGTCCCATACTTTATTTTGCTCACTTTACTCATAAGGAATGACAAAATGGAAAAGATCTTGATTGTGATAGCTGTGGTTTCTCTGTGCTCCATTGGGTCCGCCTTAACCCTTCTCTCAACTCCCATCCCAACCAGAGGATTTCTGAACATAGCATAGTGGCGTGTGCAAGTGAACCCAAGAGTTTTAGATTGTAAGACCCTAATAATTGTGATAGAAAGGAGGGTAGGATGTAAACCCGTTCCTACTTTTCTTCTGAACGTTTAACTATCAGAAGATTTCTGAAAATTACCTGTTAAAAACTCTCAATGTTTCTATAAACAAATGGCTGAAATACAATTTATAAACACCAACAATTTATTTACTGTTATCAGGAAGGCCTTTCTTCCTTGTGTGCTCTGGATGGAAGAGTGATTATCATTCACTGGGCTCCTACTCTGTGCTAAGCAATTACAATATATCTCACCTTTAGTAGGCAACATGGTACTTCAAGGCATGTGTTATTATTTCCATTTTATGTACAAACTTGGTCTGCTGAGTAGCTCATCTGAGGGCACCAAACTAAAAAGGGATTTGAACCCAAGTTTGTGTGATCCCAAAGCCTTTTCACTTTTCATATCAGGCAATTTTCCATAATATATCATGAACTTGAAAAAACTTTTTTTTTTCCAAAATGTTCAAGTAGCACACGCTCATTATAGGAAGTTTGGAAAGTAGAGGGATTATAAAGAAAAAGGGAAAAAAAACACCATAATTCTTCACTCAGGAGTAATCACTACTAAATTTCTAATTTTTTTCTTTCCAAGCTTAAGAAAGCTATAATTTATATATCCAAGAGAGTATTGTTCCTCAGAGTTGTCATCTTTGACATTTATGCATGTACTCCAACAATGTTGTCATTGCTTAAAACATTTTTGGAATCTCTTTCAGGGCCAATTTAGGAACCAAATTCTCTGTAGAATGCCATGGACAGGTTACTTTACCTGAAAACCTATCAAAATGATACATTTTTTATATGTTATCTCATTTTTTTGCCACCTAAAATTATATGCTGAAAATATTTAACCATCCTGCAAAGCATACCATCATAGCTTTTTTTTTTTTTAAGAACCACAAACATCTTGGGGCTCCTGGGTGGCTCAGTCATTTGAGTGTCTGACTCTTAATTTCAGCTCAGGTCATGATCTCACGGTCATGGGATCAAGCCCTGCATCGGGCTCCACACTGAGCGTGGAAACTGCTTAAGATTCTTTTGCTCTCTCCCTCTGCCCCTCTCCCCTGCTCATGCTCACTCTCTCTCTCTAAATAATAATAATAATAATAATAATAATAATAATAATAATAATAATGGAACCGTAAACATCTTGTGTTGACTTCTGTTGTGGTGGGAGGTAGAATTTACCAAAATGCTACTTAAAGGTTGATGGACATTTTGAAGTATGTTTAAAAGTCTTTGCTAAAATTATATCTGTAAATATTTAATAGCTCATTTGACAACTCATATTATTCATTAAATTGTCTCCACAGCAGTGTTTACCTTTTTTAGTTCATAAATAAAGTCAGAAATTGTTTTTATCAAAAGTTTGAAAAGCACATTTTAAAATCAGTTTCTTTTCAATAGAAGTTTTATACTCATGGAATTATTCCCCTCTGAGGAGTTTCTGTGAAAGCAAACATAGTTAAGTGTGATGAACTTATCTTTAAATAAAGTCAGTAGCACCTTGTGTCAAAATAAATGCTTCTTGAAGAAGCAGTCACATGTGCAAACATACATGGTATGCACACACATACATAGAATAAAAGATTGCTATCAAAGTGGCCATTAGTATACATTAATAAAGTCAAGAAAGTCAAGTAAAGTATCAACAGTTTTCATCTCTTTGGTTTATTGCATACAGCACTTACTTTTAGAAAACAAACCTAACCGTCAGCCCCATTTCACTGGTCTAGTTTCTGCCTTATTTTTCGTAGAGATTCTTATCTTCCCCATCATACTTAGCATGGCACCCTCTTGCCCAGTGTGGGACCCTGGATTTTGGATTGGTGCAAAATTCATTGGAGCCACTCCCAAGGTTCACATTGGGAAGAATGGGCATGTGCTGCTGTCCTCAGGGCTGCAATCTTCCCTGAGATTTCCATGATAGGACTGGATCATGCTCTCAGAGCTAATTACAAAATGTTAAGCCAAGCCTTGTGTTAATATCCTGAGCACTGTTCACAGTGCCTGGCATTGTGTTCAGTCAATGTTTGTTGGATGAATGAAGGGTTATAATGTATTCTCTCAAAAATGGACTGTTGGGAGAAAATAAGTCAAATTGAAGGAGAGAATAGAATTGTAAATTAGAATCTCTGAGCTTAAGAACCTCTGGGCTAAGAACTCTGGGCTAAGAATCTCTGGGCTAAGAACTCATTTAAAGATGAAACCCAGTGAGGTCAGCTGACTTGGGGAAGGCCACCAAGAAAGCTAGTGCCAGAGCCAGACACGGCATCCAGTGTCCTGACACCACCCTCTCCTGTCCTTTCTATGGTTCCTTCTTGTTGTCATTCCCCATTTGCTTCGTGAAGGTTTATCTGACTGCAGGGTCAATGACCAGAGCCCTTGAAGTCCCACATGGTACTTAACAGAGCATCAGGTACACAGGGATTTTCAGGGAACACTTGAAGAGATTGTTGACTTAGTGAGTGATTGGTTGGTTGACTTATGACCCTGGCACCTATCTCTGTGCCTAAGTGGTTACTAGCTAAATGGTGAGCTCCCTGGGGTCGGAGAGGAGAATATTATAACAGCAATAATAACAATAGATAACATTTACTTGTAATAAATTAGGCAGAATATCACTATCCAGCTTCAGAGGCCAGATGGTACTATGTCCCCACCCCACCACTTGCCAGGGATACTTTTACAAAACATGATTTGACCTTTCAGTGCCTCACTTTCTACATCTGCAGAATGCCAGTGATAAGTGTTGAAGAGTTAGCTTATTTGAAGCCCTAGAGAAGTGGTAGGCACTGTCTAAACAAGCCTTAAATGTTAGCTCTTGTACTTGTTAAAATAGCACTGTTGTGTTTTGAATTCATGGTACGAATTACGGCAACTCTGTGAGGAGGGTACTGTTATTATCTCATCTTACAGTTGAGTAAACTGAGACACAGAGAGGTTGCTCTCCCTAGTAGCTCTTAAGTCACAGGTAAGGACCAGTTCCATGTCTGCTTGACTCCACATCCTGTGCTTGGATGTGGATGTGATGGAAATGGGTGGTGTGGCTGCTAAATGTGAGATCTGACCTCCCAAATTTACTTTTTTCCTAGAGCATTCCGAAACGCAGGCTGCTTTCAGGAATATCTCTGTGGATAGTTGGGTAAGTAGAGATGTTCCTTCCCTTCTCCGTGTGCTCCTCCACTGCCCACCACCAGAGGCTTCTGCAGACTCCCAGAAGCCTCCTCACAGCCTTATCAGTCTCTCAGGATCTCAACACCGGTTCTTGTTTATAGATGTGTGGACTAAAGTCACTCATGATGGGGTGCGGGGGAGGGGAAGTGGACCCAAGGCACTCCTACCTCACCTGCATCCCCCTTCTCCACCTCCATTGGCATTTCTGTGGATCTCTTCAGAGTAGTTTCATGCATGTAAAATATTTCAACGCACCAAAGGGTATTTTATAGATGCCCTTGTGATGTAGAAAGGAACTATGGTTAAGAGTGGCGGGCTCTGGAGCTAGACTGCCTAGCTAGCCCTCCTTGCAGTGATCGCTATTTTTGCTGTTGTTGTTGTTGTTGTTGTTGTTGTTGTTGTTGTTGTTGAAGAAGAAGAACTTGCTCCAGTGACTCTAGAAGTCTGACTTGCAATCTTCAGTGCTGACTCAGTGTTGAGTTGGGGTGAAAGGACACAGGCTTCTGAGCCAGACCACATGGCTTTGCATCCTGCTTCGGCTGCCTAGTGATGGTTATGTCTTTGTGTGTTACCTGCTTCTCTGAGTCTCAGTTTCCTCCTCTCTGAGATGGGGATAATTATATACATCTTGCAGAGTTGTTGGGATAGTTCTAGCTCATGTATGTAATGTGAGCTATATAAGATTGACACTTAATTAAATGGTAATTATTATGGTTATCAGTCACTGGTATTTTAATGGGTTCATGAAAAGTGTTTGCTGTACAGGAAGCATGTTGTTATTTTTGATTCATCATGCTTTACCTGAATTTTTATTTTCCCCCCAGCAGTCTTGCTCGTTTAAGTTAATTTGCTTAGCAAGCTGTTGTGAAAAGATCATCACTGGTCCAGACAACTGTCAAATGATTGTAGATTCTAAACTGAGGTAGTCCAAATGAATGAGGTCTTATTGCACCTGAATATTTCCATGAATGTTAATCTGAACTTGATTCTTTTTCTATAACCCTGAAATTTCAGTATTAAGGTGACTGTAACTTTTTGAAAAGAGCCATTAACATTGGTGGGAGTTGGTGGTTTTCCATGAGTGGAATAGAATACTTTTACTTCCTCATATTTGAAATCTGAATCACCATGGAAAACACTTTGTTTATAGTTGTTCAAAGAGAATTATTATGGAAACTATTGGCTCTCTCTCTCTCTCTCACTCTGTTGCGCACACACACGCACGCACACATGCTCACACATACACACACTGCTTAGTTTTTCTTTGGGTTAGGCAACTGAAGAGTTACTATGTAAATTCTGGCAGCCTTCTCCCTATCAGACAAGCAAGGGCACAATCAATTACTGTTTTCTTGGAACATACGAAATAATCAGAAACTCTGATTATTTTGCTGGAAGGCAACAAACAGCTTGATGGAAAGATATACCGATTGAAAACAATTCTGATCATATTTTTGTCAGGAGAATGAGATGCCTCCAGCTGTCTGTCACTAATCATATTAGAGGTAGAAAGCAGGAATGTTTCGGCCTGCAAAAGATTACTCTAATCGCATGTTGGGACACTACTTTTACTGGCTGCTTATCCCAGAACAGTGACATTGGACATTCATTCTGTAACTCGCCTCGCCAGTTGGTCGTAGTCTCAAACATATGTCACATGAGCACACTTAAGGAATTTTCTAATTACAGTTCACAGGCTTTTCTTTTATCTTTTTATGCTTGCTCTGCAGACATCAATGATTGAAATGATTTCTCCCTCAGTATAATCCTATTGCCAGCAGTTACAAAAGAGTAGGAAGATGGCAAATGAAGCCCACAATAACTGAAGAGGTGTCCGAATTCAATTAGGAAGAGGCTCTCCCATGTGGACACATAAGCCATATAAATCCATTTTAATTGTGAGCTTGTGGTACTTATCTGGTCGTGTTTATTTTGGATGCAAGTGCCAAAGCTGGATATAGACCAGAACTCCAGATCTTTGAGCTCTGATGACTAATTTGGGTATCCATTGAATCCCTTAATTCATTTCTTAATTACTTCTCCCAGAGTTAGAGTTGCTTGGTTACAGTCATTTTCACAAAATTTTCATAAATCAAAACAAGTGTACATAGATTTCCCCGCCCTCCTATTGGTTCACACATTTTGCTCTTGTCTTAGAGAACTACTCTTGGTGTTATCAAAATAATCACAAGGCCAACAGTGACAACAACAAAATGAATAAATGTGTTGCCAAGCAGCATAGTAGGGTCTGGACTGAGACACCGGGAGGCTTGGTTTGGATGACTAACTCAACTACTTACAGCCATGGACATTGGTCAGGTTACTTTCCTCTCTGTGTCTCAGCTTCCTTTTGTAATTGGGACCTATTACATAAGGTTATGTACCTATCTCATAGAGTTGTTTTGAGGATTAAAATAGCATTGTATATGAACTAATATGCAGAAAGTACCTGGTGCTACAGCAAATGTTAGTTACTGTGTTTATGATCAATAAGACAATGGGAGACTGATGAGCAGGACGATTTTGCTAGTGCCACAATATTGTCATCTAAGCGTGCCCCGTTTATGCACTCAATTTGGAGATCATTCATGATAGTTATGAAACATTGGAGATTCTAAAGTTGGAATTCATCTCTTACTTGTATTTGTATTCCTCAGTTTGACTATAGAATTAATATTTTTGGCTTTTCATGTTTGATCAATATGAGTGTTAACTTGAACCCTTTTGGTGCAAAATTGCTTTAAAATTTGAATGAACTTTTTGTAGATATAATGTTTGCCCTCATTAAAGTGAAAAATGTGATTATAATATATTAAAAAATATATATATGAGGGGGGTGGGTATTGAGGGAATTGGCCTCAATAAATTCATTGGAAATTTTCAAACTATTTTTTAACAGAGTTAAATGTATTTAATATTGTGGTTCAAACCTAACGAATGTGCAGGAGTGAAAATCCAGGGAAAGATAAATCTAGTAATTTAATGAGCTTTCATCATGGCTACGGAAGAATTAGTTGATATTAAAATTGATTGCCAAGAGATGTACTAGAATTACCTTCCCTTAGGTGTATTTTGTTTTTGGGTTTTGTTTATAAGCTGCAGTAATCTCTATTTTCTTTTCTTTTTTTTTTAAGTAGAAGTTTCAAAAAAATAAAATATAAGTTTCAGGTGTACAGTTTATAATTTGACATCTGTGTACACCACAAAGTGACCAACACAACAAGACTAGTTTACAGGTCATCACCATACAGTTGGCCCTCATCATCATTTCACCCACCGCAGTTTCCTTCCTCTCTGGTAACCACTTGTTTATTATCTGTATCTGGGAGTGCGTTTTTGGTCTGTTTTGTTTTTTTCTTCTGTTTTTTGTTTTGTTTTGTTTTGTTTTTTTAGTTTCCACATATGAGTGAAGTCATATGACATTTCTCTTTCTCCATCTGACTTGTTTTGCTTAGCATCATAACCTCAAGGTCCATCCATGTTGTTGTGGATGGCAAGATTTCATTCTTTTTATGGCTGAATAGCATTCCATTGTGTAAATTGACCACATCTTTTTTTATCCATTCATTCGCAGACACATAAGTTGTTTTTATATCTTGACTATTGTAAATAATGCTGCAGTGAATATAAGGGTGCATATTATCTTTTTGAATTAGTATTTATGTATTCTTTGGATAAATACCCAGAAGTGGAATAGCTGGGTCATATGATAGTTCTATTTAATTTTTTGAAGAACCTCCATGCTATTTTCTACGGTGGCTCTACCAATTTACAATCCTACCAACAGTATGCAAGCGTTCCCTTTTCTCTACATCCTCTCCAACACTTGTTGTTTTTTGTCTTTTTGATAATTACCATTCTAACAGGTATTAAGTGATATCTCATTGTGGTATTGAAATGCATTTCCCTGATAATTAGTGATATTGAGCATCTTTTCATGTACCTCTTGGCTATATGGATGTCTTTTTTTTGGAGAAATCTCTATTCAGATCCCCATTTTATAATAGAGTTTGGTTTTTTCTTGTTGTTGAGTTATATAAGTTCATCGTGTATTTTGGATATTAACCCCTTATTGGATATATGGTTTGCAAATACCTTCTCCCACTCAGTATGTTGCCTTTTCGTTTAGACAATGGTTTCCTTTGCTGTGCAGAAGCTTTTTACTCTGATGTAGTCCCATTTATTTTTGCTTTTGTTTCCATTGCCTTTGGAGTCAGGTTCACAAAGGTGTCATAGAACTTACCACGTGTGTTTTCTTTTAGGATTTTATGGTTTCAGGTACTACATTCAAGTCTTTAATCCATTTTGAATTAATTTTTGTGTATGGTTTAAGACAGTAATCTGGTTTCACTCTTTTGAATGTGACTGTCCAGTTTTCCCAAAACCATTTATTGAAGAGACTGTCCTTTATTCATTGTATGTTCTTGGCTCCTTCATCATAAATGAATTGTCTGTATATGTGCAGGTTTATTTCTGGTCTCTCAATTCTGTCCCATCTTTCTGTCTGTTTTTTGTACCAATGCCATACTGTTTTGATGACTGTAGTTTTTGTAGTATAGTTTGAAATCAGGGACTTTGATTAGGGTTTTTTTTTTATTTTTTATTTTTATTTTTATTTTTATTTTTTTATTTTTTAATATATGAAATTTACTGCCAAATTGGTTTCCATACAACACCCAGTGCTCATCCCAAAAGGTGCCCTCCTCAATACCCATCACCCACCCTGCCCTCCCTCCCACCCCCCATCAACCCTCAGTTTGTTCTCAGTTTTTAACAGTCTCTTATGCTTTGGCTCTCTCCCACTCTAACCTCTTTTGATTAGGGTTTTTAACTATGTTAGGACTCGGCAGTTTCACTTGTGCACAGATGCATGTGCATGAATATATGTATTCTAGAGACATGTATACCCATGAGCATCCAGAGGCAGGTGTAATATGTCCCTAGTAGCATTGCTTGTATTCATCTCAAATTAGAAACATCCAAAATACCTCTCAGTAGCAGAATGGCTGAATAAACTGCAGATGTGATTGTAAGATAGAAAGCTACACATCAGTAAAAAAGAATACACTAGAGCTATACACATTAACACAGATATATCTTACAGACAGGATGTTGAAAGGAAGAATATACAAAAGCATATATAACAATCTTATTCTATTTATATGAAGTGTGAAAACAGAAGAAACTAAACTCTGTTGCTAAGGGGTACATACATAAGTGGCTAAAACTATAAAGAGAAACAAGGAATTTATTACTGAAAGAATTAGGATAGTGGTTACCTCTTTGAGGAGGGTGTGCTAGGGAAGAGAAAGGACCTGGAGGGCTTGCAAGGTCCTAACAAGGTCCTGTTCTTTTACTGGTCTGGTAGTTACAATATACAGCACATTGCATCAAACATTAATGTTTTATGTGCTTTTCCGGTTGTGAGTTATAGTTCATAATCTTAAAAGTTTTTTTTTAAATGCAAAATAACTTCATTTGTGGTCTGAGTTGGTTTGTCCCTTGTCCTGCATAGTTTTAGGCCTAGAGATTCCTGTGATTATAAGGTGCTCTAGAAATAAACTATTGCTTTGTTTCATGGCAAAGTGGCCTCCAAGTGGAATATACACCCTGGGAAGCTCTTGAGAAGAATCATTTGGGTGGAAAAGAAATTGATTAGAACTTTCATTTAGATTCATTTTGCTTTCATGAAACATTATGATAACTGATGGTGACTGTACTGACACTGGCATCGTCCCTGGGCCCACATGTCAGGTGATCAGTTATCACCTGGAGAGAGGGAGGTGAGGCCACCCCCTTCACAGTGACTTCCCTGCTGGTTCCTCTACTTGGGTTATTTTGTGAAATATATCATGCCGCTTTAACTGGAGTTGCAAATTCTATATTTTAGTTTTAACAAACCCTCACAAACTAACACACTCTTTAAAAGATTCTATAAAGAATTTCCATAAATGGAAGACAGTTTTCATATTGCAGGCAACAAGAAAATGACCGAGTTGAGCATGAACTCTGTCAGCCACATTACAAAGTGATGACTGTGACCATCTAATCAGATCTTCTAAGAATCTAGCCACGAAAATTATAAATTACTTGGGAGACATGTGGATTTATGTTCACTGTGGTTAATTGATCCTTAACCTTGTCCTGTGTATATTTGCCTTGAGATAATCATGATTAGCAAAATCTGTCCTTTTCTATTTTGTTCATGTTTATAAGGTATATAACATGTTAATATAATAATATATGTGTATGAATTATAAATAAACAACCGCACATATTTGAAGATACATGTTGAAAACATCTTGAACACCACTGCCGTGTAGTTCAAAGGACATTTCCTGCTAATAGTTAAAATATGTAGAAGATGGTAAGCTTGCTACCCAAAAGGAGGCACCTCTCAGGCCTGATGGTTTTTTAAATGTTTATTTACTTATCTTTGAGAGAGACTGCATGTAAGCAGGGGTGGGGCAGAGAGAGGGAGTCAGAGAATCCAAAGCAAGCTCCATGCTGTTAGCACAAAGCCTGAAGCAGGGCTCAAACCCGCGAACTGTGAGATCATGACCTGAGCCAAAGTCGGATGTTCAACCGACTGAGCCATCCAGGCGCCCGAGCCCTAATGTTTTTTTGTTGGCAAATATCAACACCAAGGCAATACCCTATATATTTTACTTTATTAAAACTTTTCTCAAGCCTGAGTTGGAGTTGGAGTTGGAGTAGAAGAGCTCAGAATAGTTCCATTTTTCTATTTTGCTTGTATTCTTTGTATAAACCTAACCTTTTTTCTTTTTCATTTTAAGTTTATTTATTTTGAGAGACAGAGAGATTGGAGGAGACGGAGAGGGAGAATCCCAGACAGCCTCCATGCTGTCAGCGTGCAGCCTGATGTGGGGCCCAAACTCACGAACGGTGAGATCATGACCTGGGACGAAACCAAGAGTCAGATACTTAACCAACTGAGCCACCCAGGAGCCCCTAAACATATCCTTTTAATTAGGGTCTGGTATGTTAAGAAAAAAGTTGATTACCATCCAGTAGGCATTCCCATAGCATAAGTGATAGAAAGTGCTAGATGGCGTGTAAGTCATGGGTTGCAATGGGAAGGGCACTGCCAGCAGTCAGGAGACATGGGTTCTAAGCCTGGTTCTGCCTCTTGCCAGCAGCCAGGCCCCACAGCATGAGGTGCTACCCTCTCTGAGCTGCATTGCCTTTTCTCTATCATGAGGGTGATAATAGCAGCCCTTCTCCAACCCTTACAGAGATCATGTATGAGAGCATCTGTAAAATGTAGAGTTTCCTACAAATGTGACCAATTATGATCATGTCTCTTATACTTCTCTTTTAATGAAATGTAACTTTTTATTAAAGTGCTGATGTCCTTAACCTACAAGATTCTTTGATTGGAAGCTACAGAGACTGACTGACTAGCTTAAACAAAATTCCCAATTATTTTAATATTGTTTATTGGAAGTATCCTGGGGTGTCTCACAGACTTGAAGGAAGGGAGGAACCATGAAACTGCATGAAGGGCCGCGACCAGGGAAGCTCTGGTAATCACAACATAGGGTTCTGTGTCCCTCTTCTCTAAGATATTGTTAGTGTGACCAAGCACTGATGTCCTCTGTTCTCTGTTTCATGCTTCCAGGTTTGAGGCCCTTGGAAGAGAGAATCTAATTCATCCAATTTTGCTTGACTGACCACTTTTGACCAGTCATCCTTGGGTGACGGGACAGCATCACCTAGTATAGACAGCATTCCCAGGAGGTCTAGTCTCATATGCCCTGGGCCATCTCAGAAAATCAGGGATCCCTGGAGCCCCTGGGTGGTTCAGTTAGTTAAGCATCCAACTCTTGATTTCAGCTCAGGTCATGATCTCACGGTCCTGAGAGACGGAACTCCACGTCAGGCTCCATGCTGATGGTGTAGAGAGCCTGGTTGTGTTTCTTATTCTCTGTCCCTACCCTGCTTGTGCGCATGCATGCTCTCTCTCTCAAAATAAATAAACTTAAAATTTTTTTCAAAAAAAAAAGAAAATCAGGGATCCCAGTGAGCTTCCACCTACAACTGGTAGTAGTGTTTCAATAATTGCTGATGACTCAATTTTCTTTAAGGAATTTACATAAAAAGAATCAAGTATAAGTATGAAATTATATATGAGCGATTTCTTCAACAAATGTCAACACACCTGATTGAGCCTGCGCTGCTTCTCTTGTTCTTCTTTGGGTGGACACTGACCTTGAACTCACTTTCATTGACGTAGTAATTGCTGTGTAGGTCCCAAGGGCCATCCTTCTGCTTAGGCTGCTTCTCTAGGGTTTGACTCCGTGTCTGCCTTTAGCTACTGCTTGACCTCTTGTTAGAAACAAGGTATTAAATCCACCTTATCATTCCTAATGCCTATATTCTCTTCACTGACTGCCTGACTTGCCCTGAAATTTTATGCCAAAGCGGAAAGATGGTAAGAAAGGGGCACAGGATCTGTGTGCTGTCAGCAACTCATCACACTATTGAAGGACCTTAACTTTTTTCTCTTGGGGACCTATTAAAATATATTTGAATACATCACAGCCATTCTTAAACAGGATGTTTATAGCCATTCCTCACACCAAACCAGTATTTCATAAGTACCATTTGTTCTGCCAGAGCTTAAGCAACTATTTGTAATATTTCAAGAATGGAAATGATAAAAATATATGCCCGAAAAACTGATGAATATCTTCCAAAACAAGTTAAACATCACTTTCAAACATTGCCCTGATAGGTCCTAAATTGAGTATTGTCCCATTTGCACCATTTACTATAAACCTATAAAGAGTTCCAAGATTCTTTGTTTTTCAAGCACATATATACATCTGAATTCACCAGGGTTTTTATTGTTAGTACACAGTGACATGGTCCTTCTGTAAAAAAATATTTCTTTCTTAAGAAGAGAAAGTGTACCACTAAGAAAGAGAGACATTAATAGCAATCACCATTTTACTTAGCCTCCATTTTCCAAAATGCTGAGTTACAACATAATCTGTAGTTCATTTTTTTTACCAACTCTCAATACATTACCAACCAAGTGCCTCATGCTGGTTAGAGGGATGATTTATTATTCATCATATTTTAAGTGCTGAGCCATGAAATGTTAAACTTGTATTGGCAGCTGCTGTCCAAAAGTTTGCAGGTGTCCTGTCTAATGCTTTGAAAGTCCAGCATTAGCAATAAATCACAGCATACATAATTTTTCAATAAAGTAATGGAAAAGATTGTTGTATTCTGGTTCCTCTAAGCTTTGGTATTTGGAAGTTACTTACATGGGAAATTCAAGTCAAGGGGTAAAACATTCTCAGGCTTTAACCCTTGAACTTTGAGTCAGCCATAGTCAATAGCAAAAGCATCTTGGTAGCTTTGTTCTCCTAACCCTGAGATCTCTTGGCTCTGGGAACTGACAAAGTGCCAAGTATAGGCCTAATTGCATTCCTTGTTACTGAGGAAAAAAAAAATCTCAAAGGAATTTTCCTTTTCTTTCAAAGGAGTACCTTGAACATTAACATTTTCCAGAATAGCAAAATTGTTTCTAGGACTTTTGCAAAGCTTTCTGAAAGGAGATCTTGAAGACGGCTCTGGCAGCCAATTAAGAAGGCATGCGTTGCTTACCTAGAGCAACCAAGAGTGAAGGGAGATTAAATCAAAGAAGTAGGAGAGATATGGCTTTGTCCTCTGTGAGCTTGCACTCTGATTAACGAACCGATGTCTTCTTTCCTTCTTCTTTCTCTGTGGTCTGCTCAAAGATTTAGCAAGATAGCACCCGATATATTCAGCCAGACCCATAATAGACTACCGGCTGTCTGAACATAAGTTCCATTCACCAGTATGCCCAGTGCTGTGCCCATTGCCAGTACATAGGGATGTTCAATTAGTATTTGGTGAAAGAAGGAATATATTCTGGCAGTTCTTTCTGGGATCTATATATTGATGAATTATATATTGGGCCAGATAAACTCTGATCAAGGAATCGGTACCCAACTTTAGTAGATTGGGATCTTCCAATGCACAGAGCTAATATTCTAGTGGAGGAGCCAGACAATGAAGACACAGGTAACCAAGTGAATAAACAGAGTAATTACAACTAGCGATAAGGGCTACCAAAGACCTAAACGGGGTGAATGATCAGAACTAAGGGATTGGAGAAACCAAAACCTAGAAAAATGTAAAAACTCAGTGGTACAGAAGGAATTGATACAGAAGGCTTAATTTACTCCAGAAGTTAACATATCCAAAGAAAACCTTCAGCTGATTGCAGCATTTCTTAGTGTAAATAGGTTTGCAGAGTTCTTACCATACTGACCATATGTGTTTCTACTTTGTAGAATTTTGCTTTAACACATCAGTTAATGCCGAGGCCAAGGGTTAGCTCTCTGCTTCACTTCCCTTCTCCAGGCTGCAACTTCTGTCCCAAAGCCAGGCAGCTGCCTCCCCAAACGTATGATGCCGGTCACATAGGAAACCAGGTGACCAAAAGAAGGTAGATCAGCACAAATTTATCATCAAAGCTGAAAGAAAGAAAGAACCTCAGAGTGAATGCTCTGTTGACGGTGGGTCAGAAGTGTTATCTTTGTATCTCAAGGACAGAACATTTAGTAAGATTTGGGTACAAAGTACACATCACCCTCCAGGCATGCTGAACTATGTCAACCAGAAAACTGTTCCTTAGGGTTTACAATTTCCTCTTTTTCCTAAATTAAAAAATGCTAATGTGAACTCTTGACTCTCAACAACACGTGTTATTATTGTATATAGGGCAAAGAGTAAATAAGACACTCGCCTAATGACATAACAGTTCATTTTAACTCAGCAAGCTGGAAGTAATTTTAGCTTATTTTCTATTCTCCCTGCTTCTTTATGGAAATAGGCCACAATCATTTTTATTCTACCATTCTTCATAACCTTATAGCATGCTTCCTGTTGATGCTATTAAGAGCTGTTTTTAAAGACCCTTGAGGGATATCTTTTAATATATTCGTTTAAAAATAATTACTCATCTATAGTACCCCCTTAGAATGTCTGAGGGTTTGGAAATATAGAAACTTCTTAATGAGATATGCTTAATGGTCTATGCAGAGTATAGCAATGTTTACACCTAGTTCAGTTAATGTAAATTATATTTAACTAGTCACTCTGGAAGAGTAGTAGATGTTTTAGAGTAGATTCAATACCTAAAACCCACCATTTGGCTTTTATATATAATATTTATAGATAAAATTCTATGAGTAGTATTTATAGACTTAAATGTTTGCAGTAACATAAAAAATTGTTAGGGACTTTTATAATGTGAAGAATGTGTCTTTTTGGGGCATAAAAATATACATGTGAGACAGATCACTTGTATTAAAATTCTTTATAAACTTTAAAGTAGTATACAAATGTAATTCATTATTGTTCTTTTTAACACTTGTGACATGCAGGACTTCTGGGCTGAACAGCAGTCTGTAACTGTGTGTTTTAATGCTCAGTATGTTCCTGTTTCAAGTGAAATTTCCTTTTTCATATAACTCTTTTTTTTAATGTTTATTTATTTTTTGAGAGAGAAAGAGTGTGAGCAGGGGAGAGAGAGAGAGTCCCAAGCAGGCTCTGAGCTGTCAGCACAGAGCCCGATATAGGGCTTGAACTCATGAACTGTGAGATCATGACCTGAGCCGAAGTCAGATGCTTAACTGACTGAGCCACCCAGGCACCCCCTTCACATGCAACTCTTATGTTAGAGACACCCTGAGTTCCTTAACTTGGTTCCTTTACACTACACTTGACTTTTGAACCCCCAGTCCATACTTGTGCCACTAGAAGCATGCTTCGCACGTTGCTTTAGAAGGAGGTGCAATTTCTAGGAAGGAACCTCAGCCTACATCACATCTGCAGTCTAGATGATGGCTCAGAACCCAGTCCTTCCCGTGCACGAGAAAAAGACTGAGCAGTCACTCATTGCTGGTCTTATGTGGCTCCTTTTATGGTCCTCTGACATGTCCACTTTTCCAGAACCTCTCTGCCATGACGCTCTCTTTGCTCTTTGCATGATACTTCCTTTGTTGCTTTGGTATGTTCTGCAGGCTGGTTCTTTTTTCATAGTTATTCCAGCTGCCTGCGGTTTTCGTCCGACAGCCCTGAGTATTGGTTGTTCTCTCTGTTCCTTCCTAGCCTCCCAACACCACGTTCTCTACACTTCAGCCTCTTCCCCCCGCCCCCCCACAGCCACAGGAAACTACAAACAAGAATGTGTGTCCTGGTGGTACCCCTCTGCTGATTCCCCACTGCCCTCTTCGCTGAGGGAAATTGCTGTTTTCCACAGCACTCTAGAGTTGCCAGCTGCATCTTTGTTCTTCTCCTTTCACAGAAAGCTCACGTGGAGTGGATGCCGAGGGAGGCGGAAGGGCTTGGGGGGAGCCTCAGCCCTTTCTCTCGGCGCTCACCCAGAGAAATGCTTCATTGTCCACATCAAGGACCAGACCATGGGAAACAGACTCCCCGACAGTCACCATGGGCTACACAAATATTACTTCCATTTAGCCTGACCTTTCATTGTGCTCGAAAATGACTGAAAATACTTAAATCGTGTACAGTATTTTTCTGGAAACAAAAATTAATGGCGTTCTTTCAAGAAACCACACTTGAACTTTTGCCCTTTTCTTCCTTTTTGACTCATTATATCCAATTCAAGGTTTCCTTTTAGTATGCATTTTTCTTTTGTGAGAAATAGCTAATTTTTCTACTGATAAAATTATGAATCGTAGAAGCAATGTAATTGTTAAAAATAAGGATACCTCATTTGGCCTTATAATATTTAGCTCTGGGAATTGAGTCTTCTGAACATTTTTTAAGTGCTTACTGTGTAAGCCAGACTGACTTTCTAATTCTATAACTGCTCTAATGTATTAACTCAATTAATTCTCAAAACGGTCCTATAGTATTGTCATTTGTCTATATTTGATGACATAGACACTGAGGCACAGTGAAGGTAGGTTGCTCAGGTTCCCATAATTAATGGTGGGCAGGGCCTGGGCTTGAACCTAAGTGGTCTCACTTCAGCGTCCACGTTCTCAGTCGCTGAAAAAACTACCTGAGTGACCCGACTGTGTCATGTAACCTTGGGGAGCCTAAGTTTCCTCATCTCTGAAGTGGGAATAATAACACCTACCTTACTCAGTTGTGGGGAGGATCAAATAAAATAGCTATTTGAAAGGGCTTTGTACATTGTGAAGATCTACAACATGACGTTTAAGTTTGGGCCAACTGTTGATATTTTCTATTAGTTGTGTGGGTCTTATTATTGACTTTGGCCCTTGCTCCTTGGATATACTGCTGGTTCAGATGAAAAACTGCGTGTTTTTCTTGAGGTTTCCTGGAAATTTCAGGAAAACCTCAAATTTCACAATGAAAATGATTTTTTTTCTTCCAAAATGGTGGCATTTGGGAATATTTAGAGCATAGGCCAACTCAGCCTAGCACTTTTAATATGCCAGGGAATTTCAGTGACACTTGTTCCCTGTAACTCTCCCTGATTAATGTAGCCCCTAACACCCCTTCCTTTTTTTTCCCCCTAAAATGGGGGGGGGGGGGAAATCAATTTTCTTTCAAGTCTTTGCTCACCATGTACTGGTGACTTATCATTAAGTGTCCTTGAGTGTGTAATACAGGGTCTGGGACCTTGTCTCTTACTGCTAGCATGGGCCCACGAAACAGAAGAGATGTTGGACAAGGTTTAGGTCAGTGGAAATCAAGTGCAACGGATGAGGATTTAGAAAAGCTATGCTCCCCACCACTACCCCCCACCCACCGCCGTCCCACCTCCCCTCAAAAAAAGCTTCAAAATGTAGGACAGAGAAGCAGAGCTAGACCCCAGAGAGATGTGATGGGTGGTGCTGGAAGAGGAGGACCAGGGAACAAAAAGGAAGAGGAGATTGGGAATGACAAGCCTATTGGAGATGGGGTTTCCTTGCCACTGTTCTAGGGAAGTGGGAAGCTTCCTCTTCCTTCTGATGTTGGGCCTGCCTTCCCTGCTGTCAGCCTCCTGAATTTTCAGGTCTCACAGTTCTCTCACAAATTAGAATGTTGGGATCTGAATTCTTACTGTCCCTTGCGGAGAATGAATAGCCCAAGGGCCTGACTTTTTGTGATTCTCTGAAGCTTTTATGCATCCTAGATATTGAGTTATTCCTGTTTTGGTTTGATTTTGGTGGGACTGGTGTTGCATACCGAGGGTCACTTTGTTTTAAGGGGTCTTCCAGGCAGGATTCATGATCGTAATGAGTTATTTTTTCCTCTTTTCTGGATAAGAACAATATCTCTGTCATTCAGTCTCCAAATATAGCAAGCAGTTATGATAGAAGAATATCCTTCTGTTAGGAAAGAAGTTGGCAGCCTCAGTGATGTGAAAATGTCCAATTTAGAAAACACGTTTAGAAAGAAAAGCTGCTTTAAGTCCTTTTTGGAATCAGGTGGAATAAAAAGGAATAAATAAAAAACTTAAAAGAATGTGTGTGGTCTGACAGCACATTCCACTTCCTCTCTTTAGTCTTACAGGTACTTGTTGATTTTGCCTGAATTTAAGATGTTATTTCTATCATTTCATTAAAATGTCAGACTGAAAACTGGTTCTGGCATCTAATTGGGAGCATAACTTGGATGATAGATTTTTTAGCTGATGCATGTAATCAGAGCACTACAAGAATGTTGCCAGGGACTGTCTAGAATCTCTTTACGAATGTTGTTAAGTTTATAAAAAGACTATTTAACCAGGGAAAGAGAAAAAGGCATCAAATCCCAAAGAAAGAGTCAAAATGAAATGTATAAGTTAATCATGGCTAGAGGTGTATATATAGGGAACTTCTAGTATAAAATCATCTAATTGATTAAAGTGTCTATAGTTAACATTCATCAGAATTATAGATATAAGCACATCTATCCCATTTGACCAACCCAAGTGTACCTACAATTTCTTTTCATGAAGTGCTGAACTGACCAAAAAACTTGATGTGCAGGTAACTCAAGTAAATTAAATTGTGTGAGTCCCTTTGCAGAGGGTAGTTTGGCAATATGTGTTTTTTTAAACCTTTACTTAATTTTTTTTATTTTAAGTAAACTTTATGCCACACGTGGGCTCAAACTCACCACCCTGAGGTCAAGAGTCGTGGGCTCTCCTGACTGAGCCAGCCAGACTCCCCTTTTAGTCCTTTAAAATGTGTTCACTGTTTCATCACAGAAATTTTATCTCTAGGAATTGACGCTGAGGAGGTAACTAAGGATATGTGCAAAGGTTTTAGCCACAAAGATGTTAATCACATCATTGTTTATAATAGGGAAATAAGAAATTGCTTACGTGTACAAAACAGATTAGTTAAAACTATTATGCTGTATAGTCAGAGTGAAATACTATTCAGCTACTATAGATGATATTGTAGATAAATGTTGATAATGAGAAGATGTTCATTCTATATTGTTAAGTGATAAAATCATGTTCTAAAAAAATAAGTATGCCCAGGGTGATGACATTTTTGTTAATGTATGGATGTATTCTTAGAAAATGACCCAGAAATATATTTAAGGGTTAAGTGGTTCTCTGGGTGGTATGATCATGGGCATTTAAAATGTTCTTCTTTTGTGTTTATCTGGGTCTTTAATTTTCCTAAACATACACTGCTTTTATAACAAGAAAGAACCAACAAAGTTTATTTTTAATTGAAGAAAGGAAAGTATGTGAGCCAAACCATATGAAAATGACTGATTGTGGATAACTAGAGACCTCATGTGATGTGTTTCAGCTGAATTTATTTGTAAACACATTTCAGCTGAATATGTGTGCCGTGATTTGAGAAGAGCAATTGCTGTTTCATACACCTGATTTAGCAGAGATTATGAGCTTTTTTCTGAATCTCTGCAAAATGAAGGAACTCAACTTATTAGACCAACTCCGGGGTTTCTTCCTATCCAAACCCCAGGTCTACACTTTCTAGGTTTATGCAGAGAAACTGCTGAGTTGGGAACTCCCTGCATTTCTCTTATTTATAAGTTGTCAAGTGATGAAAGTATATTAGTAAGGATTCATCTTATTATTTGTAGTACACAAATTAACCCACTCTACAAGTTTCTCCCTGTTGTCTATTTTCTGCTCTTTTGAAGGGAGACCTTCAAAAGATCTAGTTTTTCCATCACCTGTTGATTACCCTAGTTTTGAACTTTTGCCGAAAGCTTATGGTGAAGGTCACACAGCCGAGAACCACTCCGTGTTCCAGGGAAACTTTGGCAGTAGATGGGAAGCAGTTGAAGCAGACAGTGGCAAAGAACTCACTTCCATTAGAAAATAAAATTTCCACTAGCTGTTAAACCCTGATGACCTCTCAGCCTCTTCCTTTGGTATCATGGAGACCTCTGTCTGTCCACGCTTCCTGGGCCCAGCTTAGTTCAGGGATGGGTGATATCATACATTTTCACTCATTTATCACTCTTGGCAGATGTCATGGTATTACAGTCAATTTTCAGGGGCGCCTGGGTGGCTCAGTCAGTTGAGCATCCAACTGTTGATATCAGCCCAGGTCATGATCTCATTGGTTTGTGGGATCGACCCCTGTGTTGGGCTCTTCAGTGACAGCACGGAGCCTGCTTGGGATTCTCTCTCTCTCTCTTTCTCTCTCTCTCTCTCTTTCTCTTTCTCTCTCTCTCTGCCCCTCCCCAGCTCACAAGTGTGCTTCCTCTCTCTCAAAATAAATAAACAAACTTTAAGAGTATAGTTTCAATACGAGTTCACAATAAACATAGAGGTAAATTACAGTACGCATCTGGCGGGCAAGCTTCTTCATTCTGTATCTTCTGAAATGGGCGTTAGTGGAAAGAGTGTTGTGCCATGGGGTAGGGAACCTGTGTTTTGAATCTGGCTCTGGCATGAGCTTGTAAAACATTAGAGAGATGACCCAGTCTCTTTAGGTCCAAGGTTTTCTCTGTACAGTGAGTGGGCTGAATTCAGTGGTTTTCAAGCTTTCTTTCAGCTCTGAGATTGTATGAAAATGATCTGCAAAGGCCATTTATTGTTGTCTACATAACTCAAGACTGAAGGCAAAGCTTCTGTTAACAATCCAGCCCTGTGACTCCCCTGCCTCTTATCTCTCTTGGTGTAATAAACCATTGTTTTCTTGTTTATCTTCCTTTTCTGATGCCACACTACATGATTTCAGGGAGAATCTCATTTTGGCATTCTCCATATCCTCTAATGTATGATATGTCTTTGTGACTAGTGAAAAAAATTCTTAAAAGCAGCTACTTTCATTATTCTCCAGTTTTAAAAGCTATCCCCTGAGAACTAAATGTCAATTCAAACATTCCTACATTTGTTATCATTTCTAACCTAACCTATAGAAGTCTAAGACATAATTTGAAACAGAGAAATTCCTGCCTTGAGACAGTGGGCTCATAAATATGTAGTATGATTTACCCCTATAATTTAAGAAAAAAATTAGGATATTTGATATTTTTAGCAACATTTTTTCAGTGTCTACGTTGAATATGAAAAATTGTGCTGCTGCACGTGTGCCAATCTTGCATTTTTAATTGTAGATAGCACGTTTTAAAATTGAGCAACAATTTCAAATGAATCTACTATAAAAGAAAAATCAGGTTACTATAATGAAAGATTTACAAATCAAAGATTTTACTTGTGTGTTTTAGCTTGATGTCTCATTTGTAGACTCTGAAAAATGTAATAGCTCCTTAACCCTTGTATATAAGAGATCTGCTTTCTGCAGTAAGCACAGAAAACCCAACCTAAACAGGCCACAGAAGAAACTGGGAACTGCTCACTCAGTACCAGTTCTTTCTTTCTTCCTTAGTTACACACTGATTTGATTCAAGGAGGCAATGTGCCCAGCCAAAAGACTGCATTTCCCAGCCTGCTGCCCTTAGAAGTGGCCAATAAAGAAATCTTTAGACGGGACTTCGAGGAAACCTCTTCAGCAACAGTTGCCTGGGCTGTGCATTTCTTGACTCTGCTTCCTCTACGTTCCTCTGTGTTGGCTCTTCTCTGAGCTCCACATGTTCACAAGATGGCTAAGGCAGCTTTAGTCCCATCATCATCTTCCTTCAGACCCAGCAGAGAGAAAGTCCAGTTTCCTAATAGCACAAACAAAGCTCCAGATTTGCTTCTCCTTGGCCTGATTGTCTGTTGGAGGTTGCAGCAAAGCCATGGCTGCGACACACAGAATGATGTGCTTTTGGGTTCATCCTGAGACATCTCTCCCCTGCCCCCAGCTTCCAGCCCAGTTCTGAAGGAGGCTTCACTGAGTCCTCCAAGCAAACTAGAGCTGCTGTGGGAATGGATAGATACTGGATGATCAGGGCACAAGTACCCACCCTACCGAGTTGGCCAGTTTCTTCTCTTGAGTTATTATAGCCTCTAGTAATGGGGCAAACTAATCATTTGGTTTGCAGAGTTACAGCAAACAACGATTTGGCCATTGTATTCATTTATGGTAGATGAGATTGAAGTCGCAAGGTCATACCATTAATCCAGATTAGATATCAAAATATATCTGTCTTTAACTTTCCAGATCAGTGTCTTGCAATAAGCCATCTAACTTCTCTTTCTCATCACCACCCTTTTTGTGGCCCTGTACAAGGGTAGAATCAAAGTTTAGCAAAAACTGTTTTTAAACCCCAAACAACTGTATTTTCTAGTATAGCTTGTCGACGCAGCAGAGGACATTGTTTCCGAACATAAAGTTGTATAACAAGTTAGAGCCAAATGGAATTTAAAATGACTTGTGATAAACCCTGAAAAAGTGGTACTTTGAAACAGTAATGTCAGCAAGCTGCCTATTATGTAACCATAATACCAGTGCTCTGAGTTTAGATGGAGGAGCTACAGGGCAATGACAAAAAATATTGTGGGCTTCTGTTTTGTATGAGTGAACATGCAGAAGTGATTTTGAAGTGATTTACTGCAGTTGCATGTTGGGACATGGTATGCAGCAAGACAGATGATTATGGCCACAGTTCTGAAAATGTTCAGATGGCTTTCAATTAGCTTTGGGAAAGTCTGCTTCTTGCAGAAGCCAGTATTGATTTTTCAGAATGCCTCATAGCTGTTCAGCAGAAGGGCTGATCATGTCAATCCTTTGAAGTCACAGGAAATGTCATTGGAGAGTAGACTGCAGAAGCTTTCTTGCCGCGGCTGGGAGACTGGCTATCTGGGTTGAAGATAGTAGGAACAAGAGTACGGGTTCGGTTAGAGCGAGACCTGGGTCTGACTCCAGCCCTTTCACATGTACCAGTAGATCACGCCAGCTCTTGGAGCCTCGATTTCCTCGTTTGTAAAATGGAGGTACATCAGAATCTAATGAGAAAAGGCATGTAAAGCTTCTAGCAAGTGCCTCAGACCTATCTAAGTGTTTAGTAAGTGTTAACTATCGTTCTCTTTTCAGAGTTGACCCTTGAAAAGAGGGAGGAGTGTTGAATTTTTCACTCTTTTTTCTTGAGTTTCATTAAGTAACAACAACAACAACAAATGTGTGAGAGTACAGAAGTTGAGTTTGGGTTGACTCTACCTAGTGATGCTTTAAAAAAAAATTTTTTTTAATGTTTATTTATTTACGAGAGAGGGAGAGAGAGCACAAGTTGGGGAGGGGCAGAGAGAGAGGGAGACAGAGGATCTGAAGTGGGCTCTGTACTGACAGCAGAGAGCTCGATGTGGGTCTCAAACTCACGAACCGTGAGATCATGACCTGAGCCAAAGTCGGATGCTTAACCGACTGAGCCACCCAGGCAGCCCTACCTGATGATGCTTTTGCTTTTTTTTTTTTTTGGTTTCGTTTTTGATGATGATGATGTGGAAAAATGGAGAGCTGATATTGGGGTGCTGTAGGTCCCCTAGAGTCCTGTACTATACTTACTTGGGATGCAAGTGTGTTGAAAACAGCCTCTCTGGAAGGATGGTGTCACTGCATTACATGTAAGAATGGCAGCCATCTGCTGTGGGAGCAACAAGGATTCCAAGAAGTCAGTGAAATTTAAGGCTGCAGATGGCACCCTGTTGAAGACCCCTGACATTCTGTCTGTCTGTCATCTTAGACCTGCTAGTAACAGTGAACATCTGAAAATTCCAGGACCCAAGGATGAGAAACTGAAGCTTAGAAAGGAAAAGTGACTCAGAGGTCGCATGAAGAGTCAGTGACATAGACAGGACCTAAAGCCAAGGTTTCTGATGCCCAGGTCAGGGGAAATAATGACTGTAGCTACTAGAGCCACTAACTCTGTTGGTTATCCTCAAAACCTCTCCTTCTGGTCTCCTGTTATTTGCCAGGCTTATCCAACCGCTGATGGACAGGAATTCATTCCCTTCTGCAAATTCAGTTTGTTAGAAGCTACCTGCCCCCTCCCCAAATGTCAACATCTATAGGTCTTCCTATTGTGGTCACTCTATTTCCCATGAATTGAATCCATATCTCTTGCCTAGAGGTCTAGGAGTAACCCCCTCCTACGCTGTTGAGTCAGAGAAGGGCCAAAGGTCTCACTTTGAGTGCCCAGACTTCCTCCTAAGCCCCTCGTTTCTAGCCTGGTGCCTCAGACCACCCTCCATTACACCTGAAGCCTCTTGTTTCTTGGATGCAGTTTTTTCAGAGAATAAACCCGTGTCTCAAGGGCTGGGGAGGATGGTTGCTTGGCTGCTCTGAGTGGGGTGGATATGTCACCCTCCTGAGCCCTCTTGGGGTTCTTTGGGAGCCAGTTGGCTGGCTTCTCCTTTGTATGTATGTCTGTGGGCCCTGAGGTCTCAGTCTCCTCTGGAGAGTCAGTTGCCACTCTTCAGTTTGCCTTCCATCTTCCCAAATTGTGTCCCATCTTGGCCATTTGTGTCTCCTTGCCCATTTGTTGTTCCTTTTGGACTTTTACCATTTATATTTATTTCTCACCATCCTAGTAGGTTTTGGAAGGAAGCAGAGATCAGCATATCTATTAACCACCTTCTCCCAACCCCCCAGAATGTTTGTAGCCTCCCTTTTTGGTGTATTGTCCAAAATTTCATCTCTCTTAATAGAAGGATGGACTAACAGGAACCATTAGGTCTAACATGGACCTAAAGCCTGGTGAATAAGGATTGACCAGGGATGACTGCACTTAATTTTTTTTTTTTTTTTTTTTAATGAGTGTTCCAGACCTTGGCCTTCAGCTACAGAGAGCGGGTTAAGGAAATCTCTCAATACTGATGTGTGAGGCGTTGCCCCCAGCAACAAACACACCATATGTTCAGTCACTACCAAGAACCTCCCAAAAAATAAATCTCAGGTTTTGTGTTATCACTAAAAATTAACCTCACAGCATGGTTCACAATCATGTTTATGAAAGTGTTTTGAAAATGAAATGCACCACTATGAAATCAATGGATGGAAATCAATGAGAACTCTGAGAGAGAGGCGGATTTGTATATTTCTTCTGTAGCTGAGTGCTTGCTGGGAGGAAGTGCCAAACAACTCTCTCAGTGTTTTGTGTTTTTAGAGGCACTAACCAGCAATAGAAAGCCTTCCCACAAGTGTGCACATATCAGGGATGCAGGGGAACAAATATGTGCTAAGTGAATACACTTAACGTATGGTAGTGGATTTTTGTGACTGAAGCAACATGTTTGCAGTAAAAACATTTGAAGGCAAGACACTTTTCAAAATCCTGAGAAGTTAAAATTAAATGAGTGGCACATATTTTATTTTGCCAAGGACTAAAATTTTCCATTAAAAAATAAATATATTAGCCTTTCAGTAACTTTTCTCCAACATCTGATGTATTTTGGTTAATACTACTTTATTCCTGGTGCTCTGACATGCATAATTGTTACCAAAGGGACTCACTAATACTGTATTCAGAATTGATGACTGATTTACATAGCCTTAAACTGAAAGGTGAGGCATAAAAATTTTTGCATTTACCCCTTCCCCCATTCCTCCAGTGGGAGATTATAAATTGAGCTTTTGCTTTAATACCACTCCAGTTCAGCCTTGTAAAAACATAGCTAACAATAATGTAGACTTTAGTGTGAAGTAGCCCTGTGGACTGCATTCAGGATGTACTGGATTCTAGAAATACCTAAAGAGCTTGGTTATAAATCCCTGCCCCTTGACGTCGTTCTTTAAGAGGGTAAATCTAGTTCAGTATTGTTCAATTAATGGTTGCTTTCTATTACCTTTTAATGGATTCTGAGAATGTTGTCCTATCTCTTCTCCATTGTATTTGGCTACCTTTCTGGTTTGGGTAGATTCCCATTTCAGTGTACATCTCAAGTGTTAAGTGTATGTTCTTTTTTTTTTTTTTTTAATTTTTTGAACGTTTATTCATTTTTGAGAGACAGAGACAGAGCACAAGCGGGGGAGGGGCAAAGAGCGAGGGAGACACAGAATCTGAAGCAGGCTCCAGATTCTGAGTTGGTAGCCCAGAGCCTGACGCGGGGCTCAAACCCACGAATCATGAGATAATGACTTGAACTGAAGTCGAATTGCTTAACCAACTGAGCCACCCAGGCGCCCCTATGTGTATGTTCTTGAAGAAAGAACCAGAGACTAATGTGTTTCTGTGTCCCCCCTCTTGGCGTTTTGTTAGTGCCTAGCTGATGAGACAAAGCCTCATGGTTTATAACCAAAAGAGAAGCATGCTGCATTTGTATTCAGAGTTTGTTTTCTTGTGTGAGCAAAACTGCCGATTTAAGGACAATAGAAAAGGGCATACACTTAAAGACATAAAATGAGTTTTGCATGCTCTCTATAAAATGCAAAACGTTTTGGTTTTGAAGCTGCTGTATAACCAGCAGAAGCTAAAACAACAAGTAAAGGCAAACAAGCAGTGTTTCTCTTAAACATCATTCCAAATAACTGGTTTAACTAGTTTTCCCCCACTCTATTGATCAGTTGCTCTGGCCTCGTACAGATGCAGCTATGGAATGCTCTTGTGAACCTGCTGCCTTTTTTTTTTTTTTAAACCCTTGGCTTTAGAATAGCTGGATTTAATGGCAGGGGGCCTCAGCCTCTGTTCCTGAAGGCTGTTTTCCTCCCACTCCCTTGGAGAGGGAAGCATGATTAATTTCTCCCCTTCCCTTTTGATTATAGGAAAAATCGGGTACAACGTTACTCAGTGCCAGCACACCTGAATTCAGGGGGCAGCTCCCCAGACAATTGCTCTCTTGTTCCTTAGTCTCATGGGCCTGGGGAGCAGAGAGGGTGAAAGGGTAATGAATTCCTCTAGGTGGTGATAAGAGCTACATTCCAAGAGGATTAACAGCACAAAAAGCCAGCTTCTAGGAGGAAAAAAAACTGAAAAAGGGGGGAGGGGGAACACCCACATTGACACACAAACATAGGGGCACAGTGAGCTCTTTCGTGTGTGCTCAAAGCCACATTCCAATTTTAGCTGTCAGAAAACGAAGCTACTTTGACGAGAGCATCTACAGGTTGTACATGGCAGAGATGGTCTTTAAAAAGGCTTGGGATCATACTTGGTTTGCAGAAGGGGACTGTGGTCATATCCTCTGCTTTACCATAAGAATTACATCCAGCTACCATCAAGTACCTTCTTAATCATAAACATTTTCAAAATACCTTGATTTCAGATTTTTCAACCTAGAGGAGCAGAGAAGAGGGGAAGAAGAAGTCCGTGTAATTTGTTAACCACATCTGAGAATGGTTCTGCAAATGGAAATTTGGCCCCATTTAAACTTTGCTCAAACAGCATGATCACTGCATTGAAATGTGGGATCTTGCTTGTGCAACTCAAGTGGAGGCCCCTTGTATGTGTTTCAATGGATATATTTGGTGAAACGTAAAGGCAGTATCATTCCTGTGTGCTAATCAAGGGCCAGAACCAACCCACACACATCTGCCTAGCGATTCCTCACTGCTGTTATGAAAATAAACCTCTCATTTTTTTATAGGAAGTCACTACCCCCAAAGGAGAAAATGAGAGCATGTGGATGTAGTCCCTGATTTTCTCACTTCTAACCCTTAACCACCCCACACCCCAGTTGCTGCAATCCCCCAAATGTTCAAAATTTAAATCTAAACACTCCTTGTCTTGTCATATCCCCTCTTGCACACACACACAATCTTAGTTTAGTTTATCTGCCAAAAAATAATTCTGAAGGTGTTTCCTAATCAGACACATTTCTTGAAAAATAAACATATAATCAATTCTTATTGAAGCAGTGACTTTTACAAGTACTGTGCTGTAACCATAAATACATCACACCATTGTAGGAAACTACAGCTTTTACATTTTCTTGTCTGAACTCTGCTCCTCTTTTTAGTGAGAACATTCCATAAATATCCAAGTGGACCTTGGGTAAAGATGCTCAATCCACATTTTGCATGGCAGAGTCCATTGGAAATCTACCCTCTTGATGTCAGTACAGGCTTAATGAAGTTAAACATTTGCCTAGTGAATTTGTTTTTGAGAGGAGTTACTTCAGGAAGGCATGTTGGAACAGATCTAAGCTTAGCTAACCATGAGTAATTCTTTGCCTATGTCCATAATTTTAACAATGTGAATCATTAGCTCAGACCCTCTCTTTATCCCAAAGAAGAAAAAATGCATTGGCCAAGACCATGAATTTTAGTGAAGGCTCTTTGTTCTTAGTAGAAAAGAATGTTGATGTTCCTCACCTTTGTACGATGAGATGACTTTAGCGTTAGCCTCATGACCCTAGAAATGGAGCCTCAGGTGTTACACAGTGTAACCAGCCCTAGTAAAGAGCCACATTGGGCAGTTTCCATCTTGCCTATGCACTTTGGTCACATGCCTCTGGAGTCCTCACCAAAGTGATGCCAAGGATTCTTGTTACTATCCCTTCTTCCCATTTTGAGGGGTAGTTTGTGGAAAATATAAGTGGCTTTAACTGTAGATAGGTTTTAAAGTGCTTTCTGGGATACACAAGAAAATGCTTTTCAATTGAGTTTGTTAGTCATTTGCTGTGACCAAACAAACCAGATTTTAGCAACAGAGGCACTACCTTTCACGTCTTGCCAGGGTTGTGTTTTGTAGCTAAACATGACATTTAGGAAATGTCAACTCTGAATGACTTTTTAAAAAATTGTAGTAAAGTATATGGTTGGATATACGTACAATCCCTGACTTACAAGAACTTGACAAACAAGTTTCCAGTAGACATAAAAGGCTGCCCTTCTTCCCTCTCTCCCCTTTCAGGATCCCTTTCATTTCTCCTCTTTGCCCTACTACCCACCTTCCTCCTGTCCCCCCTCAGTGCCAGGCCATTTCAACACTGCTATGGAGACCGCCTGTGGAAAAACTTGGCTCTTCTGGAAAAAGCTTGGTTTCTATAGAAAAAAAGTGGAAGAAGAAGCTATATATACAGTAGGCACAACTGGGCCTGGCCCCAGAGATAGCTCCTGGGGAGGACCAGGTGGATTCACCAATATTTTCTTTAATGTGGCATGATTCCTTTTAATTTCATTTACTTCTATTCATCTTGACTTAAAAGTATCCTTTTTTTTTTTTTTTTTTTTTTTTTTTTTTACGATCTAGATGTTTTTGAGAGAGTTGAGGAAAACCACCTTTGTTCATTTATATGTTCATGTGGATTGGGTCAGGCTATAGTGACCCCACATACAGACACACAACCCTTGTGTATGTTTAGTGCTTTCTGTCTCACTGTTTACAAAAGGTTTCCACACACACATTTGTTCTTCAGCTGCTTTACAAATGGTGAGACAGACTCAGAGAACTTGAAATATTTGAGCTGCTAGAAGCAGAACTAAAAACTGCAAATTTAAATTCTGAATTTAGTTCTCCTTCCATTCCATATTCCATTGTGTGTGTCAATATTTTTATGCATGTATGTGTTTTTGTATATGCACACATGTGCACACATCTCTGCCTTTTTAAATAGTGAAGCAAACCCATGGACAGATGATTAAGAAACAATACAATGCAGAGAATCTCAACCATCTCTCATCTTGATATGCTGCTGTTTTATAAGATTCTTATACCTGGATGGTGAAAATTAGATAACTGGGCTTTATTTCAAGAGCTTTAGAGATTTGAGAGTATTGTGTGTGCCTAGAAAACATACTTAAAAACCTGAATGTTAAGGTTTTACAACTTGACTAAGAAATAGCTATGTAACCATTAATTAAAAAATTAATAACATTCATGAAATATATTTTTATTAACAGGCCTAATCCCAACACTCATAGTATTTTTCCATCTGTGGTTTTGAATTCCTTATATACAGTAAGTCATTCCACTCTTGGTTAATGGGTATTACTTGTATCTACAGAGTGTATTTGAATTCCATACCAGGAAGCCAGGTTCATTAGATATTTTCATGTGTTAACCTTCTGATCAGGGTTTAAATAACAGAGTTCTGAAACTGAAAATGATGAAACATGCAGAAAAGCACATTTTACAGGTCTATTTATAGTCATAATAATGAGAGTTCTAAACAGATTGTTTCGCTGGCAATGAACATACAATGGGGACATCATAAGAGATGAACTAGTGCCATTTTCTGAGATAGAAAATTCTCACATTTTACATAAAGCCAGAAGTAAAAATGGTTTCCAAGAAAAAACATGTGTTAAGAATTATAAGTGTTTAGCTTAGAAGGAGGGAAAAAAATTGGGTTATCACAAACATTGCTTTTTTTCCTCCCAAAGTATAGAAACAGTTTCCATTCTCTAACTCCATGATGTCATACTCTGAATAAGAAATGGTGAAGGAAATGGAATTATGCAAATGAATGATAAACTTGTTATCAATCAGATTTAATAGGAAATGAAAATCTGAAGAGTGTGGTAAATAGCTAATAAAGCCTTAAGGATCATGCGATTATTATTTGTTAGAATCTTGTTTATGATTAAAATTATGTAAACTTCTACCTAAATGTTTTTTTCAAACTATAGCAATTGTCTTCCAGCATTCTTCATAGATGTTGAATTTTTGTTTCACTGATTTTTATTTTATGGCCAGGTTTTTGAGGACATATATCTACCCCTCTCATCTGCCTCACCAGGATAGTTTACCCCTATTCCTGCTGGTCCTCCCAATGGCAGTATCTATAGAATTACGCCTGGACTCTGCTGCAGTCTTTAGCATTGCTGGCCAAGTGAGACCACTGAGAAATGAAGCCAAACCCAATGTCATGAAAAGACTTCTTCCTGTCTGAACCTGGCAGAAGTTTATAGGCTGTAAATCTCAGCTCACCCTCTCACTTTCTTTGGAGGCAGGTAGGCATCTATAGAGACCAGCAACTTCTGCCTTTTGAAAGCTACTATGTAACTGATGTGATTTTTTTTATTATTAAATACCTCTTTTCTTAGTTTAAACATGATTTTAAAAGCCTACCCAGACCAAATTATTTTTTCCGTACTTTAATACATCTTGGCTAAATTTTAAAGCACAGGTTGTATTTTATATACAGTGACTAGAGTTTCAGTCCATTTACATGCAAGTAGACCATCATAATGTTAACTGTGAACTAACATTGGGTTTAAAGTCTTCGTAGTTAATTTTAGAGCAGTGGTATATATGCAGGAGCAGTACCTGTCTCAGAGTGCATGGCAGACATCATGTTTGAGAGATGACAAGGATAATCAGTTTGACTTCATAGCTGAAGGCACCCAGGCACACAGAGCCAGGGAGAGACTTACTTAACCACTGAGACAAGGAAACTGCCCTCATGTCAAGCAGCTAATGTCTTGTCACTTGCCAAACATTCCTGCTACAGATTCATGTTCTGAAATCTTCATGAACCAACTAGACTAACAAACTGTGTGGTCTGGATTAAATAATATCTGCCGAAAAAGAAAGAAGTGAAGTTAGCCAGAAGGCCAGATGGCAGCTGTATTTTCTGCAGAACTCCATTTGGAAAGTAAGCTTTATGTAATTTTTGGTCATTTCTTCCCATCTTAGGAGAGACTGTTTTCAGAATAAGTCACACAGGTTTCAGAAGATGAACTGCATGGACATAGACACATCATATAACCTGTCCACAGGATTATAGCTATTTGACAAAAAAGCTTGGTTTCTTTTCTTTCCAGCATTGTTATCTGTTCTATCCTCTATCCTTTTTTATTATTCAGCTGTCTGAATTACCCCAGAGTAAACTCCATAGCTTAGAATAATGTGGAGTTCACATATAGGAATAAACGTGGCTGAAAAGGTCATGAACTTATTACTAGTCTTCACTTTGTGGTTGACTGGATTGTTCAGTTGTGTGTGGGAAACCAGTTGTTGTCAACTACATACACACAAACATGATGTTTCCTTTTTCTTCAAGGCCAAGTGCCATTTCTCAATTGCATCTTCCAGCAAACTTAGTAAGTAGTACCTTGGACTCATGAAAATTTAGTCCGTGTTCCATGTTTCAGCATTTTACTTTGAGGTTACAGGGTGAGCCTCAAGCATTTAAATAGGAACAGAGACACATCAATTCACACTGGGAGGGGCGCCTGGGTGGCTCAGTCAGTTGAGCGTCCGACTTTGGCTCAGGTCGTGATCTCACGGTTTGTGAGTTCGAGCCCTGTGTCGGGCTCTGTGCTGACAGGTCAGAGCCTGGAGCCTGCTTCTGCTTCTGTGTCTCCCTCTCTCTCTGCCCCTAACCCACTCACATTCTGTCTCTGTCAAAAATAAATAAACATTAAAAAAAATTTTAATTCACACTGGGATTACTTACCATAGCAAATCAAGATAGAGGAAAATTTCCAGAAATCAAGTAAGATTGTTCATTTTCCAAATGGTGGGATCATCTCTAGACATATTTGGTTTCTTCTCTTTCTTCCTTCATATCTTATTGGTTATGAAGGTTTGATCATATTCTTTCTAATTGACTATTTGTTTCATACTTTCTTTTCCCTTATCTCCTTCATCACTCTAGCCAGACTTTCATGGTCTCATTCTAGACTCTTCAGAGCTGCTCTAACCAAATGCAAATATTGTTCCATCTGATATGCCTCCTAACCCCAGTCTGATCTTCATAAAAGATCTTTAAAGCATCCAGAAGTTCCATATTTTGTTCTTACAGGGAATCAGATGCTGATATATCTGCCTAGATTTCATGGCCCAGAGCCACCTTCTCACTTCTCTCTCTCTTCCAATAACCAACTTCATTTCCTGCTCCTTCACATTATGTGGTTCTGAAGCCAGTGTCTGATGAAAGCCAACCTCTATCCCATTTCTGTGATGTCTGGTCTTGGAATAAAGTGTTCCAAGATAAGTCTCACTTGGAATATCCTTCCCTTTTTCCTTCTAGATCAATAAACATCCTATTCATCCACTTTCTCCTTCCAAGTCAGTTCAACACATTCTTCCTGAGGATGCACCATTAAATAGAAATTGTCCTTACTACGCATGGTGAGGAGTGCAAGGCTGTGTGAAACAGAGTCCCTGCTGTGCTGCCTGAATCTGTCTGGACTGCTCCAGACCTCCAGATTCTTCTTCTCCAGACTTGTGTAGTACTTCAAGTCTAGACCGGTGGGCTACAGAGTGGACTGCTCAAAATAATCCACTGGTGTGCAGGAAGAAAGTACTGGAACTTAACATTTACATTTTTTCACCTCATTTCAAATTTCTATCTTAGAGTATTTTTATAAAGTATATATTAGTACAAAGGTACATGGTTAACGTTTACAAATAAATAGTATACACATATTAGATGTCCATGTGCAAGCATTTTTACTAATGGAGTGAATGATCGAAAAATATAGATTGTTGCCTGGGTGGCTTATTCGGTTAAGCATCCAACTCTTAATTCCAGCTGAGGTCATGATCTCACTGTCATGAGATCGAGCCCCACATTGGGCTACATACTGGGCATGGAGCCTGCTTAAGATTCTCTCTCTCTCTCTCTCTCTCTCTCTCTCTCTCTCTCTCAAAAAAAAAAAAAAAATAGAGGCTCAAATTCAGAACTTTCTTTGGGGTTTTAGGAGGTCGGCAAACTGGCCCACCCAGGTCCATTTATTCTCTCATTCAAAAACTATTTGCTAATCCCCTAGAGTGTGTCAAGCAGTATGGAGAGAGAGAAGTCAGGTAAGAGGAGATCAAAATGTCTGCATTATTTCTGATAGATGCTCACTGGAAAATGTAGCTTTATATCAGGGCCAGGATGGTTTGCTAATACTTCACCCCTGCAGTAAGCAGACCCAGTCACAGGCAAAGTGGGCAATTACAGCACAGTTTCTACCTCCCTCCTTCCTAGCCTGGGCAGGGCCTTTGACCAGAGCTTTTACTGCTTGACCAAGAGCAGCTAAGAAGTCATCCTCTTTGTATGCAGGCAGAAAGATCCTAACAGGGGAGAGAGGGAGGGAGTTGAGTGGGATATGCTCAGTTTATTCTTTTAAATGCACTTACGAGATAAGCCACTTCTTCACAGGGGAGGGAAAGTAGGTAACAGGTGCGGAGAGATCACGGTGTTTCTCTAATATAGGGGTCCCTCCTGTCAAATACACCACTGTTTTTTTTGGCTTTTATCACCTCTTAATAAATAAGATTTTTCTCTTGTTTCAAATGTATCTCCCTAAAAAGGAGCACTCTTTTCACTGAAAGTACAAGCAAAACACATAAAACCTGTTGACAGGATTTTGAATTGAGTGTTTGAAGGCCTAAGATGTATCTGGACTGAGGCCTAGAACCTGATGCCATTATATGGCCCTTCCCCAGAGTTCTCGATCTGATTTCCCAACCCTGCATTAGAACAGAATGCGTGTGTGTGTGTGTGTGTGTGTGTGTGTGTGTGTGTGTGTGTGTGTTTGAAAAGAATGGCGTGGCTGTCAGTCTTATCTGGATATATTGTAAAACTCTTTTCCTAGCTCTCCCTCCCTATTCCCCACCATACACTCACACACGCACACTCACATGCACACGCATGTGCATATGGTTCCCTAACATTAAATTTTGCAGTTTGGAGCACATAGTGGGATGAAAGACCCACTATGATGGTGGTGGTGATGAAAGGTGAAGGCATGTGGTCTGGGAAACAAAGCAAAGAGAAACAAAAGCTTATTGCTTCTCATTGTTTGTAAGCAGAAGGTAATTTAATGTCATTCTAGAAAGAGGAAGGGAGAAGGAGAGAGATGCATTGAAAGCACACTCCATCTTGGAGTGAGGGACTTCGTTAAGGTCCATTCTAGTCCATCCTCGCTCCTCCTGCCTGCGCTCACAGGGAAAAACTCTAACATGACATTCTGGAAAATTAAAATCTATCCAGTTTTTAAATACTTACAGAGAAAGACTTTACAGCCTCCCCTCAATAACTAATTATTCAAATGATTAAACATAAGCTCGGATAGCACTTTTCTCCAAACTGTCAATACATTCTTGCTTCAGTTTAAAATGGTTTCCGTTCCATAGTGGAAGAGACAGTTCATCACCATCTTCTGTGTGATACAGCAATATTAAGTTGACCACTAGATTTACAACTGAGCAAGTCAATCCAGTGCCATCATATACTTCTTTTTGTTTACTTTGAATCTTCTGGGTGGTGCCTCTCTGTATCCTCTTCAGTTTTTCACACCCTGATTTAGTTGTGGAAACTAAACAAAAGAATTATATGGTGGTTTCTGTGTGTTTCTGTGTGTGTATCCCAAGTAGTCAGCTTGAAACAAATTCAGTGCTAATTTACAGCTTCTTACCTGTGCATTTTGATTTCTTTGGGGTATTCGGACATTAATACATAATTCTTTAGGATACAGAAATCTTCTTAATCCAAAAATGTGAATCCTGGAAATTTTAGGAAGGTCAGTGAAGGAAATTTTTGAGTAAATATTAGTTAGGATTTTCTGCTGTGGTAAAAGCAAAACAACAGTGGCTTCAAAATGTACAAATCAGTTTGTCCCTGTTTAAGTGTTCCTCAGCATGCAGACTGACATAGAGGCTCTACGCTGAAGGGGACTAGTCTTCTTATCTCGTTGCTCTGTCATCCTGTCTTTATGGCTTCCATTTCAAGATATTGTCACCCTTTAGCTGTCAAGAGGGGGCGAGAAGGAGAGGAAACCACATCTCTCGTTTTAAGGGGACAACCAAGAAGTTGTGCATTTCCCTTCCATTCACATCCAACTGGCCAGAACGAAGCTGCATGAGCATACTGACTGAGCTGCAAGGGAGGCTGGAAAATACTCCAGGTCCTCATGTGCCCAGGTAGGACTTCACAGTTCTAGTACTAAAGAGAGAAGGAGAGAATGGATAATGGGGATAACAGCCCTGCCCCTGGCTTTGTAGATAGAGCCAGCCTGAGAAGCATGCTTTGACCATGAATTCAGTGAGGGGACTCTTAAGTGGTGTAGACAATACCCAAGGATGTGAAGAAGGAGAGAATCTTCTCTGCCATAGAATAGCAGTCTGCTGGGTCATATCGGCATTGCAACCTAGTGGATCTCAGGCTTGGCATTCAGTAATAAAGGTACACCTCTCCTGCTACTAGGAGTGAAGTTGAAACTTACTTAACTCCGAGAATATTCTTTGGCTTCTGTACAACCTAATTAAAATAGTTTATCTAGGGGCAACTGGGTGGCTCAGTCAGTTGAGCATCCGACTTGGGCTCAGGTCATGATCTCACAGTTCATGAGTTCAAGACCTGCATCAGGCTCACTGCTGTCAGCGCAGAGCCTGCTTTGGATCCTCTGTCTCCCTCTCTGTCTCTACCCCTGCCCTACATGCGCTCTTTCTCTCTATCAGAAAAATAAATTTAATAAATAGATTATCTAAGTGAAGTTTCCAAACTAACTAGGTTCGGCATAAAACCAAGATCACAGCTTTGCTCGGTTACTCTCTTTTCAGGACACAGAAACCACACTGCTCTATTGCCCCTTGATCTAGGTCATCCTATTAGTTTAAGGTATTGCTACATTTCCATGAAAGAGTCAGTAACATATATTTGAGGACTGTAATGAAAAAAAAAATAAAACTTTTTAAATGATAGTAAATGAAAATTTTAACTTAAAAAAATTGTACTACCCCATTGTAAGATCTGCATCACTTTACGAATGTTCTAGGAAAATAACCATAAAAAGACATTTTGCTGATTACAATGCTATACATACTCCATCTGGGACTTGTAAGTCGTATTTGTTTACTCGATTAGCCAGGCGCTTTTTCCTGTTAGTGTCCACATTCATCTTTTTCAAATGTAAACCTGGTTTTCATCTCAGCCTGATAAGACCAACCTGGATTTTGACAGTCACACTGATTTTATCTATTTAAACTGCTAGAAGCAAAATCTGATTTTGTTCCTGGCTTTTGTTATTGAGAAAAGTAATAAAAACCAGGGCAGAATTAGATCAGGGACATCCATTATTTTAACCAGGAGCAAAAAATAAATATATAGCTTTACCTAAGTATTGGATTAATTTAAGTATATGGGGATGTTAAAAATTGCATTCAAAATATGTTTCTCAGCTGATTATTTATTTGATGTACACATTTAACATTTCTATCGTCTCTTGTAGAAATAATAATATAATAATAATGAAAACTCTCATGTGTTAAGTTTTCAGTATGCACTTGCCCTGCACAAATTTTTCTGTGCTCGGTGCTTAAGCCTTGAATCCATTCCATTCAAACTACATGGCTGCTGACACAGCAGAGGAAGGAAAGCCAAGGAGCTTTGGGTGGAAGATAAACAGCAGTTCTAGCTCAGTATTAATACTCCCAGTTGAATAGATTGTGCATTCTCAACAGGTGCTACATTACCCCCAAGAGGGTGAAAACTGGCTCTTGAGGCGTGAAAGAATCAGATATTATGGCTGAAGTCAGAGCGTGGGGGGGAATTGTGACAGTGGAAGAACAATCAGAGAGATGCCACAATGCTGGCTTTGAAGATGAAGGGGTACAGGAGCTAAACCATGGAGATGAGCCATAGAATCTGGAAAAGGTAAGGAAGCAGATCCTCCTCTGGAACTTCCAGAGAGGAATGCAGCCTGGTGACACCTTGATTTTAGCCCAGTGAGATCCATGTTGGATTTCTGACCTACAGAACTGTAAAGATAATAAATAAATTTGTGTTCCTTAAAGCCCCTAAATTTGTGCTAGTTTATTATAGCAGCAATAACAAACTAGTACACCAGTTTCCTCCCTGTTCAAGAGAAGGATAGAATGATCTATGTCACAGGTTTCTTGTAAGCATTAAATAAAATAATCCATGAGAAGTACTTAGCATCAGGAGCATAGGGACATCCTGGCCTTGCCAGTATTCAGATGAGCAAGGTTTGCATTCTGAGTGTACTTTTCCCATGTTGATGTTGCTGATAGATTTCTTTCTTTATGTCAGTGACAACAGTCAAGTTTTATGCTGGCCCTGTCACTTTAAAAGGATTTTGTAGATTTCTCCTCAGATCCATGATAATATTGATTGTATATTTCAATTGTGGGAAATTCCATTTGCTAACTTCCGTGTACAACCAGCTCTTAGGTCCTTCCCTCAAAGCTGTTCTCTTCCTGTGTCTTCCCTCTCTTCTGCCCTGTCTGAAGTAATACCTGAAGCTTTGGTGGGGTCTGTGAAGAGGTAGAGGAGGAAATTCCCAGCAGTGGTAGAGAGGAGAGAAGGGCCAGCTACCAAGCACCCCAGTAAGGGAGGGGGAGTGCCATGTGGGACTTCCATTCCAGAAAGAGGCATTCCAAGTTAGAGCCTGGCTGGGCTGGGAAGGATGAACTCGGGTGTATTGTTTTCTTTTTTTTAACTTTAAGAAAGTGTGTGTGTGTGTGTGTGTGTGTGTGTGTGTGTGTGTGTGTGTTCTTACTTTTTTAACAACTAAGAAAATCCCTGCTGAAATGAGAATCTTCACAATGTAACATTCACTGACTTGCTTCATTAAGTGAGTTGGGTAGAGCCTAGTGTAAATGAAGTGAAGTCCACAGGTTTTTCTCTATCTTTGTCGAGTCAATTATTTTCACAGAGAACAGCTTTTGCGTTATTACAAGAAAAGAAACTAACAGTATTGTATTCTTAATACCCTGTGTAAAAACTCTGTGTGTTTACATATGTTACTTTTAACTCACAGCATTGCTATGAAATAGATATTACTACTCTCATTCCCTGCTGAGGAAGAGGGAGTGTCCTCACAATATCATTATGGAGTAGATAAGTAGATATAATTAGCCCCATTTATAGCTAGGTGCTCAGGGACCCAGGGACGGTGGCATCTGTACTGGTTTGGCTGCAATAGCAGTGTGACTCTTGACTGGGACTGCTGCTAGCCTGTTGCCTATGCAGGACCTTTTGGTTGAGGCCATATTTTAAACCTTGGTTTTTAGTCTTCAAGGTCCATAAATTGGACTTTTTCTGTGAGCTCAGAGATGCTCAGACTCTACAGTGCACTAACAAAGTTTTTTTTTTTAATTTTTTTTCCAACGTTTTTTATTTATTTTTGGGACAGAGAGAGACAGAGCATGAACGGGGGAGGGGCAGAGAGAGAGGGAGACACAGAATCGGAAACAGGATCCAGGCTCCGAGCCATCAGCCCAGAGCCTGACGCGGGGCTCGAACTCACGGACCGCGAGATCGTGACCTGGCTGAAGTCGGACGCTTAACCGACTGCGCCACCCAGGCGCCCCTGCACTAACAAAGTTTTAATAAGAATGATGGATCAGGGACACCTGGGTTGCTCAGTCAGTTCAGCATCTGACTCTTGGTTTCAGCTCAGGTCATGATCTCACGGTTCATGAGTTTGAGCCCTGCGTCAGGCTCAGTACTGGTGGTGCAGAGCCTGCTTGGGATCCTCTCTCTCTCCCTGTCTATCTCTCTGCCTCTCTGCCCCTCCCCTACTCTCTCTCTGTCTCTCTCTGTCTCTCTCAAAATAAATAAACTTTTAAAAAAAAGAATGATATATCAACCTTTATTATTGGGGCATTTATTTCTATCTAAGGATCAGGACATCCCCTTTCCAATATCAGGGGCTCATAGACTTCTCTTGCCCTCCACACCAGTCTGATCCCCACACTACCCTAGCATTCTTTCTGAAATGTACACCTGGCCATTTCACTCCCATGCTTGTGACCCTTCAGGGACTACTTGCTACCCTCAAGATAAAGTTGAGGCTCCATAACCTGATTCACAGACCTCTTTTTCTCTAGATTCATCTTTTTTCTCTTCATTTGGTTCTAGGGATACTGAACACCCTGTCAGGCCTGAATGTCTTTTGCATCTGGGTTTTGGTGTATTTTAATCCCTCTGCTGAGATCACGTTCTTCCCTTTTGTTCCCTCCTCACTGCACCCCATTCATTTGGATAATTCAGGGCCCAACTTAGATCTAACATCCATCTTGAAGGTTTCCTTGACCCTCCTGATCTTATTTGCCCCCCAAGTCAAAGTGCTCTAATAAAACCTTGTATATCCTCTATAATAGCATGTGTTGACTTGTGTCTTGTTTATTTGTCTGGTAACCCTCATCAGAATCAAAGTTCTCTGAGGCCAGAGTTTGTATTCCGCTCACTGTTTTTCTCCCTAGGTACTTGGTACAAGTCCATGTATATAGCAAGTTTTTGATAAAATGTTCTTGAATATATAAAGAACAGAAAACCTATATTCAAGTCCTGGCCCTGCCACTTTCTAGTTGTGTGACTTTTGACAAGTTCCTTATACACTTAGGGTCTCAGTTTCCAAATTTATAAAAAGAGAAATTTCACTGAGATGTTACAAAGTTCTCTTCAAACATGAACATACTGGGATTCTAATGCAACTCATTAGCTATCCAGAAACCATAAATCCACAATCAAAGTTTACAAATGACAAGTTGGGAGCATTTCCATGGACTTAATTTCTTGAACATGGATTGATTATTTCATTCCATTCACTTATATACATTAGTAGTCAATAGATTCATACCTGTTCTTATGTTGATATTTTTGTTCTTGACCCAAGGGTTTATTTTCTGAAGGATACTCTCTTCATCTTACACTGATTGATACAAACGAAAAGAGCCTCATAAGCCTGAGAAAATAACAAAGTCTGTGTATGTCTACTCTCTTATTCTTATGTCCATCTATTTTTGGGAGTTAATGAAACTTTTTGCTGTACTAAGAATTTCAAGTGAAGGTAATTAAAAAAAAAACTACTGGGTGAGAATAGTAGTTACAAATAAGAAAAAGGTCTGCAATTTTTACTGATTATCCATGGACTTGAGTTGGTAATAGATATGATACCATATATAACTGTGTGAAATATTTGATATGAAAATAAAAGGAAAAAAGAGAACCACTAACATCCCGTTGTAAAATTGTTAATGGCAAATGTAAACCATTGTAGTAACTCACACATGGTGTCTGTTAGGTTAACTTCCTGGTGAAGGAATCCATGTCAAACTACCAGATTGTATTTGTGCTTATATACTTTGGAGGTTGCTTTCTCCTACATTCCTAGCACTAATTATCATAGGAACCAGAATCTTAGTATATCTCAGATACTTCTTGCTAGTAAATTAAACATGTTTAGATATTTCATTTGTATATGTAATAATCTAAAGTAGTCATTTACTAAGAATTTCTATTGGTATAATTACTTTTTCCTAAAATTTCCTCTATATTTCCTGTAATTGTGAATAACTCAAACTTCAAAACAGACTTAAAATTTTTCAAAGTTAGTTCCTCAGCCTATTGCAAAGTCTTGATCAATATTATTGAAATGATACACCTACTGCGATAAAACATCAGTGCTCTAAGTAAACTCACTACAAATGATTTTTATTTTCTGCTTTTAATTGAAAATTTTCTGGCCCAATGCCGAATTCCTTTTATCTTTGGACAAAACTGTATTTGGCCTAGCTTATGGGCTAATTAGCATTAGGGTCTTTTCCCCTCTGTCTCCATTATTTTTATGCATTATTGCTTACTTAGCAATCCATGATGATCTCTGACCTCCTGACTCAGCAGAGCCCATTTCCAGGTCAGGTGGCCATGACCTCATGTAGACAGAGCAGTTTATTAGCAACACACCAAGAAAACACCAAAGACAAATGGATTTGTTGTTCCTTTACTGACAAGTTACTCTGAGCTCAATTCACAGCCAGTGAAAATGACCTGATTCAAATATTTGGTATAGAAACCTTGATGAAAAAATGTATACTTTTCAGGAAGATAAGAATATATCTTTATTTCATATGGAAAATAAATTGGCATTTATTGGGAACACAGTTTTTGCATTTTGATTACAAATTGCTTAAATTACTTTGTAAAAAGTAGATCAAAGAAATTAAGAAAATAATGTTCATATTTACATGCCTGAGTGTTGAAAGTGAATTCTAATTTTTAGGCTGCATGTGGGGTATACGGATATATAAATTAAAGTTCAAACCCTAAAAGTTACTGGTCATGTTAATGACCAACTAAATTATACTAGAGATTTGACTATATTCTGTTAGCATGTTAGTTATTCCCATCATTAAGATCAATGATTCTTAATGGCAGGTGGTTATAGATGCAGTTCATAAACAATGTAGTGCTTTCTCTCGTAGCTCTGATTTTTAAAAATTACTTAATTTGATATTTCAATAGCATCACAAGAAAATAATAATGTTTTCCTCATCAAAAGATTGAGAAACCTGCTTTAATTAATCTGCACTTAAGAAAAAGTTGGTAAACGGCAGTTTTTGACAGAGACGAAACAAGGAAAATGAATTGTTCCTATGGAGCAGGAATCCAGATGTTTTAGGATAGACAGAAAGGTGGGTATCTAAAAATCCAAGAGAGGACACACTTGGCGAAGTTAAAAGGAGGAAGGAAAAAATAGTGTCCACAACAGTTTCTTGCATGTAGTATGCACTCAATAAATCGTTTTCACTGAATGAATGAACTGAAACCACTCAGCCCTATAAGCATGGGTGTAATTTACTTCTGATACAGCATACAAAAGTAGCACAAAAATAGTAAATAGGAGTGACAAAAAACTTAAACTATTTGGGTATCTGCTAGAAGTCTTAGTCATGTTTAGGGGCACCTGGGTGGCTCAGTCAGTTAAACGTCTGACTCTTGGTTTCAGCTCAGGTCATGATCTCACGGTTCGTGAGTTTGAGCCCCACATTGGACTCCATGCTGACAGTGTGGAACCTGCTTGGGATTCTCTGTCTCTCTTTCTCTCTCTCTCTCTCTCTGTCTCTCTGTCTCTGTCTCTCTCTCTCTCTCTTTTGCCCCTCCCCTGCTTGTGCTTTCCCTCTCTCTCTCTGTCCCCCCACCCCTCTCTCAAAATAAATAAACTTAAAAAAATAGAAGTCTTATTTGTGGTTAAAGGAAAACAGGGTTTCAGATACCAATTTACCTCATTTTCTTCTCTAAGAGGGTAAAGGAAATGAAAAGAACTGCTATTTTGGATCTGATTTTCACCAAGAGATTGGTTGGTAAAATAGAAGTAGAAGGAAACTTTATTCATTTATTCAATAATATTTGAGTGTCTACTGTGTGCTCAACATTTGGAAAATTGTGACCATGTCATTTTAGCTTTTGTGATAACCAAGGACCAGGTGATGGATATAGCCAGATGTGTACCACAGATTTTAGGAGGGAAATTTCACATTTCAGCGAAGAAATGGCCTGAAACTCTAGACTAAAGGGATGAGAAACTCAATTCTTCAAATGAAATTGGGGCTCTTGCTATGTGCTCTCAGTGTCATGCTAGATCAGGATTGCCTTTTCAGTCACTTCTTTTTTTTTTTCTTTTTTTTTTTTTTTTTTTTTGAGACAGAGAGGGACAGAGCATGAACGTGGGAGGGTCAGAGAGAGAGGGAGATACAGAATCTGAAACAGGCTCCAGGCTCTGAGCTGTCAGCACAGGGCCCGATGCGGGGCTCGAACTCACAGACTGTGAGATCATGACCCGAACTGAAGTCGGCCGCTTAACCGACTGAGCCACCCAGGCTCCCCCAGTCACTTCTATTTGTTGCAAAACTTCAGGCTTCAAGAGGGCAGGAGTGTATCTATCATGTTTATCTTTATATCCTAGTAAATAGGACAGAACATGGTACATAGTTGATACCCAATACATCTCTCTCTCTCTCTCTCTCTCTCTCTCTCTCTCTCTCTGACACACACACACACACACACACACACACACACACACATTTTATTGTATATATAATGAGTTAAGCAATAAACAGTAATGAAATTCTTATAATCATGAGTATTTTCCCAAATTATCAAAGCTAATGCATGAGCACACACACACACACACACACACACACACACACACACACATTTGTCAAGTCTAATAGTCTACAATGTTTTGAACAATTGCAACTAGAGGTTTGAATGTTCAAAAACAATGAGGAAGAGAGATGGCTATGGCTGCAAAGGGCATGCTCAGATTAACTCAAAATATAAGAGATTATTTAAAGAAGAATGCAAGGACAGGCAAATAACCAAGAACAAATACCAAAGAGAGAGATAATCCCATTAGATTGGTGTCAAGAAGCCTAAAGTCCAGAGTGAGCTGAATTATGTTAAAAAAAAAACAAACTAAAACAACAAAAGAGACTTAAAAAAGCTCACAAGGAACAATCCTACAAAAAATTAAAGTCATAAAGTAAAGTAGACATAGAACACTGGAATGCTCATGATGTCAAGTGTGTTATTCTCATTTTTGATAATGACATGGTTACAATTTCTGTCAAGAGTGGAATATTATTTTTAGTTGTACTTTTTACCATAGAATTTTGTTTTACTTTTGGAGAAAAAATAACAAGAAAAGTACAGGACCTCTGATGGGCAAAACAAAGGACTGTACATCTCTTCTTATTCTTGGCTTTTAATCAAGGATCATGATTTCCCACCTGATAAGGGTAGAACAAAATGTGGATGAGGGAATTGAGGCCCACCGTAGCATTATACCAGATCCTAAGCCCTTCCTCACGGATTGGGGTCTCCTGGCCCAGATTGCAGCTATGGGACTGAGAACATCACATCTGTGACTCTCCCACTCCAGCCAGCCATCTTCAGGGAATGTCAGCAAACAGATAAAGCCCCAAATGCCTAGAGATTAGCAAAAAGAGAAAACGTAACATCTCAGCAAAATTTTAGAATTTATTCTGAAATTTTTTAGAATATTCAGAAAAGAAAGTGATAATTATTAGTCACCAGCAAGAAGTCCAGGGGGACTAAATGATACTCCTGGTCAATAAAGTAATCGGAATGCAAGATGAAGAAAATGTGGTAGTTATGGTAATATAGAAATATGATCCAGCCAGTTTTCACAATATCTCAAGATTTCATTGTGGATTTAATAGAGAAATATAAATGGAATAACAGTACTTAAATGAATTCACAAGTAGGCTTGCATAACCAAATCCAAAGAGTGCTAAAGAATAGGTCCATGTTATCACAGAGAGGGATCTATAGACCTTTACGTCTGTTTTATTCTAGATTTTTCTTTAGCAATGACTTCAGTGATGATGAATTTGATAAAAATAATAGAAATAAAAGACACCTCTTAAAAACAGAAAACAAACTGAGGGTTGATGGGGGGGTGGGGGAGGGGGAAAGTGGATGATGGGCATTGAGGAGGGCACTTGTTGGGATGAGCACTGGGTGTTGTATGGAAGCCAATTTAACAATAAATTATATTAAAAAATAAAAAATAAATTATTTAAAAAAATAACAGACACCTATGAGATTCTTAGGTGTGAAATACTGTTCAGTTACTCTGCATGCATCAGTTTATTTAATCCTTACAATAATCCAATGCAGTCAATACTTTTATCACCACTTTATATATTTTTTAAAGTTTATTTATTTATTTTGAGAGAGAGGGAGCCCAGGTGGGGGAGGAGCAGAGAGAGAGGGAGAGAGAATCCCAAGCAGGCTCTGCACTGTTAGCACAGAGCCCAATGTGGGGCTTGAACTCAATGAACCACGAGATCATGACCTGAGCTGAAATGAAGAGTCAGATGCTTAACTGACTGAGCCACCCAGGTTCCCCCTTATCTCCACTTTATAAATGAGTAATCTGCAGCACAGAGAGTTTAAGTAACTTCCTCAAGGTCACACATTTCTTAGGTGTCAGCGCTGAGATTCAATCCCAGACTGTTTACTTAATGGCATAGTTTTATCAATGATATCCTTCAAGCTTGTTAATGACCAAAGTGAAATGTATAGCTGAAGTGGCAAGGTGTAGATTTGGTGTCCAAAAAAATTCTAGTAGACTGTAAAATTGGCTGAATTGATAAGATAAAATTAATTTGAAGTAAATATAACCTCATGCACTTAAGTTCCAAAAAAATCATCTGTAAAAGTAAGGACTGAGGAAATGAGACTTACTAATTGATTGAATGAGCATGTCTTAGGGGTTTCATTAATATAGGCTCATTATGACCAATGTACAGTGTGATGTGATTTCAATAAAATGCAATCTTAGGTTGCATTAAAAAAATAATAGGGGCACCTGGGTGACTCAGTCGGTTGAGGATCCGACTTCAGCTCAGGTCATGATCTTGCAGTTGATGAGTTCGAGCCCCACATCAGGCTCTGTACTGATGGCTCAGAGCCTGGAGCCTGCCTCGGATTCTGTGCCTCCCCCTCTCTCTCTCCCCCTCCCCTGCTCATGCTCTGTCTCTCTCTGTCTCAAAAATAAATAAACATTAAAAAAATTAAAAAATAATAATAATAAAACCATAGAATCAATATATATACATACTGGTATATAATATTTTGGTACCTGATAGATATAACATAACAATATATATGGTATAGATATCATATATATCAGAGTGAGAATACTCAACGCAATGTCACATGAAGAATGAGTGTACTCTCAAAGTTCTAAAGGTCTGACAATACAAAATGTTTTGTCCATAAAATAGTTTAGAGATTTATGAAGTCCTTTCCAAGTCTAACATCCTGTGATTCTGTGAATGATTGTGTACTAGTATAGAGAAAGCATACTTAGGACAAATGTGACACTTGGGGAAGAGTAGTTAGATTTATGGGTTAACTGAAAGCATGACTAGGAAAGCATTGCATGGGAAGTTATAGGAAGGTGATTGACTCAGTTTTACCTAAGAATTTACTCACAACTAGCCTCATGCAGAAGAAGCTATGTTAAGAGGCATTGAATCTCCATCAGGGAATTTGTTTGAGAAGATGTTGGATGGCCACTTATTGAGGATATTGGAAAGGAGGTTCATTTACAGGTTAGGAAGACAGGAGAACTCTGAATCCCTTATAACTGCAGATTCTGGAAACATGGACAATTACTAGACCTTTCTTTGTGAAATAAGTAGTGAGGGATGGATGGTGAGTGTTGAAGCTGTTCCAGCTTGCAGGACTGTGAGTAAGTTGAGACCTGGAGATGCATTCCATGGGAGTCAGGTTGAGTTATGAACCAAATCAAACAAAAAAACTAAGTTACGCAGAAGGTATTCATGCCTTTCTGGTGACAATTTTCTTTAGATTTTGCCTTAATGGTAAGTCATATATTATTTTCCAACAGAGCCATATATTTGGAAGCATTTCCAGTCTTGTCTGCAAGCAGGCCTTTTCCGTGACCATTTTAGACTCCTGGGCACAAAGAGCCCAAAGGGAAGCTATCACTTCTGGGAGCATGCCTAGCAAGTGTCAGCTAGACCTAACTTGGTTTCAGTGTTCATTTCAAGCTTTCAGACAATACGTGACTAAGACAGAATGAAACCATTCTAGATGCTTCATGGGAAACTTAGAGGAAAGACTGAGGAAAGATTACAAAACTAGTTTGTCTCCCCTTTTGGAATCCTGGAGAGATTCTCCAGGGGGAGAATCAAGGGACTCAGAGGTCCCCTATTTTCCTGAATTATAACTGAATCCCCTCTCCGGCATCCCACTAAGTAGTCAACCAGCCTCTGCTTGAACAAATTCTGTGACAGGAGACACACTACTCTTAAGATTTGTCCTCCCTGAGAAGGGGAGAACAAAAGTTAAAACACAGACAAAACATTGTTCTTCCCATTGATAACTTTTTTGTCCCATTTGACTTTTTTTGCCAAGCCAGCTTTACATTTCTGATTCTAATTCTTGTGAATACAAAGATTTCCCAAGTGGAGTGAACCCATTAAATATAGTTTTTAAATTGTTTTCCTTTATTTGCATTGAACCAAAATAATGACAGTAGTCTAATAGAATAAGCACAAACTTGGGAATCAGTTTCAGAGGTTTTGAGTTCCTGCCTTGCTATTGACTGGTTCTGGGACCTAGGCCTTAACTTCTGTATGCCTACTTCCCCCATCTATGAAATGAAGATAATGATACTTTCTTTGCAGGAGCATTGTGAGGACTTGGTGAAATAGACATAAAGAGATAAAATCCAGCCTGGTGCTTGAGGAGTCTATTTTGTTTGCTGTTGTATTCCTCAGCACCTAGGACAGTGCCTGGCAAAAGAAGGTGCTCACTAAGCATTTGTTGAATGAATGAATGAGCTCCCCATATGATAGCTCTTGCTAAAGGCATGGCAGCGCTATCAGATATGGGAAGCCTTTGTAAAGCAAGAAGCTGATTGATTATTCAAAGGTTTGAAGAAGGAGAATGCTTTGTCACAGCTAAATTTATTTTCTTCCCATAATGCAGCGTAGCTTCAGGATTTTTAAAAACTTAAACTAAAACTCTAAGCATTATTTAGTCTTTGTAGTCTTTCCTCAGTCCTTACCCTATGTTTTCCATGAGATATCTAGAGTGGTCTCATTCTGTCTAGTCATATATTGTTAGAAAGCTTGAAATGAAAAATGAAACCAACTGAAGTCTGGCTGGCAGCCATTCAGAAATAGATTTTTTTTTAAGTAGATTAATTTCCAAAGACATTTTCTCTCTTTAATACTTATTCATATTTTTAAAAGAACCACTTAGTAAAACAAACAAGAGTGTCTTTTCAGCATCTGGTTATCTCTTTCTCAAGACTGAGTTTGGTTAAGTTGGTTATCTCCCAGGATGCAAAACCAGGTAAAAATAAAACCAAATGAAATATTCAATGTAATTTATGAGTTGCTTTCCTGGAGCGAAATGAAACTCAGCTACATAGCTTTTATTTGTTTTGGAGTGTATATTTAATATTAGTCAGATTAAAGAGTATATTTTTGCAAAACTAAAAGGACAAAGAATTAATTTGCTTCAAGTTGAAATAATTTTTTTTTAAAGTCAAGTTTCAATTCAGCATTTCAAAAATAATAGAGAAAATTGGGTCTAGTTTCAGAACCCATAACCAAAATGACAGAGGAATGGGTCAGAGAATTGGGGTGGGATGGGGATGAGAAGGAACTCTCCCATTTGCTAAAAGGAAAACAAAACAAGGACATTATCTCTTTGCAGCATTATGAACACAACAAGCATACAGCTGAAACCACACCATATAACACCTTTCACGTATTGCTTTCTGTTGTCATCTAATCGCTTACTGCCTGCTAGTCTTATCTCTCTTCAGAGCCAATCTTAAAATTATACTGCATTACAATAAGCTGAACACATTGCATCTAGCCAAGATACATAGTGGGCCCCCAATAAATATTTATCAATTGACTTCTCTGCACTATGGAGGTAGGCTTTCTTTCTGGCCTCACATGTGACTTACTTGTTTCTGCCGGAGAGGTTTCAGTTTTGCTTTTCTTCTTACCTAAAAGGCTATTCCCATTAATTGCCACTACTTCCTTAAAGTAGTACCAAAGAGCACCTCGCCTCAGGAGCTCTAATATACCCACCTAAATTAAAGCTGTCTTCCCCTCTAGAAGCCCCTTTAATAAACATGATTAGTCATTTCAGAATGATTTAAGATTCCATTACTGGCATTCTTAGTTCTCTTGGTTCTGACCAAGAGAACCGACGCCCCATAACATGCACTCCTCAAGAATAGGCATCGAGTACCATTTCCCATATTACACACACGTGTGGATGCCCCTCTACATGCAGTGTCCAGCCCATGGGGAACTCACTCAAAGGATATGTTCTGAGGCTGGATGATGAAATTTTTAGCATTAGTAAAAAATCAAACAACTCTAATTGCTTGTCTCTATCAGTCTGCCAAGAATGGGTATAAGTGGAATCAAGGCTGTGAGAGATGGATCTTTTTCATCAAACAAGTGATCAAAACCTAATACATTTATACCTGAAAATTGCTTTAAGGTAAATTGGATGACTAACAGAAAGTCTTCCAAAGGGAAATAATGTATTATATTTATTTGAGAGGCCTGTACAATATTTGAACTACTGTACAAAAAACCAGTTTTGATTCAATCTTTATAAAAATGATTTGGAAGAGATTAAGCTACATATTGCTGAGGCCTGTAGACCATTGTAAGCATTTGGTGCTTTCCCAACTTCCCCCAGTGTGAGTTGAGCTGCAGGGCAGGCTAGAGCTCAGTGCAGGGAGAGATGGTGCAGTGTCTGTCTGCTCCCCTCTTACAGCTTCATGCTGTAAACTAAAGGAGTAAGCAGGCAGGCCATGGGAAAGGGTTACAAAGAGCCCTTACTGTCCACAGCCAAAAAAAAAAAAAAAAAAAATCTGTATCTATGGGTAGAGTTAACAGGGATATATAAATGGTAAGGGTAGTGGTTCAGTGTATTTAGCATTGGGTTGAAAAGCAACTATTTTTTGTTTTCTCATATTCCATAGAAAGGGTACAATTTCAGTCTTCTCTTTTGGACAGAGTGTATATAGGTTTTGATAGAGGGGAACTAGCGGGCCAGTCTGGTGCCCTGGTTACCCCAAATACAAGACTCTGCATGAAGAAGTGGTAAAATAAGTAACAGACATTGGGGAAGTCACCTGGTTAAAGAGTTGGGATATATGGGGTTCGATATGGGAAGATGTGGAGGGCTTCAGTGCTCATGATGGGACCTTGGCTCTGAGAATGACCAACACATTGCAGGTTTGGTAATACGAGGAGAGGAGGATTAGGAGTGAATTGGAGTGTGTGTAAAGTGACATGACTAGAACAACATTTGACAAAGCTGGGTTTAATGGTGGCGTTTAAAGTGATAACCCAGTCCTAGGTGTTGAAAACTAGGGAATGAATTAGTAAAGATTCACTGCAACCAAGAAGGGAAAAACAGAATGAGAGGACATTTATTCCTCTTTTTTCCACGTCTTTCCTGAACATTTACTTATCAAAGGCATTCTCCTAAGTATTTTGGAAAAGAGAAAGAAGTGTAATTTATCAGAGATAGGCTTGTTAGAGGGAAGGGATTCTTTTTGTAATTCATTAAATCTATTAATCTTGTACATTTGAAATGCTTTAAAGGACTTTACTAATTTTCCCATTACAGCATATTTCAGGTGACAGATTTCTATTTTTCATTACAGTTAGAAATTGAAAGAAAATTTACTAAGATAGTAAATATGACCTGTAGAATTTTTAGCATATCATAAAATGGTCAAAATGAGTTTTTATTATGTGTGATTGCATTAGAATAAACCCAAGGGCATTAAAATCATATTAATTCTCTCTTTTTTATCCATCTTAATACAATTAACCTGAAATCAGAATGTATAAAAGGAGATTTAGTAATTTTTAAGCTGTTCTCTAATTAGCTCTAAGGCTTTATTTGAACTTTGCTCTTTCTATATTGTAATTGTTTATTGTCCTCTGAAGACAAGTACCTTAGCTATGAATTTGGTCACCAGAGCACTGATCACATCTGGCTATCCCCACGGCCAGAAACTGTGACCTGGCATGAGTTTCCAATCCATCCTAGGGGAACAGGTATTCGTGAAAAACAACACGAAAAACAAATTACCCTGTGGACATAGCCCTGAGAGTTTGCGTCCTTCGTAGTAATGCTGCATTTGGGCCTTAGCCTGCCACCCACTCCCCTCCAGAGCTGCCCCCATCCTGTAAGGTGGCAGTGTCCGAGATGGAGGTTAGGGAAAGTGGACATACAAGGGCAATTTGTCTTTGGAAGGTTGTGTTTCAAGGGCCAGCTCCCTCGCTGGCTTGATGCATGACCGTGACCTCTTAAGGCTTAGTTTCTCATCTGTAGAATGAGGATTATAGGAAAGCAACCACACAGGCTATGGAGGAATCTAGTGAGATTATTTCTCTATTTCTATTTATTTTGTGTGTGCCAAGCACTGTTTTAATCACTTTTACAAATATGAACTCGTTTCATCCTCATTGCCACCCAGTGAGGTACTTATTATTATTATCCTCATTTTACCGATGAGGAAACAGAGGCATAGAGACGTGGAGTAATCTGCCCAAATCCCAAAACTAGTAAGAGGCAGAATTGAGTTTCAAACTTGGTAAATTGTAATTATTTGTTTTCTAGCATAAGAAGATAAGGAAGAAGCTGAATAGCAGAAAATAGGCAGTTTCCTCTCTGCAATCAGTTAAGGGCCCAAGATGCTATGCACGTTGTAAAAAGCACCATAATTCATGCACATGCCTCTGCCACTCTGCCACAGGGCCAGCTGGGGGTGGTGGTGGGGCTCCCTGGTGACTTTGCCTGTGGGTGGTTACTGACATGGTGGGGACCAAGACAGGCCTGACCCTAAAGAGAAACAGCACCTTTCTGACAACATGTTGAACTTACAGGCTGGGTTTTTAAAAATCAAACCAGCAAACATAGGTATCGTATATAGGATTAACTTGCCTGCAGGCAAAACAGATGTAACAGTTAAGAAAGCCTTGCCCATTCTGCCCTCCAGCCCCCCACCCATGGTTATCCCCACCCTCATACGCCTCACATTAGCTTTTCACTGGTAAAGACAATGTTCACCATGAGAACTTCATTCCTCTGAGCAAGAGCATGACCCCTCGTAAAATGTATGTACATGTGGACATGGTAGTACATTATTCATTTAGTGCAGAATTAGCCAACAGATGCTTCCAGTTAGGTCTGGAACCAAGAACAGGTTTTATTTATTTATTTTTTTAAGTTTGTTTATTTATTTTGACAGAGAGAGAGAGAATCCCAAGCAGGCTCCATGCCATCAGCCCAGAGCCAGACATGGGACTCGATCTCAGAAACTGGGAGATCATGACCTGAGCCGAAATCAAGAGTCTGGCATTTAACTGACTGAGCCACCCAGGCACCCCTAAAACCAGGAACAGGTTTTAGAAGGGGGAGGGGAGAGAGCAAGCCTCAGGGTATAGTGCCAGGAATGTTTGCTAATTGATTCATATGCTGCACGAGTGTCACAGGAAGATTAGAAGCCTTTAGCAGATGACCATACCCAGAAACTGACCTTTGGAATGATGACTGGAGTCCCAGCCTGTACTGTCTCTTAGCCTCTGGGGCAGTCAGTGTAAAGGTTGCAAGTTCAGTCTTACAGTTACGCCTTCCCTAAGATAAGAAGAATGAAGAACTGGGCATTCACTAACAGGGACCCAAAGGCAAAAGCACTGGCCAGTTTTACAGAAAGGGAACAAGCCGTTTCTCAGAGGGTGAGTCCTTCTGAGCCTCAGGTGGCTGAGGCCACCAGCCTACTGCTGGTTACTCAGCCACACCCGGGATCCGGCTACCTACCCTGTTTCTGACTCCACCTGCGTCACTACTGCGATGACGTACTGGTCATGGTAAAAACGTGTTGATAAAGGTGGGCCAGTTGGGGAACAGGGCTTATCTGCGTGTTGACAAAGCCAGAAACTTGGGCTTTGCGCTGGGAGCTGATTTAGAACACACCGGGAAGCCTTAAAAAGTGAGTTGAGGTTGATTTTGTCGGAAAGTCCCAGGAGTAATTATGTCCAGGAGTTTGGGGGTGGGGTGGGGTTGGTGTCATTGTGTTAGAGGGGCTGGCTGCTGGTGGGTTCTCTCCTGCTGGATAGTGAGGCACTGCCTCAGTTTCCTAGTATTCCTTTCCCACCAAATGCCAGTACATGTAAGGTAGACATCTTCTACTGTCTTTACTCAGTCAGTGCCAGTGCCATTTCAAGACAGTAGGAAAAACCTTTCTCTGCCCCTCTGAGAAAATCATTAAATGTTTCCTAAAAGAGTTCTGACTTAATGAATTAGGAATATTGTGAGCTCCTTGGAACAGAGGTTTCTGAAACCAGACTCTGCACTGAAAAGATGATGGTTTCTCTACCGGTGTTTATTCCGTGACAAATAAGCCAGCTTCCCGAGTTGGCTTTGAACGTGTAGCCTTTCTTTGCCAAGTTTAGTTAGGACTTCTCTTTGCCATTCTGGAGTTATATTGCAGAACCATAATGCATGTTTTCTTGGGAGATGAATATCTATGTTTTCCTTATAAAGTTGCTATAAAAAGTTTTAAGAAAGTATACAGCCCCTGCTGACTGCACACATGCCTCCAGCCCTCCGCTATGCCAGGAGACTTGCAGGCTGGGCAGACCACAGTCCTGATTCTGAGCCCTGCCCAGAACCTTAAGCCAGCTCAATTCCAACTCTGATTTCCTGAGTCCACACTCTGATTTCCTTCACCACCTCCTCATCTGGCTCTTGTCTGTGTTTTTGTGTATACATCTGTCTCCATCCAGTAATAGAAGGAATCAGGAGGTCCAAGCTGAGAGCTCAGCTCAGGCACTTATTAGCAGTGTGACTTGAGTAAGTAGCTTACTCTCTGTCACTCCATTTCTTTTTTTTAATAAAATGAGGATAGTGTACTCCATAGAGTTATTATGAGAATTAAATGGGTTAATATATGAAAAGTGCTTAGTGCTGTATCGGGTACACAGTAAGAATTCAGTAAGTGTTACTTTGTAACCACTGACAGCATTCCCCATAGAGCCAGGTACATCCAAGGTGTTTAGTGAATGTTTGTCAGATAATAAGAAAAAGCATTGCCCTCTCTGTAGGGATTGCCCATGGCTAGTTGAAGAACTGGGAGCAAGGGAAGAGAGGGAAAGCGTGTTCTTTTTCAGCATTTGGGGAGTCTGTGTAAGGCAGTTGGTGCTCAGGTGTGCGAAGAACTTGCTTGGTTTTTTGTCCATACCCCTCTGGGATTAGAGATTCGTTCAATGGGCAGTAGGGGTATGGGGGGCAAACTAGCGTAATCTGCAGAAAGAGAAACTATTATGGCGTGCTTGGAGAGGATAGAATTTCTTCTTCTGAACCTCATAATGCCAGTCACTTCACCTTTCCTGAGGCTTCTCTGAGGACGGGCATGTTTTAAAGACTTGAGCTGACATCACTGCATCTTGAAACATAATTGAACTGCTGGTACAAGTAGGTACTCGCACCAGGCCCGGGTCACCCATATCTCTATGGAAACACGTGTTTGCTTGAAAGCCCCTCGATCAGAAGCAGAGCCTTCCAGGAGCCAGCGTTGGGTCACTTTTAGAAAAAGGCATTTATTTATATTCTCAAGCTGTCAAAGACCTATGAAATGAAATCATTTCAAATTAAATAGGAAAATCTTGCCACAGCTGAATGCTAATAAAGCCTGCCACACACCCACCCCGTGTGCTTGCAGTGCCTGAGATCTGCCGCATTCAGTTTAGCTGGCCTTTGCTCTTTTGCTTCCATTTACACTCTGCTGGCGTGGAGAGGTGGTTTGGCACTTTATGCAAAAATGGTTAATCTTCATTCATACGCCTTTGCCAGTACTAAAATGGAAAAATTCAAAGCTGGGCCGGCCATAAAGTGTGCTTTGTGCTCTTCTCTGCTGGCTCTGGGTGTGCAGCATATACAAGGGCGCACAATTGGGATGACTCTGCCCTCCTACCCCCGCTGTGGGGCTGTTGAGTGAAGACGTTCTCCCATAGAGGTCTGAAACTTGCATCAGCACATCTTGCCCTAGATGCGCTCAAGTGATATTCTAAGTGATTGGAAGCTTTTATCTGCCTCTGGAAGCAGGCCTTTTCAAATAAGTATTGACTGTTAATGACCTGTTTAAATAAAACATTCAATTTTCTTTCTTCCCCCCACAAAGAACTTCGTAGGCAGCGACATTTCTAAACCAAAGGCTAACCCTGCCTTTCAAAAGAGGCAGAGCCTGGGCTTTTAAATGTGAAATTTTTTCTGACATTTGCCCTTAAAATGCTTTTCAGCAAAGTTGTTCTAACAGTGAGTTTAGTACATTGAAGTGTCTTTGAATAAAAATGCAACCTTGAGGGGTTTTTTTTCCCCCTCCGAATTAGCAAAATTAAACAAAAAAAGTCTAGGTAAGTATCTTTATATGAAATTCATATTTTAATCACCATTCTCTGTTTCATTGTTTATGTGTCCCCATTCCTAATAATTAAAGCAGCTTTCCTCTAAGGAACAAGGCACTGCACAAGAACTTTTATTAAACTGTGGGAATTAAACCACAGAAGAAAGAGCTAAAGCACTTGGAATATAAGAGACCTCAGTAATTACAGCACCAGATAAGGGGCAGCAAAGGACTGAGGGAAAGGGAAGAGGGCACAAAACAGAAGAGAGGGCTCAGGCAACAGGAAAGTCAAGCAACAGAGAACCTATGTAACGTTAAATTTAAGCGAAGCCCCAGTTTCATAGAAGGAACACTATTTCCCTCTTCAGCTGGCATGCAAGTACCCCTGGTCATGCTTGGGGGACTGGACAGTTAGTCCGTGACCAGTTTAAAGGTGATCTTTACAGGAAGACAGCCTAGTACATTGGAGACAGCCCCCATGCTTTTTTTTTTTTTTTCAGGTGGATTTTTAGCTTTCTGCTGCCTTGGCTGCTAAGTGCTCCCTTCATTCCCAGGACCCTTACACACTTGCAAGGTCTGAGAGCTGAAAAGGGCCACAGAGGTCCTACTCGGAAGGGTAGAGAATATGCCACCCCAAAATGTGATTGTAGGAGTTCAGGACGTACTACCAAAATATGCCACCTTGACCTATTGATTATTGTGAGCTCTCGGCATTTGAAAAACAGCAAAGGCAGGGAGAGGCTTTCTGAGGCTCTCTGAACTTCCCTCTGGCAGTTTTATCAACCAAGTTAGACTGTTGACTCCTGTCATGCCTAAACACATTGGTTACAAACTATCAGATCTCTCGTCTTTCCTCAAAATCATTTGCTGTCCTCTGAGAGGCCTATCCCCCCCCCCTTCCCTGTTAACACGGTATTTAATTCTGAATTCTAAGCCACGGTGAGAGCGCCTCACTTTCCCCTGCGTACCTCCCTTCTATACGTGAGTGCACATGTTAATAAACTTCTGTTTGTTTTTCCCTTGTTAATCTGTCTTTTATTATAGAGGGGTCTCAGGTAAGAACTCAGAAGGGCATAGGTAAAATTATTTCACTTCCCTTATAACTCCAGCCTCTTGTTCTACAGCTAGAGACCTGAGGCCCTCATGCTATATACTGTGATGATCTAGAACCTTTCTTCAGATGTCCATAAGGATGTGGTGCCCCATATAGACAGACCTATTGAAAACTTACCTGACCTGTTTCTCATTCTCTCAGAGCACTGCTCTCTGCTGAGGGCCAGTTGACGGCAGTGCAGTAAAATAAATTAATCTGTTACAGTGCACCTTCTTCCAGAGGTAATAGCGTGCTATAATAAACCGAGTAAAAATGCAGATGTCTGTTAAGTTTATACAGGTTAGGAACTGGCACTCTGGGAGACCGTTGGACACTCTGTTTTGACTGAGAAGCTTTTTGCTGCTTCCACCAATCACATCAAGGGATTGACTTCCAACTCACAAGATCTGTCCTGATTCTTCTCTCTGAGGCAGCCATGAGAAAATGTCTCAGGAGCTACCCACATGATCACAACACTGTCTAGGCTGTACCGAAGTCACATACATAGACACTGTAACTACTTTAATTTAGAAAGAAGAAGCAGTTAAAACATTAGGCCCTGGAATGTCATGGAGCCCCTGGGCAGCATTGGAGAGCCAAGGAAACACTTTGTTGGCTCAGGGCCCGCTAAATGCAGCTTTCTACACTCTCGTCTGAGGTAGGAAGCCGCAGGAAAACAGCCATCTCTTTATAACAAGTATATTCCTGTCCATTCCTGTGTGAGTTTAGCAGTTTTGCTCTGCAGTTTGTATGCCCTGCATAGATAACAAGGCATATATCACATGCCTGCCTGGCCTGAGAAGCCAAAGCCTGGGATGGGTTCCATTCTCCTTGCAGAATCCTTGCTGCAGTTCATATACACTGAGCCCCATAACTTGTTTATGATGATTTTGAGGTGCTCTAAGTGGACTCCAGAGTCAGTGCCTGGGTTTGAATCCTGGCCCTGCCACTCTGGCTTAATTACTGAATTCCTAGGCCTCAGCTTTCACATGTGTGAAATGGGGGGATAATCATCATTTTTACTTTATAGGGGGAGCATTAACTGAAAAAAATGTGTTGAGTACTTAGCGTGCCCCGCGTTATAACTACCCCATAAGTGTGTTAATTATTATTAATAGTATGTTGGTGGAAAGATCATTCTTTAATGTAATTTGTGGGAAACTGGGCTCGCATTTATCTCTCTAGGCTTCTATAAGAATCTGTTTGTTGTGTGTAGTGATTGAGATCAAGGAAGAGGCCCTTTCTTAATATTCCCAGGATGGAGACTCTGGAGTAGTGGCTCTCAGAGCTTAGTTTGTGTGCATCTGAATGCCCTGCTGTGGGGATGGGTGGGGTGGGGGTGGGGAGTGGGGGGGGGTAGGGGCGGGGGTGGGGAGGGCTAAATGTTGATTGCTGTGCGCCTGCCCCAGAGCTTCTGATTCATTCTGTCTATAGCGAGAGACAGAGAATTTGTATTTCTACCAAGTTCCTGTGTGCCAATGATACTGCTCTTCTGGGAATCAAACTTTCAGCACAGCTGCTCCAGGACTGCACTTTCCAGTAGGGATATAATGTAAGCCGCATAGGCCATTTACAATTCTCCAGTAGTCACCTTTAAAAAGGTATAAAGAGGGGCATCTGGGTGGCTCAGTCGGTTAAGAATCCAACTCTTAGTTTCGGCTCAGGTCATGATCTCACAGTGTGTGAGTTCGAGCCCTACATTGGGCTCGGTGCTGACAGCTCAGAGCCTGCTTGGGATTCTCTCTCTCTCTCCCTCTCTCTCTGCCCCTCCCCCACTCACTCTCTCGCAAAAATAAATAAATAAAACTTTAAAAATATTGTAAAAAAATTTTTTTAAATGGTAAAAAGAAATGGGTAAAATTAATTTTTATGTTGCATTTGATGTAACCCAGTATGTCCAATATTATCGTTTCAACATGTAATAGGTATAAAAAGTATTGAGACAGTTTACATTACTTTTTTGTAGTAAGTCTTTGAAATCTGGGATATATCTTATAGCCCCAGCACATTCCAGTGCAGTCTAGCCACAGTCAAATCTGGCTTTGCATGAAAATGACCTGGGGGGGGTTGCTTTTTTCAGGCCTCAAACCCCCCCCATACCACTTGGCATTGAGGCCCAGGAATCTCTGTTTCTAAAAGCTCTCCAGGTGATTCTCATGATCAGCCAGAAAGCCAGTCGATCCCCATCTTCTATCAACTTGCTCATTTACCTACTCTGCACCTTATTGTCAGGATGTCTGACACTTAACCTATCCCCTTCAGCTATATTATGATGATTTATGAAATACTCTGTGAACAGCTCTAATTATGCATTGTGACCTTTATACTTTTATAGATCATGGGAGAACTTTGCATAAATGATCTTGAAAAAAATTGTTAAAATCGTTATTTAAAAATTTTTCTTACGTATCACCTCTGGTTCCCTGAATTCAATTCAAGAAAAGTGATGTAATACCTGGGAAAAAGAAAGTGACTCTAAGAGCAGTAATAGGTTTTAGAGAAACAAAAGTGAAACTTTATTACTGTCTACCCAGTAAAACATGAGGGAAACGGAGTCAGAAAGCAATTTGGCATTTCAATAACTTGTTTTCACTTTTTATGTTGAATATGATTGTGTGAGCATTATAGATACATATATTTTTTAAACTCAGAGTTTGGTAGTTGATTAGATTGTCACATATATTAAATTTCACTGAATTGTATTAATTAGAAATGCTGAAACATATTTGCTATTCAGGTTTATTTTTCATAAAGAATATTTATCTTTGTTATAAACTAATAGATTTTTCTGACTGTCATTAATGTATATTAAGTAAGATCTTGCATAATGAATAGTACAGTTTGATATAACTTTGCACATGAAGTGATTGGTAACCATATTTGTGGGTTATTAATTTTACACTGGAGAAGTATATAGATGATATATTGGTGGTAAATTGTGAAATTCTTTTCTTTGGGGTTGATATCTTTTCCTAATAAGTTTTGACTTTGGAATATACATATATATATATATATATATATATATATATATATATATATGGTACTATTTGTATATGTAATATATAACTAATATAATGTATAATATATAACTATTTGTTACATATTTCTCTGGGATGTATATAAAACTTAGATGGTATCTATGTATGTTTGTAATGTTATTACTAAAAGCTAAAGTACAACTTTAAGGAAAAAAATTTGAAGCAACATCTAAGCTATTGAAATGTTACATCAATATCAAGAATTTCTGGTTATTTTAATTTTATATTGATTGATATGTATGGAACATGTATTTACGGATTTGAATGATTAGGCTTTAGTAACTGGTCAGTTCTGAGAACACTCTTAAGTGATAGTAGGAATTAGAAACCAGGATTTAAAAGCTCTTTTGATCAAAGTAAGTTAGGATATGGTCATCAGTTGTGTCCAGTAGTGATAAGCTACCAAGTGTGTCACCACGTGTGATGTGAGGTGTGTTGCTCCCAAACACCTATCACTCACAGCATTAAACGATTCTCAGATTAACTCAGGGGTCTGCAACTATAAGGGCTGGGATTTCAAGTTGTCAGTCTCTGGGCTTGTTTTGTTACTTTGGAGGAGATGACAATATGTGTAGTGGAGGAAAAGATCTTAACTATCTAAGTGAAACAATTAAGATTCGGATCAAATTGATCTGACTGTCCAGAAAGAGTTCGTAGCAAAACACAGAATCCCAACAGAATAGAGGCACAGCATAGTATCATTTTCAGAGCGGAGAGGAAGTTGGCTATGGAAGGGTAATGGGCATATGATGCCATGCCAGTGTGAGGTGTGCTTCACAATAATCCAGAGGTAGTGCCAAACCGAGGGTGTGGACATTTAACAAGGACCTTCAGCACACTGATAATCAACCTTGCCCTAATGTTTGTCCTTATCAATAGAACTGTTTGACTGTCTAGCCATTTAAACTCTTAATTCTTTAAGTTTTATTTAGATTAAAATCCTCCATCTAGTTTCCATAACCGGAATTGTAGCTGATTCCCCAATCTCTCTGTTATACACCAGCCAGCAGAAAGCCTTGATGTAGAGAAAGCATTGCAATCCACCTGGAAGGGAGAGCCTAGAGGCAGTGCTCCACACAGGTGAAAAAAATTAAGGGAGTAAAATGAGCAAAGAACGGTCCCTGTAATTATCTTCTCTTTCCGTCTGAGAAACCTGTAATAGCCCCATTCCACCCTCGGAGCCAGCTTTTCCTTCCACACACACACAGCTTTTCCTTCCCTTTTGTGTGTGTGTTACACACACACAAATGTTGTAATTAATCTTACTGGCACCACTACCAAAGAAGAGTCTTCTTGAGTTAGACTTTGAGGTCAAAGAGAAAGGGAATTGCCAAAGAAATATGTGTGTGTGTGTGTGTGTGTGTGTGTGTGTGTGTGTGTATTTCATCTACAAATACAGATCACCATTCAGTTTTGCCACTTCCTCAGATCTCAGAAATTTTCTGTCCTCAATGAAATTCTTCCCTGATTCTCTGTGGATTATAACACTCCAGCTTTAGAAAATGCTTCACACCCAAATCCTAGACATCAAAGCAAAACAAAAACACAACACTTTTTTCTATCAGATTTCACACATCTATAATGGCAAGATTAGATGTGTCCAGAAGATTTAGCTAGTCTAGTCTAATGAAAGGAATTGTGGCTCACAGATCTATCCTAACAAATAGTACCAAATCCAGCTGTCACCTTTGATCCTTCATAGTTCCATAGGTATAATATATATATTCCCCTCCCTCCCCCATCCTTGTTCCCTCTTACAATGTCTCTCTCTTACATACACATACAGGCAGGCATACAATGTCCCATGCAGAAAAATCCATATATGTACTGTTCATGTTTACATGCCTAAACTCCCATTTGAATAAGAAAATCAACCATCCAGATGTTTTCAAATATGATTGTAGACCATTTTGCAGGTGTTGTGATGACTGATCAAAGGTTCCACTTTCATCTATGGCTTATCAACAAAAACTCCTGATTATTTGTCCTTGTACCTCACATGCCATCTGTCTTCACTGTTATAGATCATCAGAAAATAATCCCGTTCTCTTTTCCTAGCAAATCTTAGGAGCAGGAATAAATGAGAATGAAATTCAGGTATTGTTTGCCAGCTATTCGCTTTCTCCCATATGCCAAGTCAGAGAATACAGAATTTACCATTTGCAGGGTGGGGGGTGGGGGCAGGACACCTGGGTGTCTCAGTCGGTTGAGCATCCAACTCATGATTTCGGCTCAGTTCATGTATGATCTCATGGTTTCTGAGTTTGAGCCCTGCATTGGACTCTGTGCTGACAGCACAGAGCCTGCTTAGGGTTCTCTCTCTTTCTCTCTGCCTCTCTCTCTCTCAAAATAAATAAATAAATATTAAAAAAAGAATTTACCATTTGGGACAGTTATTTAACTGGGAGTATTCAATGGGACAGACACTCTTTGCAGAGCATTTGGGAAGGAGCTGTCTTACTGGGAATTGAGTACGCAGGGTCTAGCCTGTTAGTGTGCCCAAATGCATGTGTTAGTGGCATTAGCATTTGGAAACTTACAAGAATGAAATCCTATTGTTTATAATGTCTGATAATGCATAATAATATATGTGGATTCCTATTTGAAGGGTAATAAAGTTTACATATTGCTAAGCTTTCATCCTGAATCAACAAAATGTAATAGATCTGAATTTATGTTTTATTTAAGACCTAGGTTTAAAAGAAAATGATGAGGAGAAATCAGAGAATTTTTGGAAGTTATCCCTGAAATGTATCAACTCTAGATGCACTCATTGTAGCATAAGTCAAAAAGAATATAAGAAAGAGTTTCAGGGGTTTTTGATTGACAAAAAGTGTAAAACCTGTAAAGAGGAAGTATATCGATACCTTGGCCTGTCCTGCTGCTAATTTTTGAACCAATCTGTTTGGCCATTTAAGTCATTTATGTTCTATTTCAAAAAGAGATTGAAACTATTAAAGACTTAAGATCTGTCTTCCATAACAATCATGAAAGGTTTAGACCAGATGAGAAGAAAGAAAACACCACTGCTTCTTATTAAGAATACAGATCTTCTCTGAGTGGGTCACTTCACAAAAAAGATTAGACACCAGCAGTAGAAAGCCTAAAGAATTTAGGGAAACAGAAAGATTATGGGCAATTTTAAACTCCATTTGATAGAGATCATGAGTTTATGGTCATTAAAATTATGGTGAAGGGTTATATATGCATTGATCTGGAAGGCTGTTCATATATTGATAAGTGAAAAAGCCAGTTTAAAAACTGTTATGGGGGCGCCTGGGTGGCGCAGTCGGTTAAGCGTCCGACTTCAGCCAGGTCACGATCTCGCGGTCCGTGAGTTCGAGCCCCGCGTCAGGCTCTGGGCTGACGGCTCGGAGCCTGGAGCCTCTTTCCGATTCTGTGTCTCCTTCTCTCTCTGCCCCTCCCCCGTTCATGCTCTGTCTCTCTCTGTCCCAAAAATAAATTAAAAAACGTTGAAAAAAAATTAAAAAAAAAAAAAACAAAAAAACTGTTATGTACAGTGTTTATGTTTAAATCTGGAATCATTTCTCCTGTTTCTTCCTCGAGTGCTTTGGTATAGTTATGTATATGCAGGAAAGACTCAATAAATGTTTGTTAAATTAACTAGCGGCTAATAAAAGCTTTGGGACAGCAAGGATTGGGATGACAATGCTTAGTTAAAATAGGTATGCTTTTCCTCCTCTCACTATTTTTGACTACCTGTCTTTTACTTAATAAAAAAACACAGTTTGGGTACACACCCATCTATCTTTGTCATTTTTCGTGTCCATATAGTATGAATAAAAGATTTTACATTGTCTTCTAGAGTTATAATATGCTTTTAGAACATATCTAAGACAAATGCTTAGCTTGAAAGCATTTTTACATTCTAAAATGGTATTTATGATTATGGCTGAACGAGAGCATTTCAGCATGGGAGAGACCATTAAAATAACACATTGAGAAATCAATTTTAAAACTTTAGACTTAATCTTTTCTTCCTTCTTTACAGGGCTTATTCCACTAGAAGCAAGATGGCTGAACTCAATACTCATGTGAATGTCAAGGAAAAGGTACGATATATTTCTGTATTGGCTTATAGAAACTTCACAAAATGGATAATGTAGTCTCCAGCTAGTAAAAATTCAATTGCAGTGGAAGAAGAGAAAAGTGGTTTTGGGGGATACATAGTAAGTTTGACATGCTAGCAAACCATTCAACAGGGGCACCTGGATGGCTCAGTCGGTTGAGCATCTGACTTCGGCTCAGGTCATGATCTCACAGTTCGTGAGTTCGAGGCCCACATTGGGCTACGTGCTGACAGCTCAGAGCCTGGAACCTGCTTCAGATTCTGTGTCTCCATCTCCCTGCCCCTCCCCCATTCGCTCTCTGTCTCTCAAAAATAAATTTAAAAAATATTTTTAAAAAAACATTCAACAGAAAGAATCATAAGGAACATTTACTAAATGTGTGTTAACGCATATTACATTCATTTTCTCATTTAATTTTGACCATAACCCCGTGAAGTTAATACTGTTGTTATTAACAGAGGGGAGAACAGAGACACAGAAAAGTTAAGCATTAGCCTCAATTTAAATAGCTAGTAAGCTACAAAGCTGGGATTTGAACCCGGGTAGTGCCATTCTACAGCTCATACTCTTAGCCACATTCTGGGTTACATCTGAGGGCTGGGGTATTATGTTACATCTCCAGAAATGGCCTCATACAGAGATGTCCATAGCATTACCTAGTGGTCCTGCTGGATAACCTATAAAGTTTCTTTCAGCTGGAAGTTCATGACTCTGAAAATCCCCCTTCTCGTTATTTGTTGGAGGCTGATTACATTTCAGAGCCCTTCCAAGTCTCATCCACCTCTGTGAAGTTTCCTCCCCTTAGGGTCAAAACCCCTCACTTCCTATATATGCTACCTTGCACTGTTAGCTCCTCATGATCATGAACCATATGAGACCATGGTATGAGACCACGGAGATAAATTTGTCCAAGCCATTTATCTGGCACTGTAGAGACTGAGGCCCTAGAAGAGATATGTCCATGGTTGTACAGCAGAGTGAGAAGTCCTCTCCACCTTCCACAGGGCTACCTCCCACCTCCACTAGACCATAAACTACTTGAAGGCCAGAGTTTGTCTTTTATCTCCTTGTATCCTCACAGTACCTAAAACATAGTGTGAAGGATGAGAGAAGTGGCACTAATGGAGTCTCCACGTTTTTTTCTTTCATTTGGCAAAGACGTGTTGGACTGCTACTTTGTGCCACTGTTCTGGATGCTGGGATAATGGCGCTGAACATGTAGAGGAGGTTCCTGCTCCCATGGAGCTTGCTCTTTAGGACAGAGAAACAGAGAGTCAATAGAGAACATATAATTTCAGATAGTGTAACGATGAGGGTGGCTGTGGGAGGGGGTACTTTAGATGGGGTTGGTCAGGGCAGCCCTCTCAGAGGAGGTGATTCTTGAGCTGAGATGAAGACGAGAAAGAAGCACCATGCAGAGACCTGAGGGCAGATTCCAGAGAGAAAGGCAAAAGCCCTGAGGTGGGCTCAATGGAATGTGTTTGAAGAGCAAGTGCTCCCTGTTGCCAGAAAGTAATGGGCAAAGGGATGGGAAGGGGAGATAAGTGAGCACAGCAGGAACCAGTGTTGGTGGGATATTGGCTCTTCATCTGTGTTCCTGGACCTCCATAAGATCCACGGGTGGAATCCAGGGCTCCACAAACTTGCATGAGAAAAAACACATTTTCGTCTTCACTCACATCTAAATGAAATTTAGCATCTCCTTTGATTATGAATGCAGGGAAAGGAGAAAACCCACAGTTGCAGCAGGAGTATCTGTGACTTTCATAACTAGAAACCACAGATCTCTTCATATCAAATTACATTTGCTGCAGACAACCCTGAGATATTTGTTCCTCACTACTTCAACATTACGATAGCTATTGAAATGGCCGCCACATTGTGCGATTTGTAGTTAATAGTGTAGCACATATATTACTGTAGCATACGTTTTTTAAATTTTAACTTTATTTCAATATGAATGGTGGTTGCCTTTATACTTATATGTATTTTATTTCAAACATTCTAAGACCCCATAGGTTTCACCAGACCGCCAAAGGGAATCTGTGCCCCAAAAGGTTTAGAACCTGAGAGCCATGTAGGGCTTTATTCAAAGGACAAAAGTAACTGCTGAAAGCTTTTAAGCAGGAGCGTGACTTATGTGGTATTTTTTAGAGCTCACCCTAGCTCTGTCCACTACTGTGCTACCTATTTTACAGATCTTCATATTAAATAACATTCTGAGGACAAGGGGGCTTAAGGTGACGTGACTTGGTCGAAGTCAGACTCTCAGGAAATGTGGAGGAGCAGGGGTTCAGACTGTGCTGTGTCTGGTTCTAAAGCCTGTCCTCTTTCCACTACATTACTGCTTCCCACAGTTTTCCACCAAAATACCCTCAGGGCAGGAGAACAAACTTGTGACCCCAGGTCTCCGAGGACATGGTCAAAACCATTTTCCACAATACATAATTTGTTTGGAGTCTTCATGGGTTACCTTAGATATCAACGCAAATTTTTTAGCCATTGTATTCTGTAATATATTGCATATGTTATTTTAATACAAAATTGTTTTTACTTATTGAGTATTGAACAAACAATAGCAGAAAGACGTGCCCCTTTTATATCATGGCTTCACCTTCTTACTGACTCATAGTCTTAATCTTGGGTGAGACTATGTGTTTCCCTGTTTGAGAAGTTGGGTCTGGCACCAGAGTACCGACCAAAGGTTAGCCCTCTTCTGAATGCCTGTTGATGGATGGGTTGAACAGCTTCTAAAGTTGTGTTATGGGAAGGAAAAGCACTTTAAAGAATCAGAGTCATGGTAATTGATTCTTTGCAAAACATGGCTAGTTGGATAGAGCGATACTGTAGGCTCAGCCGAAAAAGTGTCTTATTCAAAACAGAGGTGACATCCAGCCAGTAAGGGAAGGAGGCCGATCTGTCAGCACCCCAACCACAGAGGTTCTGTGTGAATGCTCCCTGCATTGGCTTAGACGCCACACCAATCCACTTGTCATGATCAATGTCACATATGCACATGAAGATTAAAAGTAGATGGTGTTTTTGCTATTGCAGTTCAGTAACTTATCAAAACATTGGCATTGTTTTGAAAGAGGGTGATGTTTAAGTTGTAAATGTTATTAATCTGCATGACAATGAGAGTAAGTCCCCTCCAACTCAATTAGTACCTTCCGTCTTCCTATAGCAAAAGGTTAATAGATCTCTCAACTCAGTAAAATAAATCATAATAGACAACTGAAAATTCTGTGATCATTTATAATTTTACGTTGATTTATTTTAGTGCATTTATTTCCTTTAGTTATTAGCTTTTATGGCCTTTTTATGATTAGTTTGTTTCTCAATCTGTCACACAGGGCAATGACATTTTAGTTCTGAAAATTAAGAATAATAACAACTGTTTTGTCTTAAATTATAAGCTTTTAGAGACCTGAGAACAGGTGTATGCAGTATTTTTATACAATACCTAGTGGAGCACTGTGGGAAGTTAATACTTAATAAAATCCTTGTGATGAAATGAGTTCATCAGTTACCTCTAGTGGATCCACTGTTGGATGAATTGAAAAGGAGAAGGTACTTTTGAGGCAATCATTTCTGTCCTCAGGCAGCTTTTAGTCCAAAGGAGAAAATAACAGTTTAAGGTGTAATATCCAAGACAACTGAAATTTATAGTTGACACTCTCTGTGTCTATTTTATTTTAAAATATCTTTCTATTATTGGATTACAACTGTAATGATTTAAGTTGGAAATGCCATTGGACTTAAAGTTCAGTCTCCTTTTTTTTTTTTTTAAATTAATTTAATTTTTAAATTTACATCCAAGGTAGCATAAAGTGCAGCAATGATTTCAGGAGTAGATTCCTTAATGCCCCTTACCCATTAGCCCATCCCCCCTCCCACAACCCCTCCAGCAAGCCTCAGTTTGTTCTCCATATTTATGAGTCTCTTCTGTTTTGTCCCTCTCCTTGTTTTTATATTATTTTTGTTTCCCTTTCCTTATGTTCATGTGTTTTGTCTCTTAAAGTCCTCATATGAGTGAAGTCATATGATTTTTGTCCTTCTCTGGCTAATTTCACTTAGCATAATACCTTCTAGTTCCATCCACATAGTTGCAAATGGCAAGATTTCATTCTTTTTGATTGCCGAGTCATACTCCATTGTATATATATACCACATCTTCTTTATCCATTCATCCGTTGATGGACATTTGGGCTCTTTCCATACTTTGGCTATTGTTGATAGTGCTGCTATAAACGTTGGGGTACACATGTCCCTTCGAGACAGCACACCTGTATCCCTTGGATAAATACCTAGTAGTGCAATTGTTGGGTCATAGGGTAGTTCTCTTTTTAGTTTTTTGAGGAACCTCCATACTGTTTTCCAGAGTGGCTGCACCAGCTTGCGTTCCCATCAAAGTTCAGTCTCCTTAGTGTGACGTACATCCTCTGAGATCTGACCCTGTCTTCTTTTGCACCTTACTTATTGGCACTTCCCCACAAACCCCCTTCACTGCCACCATCCTGACCTCCAATGTTCCTTGCCTGTAGGCCTTAGCAAAAGTCGTTTCCATCTCCTCCTCAGACACCTGGCCCTCATTCACTTCCATTTCAGGAGCCCTTTCAGAGGAATATCTCCTCTCTTTCCTCCTGCCCTACCTGAATTCTTTGCCCTTCTCCTTTTAGCTTCAGCAGGGCTCTCTGCATTCTGCTCCAAAACCACTATGCAGATCGCAATGGTTAGCTCTGTTTTCTCGCCATGAGACTATGTGCTCCTTGGGGGCAGGGATTGGGCCTCTCTTATCTTCATATTCTTGGATTTGACACAGAGTTGACCCCCAAATACAGTTAGACAAATGAATGACTAATGAATGAATGAACATGCCTACTTGAATAGTTAAGTTCTTTAGAGACTACATTTCCCATTCATGATATTTTGCAAAATCTCAGGCCTTCTTGAAAACTGAAATATAGGCTAATGGAATTGTCATCTTATTTTAGTACTCTCTTTGCTATTAAATAAAGCAAGTTTTAAATTGCTTCTAAAAACAGAAAGTAGTGTTGCTTAGGTTGACTGACTACCTGTAGTTCTGCAAAAAAGCAGCATCTTCATAAGATGGTTGTCAAAGACAGGTGGCTTCAGGAAGGTGTCCTCGTAACAAATGAGGTCCTTTGGTGAGTAAAACTCATCATATCCTGATGTACCAAAAAAAGAAAAAAAAAGAAATAAAAAAAAAGAAGAACCCAAGAACCCAAAGGAAGAAAAAAACAATCCCCATATCTCACTTTGTTAAGGAAAGATACCCAGAACAAAATTTTTACACTAATCAGGGAACGTATTATTTGGGATATAGTCACTTTTTACAACTCTTTTCTAAATGACATATTTTTTAGGAAGTTCAACACTAGAAACTCATGGATGAGTTAAGGATATAGGGCTCAGTTGTTACTATTATATTATTTCTCATACAAAACACTAGATTATCAAGCTAAATTGACTTATAAAATTTTATATGTAATTGTCAACTAAGAAAAAATTATTAGAACTGACATAGGCAAACTTTTTAGTCAGATATTTTCATGCATTATTATAAATCAGTTTAAATAGAATACAATTCTGCAGTACAATTTGGTGATGGAAAGCAGAGGGGATCCTTGCTTGTAAAATGGGGTTACAAAATATTTGCTGACTGTCCAGTTATGAACTGATATCTAATTCCAACAAAGAGTGATCCCTATGCAACTTTAGGGAACCATGTATGCTTGGGAAGTGATCTCGAGTAAGGTAAGGTTGTGGAGTTTGGAGACAGAGGCAGAGATTATTAGCCCCCCAGTTACTAACTGAGCAGTCTGGAGCAAGTCACCTAACTTTTCTGGGCCTCAGTTTCCTAACCTGTAGATTGGACATGGTAATAATACCACTTAACAAAGTCAGCAAATACAAATTGAGCTTTATGAGCTCTGAATCATGTAAACTATAAAAGATCTTGGGGAGCTCATCTGTTTATTTTACAACTTAAAAAATGGAAGAGGAGCTCTAATTAGCATTTTTGTCTGGAACTCAAAATATAAACTCACATAGAATTGAGATTAGAAAAAATTAAATAAATAAAAATCCCAAATGAGAAAAAACATAAAACTGGACTTGACTTTTTCAAACTTTTATAGCTATTGCTAAGCTTCACAAAAAATAAGTGAGGCTAGAAAACAGAATGGTATGGAAATGGGGAATAGTTTAGTCTAGAATATACTTGTTGGGATATACCACTTATTGTAAATAGCTTTTAGAGCTGGTAAAGTTATAGAGATAAATTGGGTTGTAAACAGTAATCATAGAGAGTCATTAAAATGAAGAAGGAAGAATAGAAGAGCCTCTAGTCCACTGTGGGGACAGAAAGGGGTCATCTCAACATTTCTACAGATGACTGAGGTAGACTGTGTGTCCTAGAGTCTGTCCTCAACAGATGGGCAGATGTCTCATTTTATCTTTTTTTTCCCTGTAACTATCTTGATCTGTGTTTTCACAAAGTACTAAAATATAGTTCAAGGCTTTATGTGGAGTGGAGTATGATCAGAAAAACCCAAGCATTTGATTAAAGAAATTTTAGCAGGATCAGAGCATCTGTGAAATATTAACTTCATTTAACAGAGAACTCATTTCATAGGATGTGGAATAGTTTTAATGATACACTGTTGTGTTTGTTTTTTTTTGATTCCAGTGTAGTTAACATACAGTATTATATTAGTTTCAGGTGTATGATACACAGTTGTTTTTAAAGACCAAATCACGCAAGCTTTGAGGCAAATCTTAATTTCATAATTTTGTAGGAGTGTTTAAATCAGTTGAGCCCAGTCCTTGAATTCGAACAGCAAAAACACAAACCACACAAACAGCTTCCAAGTTTCACCACAGACAGGTTCTTGTCATCATTTTCTCATAGGAAAGGGTCATTAAATTTCCCTTTCAAAGGAAGGAGAAACATTGACAATAGTTATTGCCTAATGCTTATGTACAGAACTGCTGTTATTGTTGCTTGGCAACCAGAAGAGATTTGACAGGGAGTCTAAAGGAACTGAATGAATAAATGGAAATGTCAGCATCAGTTTCAGGGGATAAGAAGAAATTTACTATTGCAGGATTAGCATCACATTGCTTTTTCTAGGTTACATGATTGGAATTCACAGTGTTTCTGTTCGGCTTCTCCTGCCCCCCCGCTTCCAGCCTTTTGCTATAAAAGGAGCCCCTTTTGCACTATGGTTGAGAGGTATATGTAAACAGAGATGGTTAATGCTAAAATATACAAGAACACACCAAAAATTAAGACTTTGGGCAGCAGGGAAGAAGTTACCTCTGTTGGCAATCTCTTGGAATTTATGGGCGCTTCACCAATACTCTAGCTGTTTCTCACAATGATCCTTCATATTAAATTATCCAGTTGGTACAGATTTTTTTAAAAAATGACAAGGCTACAATGGTTTTCTCTCTTCTGACCTTGAGCACTAAAAATCTATCCAGATACGTTAGATTAGATGAGATGAGATTAGATGGATTCAGCACTTAAAAGTGTGCTGCTTGCGTTATTATTAAAGCTTCTCTTTCTCTGTACATCATTTCTCTACAACTTGATTACATGCTCCTTATAAACACAAATGGACTTTTAATTTAGTTGTGTACCCAATGACTCCTGTAATAGCAGTATCATAGACTTTATGCCCCTAAAATATTTGTTAACCAATATAGAGCTAAATAACTGAGCCAAGATTCTGTAATGGAGGTCCTCAGCCATGAGGAAGAAGGGAGGAAAGAGTGGACGATGTCTCCCTCATTTGGGGCAAGCATTAGAATGTCAGTGGGAAAAGACAGGAGTAATTAGAAAAAGCCTGTTTGTGTTTGTTTGAGTCCTCCAAGAGGTAGATGCCAGATGATTAGAGGAGCAAGAGATTTCTTAGAGGTAGGAGAAGGGAGGGAGTGCTTATAAAAAGAGAGAGGAAGCATGAGCAAGCAGAGAGAGTCTACACACTGCGTGCAGGTCTGGTGCAGGTCTGGTGTCTTTGAAAGAAGAGAGAGATGAAGGGAAAGTCGGGTAGGAAGAGTCTGAGCTTGGAGTGTGGTTTGAAGGATGTTTCCGCGGAAGGGGAGTCCTGAGGCCAAAGCTGTCAGCTGGAAGGGTCCTGTATCCCTTGGGAATGATCTTCCACCACCATCTACCATCACAATCACTGGCTGGGAGCATCCTGTGGGGAGCGTGGCCCTGGCTGGGAGCATCCTGTGGGGAGCGTGGCTTGGGTTCAGCTCCACTTCCCGCAGAGAGAGATTTCCATGGTACCACAATATTTGAGCATATAGCAAACATTTATAGTAAAAAATGAAATTGAAATACCTATTTTGAAATTCAGTCGTATAAGAGAAAAGCATGAGATTTATATGTTCATTGAAAAGAATTAATAGAAAGTTTGAGAACCATTGTTAATTAGTAAATTAAAATGCAAACTCCAGAATCCTCCTTCCCTTAGCAAGCTGAGCCATACTGCCACTAGTATAGGGGTTCTTAACTTCTTGGACCAATGATGATTTGTGGGTCCCATTTTCTATTAAAAATGTAGTCTATTTCTAACATGTTCATTCTACTGAAAAAACTGTGTGGCTTTGGTAGATTGTGTAACCTCTCTGGACTTCAGTTTCTTTATCTGCCAAATGAGAGAATTCATGTAGAGGATTTCCAAAACCCTCTCCAACTCTAACGTTGGGTGAATTCATGGTCCTTACCACCTTATAGGTGTCTTATAAGACTGGAAAAGGGGACTGCGTCGTGGATCAGAGACCATGGAGGCAGTCTTAGCTGTGATACAAATTAGCTGCCTCAATTCAAAAGTAGGACATAACCTCTCTGTACCTGCTTTCTTGTAAAATAAAGGAATTTGATTAAACCAGCCCTATGCTCCATTTGTTGTTCACTAGTAGGGCATTTCTAATGCCACACTGTCTACAGACCCTTCAGAACTCTGCTTCTCAATCCTTGAAGATAATTACCAGTAAAAATGTATTGAAATGATGATGGGGATCAGTTATATAACTTAAAGTTAACAGTTTTTCTCTTATTGTGGTAAGAACACTTCACATGAGATCTACTCTCTTTAAGCATACAATGTGTTATTGTTGACTGTAGGCACAGTGTCACACAGCACATCCCTCGAACTTAATCGTCTTGCATAACTGAAACTTTATACCTGTTGACAGCAACTTCTCATTTTCTTTTCCCCCAGACTCTGGCCACCCTTGTTGTTACTCTCTGCTTCTATAGGAGTTTGGCTGTTTAGATACATCATATGGTGGAGTCATGCCATATTCGTCATGTGTCTGACTTATTTCCCTCAGCATAGTGTCCTCAAAATTCTTCCCTGTTGTCACATATGAGAGGATTTCCTTCTTTTTTAAGGCTACTACTATTCCATTGCAGTACATACCACATTTCTTTATCCACTTATCCATCAGTGGACATTTGTTCACGTTTGGCTTTTTTATTGGCTGAGATTGTAATTTCAGCTCTTCAACTAAGGCTGAATGTGCAAACAGTTTTAACTTTCTACTGCTGTTAGAGGAAAAGCAAGTGAAACTCATTAAATTATGGGGAAAACAAAATCTAATCAGTCAGATGATAATTTTTACTGATGTTGAAACCAGCCTGTGTGTTTTGACTTGGTCAAACCCATTGGAATTAAAACATAGTATGTAGGTGAACAAGTACACTTCCCCCAAAGTGAGTGTTCCTGGTTCCTGTAGTGTTCAGACAGTCTCCTTACTTCATGCCAAATGAAGAAATATCCAAAGTTGATATAATTTAGAGATTAATTTAACTCCTCTATTCTGGTATTGACTAATGGGTAATTAACTTTTTCATTCTGGTATTGATTAACTGGTAATAGTGACTTATATCTCCGTGGTACTCATTATCTGAAAAGTTCTGTGAATGAGCAGAGGGAAAAAAATCCATGGGGAAAGTAGACTTCATTAATTACCTTTTTCCCCCAAAGTGGAGAGCTTAAATTCCAAAGAAAGGGAGGAATGATTTTTACTGAATATTCTAAATTAGAAGCAGAAGATCAATTAAAAGCACCTTACTTTTCTATTCTGATTAAAATCTCAAAACCAAAATTCCCTGTAAAAATAACATTGCCCCCCTTTTTTTGTGTCCTCACTAATAAGTCCAAATGTGGAATTCATCAGAGAAAATAACTAGACAGAATATTTACCCAAGTCCTAACACGGTGTGGGTGTAACAGGCTGGCTGAAAACAGGCTTCCAGTGGGCTCAGGGGCTCACCCTGCCCTAAGTTTTGTGCAAATCTAACTGGCAGTTCTGGGAAAATATGAGGGATCGAGCACAAGTACAGTAAACATGCAGGGAGACACTGAATCCATGCTAGCTAAATGGATAAAATGAAATGTGTATGAAGCTCATTCCTTGTCTCAATGTGGATTACAGGGGCCAGTGCTGCTAACAGCAGCCATTTGATATATATTTTTTAAACCTACAAGTGTCAGATTAAAGGTCAGAATTCTACAATGAAAAATTTATCATGGACTAAATTAAAAGATTTAAGACATTTGGTTATCTGATTTTAATTTGACTATTTCTTTAGATGGGAAAAAAGTCCATGTGAGTATCTCTTGGTCTACAAGTCATCAGGTTATTTCTAGAAATTAGAGAAGTTGTATAACTTTAAGATACCAATTTTCATTTAGTATTATAACAGCAGTTAAATTAATTTGCTTTTTCTTCCCTCAAATGTACAGTGACTTTGCAAGGTATAGATCTAGAATTGATGGAAAGAAATCTGGGTGGTGGCGGTTGTTTTCAACCCTTTGAGTAGATTGTATTCTCCAATAGCTATAACAATATTTCTCCCATTGAGAAGTGGGGTCTGTGCCCCTCCCCTTAAAATTAGGTAGGTTTTTGGAACTAGCTGACCAGGACAGTAAAAAGGAGGTAACACCATGTGACTTCTGAAGCTCGGTGGTTCAGCTTTTTTTTTTTTTTACTAGTTGGGACACCCGTGCTGGTCCCCTGGGCTGCCGTAGAAACAGTCTAACTGTTCTAAGCCCACCATGCCATGGGGAAGCCCAGACTAGCCCACAAGGAGAGGCCACACGGAGAATGCCTGAGATACATAAATACAGAGAGATGCCCAGCCAGACCCCACCTGCAGCTGCGTTCCTCTGCCTGACTCTACTAGCTCCTCCATCTACATACACGAGACCCCAAGCTGGACCCACTCAGCTGAACTCCTCCCAGATTCGTGACCCACAAAAATGTTGAAAAATTACAGGTTGCTGTTTTTTTTTTTTTTAATTCTTTTTTAACGTTTATTTATTTTTGAGACAGAGAGAGACAGAGCATGAACAGGGGAGGGGCAGAGAGAGAGGGGGAGACACAGAATCTGAAACAGGCTCCAGGCTCTGAGCTGTCAGCACAGAGCCTGACGCGGGGCTTGAACTCACGGACCGTGAGATCATGACCTGAGCCGAAGTCAGACACTTAACCGACCAAGCCACCCAGGCCCCCCTACAGGTTGCTGTTTTTAAACCACAAAGTTTTGGGGTGACTTTTTATGAAGCAGTAGATAACTGGAATGCCCTCTCTAAAAGTAAAACTGTCCTAAACTAGAACTGATATTTTTGAAGTTATAATGATGCGTAAATAATGGAGGTGTGGGCGGCTAGATAGTGCATTCAGGTAAATGAGTTGATAGGTGAGCAGTTATACCTAAAAGGAGGTCTGTCCCATGCCACTTTCTTTTTCTTCCACACTGCCCCACCCTATCTATGACTTCCCATATCTCTCATTCATGGTTCTCAGAGTCTGGATAGACATTAAAATCACTAAGAAAACAAAAAAATAATCAATAACCAGGCCCAGATTTAATTGTTGGAGATGGGGCCTGGGTGTAGGAATATTTTTAAAATTTACCAGGTAATTTCAGTTTGCAGTCGGGGCTGAGAACCAATATTTGTTGCTGACAGTGCCCAAATCTGTTTTCTTGGCTCAGTTCTTCCTTGGAGCTGCAGATTCAGAGGTTCAGCTGCTCTCTAAGTATCTGGATATGTGGATACCTCAAGAATAGTGCTCCATCTCTACCATGGCTCCTCATCTCTCAGATGACACCGCTATCCACATAAATGTTCAAGTCAGAAACCTGGGTCATCCATATTCCTTTGTCCTCCTCGTTCTTCGCATCTCCTTACACACAAATCAGTCACTTCCTCCCAACTAATTTGTGAGTTATTCTTTAAACTGCCCCGTCTTGGTCTAGTTTCTGTTCCCTGGACACTGCATTAGAATCCTGCCATCCACTTGACCTCCTCCTGCTAATCCACATAGAGACCACAGTGACCTTCTCGAATATGCAAATATCACTCTCCTCTTCTGAGTAAAACCGTTCAATGGCTTGCCCTCAGAATAAGGCTCAAAATGAGAAGATGGCTGGCAGGGCCCTGCACGTCTTTGCCCCATGCCTTTCAATCCAGCTTCATCCAAAATCCCCTTCCTTTGAACCTTTAATGCTCCCACAATCCTGGACCATCATTGCTTTGAACGTGCTCCTAGTCACTCTGTCCTGTCCATTAACAGATGTTGTGTGCTTTTCTTGGAACACTCCCATCTCTTCCCCCCTGACCCCTCTGGGTCTTAATCACCCTTCATCCTCAGTTCTCAAGTGGGGGTTTCCCTGACTCTAGATTAGGATAGGTTCTCCTGTTATCAGCACCCAAAGCATCTTTATTTCCCCTTCTGTAGCATTCATCAACCATCTGCCTTCCTACACTATAAACTCCAAAGCTGGTCAAGGAGTGTATCTGTCACCACCTACAGTCCAGCTTTTAGCATAGTCTGTACATTGTGACTGACTGAATGAATAAACAAATGAACATGGATTAGGAGGTAAATATTAGCTCTGAAGGAAGTTCTTGTAGTAATACTCTGGCTTTTGTACTTGGCTCTGGCCATCCAAATTCAAATCAATTTGGATAAGATATACAAGATCTCAACTAATTTAAAAAATGATGCAAGGTCAGAAGGAATGGCTAATGCACTCCCTGATTTTGGTGGCGAAAGCGAGGTTCTAAAGGCTAACAGCTGGCTTGAGGGATAGGTCAGAATTTACAGATTGAAATTTAACAAAGGTGAATGCAAAATCCTACACTTGCATTCTAGTTGGTGCACAAGTACGGAACAGGGGACACTGGTCACAGAAACAACCTAGGGTGTGTTAGCAGCAAAGTAAGCTCCATCTCAGCCAGTAATTGGTGTGGCTCCTAAAAGTGTTAGTGCCATCTTAGATTCCTTTAATGGATAAATGGAGCCCAACCAGGACAGGTGCAGGTCCCACAGTCCTCTGCTCAGATCCAACCACTTCAGGAACAATAAGCTTCTTTTATAGAAGCACATTTCAGTCAGATGCACTTAGAGGAGCTTGGCCAATGTGGTAAAAGCTTGGGAAGCACAGCTGATTTAAAAAAAAAAAAAACTGCTGAAGAACATACATTTACTCTATAACAGATGGAATTCTGGGGCATACTTTTGGTTCCTTGAAAAAAGTGAAGGGCTGGTCTTTAGGAAAAGGATTATATTTACACTCTGGAAGACGAGGACCACGGACTGGAAGTATCTAACATCCTCTCTCTGGCCACATCCTTTTTATAATGACCTTTCTCAGCCTCTTGCTCTCTTTGACATCTGCTCTGGGTTCTCAACAGGATCTTTCATCCCTCAGCCTCTCCCTACTCCCAGTCCATCATCCCTCTTCATAGACCACAGATGCCTTGATCGGCTACATTTATGATTCTCATGCCCCATATCCCTGAGCTCTAGGATGTCCTAGTGTGTTCCTTAGAGTTTATAACCTTGAATCGTTCCTTTTCTCTGCTCTGGGCTTACTGAACAGTCTAGGGAAAATCATGACAAATCTGCACTATCCAACATTCATGGTTGCTCACTCCTGCTCAGCATTCTTCCACGTATAGAGGCCACTCCCATCACCTTCCCATAAGGCAGCTCTAAGCCTGTTCCCACTTTTTAAGCCCTGAAGCAAGCTCTAACACTCTCACTTAGGAAACAGTGTCCTTTCATTTTCCTCTTCACGATCTCAAATTTCCATTATATCTTCACTTTCTTAGATTTTGAGAATGAGAGAGAAGAATCTCCACTCCTTTCCAAACCTTGTTTTTCCACATGGATTTTGATACCGTTTTCCTTCATTTCCTCCAGGACTTTGTTTCAGAATTCACCTCCTGTCTTTCCTCTGCTCAAATCCTTTCTCATTGCCGACTCCTTCCCTTGGTCAGATAAGCACACTCAACCATTTTGGGGAGATTAATTGTACAGTGATTGTTTTAAGATAGATTGGAGAGAGGAGAAACCAAGCCAGAGAATCCAATCAGAAAGCTTTTTCCAGAGTCCAGGTGAAAAGCAAAGGGAACCTGTTGGGGGTAGTGAAAGAGAGCAGAGAGAACACGTGAAATCAGATGATTTCTTTGTCAAAATGATCCTTGAGCTAGTTGTTATTTATGATTTTGCCTTATTTTCCCACTGTTTTGTCAGTTCCTGGAGGCAAAGATTGTGTCAGATTCATGTCACTTTACCTCACAAAATCTGGCTTGAATGAATAGTTAGAATTCCCTCAAAATATGTGTGTGTGATGGGGGAACAGGATGGTGTATTTTTTTTAAAAGCGATTAGTTGGTGAGCAAGGGAAAGACATCTCCATTTTAAGAAGAAGAACGGTGTAGACCTTCACTCCTCAAATTGTGGCCCATTGTACTAGCTTCCCTTTGTTGTAGCAAATCACCACAAATTTAGTAGCTTTAAATAACATGATTTAATAACATTGATTATCTTACATTGATGGAATTGGAAATCCAGATGGTTCTTATTGGGCTAGAATCAAGATGTTGGCAAGGGCTATGTTCCTCTCTGGAGGCTGTAGGTGCAGAATTTGTTTTCTTTCCTTTTCCAGCTTCTGGAAGCTGCCTGCACTCCTTGGTCATGGCCCCATTTCATCTTCGGACTTAGCAGTGGCTGGTCAGGTCTTTCTCACATTGCATACTCCGACATTGACTTTCTTCCTCCTTCCACTTAGAAGGATGCTGTGGTTATAGTGGGCCCACTGAGATAATCCGGGATAATCTCCCCATTTCAAAGTCAGCTAACAACCTTAATTCTATGCAGTCTTAATTTGTGTGTAACCTAACATATTCATAGGTTCCAGGGGACTGGGGGCATGTATGTCTTTGGGGGCCATTATTATGCCAACCACATCTGCGGACAAGCAGCATGTATATCCCCTGGGAGCTTATTAGAAATGCAGAATTTTGGGCTCCACCCCAAGCATCTGAATCAGATTCTGCATTCTGATCAGATTCCTAGATGATGTGAATGTACTTTAAAGTTTGAGAAGGCACATCTCATTTTTTTCCACCTTCAAATCTTCATTATTCCTTCTAATCCTGGTTTCCTGCCAAAAAGAAAAAAAAAAGTTAATTTTGATTTGTACCCCTGGTGTTAATTCCCAAAAAGTCAGCCAAGTAGAACATGACAACACCTCATGCATATTTTTTTTTCCGCTGGCAGAAAGTAGATGTTAGAAAAGGCAATTAAATTATAGCATTATCCATGATGCCAGGATACTGGTCTACAAAGAGTATTTTCTTCCTCAAGAAGATTCTTGAGAGAACTGCCTTCATTAGTGTGTGGATATTAGTGGTCCAGCAAGTGAAGCAAAACATACACAGATGAGCTGTGTTTAAGGCATCTCTGAACGGCTCAGCATTTGAGAAATATGACCAAAGCTGATTATAAAATTCCTTTCAAAGTTGCAAGAATGGCAAACCCATAAATAACTCTGGTTCTCACTGGTGTGCAAAGGAGGTTGCTGGCTGTTTGACTGCTGTCCTTAGGGTAGGGGGTAGGATGGAGCGACAACACTGCAGGCTCCTCAGGGCTAGGACCAGCCATGTACACCACATACATGGTATATAGCCATATACCATCCTCCTGGTACCTAGGAGGCACTCTGTTCACTTTGGGCTGGAATACTTTTTAATCCTGTAATACTTTACACTGAATTTCAGAAACGCACTGGGGGGGAAATGGACAAATAAAACTGTAATATTTCAGTGGCTATATTACTAGGCTTCCTACTTCCTTTAGTTCATTCGGTTGTACATTCATCGATCATCTTCTGATGCCACCCATTGTTCTAGACCCAGTAGATATATAAATGTGATCTCTCTCACTCAGGGGCTCATGTCCCAGTGGGACAAATAGTCACATATGTAATTATGCCAACACAAGTTGCTAGAAGAGGTATGTGAACAAGGCTCATGGGCCTTCTCCATTCTGTCCTTCACATTCCAACTGGATTTACCTGTAAAGTCATCCGTTTCTCCCTTTTGCCAATTGAATTGATTATTTGGCTTTATTATTCTTATTTCCAGCCCTGGCTGCTAGTGTTGTGTCTAGCACTTGCTGCTTATTGTAGAAAATGAAACCCTCTCAAACTAGTGCAAGTAAAAGAAGTTATTATAAAGGTCTGGGGTAGGGTCTTATGGGACTTCAAGAAGAGCTAAAGAAGCAGGCAAGGCAGGAAGTGAGGCAGCTCCAGAACAGCCCCTCTTCATCCCTATTTTCTTCTCTCCCTTTGTATGAAAAAGTCCAGACTCCCAAGGCAGAGACTCTGATTAGCCCACTTGGCTTTTCTGCCAGGTTACTTCCTGACCTCAGTGATCTTTGTCACTACATTCTGATTGCTTCCTTCATATCACTCACTTAGTGTGAGTTGCAGTAATACACATTTTAAATTTATATATTCACTTCTCTTTTCCTCTATGGGTTTGTAATGACAGTATCTGTTTCGTTAGTGCTATATCCAGCCACTAGTATGGTACTCGATCACAGAAAGCATTTGGTGAGTAAATAAAGAATGAGCAGGCCGGAAGAGGGGAAGCAGTGATGGGCTTCCTTATGGTACATCAGCTTGCAGGTGAGTGAGGGCTTCAGGAGAGCCTCGGGTCTGCTGACTGCTCAGTGAGGCTGTACAGGAAGGTTCTTAAGGAGAGAGGTATACAAATAAATTTTCACCAGCACCCTAGCCACATATTCTGTCCATTTCAAAGACGTGCCGATTTTTACACCTAGAGGGACCCTTCTCCTTCATGGCCCAGTGTAAATGTGCCAACCCTTTTCTTTTTAAAATTTATTGAGCAGCTAATATGTGCCAAATTCTATATCTAACACTTAACATGCATCATCTCTTTTCATTTTTACTGAGACTCTAGCAGGTCATATCCTCATTTTACAGCTGCAAAACCAAGTTTTGACAGTTTAAACAGTTCATCCAGGGTCCTAGAGCTAGGATGGAGCAGGGCCAAGATTAGAATACAGGTTTGTTTCAATTCAAAGTTCCTAAGACATTTAGCTGTCTCCTCTGTAATCTGCCTTCTCCAGGCAAACTTTACTGGTTCTTTCTCTGGAGTACCACAGTACCTTGTTCATAAAGACAGCACGGGGTTACTATACACTTTCAGGTGCAAACGGTTCTGGCCCCACTGCTACACTGTCCCCTTCAGGGCAGGAACTGTATCTGTTCCCCTCTGTGTTCTCTGTGCCTGTCACTTAGTGGGGGCTCAACCAACATCTGACTGCTGGGCTGACCTTTGGAATGATAGGCACTTACTATGTTATTTTATATTTTTAAAATTTCACAAAATATGGTACCTAAAATGATCAGATCTCATAAATATTCCTCCCATCTCTGTTATTGAAATTTAGAGGACATATACACATTCTCCTACCCATATAATGTTTAGGTCACATCACAGTCACCTGACCTCCACCCCCATATTATTGTGGATGGCAAATGCAGAGTGATAGGATGGCCCAAACCTGCTCACAGAATAGGCCTTTGACCCAAAACAGCAGCTAGATACAGCTACAAGTTGGCATTGTCTCACTCAGCAAATAGTTGTTAAATACCTACACATGCACATGATCAGTCAGGCAGGGTGGGCATGTTGACTATGCAGAGGTGTCTGAGCGGAGGACTCTTGCCCTCATACCGCTTACCATCTAGTAAGCACGGCATGTACACACTCAGCATGTAGGGTAGAAGGCGCTAAGTGTAAAGAGACACCTGCTGATAAGAGCCGTGGGAATTGTAAGGAGGCAGGGTGACTTCTGGCAGGGCTAGTGGAGAAGGACCCCACGGAATACGTGGCACTTCAGCTGGACTCTAAGATTCGGACAAGCAGACACCTCTCCTGTCAAGGACAAAGCTCACAGGGGTGGGGGTGGGAAGCCAACACTGGGCAGAGCGAGAGAGGCGTTGGGAAGGGCAGGCTGGAGCTGCTGATGGCCATGAATGCTCAAATGTAGAGATTTAGCTTTCTTCTCAAGAAAGGGAGTAGAATGGCCATGATTATACTTTAGGAAGTGCAGTCTGGCAGGAACCTCGGAATGAATTTGCAGAGGAGACGCCGGAAGCAGAGAGAGTAGTTATTTTATGTTTATTTGATAATACTGGGTCTCTACTGATCACACAGCTGTGTAGGTGGATTGGAAACTTTGGTTAGAGAACCGTTTTTGAAACTCAGACACAGTCTAAGTGACTCATCAGTAAGCCAAGAAGAATTTCTAAGAGTCATCACAGACAGGTTCAAAAAATGCACAGTGTGAATGAGGAAATCTGCTAACAGCTCTTAAAGCAGACAGCGCAAGTCCAGAGGAGGGAGGTTAATGTGGGAAACTGAAACTGAGCAGCGTCTGTGAAAGCCACTCTGCCTGGCTGCTCAGCGCAGGCGAAATGCCAGCAGGGCGGGCCTGAGGCAGAACGGGGCAAAGCCTGCCCGGCCAGATAGAAAGCCCCAGAGAGAGGAAGGCAGGAGATTAAACCGCTGAAGGTAAAATCAAAACAACTTCTGAGATGCAAAAGGCGGATTTCTCAATTGCAAACTGAATTTGCCAAACCGGATTTAAATTAGTAGAAGCCAAACAAGGGAACGATTTGAGAAAGGTAAAGCTGTTGCTAAATGAACCGCTACCTAGCGGTCCCGACGGTCGCCCAGCAGCCTGCACTGCCGCCTGCTCCACCCCTCCTGGACCGCTCTGTTCGTGGCGTGAGAACCCTGGAGGGATGCAGTCAAGTGCAGCTTCAAACAGTGGGCTTCGACGTGAAGCTGCAGCAGCAGGCACACCAGCTTGGGCTGTGGCAGTGGAGTAAAGGCTGTATGTCTGAAGCAGTCCCAAAAACAGCCTCTGCGAAACAGTCACTGCAGGCGTGAATTTTATGAGTTCCCTGTATGCAAACTACCATTAGTCACGCATTGATTGATCCATTCCTCCAGGAGCTTCATTTCCAAATGCAAAGGCAGCCTTTCAATACAACCTCACTATAACACTGCCTTTGTCATCCACTCCTTATTTTTAAAGCTACTTCATAATGAGATCTTTTTTTAGATTTAAATGCTTAGACCCTTTATAACTCTGCTGCGTCATGAATAGGGACCCTGTGAGGTTCCTGTATTTTTATGTGCACGTATAAGCATGCAGAATTTCTCCATCTTTCTCAAAGACATTTTCATTGGAAAGTAGACGTAGTGAATTTATAAATAAGAGGGTGGAAAAACAATACTCCCTTCACATTAGCCAAGCCCTGGGATTAAAGCAAACACAGAGCTTGGCCCAGAAATACAACTAGAATTCAACATTACTATGGAATACCTAAGAATAGGCAGAAATTCTTTTTTCCCATTTCTTTAAAACTTGACATTCCTATCTTAAGTATCTTCCTCTGAGAATTGTGTGCAATATTCATAGTTAGATTTAGTATCAGAACTCAGTTATTGACAATTTTCTTAGGATATGTTCGGAGCTAGAATATATAAAATGACAAGGATAGATGTTTTCTGTATCTGACCGTGGTTTTATTTTTTTTTTCCTTTTAAAGAGGAATAGGCAAGTGTTGTATAAACGTCTAAAAAGAAACTGTCCCTATATGCTGTGGTTTATATATTATGTTTTACCTTAATATAATAAAATCTGTTTTGCAGAGGAGAGACTGGAAGCAGGGAGAACAGTTATTTTATGTTTGTTCCATAATTCTGGGTCTTTACTGATCACACAACTGTGCAGGTGGATCAAAAGCTTTGGTCTACATGGGGGGGAAAAAAGTTACAGAGAGGGAGGGAGGCAAACCATAAGAGACTCCTAAGGACTGAGAACAAACTACATGGAGGGTGAGGAAGAGAGGAAAGTGGGTGATGGGCAAGGAGGAGGACACTTGTTGGGATGAGCACTGGGTGTTGTATGGAAACCAATTTGACAATAAACTATATTTTTAAAAAAGAAATCTTTGGTCTAATGTAATTATAATGCAGTTAATGTAATTAATAACTAATCATTGCATTATTTAGAAGGGTATGGCTGATAAAATAATGTAATTTTTAAGGTTTTGTTAATGTTTATTTTTGAGAGAGAGAGAGAGAGAGAGAGAGAAAGAGAGAGACAAGAGTGGGGGGAAGAGAGAGAGGGAGACACAGAATCTGAAGCAGGCTCCAGGCTCTGAGTTGTCAGCACAGAGCCTGCTGCGGGGCTCAAACCTACAAACTGTGAAATCATGATCTGAGCCGACGTCGGATGCTTAACCAACTGAGCCACCCAGGCACCTCAGAAATTTTATTTATTTTTATTTTTATTTTTTAAAGTTTATTTATTTTCAGAGAGAGAGAGAGGGAGGGGCAGAGAGAGAGAGAGAGAGAGAAAGAGAGAGCATCTCAAGCATGCTCCAAGCTGTAAGCGCAGAGCCTGACTGGGGAGGGGGGACCTTGGTCCCACAAACCGTGAAATCATGACCTGAGGTGAAATCAAGAGTCAGGCTCTTAACCAACTGAGCCACCCAGGCACCTCAAGATTTTTGTATAACACTAACCAACCATAGTAGCTTGAAATGTTAGAATTTTATTTGAAAGAACTACATTAGAAGGGTAACATGTAATGTTTATATGTAACTCCAATGCACTGGTAACTATTAAGCCAATTGTATCTGTTGTTGGACACACATTGTTAGTGATTTTCCTGGCTAAATGCAGGTGTTTTTGTTCTTGTTTTTCTCTCAGCTTCTCTTTTAAAAAAAAAAGGGAAATGGGGATGTATTGGTCAAAGAGTACAAACTTCCAGTTATGAGAATAACAAGTTCTGGGGATCTAACATACAATATGGTGATTATAGCTAAAAATGCTATATGCTGTACTTGAAGGTTGTTGAGGGTAGATCCTAAACGTCCTCACCACAAAAAAGAAATGGTAATTATGTAATGGAATGGAGGTATTAGCTAATGGTATGGTGGTTGGTAATCATTTCTCAGTATATAAATGTACCAAATCAACACCTTGTACATCTTAACTTACACAATAATAGAGATAGAGATAGAGAGAAAGCTATCTTTCTAACATGATGAATGAATAAGAAAGTACAACTTAACAAAAGAAAGGATAGTTGAGAAATCCTCACATGGCCTTTGCATGGCCTCGTAGGCCGTGCATGATTTAGTCCCTGCCCACCACTGGTCCCTGCTTATATTCTAAAAGCCTCAGTTCTGCCTCCCTCTGTGCCTTACTCCACATTCATACTGTTCCCTCTACCTAAAATGTCTTTCCTCTTACCTCCTACCCATCTCTTCTCACTTGTCCTTCAGATGTTAACATACCTATATAAGGTCAAGTCTCCTTGTCATATGATTGAATGGCATTAATCACGATGTATACATATATATTTATTTATGTGATCATTTGATCAACACGTACATGCCCCTCTAGTCTGTAAGTTCCAGGAAGTTTGGTGCCTTTGTCACACAATAGGCATTCAAAAAATGTTCACTGAGTGGATTTTTACAGAGGGGAAAGAGAAAAGATGAGAAGGAACCTATATCTGAAGAAGTAAATTTTTTAATATAGAATCTAAAAAAGTAAGAACTATAAAAGGTGAGAATAGAAAAAAAAAAGCAAAGGAATCCTGAGACACATACATACAAATACATATATTACATTAGAGTCCTTGGTTAAACCCACATGTTTATGAACGTCAAGATTCAAAACCAGCTTTCTGATCAATAGTGTCAAACCTCTGTAAGTTATGTACTTCCAGCTTGTGCTGTTTTCTCATTATAATCTAAGTACTCTCATGTACAGATCTATATGAGATAGGCTGCCTATTTTCTGACATAATTAGGAACTAGGCTATATTTAACTATACTTAACTAAATGTTCTGGTTAGGAGAGTCACATTACACATATCGTACCCATATAATCTGTAGTCCACGAATCTGATTACAGTAAACTGCATGTAACTCTAAAACTCAATTAGCCATAATTTAACCATTGATAAAAACACACAAAGATTGTGCTGTGCTTTCATGATCATCATTATGGCTACCACTTACCTTTGCACCATGAGGACTCTAGAATCTATCAGTAGCAGCTACAATAATCCCCTTGATAGAAAGCTGGGTGAGCTAGGTTTTGCTCAGATAAGTAGAGCATACTGTAGTAATTCCAAGTTCTGTGAGATAGAGGTCAATGAATTCTATTAGTAAAGAATCCATGCTAAATTTAAGAAATACATATAGGTCATTAAAAATTTATTATCAGCTTAGCTTAACCTATTAAAATCCTTAGCTTTCATATATGTATTTACTTGTACGATGTTTTAAATGTTTGATTTTTAGAAATGTGTTTGGGAACATTCTGTATTATGGCTAAGATTGCCATTTCAAAAGTACAGTGCCCCACACTTTTATGTCTTTGTAAGCATTAATGGAGTTTTACAGCACACTTGTGTGAGCTTTGAGATGACTGCTTGCACTGTGCAGATAAGAGAAGCTGAGGCATGGGGCTATTTCTGTAAGTTTTCCAAAGATGCCCCCTGAGCCAGTGTAGAGGAGAGCTTGAGACAGAAAACGATCTGTGTCTTCACTGAAAACACCTCTTGTATGCATCCTTAGTCTTGGGGATAGGTTGAGGGTGAAAAACCAGAATTGGCTTTTCACACTTACTACCACAGTCCTAACAAGGAGCTCTTGGTGGACATGTATACATAAATAAAAAGGGTATCAAGGTGATTAGCAGGATGAACTTTTGCTGGTCTGAAATGCTTGAGTCTGCTTGATGGCAAGATAGATTAGTTGGCTTTTCAAGGCCTTCTAACAGTTATAGTCTATCCAGTATGGACAATATTTAAAGTGTTTACCTTTCTTTTTCTTTTCTTTTTCATCATAGATCTATGCAGTTCGCTCAGTTGTTCCCAACAAAAGCAATAATGAAATCGTGCTGGTGCTACAACAGTTTGACTTTAATGTAGATAAAGCAGTGCAAGCCTTCGTGGATGGTAAGCATACATGACCCCTGAACCTGTTAGAACTAAATAGTCTATATGTTCTGTGTTTTTCCTCAAATGCATTGAATGTCAATTAGCTACTGACAATGTAATTCTCATAAAAATATGCTAAGCTTTAAAAACACATCCATATACTCAATAAGAGCAGAATTTGGGATTTCTTTCTCCCTCGTGTAAAAAAAAAAGATTGTACCTAGTTTATAAAAGATACCTATTATAATGATGCTAATTCCATTGTCCACCAGTCTTTCCAATTTGTTATTAAGCATGCCCTTTATTTGATGGTGTCCTTGTGAATGGAGGGTAATGCACTTCCTGATCTGGAAAGCCTCCTCAACTCTTCAGCATAGCTGTACTTAGCTGCAGTCCTTGAACTTGATGCTTACATAGTCTGAGAGGACTGGTTTATTCTTTTTTTTTTTTAATGTTTATTTATTTTCGAGACAGCATGCTCACACCCCTGTGCCGGGGAGGGGCAGAAAAAGATGGGGGGGTGGGGGTGGAGACAGAGGATCAGAAACTAGCTCAGCGCTGACAGCAGAGCCCGATGTAGGGCTCAAACTCATGAACCATGAGATCATGACCTGAGCTGAAGTCAGATGCTTAACCAACTGAGCCACGTAGGTGCCCCAGTACTGGTTTATTCTTTAGTAGCCTTAGTCTATGATTTTGAGATTGCCTAATTAATCAGAATATCAATTCTGCTCATCTACCTCTAGATCCTTTTTGCTGTCTAAAACAGAATTTTCTTTAGACAAGCAATTGCCAGTGATATCATAGAATCCAAAGTCTTAGGAATATGTTTATCTTATAAATTTGTAACCTACGACCTTATTATTTCCTGTATATTATGGGGAAATTCTCCCCTCCTATTTGAACAATTTCCACTTATGGACAGAGGTCTCGTACTTGTCCTCAGTTACCATATGGGTTCTGTCCTGGTATTAGTTTCTGTGTTGTAAATATGGACTGGCTAAATATAATCTGATAAATCGGGTCAGGGAACACCTGTCAGCACATTTCTCAGTTATATCCTATTTATACTTTCTTTGTTAAGGATGGTTTGATTTACTTATTTTCCTAGGATTGGAATAATTTTCCTAAAGTTCTACAAGTATGGTTGCATTTCAGGCCAGGTCTTGAAACCAGGCCACACTCTAAATCTAAATTCTCTCAACTAATCTCAAGATTTAGGGTCCTAACTGATTTAAAAAATGATTGTCATTCAAAATAGACCTGCAAGCAGACCCATAATGAGCAACCTTTCTGTTTCTCTCTGTCTCATGGACTGGCAGATACGGAGTTTTTAGTCATAAGAAAAAAATAGTAGAAAATCTGATATTGATCTAATTCGCAGCATTTGGTGCAATTTGTCTCAAGAAAAAAATTTTGGAAATCTGCACATCCTGGCGCAGATAAGCTCTCAAGATTCACTTGCCAACGTCATTCACATGGAAAAAAGCTTTAGGACAGGAAAAAGGTTATTATCCCCATTCTTCCCCACCCTCACTTGGATTGAAGCCCCCACATTCCCCATCATGAAAGTTTTCATTACAAAGTGACCCTGATGAAATGCACAGATGCTCAGTAACTGATAGACTGTCATCAAATCCGTTTGTATTTAAATAGAGCACCTTGCTTGTCCTTGAAATTGTCACCTCGTTGTCAGTGTTGAGATCTCATTGAAAAAACCCATTGATTGCTGAGAAATCTCATATCACTTTGGTTGGGGACCAGTTGGAAAACTTGTTTAAAAACCACTGAAGTTCAAAAATATTTGTTAGGAATCACTTATGAGGCATATTAAAAGCACTGTTTCTGAGTGGCTTCAAAAGCTTCAAGCCGTTTCAGTATAATTAAAATTTAATAAAACACTTTCTAAATTCTCTGTGAACATGAGTATTCCTTCTTAAGAATTGCTCTCAAAAAGCTCATTGTCCAAATTGCAAATAGAATTTATGTCAAAATGTGAAAATTAGAGGAATAATTGTAAAGCCATAAGCAACTCACCTCCTTTCTCTGATTAGAAAGAACATTATTTAACACTGCTTTTTAATTTTATTTTATTTAGAAAACTGAAGTTTAGCTGTAAGTAAAAACTACCCTAATGATTATTAGCCACTGGATCGGCTAAGAAAAAAGCCTAATAAAAGTGACTTTCTAAAGTTCTTCAAAAGGAGAATACTGTGAAACATTAATTCTCTGGGCAAATGAGAGAAAGACCAGCTCAGTTAATAAAAAGTCTGAATTATAACTTACTTTTAAGTGCGGTGTTATTATTTCAAGTACATGTAACTCAGAAAGCCTAAGAGGGGCATTGAATTGGAAACTTTGAATAGATAGGAATAATTAGCCTGTCTAAACATTTGTCAAAGCAATATGGCCTTCTGCTTATCTAACAGTGACAGTGGACTCAATAATTGGGGCCCTACTAATTTGAAATTTGTTATAAAGACCGGCCTGAAGTTTATCTCTGTTTAGCCAACACACTCATTGTACAGAACTATTAGTATAATGAGATTGTATGAAAAGGCTTAAAATTGTTAAAAGAATACATTTAAGAGCTACTCTTTTAGAATTACCTATTTATAGGAAAACAAATGACGTATTGTTGAAATTACCCCCAGCCCAGTTGGAATGAGGGAAGAACTTTGTTACACCACGTGGAAAACAGTTATCATAGCTGACTAACAGTATACATGTCTTTTAAAATATTTTACAGCTTAATCAGGTTAGACTTTTCCTCTGAGTCTGTGCAAGGCCACATATGTATGTGAATAGCATGGAGAAAACCTGAGATTAGTATGTCAGTCGATGAATTTCTTTTGTTTCAAAGTAGAAGCCTCGCAAAGAGCACATCCCATCCTTATGCACAGTGACGAGAGCAAAACCAACCTCAGATAATCTGCCCTCCTTATCACGCTGCTCAAGTTCAAGTTGCAAACATAATGAGTGGGGGCAGAAAAAGAGCAGGAGTGGCCAAGCAAAAAGCTTTGATGCACTTGGTTAATAATATTCAAAATCCCATGTTTGGTCTGGAAGATTATAGGTATTTTGATTCATATATCAAACAGAACAATTTTAATTCCACCTATGGCAATGAAGCTAACAGAACATTCTCAAGATATATTTCATTTTCTCTAAGACAACATAATGATAAAAAGGTAAGCTTCATGTAGTGGGGCTTAATACTTTGATAAAACCAAGATCATGCAGTGAATTAAATGAAAGTCTGGAAATAAAAAATGAAACTGGCATTTTTATTAAGGTAGGATGTATCAAAACAAATGAAAAAGCCACAAAAAAAAATTGCTACCAGGATGGAAAGACAGAGATGAATTTTGTGTGGTGTTTTATTATGTGAATACGTGTTGAAGGTTCTTTGTCTTTGTCTAGGCAGTGCAGTTCAAGTTCTAAAAGAATGGAATATGACAGGAAAAAAGAAGGTAAGATTAATACTGATTGTAAATTAATCACATCTCCAATCAAAACATCCATGGTTGTTACCATTTAAACAAGGTTACCAATTTTATGCTTCTTTCAAATATGTTGGTATGTAGACCGAGAAAACTTGCAAATTCAAGACTCTCTTCAATTACCAGCCACCCTCACTACTAATGCCCTTGTTTTCTGTTGGAGTGTTTTTAACCACCAGGTGTGCTTTAGAAGTCCCAGAGTTTTTCTTTTTAAGTATTAAGGGGAACCCAGCCGGAGAATTCAAAGGATTCAAGACGTTAACTTGCCTGAACATATTCCTTAGCACAAAGGAAAAAATTAGGGAGTGTTTTAAAGATACTTGAAAAGCTCTAAATATATTTTCACATGTTTTTCCAACTGAAAGAATCTGTCCAAAGCTGCCCTGAGTTGCTTTGTTTTTTTGTTTTTTTGTTTTTTTTTTTTTTTTTTTGCGGAGTTCTAAACTAGATCTTTAACAAAGGAACAAGAAAATACCTTAAAGCCATAGTAAGAAAGGGACCAATTTTTTTCCTTCTTGATAACCCTGGCAAACCACTCTTTGAGAACAGAGGGAAGGAGATTTTACTCTGCCCTCTTCGAATTATTTTCCTTTCTTGGCTAGTCACAAAGGGTTTGACTTCTGGGCACACGTGAGGTGCGCCTGTGTCACATGGCACTCTGTCTCCAGAACATGCCTGCCTAATCTTGTGGACATATATGGAGCTCAGTAGCTCCTACAAGGTGCACCAGTCTTGTTCTTGGCCTGCAACCTGTTTTAGTCTGATTCTGTTTTCAAAGGAACTGCCCCATCCGTACCCATAATTTCCCAGCCAGGCCTTGTGTTTTGGGTATCCCACAATATAATACTCCAGTCTACCCTTCCCCATGAGGGAAGATCACAGGCCCACAGAACAGGTTTTGAGAAAACAAAAGGCAGCATTACTTCCATAAAATCCTGAGATGACTGAGATTACTGAAATTACCCTTCGCCCTCTGTTCTCCCTTTAGTTTCTTGTGGAATAGGAGGAATTGGGAGATTTTTTTTTTTAACCTTTGTGTGTCACCCTTTTTGACAATCTCTGCTTATCTCTACTCATGGTTTCCCTGACTTCTGTGTGAGCTGAAAATGGTTTGCAAGTGATTGAAAGGCAATATTGACATGTCCGTGGAAAAATCTCAGATGTGTGGTTTGGGTATCAGATTTCTCTGATGTGAAAAAAAGAGCAGAGGAACAACTGCAGACCCAGCTCACTAAGCCTCCATCTTAGAGGCTCAGTGGGAAAATGGTCTCCCCAGCCCAGCAGACATGCAGCTTGCATGGCAACCTGTGCCGCCAGCCCTTCCCTTCACCCAGGGAATGGCTTCTCTCAGCCAGAGGAGCACTACTGGGGGAATGATTGTGGTTTCCATGGGAAAGAAAGGGAATGAGGAGGAGAATTAAGAGGAAACAGTTTCTTTTTATTTTTTCTTTTCAAATGTGTTGAAGAACAAAGCCAGGCTGATGTTCCACTGGCACTCACTGCTGCAGCAGGCGGGTGGGACAGGGTCTGCTCTAATGGGTCAGGCATCTGTTCTGCTTGGCCAAGGTCTGCGCCGTCCTGAATGTTAAATACATTGAGTACCCCGAAGGTACAAAACCAAAGTCAAGTAAAGCGTGCAACATAATTGGGAACATCTTCTTAATTTCCTGTATATTATTATGTATCATCCATTAGGGCATCTTAGGAGAGGTACCGTAAAACCCTGCCATATTGTGATAATTGGGGTCCAAAAACATTTTAATGGTCTAAAATGCAGGGTGGTGTTATTTCAAAGTAAATAAAGTGAAACCATGTAATGCTGTTCGCCTCATAGCCGAGAGGTCGTCCAGGATTCCAGCTGCACAGTCCAAATCCAGGTGGACCCAGATCGGTTTGGCATGGCTTTATAGCAGTTGTCTGCGCCAGCTTAAATTCTTGTGGGGATGATTATGTGTCCTGTGGCTGCCTTGCACTCTGTGGACAGTGGCAGCCATGCCAGGAATCTCCTGGTTGATTAGTATCTATCTCGGCAGACCCAACCTGGACTTTGGGGACCTGCCTTCTACTTCTTTGCCTACCCTTTTCCTACTGATTCTCCTCCTCAACCTCCTAACCTCCCCGGAGGATCAGAACCCTTGTCTCCCACCACCACATCACCAATTTAAGAAATGTGAGATCTTCTCCAGTGGCACAATATCTGAATTCAAGTTCTTTGAAAGCAGTTCTCACAGGATTTTACTATATTACCGTTCATATATATATGGCTTCAATTTGCTCCAATAATATTTCGACTTTTAGGCCATTCCCTGCTATTTTTTCCTTTTAAGGGAACTTTTATTTGCTCACTATGTTTATGAGGTAAAAGTTTACACAACTTACTGTGAGAAAGAAGATACTTACATTAATGTGGGCGGTTAATAAAAATGTAGGTGTTTTTGCCCATTCTAAAGGGCCAGAAAGCAAACAAGGTAACATACTTCATTTTGATGTCTAGGTTCACTTTGTATCTAAAGGGTCTGAGCTGAATAATATTTCATTTATAATATCTCATTTGTTTCTCATTCTAGAACAATAAAAGAAAAAGAAGCAAGTCTAAGCAGCATCAAGGCAACAAAGATGCTAAAGACAAGGCAGAGAGGCCGGAAGCAGGGCCCCTGCAGCCACCACCGCCCCAGATACAAAATGGCCACATAAATGGCTGTGAGAAGGACAACTCATCCACCGATTCTGCCAGTGAAAAACCAGTCCTTATCCCTCGTGAGAAAAAGATCTCGATACTCGAGGAACCTTCAAAGTCCCCTCGTGGGGTCACAGGTCAGTAATTCTCGTACAGAGTTGCTTAGGAAGGCACGGAAGAAAAGGATGCAGAGGGAACCCACTGAGTTGATTGTTTCTACTGTTGATATTGTTGAAAGAGAAGGGTTGTTCTGCATTGTGCAGGGATGCAGACATCTTCCCATAGGGAGGGGGTGGGGAGGATGTTGCAGGGCCAAAGAATAAAACTCAGTTTAGCCCCGCACTAAGTCAGAGGATTATTTTTTCCAAGGAACATAGTTCTAATCTGTATTAGCATCATCGGGAAAACAGAAATTCCAGTTAAAAGAAATTTTCTTTCAAGACACCTTTTCCTGGGATAAGGGAGAAATAATTGATGACAAGAGCAAATGTTATTAAAGGGTAGATCAAATTATTTTAACTTTTGGTATTTTATATTATGTGACAGAACCTAACCTTCCAGGGTGTTAGAATCTGGAATATTAATTATTTGTGCTATAGCTATATCTTAATCAGTCCACCAAAGGCTACTTTTTAATCAAGTGTATGACGTTAGGTGCATCATTTCATCTCTAGTGTCCCATTTCCTTTCTGTAAAATAAGGAAACTATACGACAATGTACTAGATCAGTGGCCCTCAATACCATCTTACTGAATACTCCATTTTATAACAAATCCTAAAATAAAATTCATAGATAATATAATCTATATAATCTATCTAGAAACAGGATTTCAATAAAGCAAAAAATGTGAGAAATCAGGAACCACTAAAAAATAGAAAACCTGATAAAATGGTCTGATATACACACCCTCTTATAATGAATCGCTTTGCACTTAAAAGAGAACAGTGGTCAACAAGATATTGTAGACAGTGGTTTTTTTTTGTATTTCACCTGTGATGTAAGAGCTGAATGAGAATGTTTGTATATAGACACAGCATCGCTAGGAAAGCAGCTACTACAAAGGCAGGCTGATGCAGGGGTGCTAGTTGTTAGATACCGTGACTACAGGTGTCGTTGGCCATGTGATTTTCCCAAATGGTGCAAAACTTTTGATTGGTTCCGAACACCATAAAAGACAATCTTTTCTTAATTTACCTAGTATTAAATCCCAGAAATCCAAGTAAATCCTGGAAATCTATAGGAAAATTATATTAAAAAATACTTGTGTTTATATGTAAAGCATCCAACGGGACATGAGAAAGTTCAGGACACAGGATGATTCTTTGTTGTACAGGATGCCTGTGATTGTAAGTCACCTGGCTATAGGTGTAGGCCCCTCCCCCACACACAAATTTTAAAAATGCCCCATCAGTTTTTCAAAGTGCCTTCGAAGCGGTGGTAGATTCTCCCAGTGAGAACCAGATAATTCCTGAAGTCCTTCTAGTTACAAAATCCTCCTTTTATTGACTCAGTGACTCTTTAAATTCTTCCTACACGCAAAGCACTGTGCTCTCAGGCCATAGTAAATTCAGAGAAGGGTATGGTATGGTTGAGAGCCGGAGGGGATCACATCCTGTTATTTATTCTTGAAGAGAAGGCTGGGTTTACAGTTTAGGGAAGAGAGGTGCTACATCCAACTGAGTGATCCGGGGAAGTTTTGTGGGAGTAGTAGTTATTGAAGGACCCATAAATTTGAATGAGGAGAGGGGATTTGGAAGGTTGAAAAGAAGTGGAGAAAACTTGACTCCATACTCTTGTATGTCTGCAGTCTCTGAGTAAGACAGGCCCTGCCTAGGAACAATTCAGTCCAGCAGAAGATGATGCAAACAGAACATCTCCTGGTGACATGTCCCAAATCAGGGCTCCAGTGAGGAAGCAATACATTAAATAACTGACATGCTACACAGCACACTAGTGAGTTTGCAACTTGCTCACGAAGCACTAATTTTCTTCCATAAACACATTACCTACCAACTCTCTTAATAGTGAGTGCCGTAATTCAGATCATCCTTACTGTGCAATGCTTCCTTAAAACCAACCCAACAGGGGCGCCTGGGTGGCTCAGTCGATAAAGTGTCCGACTCTTGATTTCGGCTCAGGTCATGATCTCACAGTTTCATGAGTTCGAGCCCCATGTCAGGCTCCATGCTGACGGTGTGGAGCCTGCTTGAGATTCTCTGTCTCCCTCTCTCTGTCCCTACCCTACTTGTGCTGACTCTCTCTCTCAAAATAAATAAACTTAAAAATTAAAAAAAAAAAAAAAATAGCCTATTTCCCTTTAGAATCTAAATTTTCCAGGAATTTTTTAATTCAGTTTTTACTATGCCTACAGTTTTGAGAATGTTTTGATTTATAGTAAGGGCAGGGGAAAGAAATTAAATAATTGAGTGGCAGATTCCCAACTTTGCTTGTTATTGCTTTCACACGAATTACTTTCAAAATCTAATTACTCAAGTTGCTGTTTTGATATCAATCACAGACTAAAAGCCTAGCACGTATATTTGTTCATTTACTTATAATTTATACCTTCTTTCTAAAACAATTTCGGTAACTCTATCAAGTATATGACATTAGAGCAAATTCAATATTGAAGCGCTTCACTTCACAGTGGATAGCTGCCTTGAAAGTTAAGTACCCACTGGAGGAGTTCTCTGTACAAGGAGGTTTTTGTAAACTCTAACATGAAACTTTGTGTGAAGAATCCTTCATTGCACTAAGAGCCATCCCAATATCCTTTCAGTTTTGTAAGTTTAGCATGAAGGCATTGAAATATGTCAATATTATTTGTTAATGTTACTGGTTCACTTCAAATCTATACTTCATGTAAATTTTCCTGTTAAGGACTGAATGATGATCATGGAAGATTATTAGATGATTTTGCAAAAGGAGGGGAATCCTCCTGGTTGACCATTAACATCAGCAGCAGCTCACTCATAAATTTAAAAATGAGTTTGTCACTAGTTAGGTTTTCCTTCCCAAAGATAATGAAAGTTCATCAGGAAGGTGGTGCCAAAACTGTGAAATGGCCTTGAAATGCTCATCCAATCCATTGGAAACCCCGAGACCCCTAACAGGTATTTCACAGATGAGTGTTAGGTCTTGGACATTCTGTACCCCATTTTGAATGTAGAGCCTTGGCACCGGAAAGGATGGCAGTGATCCTTGAAGCCCATCTCCTCACTTTATTGCCGAGGAAGCTAGAGCCCCTCAGGTTGAGAAGATAACCCGCACCCCTGGGGTAACTCTTTTTAGTTTGCAAAAGCCTGTAATTTAATGCATGCATTCATAGAGTCTCTGCTGAAACCGTGGGCTCCATAACTCCTAAATGATGTATAATTGAAAAATTAGGAAAAGGTAATCCTAACAAAGCCATATAATGATATTCTGTACTTGAGTGGGTTCAAAGTATGAGTGTAAAAGAAATCTCCAGTCTGCTTGCAGTGGAGCATTTATCAATCTTTCCAATAATGAAACTGGCTCAAGAAAGCTTGCCCTGAATGCCCAGCTGGGCAGCAGGCTGTGAACATGTGGAACACACATTTTATCTTTTTATAACACCTTGACATTCAAGATTTCTCTTTTTCAAAAATTTTAAACAGAATCACTTTCTGGTAGGGGAGAAGTTAGCTTTAAGATATATGCAGGTGGTTCAGGGGTGTTAGTGTGACTTCCTACGTGAAAAATAACCACCAAACGCATCATCATTGCAGGCTGTAAATATAGCACTGTCGAGTGGGACAATGCTGCCTGTCAGCATGTAGCTTAGAAGTTTGGGAGTTTGATTTAAACTTAGTACAAAATTACTTCTTTAAGCCTTGGAGTAGTTTTTTTTTTTTCTGTATTTCGGAATTTTTAATAACAGCTCAAATTAGATCTTTTACATAATCCAATCATGATCATTCTGTGTCCAAGTACAAAGTCAGACAAGGAATAGATTAAGATTTATTTTTACCAAAAGTAATGCCAAGGATCATTTTTATTCCTAAAGTCCATCTAAATGTCTAAAGCACATTATGACTTTAGGGTTCAATTTTCCTAAATATTCTTCCTGCTCTACTTTTCTTAAGGCATGTATTACTGAAATGTTTAGGTGGTTATCACCGGATAGGTCAGAATAAGAATTCAAATTCCTGTGTGGCTTTCTCTCACTGGACACAATTCCCACTGAATAGGAAAGGAGCCGGATTACGGGCCACCAACTGACTCCATTGAGAGAAACTTTGAGGCGGGGCTTTTCTTGGCTTCAGCTCCCCTGACGGCCAGCAGGCTTCCTTTATGTCCCCTGGTCTTGTGAAGCATCCTGGGAAGCCAGCTCTTGTGTTATTCGTTACCTGTCTCAAACAGAAAGCTCCATGCTGTGTTCACTGACCTGCACAAACCGGACTTCACAATCTGCTCTGTATCACAGAACAGGAGCAGCCCAGTCATTTTGCCTTGACAATACACATTGTCTATTTGGGCATGGCACTGGCACAGAACTGCTTTCTCATTCTCAAAGTGAGCGGAACCAAACATGAGAGAAAGGATCCCGTTATTTTAGAATGTTCGCTGCTTGTCCCTCATTTGTGCGTCTTGTTAACACCCCACACCACCACACACACACACCTCACCAGACTGTTTCACAGTATTTTTATGGTATGAGGTTTCCTATAGGATTTCCAAGCAGATTTTTTTAATGCTACTGTCAGTCCTAGCCTCAAGATTATCTCCCCTGCTTCTCTAAGCCCCTATATTGGACCAGAGGATTAGAAAAGATCAACAAGATGAAAGCAGCTTGCCTGGAACTTTAATAGTAAAGCCAAATGTGTATATTCCAGGATTTCGGCAGTGCCAGCCCTCCAAGCAATATAATATTGTAGCTAAGAACCAGGCTTTAGCATTAGAGGTGTTTGGATTCAAGTCTTGGCCTCATCGCTTACTAGGTGACCTGGGACAAGTTAGCCACTCTGTGTCTCCGTGTCCTCACCTGCAAAATAGAAAATATGACTCCACTTTACAAGACTGTGGTATGCAGTAAGTGAGGTGTCTAAAGTGATTAGCACAGCATCCGGCATAGAGTCAACCCTCAGATCATTTATGTGTCTAGTAAACATTTTTAAGCATCCTGACATGAGCCAGGAATTCTAGACGAAGCAAACAAGACAGCAAAACTTCTGCCCTCATGAAGTTTGCATACGTTTTGGAAGGTGAGGTGAAGAGATGCATAATAAATCAGAATACAGCTAAGTTACCACGAGAATTCTAGATGATAGTAAACGTTGCGAAGGCAGTGAGTAGGAGAGAGATCAGGGCAGGGGTCAAGATCAGGTGTGTAGCAACCTGAAATAAGGCCGTCATGTCCCGTGAGTGATTGAAGAGGAGACATGGGAGCTGAGACCCAGAGGCCTCAGAGCAGGTTCTCCCACACCAGGTTACAGTGGTCCAAGCAGCCAATGTTTTATTTAGACCTTAATTAAGGACTTTAGCTGAAACCCTTGCAGAGCCATAACCATGGGCTTTTTACTCTTTTTTTAAATTAAAGATACAATACTTTCTTAATCTATGTAGCCGATACTAAGTAGTGTCCTATGAACTCGCATTTTGAAAGTTTACATTTGAAGCACAGTAATTGCTATTCTCACTCCTCGTTAATGATTATTTTAGCATCTAAATACTCGGTGTTAGCTCCTGTTCATGGTTGTGCGCTGTGCAGTCACACCCTCAGTTTCACACCCTCAGCAGCACCATGTCAGAACTGTTTGGGGAACGTTAGGGGAGGCCTTCAACTCCATTTTCCATGACCAAGACCTCTGCTTCCTTTCTCCGGGTGTGACAAAGCAGAAAGAGACAGACACAGACATGGGGTGTAGTGACAGGAGGGCATAGGAAACACACAACCCCTCGGGTATTTTTCTGTCACCTGGGTAGAGTGAAATCCACAGCCTTCTCCCTTCTCCTTCTCATTTGAAAACTACTTTTGCTGCAACCCTGCAGCAAACACACAAAACTACTCTCTCTGAAGAGCTGATATCTTCATAACTTCCCACCCATACTTTGTTATGGCGATTTCAGTAACAAAGAGACTTAATTAAATGGAATGCACTCCTTGCAAAGAACAAAAGGCCTTCCAAAAAAAATTGTTTTTTAAATTTTTGAACAAAGATTTAAATGGCTCTATCAAAATATAGTGAGAATTGACTCTGTTTTTCAGTGAAATAAGTCAGTGAAACAAATTAAGGGAAATTGTCCACCTTGTGTCATTGGGCAGCTTAATTCATTGACTTTCTTATCTATTATCTTTTAATATAAATAAACCTGTAAAGGTATTAGTAACAAATGAGACCTTGAAAGGTAATGTAAATAAAACTAAAAGGTCTGCTTCCAATCTGAAAGTTACCAGCTTTATGCCCACCGATCTGATCAAGTTTAATAGGACTTGAAATAATAAAGTCTATCTGTCTTTGATAAAGAACTTACAAAGAGGCAGAACCAACAGACATTATGTCTTTGAAATAAACCTGTCTGTTTGGGTCTCTGTTTCAAAGTTGTTGGTTCCTCTGACTCTATGTTAATTATCCTGTCATGCAGTGACAGAAGAATGACGGACCATGCAAATCCAGGTGCGTTGTCACTGTAATGTGAAGAGAGTTTTCTTGGGGCTTTATCACTAGACCGTTATTCTGTAACAGCTAAAAGAATTATCTTTACTCACCGTCATCTCTTCACCTCTGTCTCTCACTTATCATCTTATTCAGTATGGCTTACAGCCCCATCACTCCAAAGAAATTGCTCCCACGATGATTATCAATGGCCTCAGTGGATTAAATTTAGCACGCATTTTCCAATCTGTACTTTATCTTTTTCTGTCTGTAACATTCAGTGCTGTTGATCACACGATCCTTAAGGACTCTATTTTTTCTTTTCAGTTCCTCTGACATGACACCCTCCTGATTTCCCCTCCATCTTCATTGCTCCATTTTTTCCTTTGAGGGTCATTCTTCTCTACGTAGGCTGTTAATTGGTACAGCTTGTCAAGACTTGGTTTGTTCCAAGTCCTTTCTCCTATAAGACCCTGTACTGTCTTCTTAGATCATTTCAACCATGCCCAGGTTTTAATTATGTAAGCTTGCTCACAAATTCCTCTTCCCAGGCCAGGCTCCTCTCTGTGTTCCAGACTCTTACTTGACACTTTCACTTCAACAGTTCAAAGCACTTCGACAATATGCTTAAAGCAAACTCATGATCTCCCTTCCAGTCTTAGCTTTCTTTTAGTGTTCCTGATCTTAGTGAACTATCCATCCAATGTGCAAGCCAGGAATCTAGACATCAGTCCTGACATCTTCTCCTCATCCAATCCATCAACAAGTCCTCTCGATTTTCTTTTCCAAATGTTCCTAGAACCCATCTGTTTCTCACAGTCTCTACCTGTGCCTCCCCACCAAAGCCATCATCCTCTCTTGCCTATGTCGCTGTACGAGTCCACTGATTAATGTCCTAGCTTTTAGATTGTTCCCCTCTAAGTCATTCTATATCCTGAAACCTTTTCAAAACACAAATCTGAACTCTTAAGATAAAAACCGAAAGTCTTACCGTGGCCTACAGGCCCAGCGTGGTCTGGCCCCTAAGTGATGCTGCAACCTCACTGAATGGCCTGCTCCTTCTTGCTGTCTCTACTCCAACCCTCCTGGTCCCCTCTCAGTCCCTCATATAGACTGTGTGTGTGCAGTCAGGTTCAAGTCCAGAGACCGGAACCACACAGTTTATTTGAATGGGAGGAATGTAATACAGGGAATTACTAACTAAAACACTAGAAACACGAAGAGGTGATTAACTACTAAAAGGAATAAATGAGGATTCTAAGGGTTCTAGACATGGCAGGAGAGTAGTTACTGTCTCTAGAAAGGCTGGACAATAAAGAGAGCCCTCCAATCCAAGATTGAGATTGTGACCTCATTGAAAGCATGTGGAACATGCAACCTTGTGGCAGCAAAACAACTACACTAACAACCAAACAAACAGACAAACAAAAACTGTCACAGGGCATGGACTAAGCTGTTCTGTAGAAGAACTTTACCATTGCCAGAGGGTGTAGATAGACTGGAACTGCTTGAAGCCACTGCCAGTGCGGGGGATGCAGGGACCATGGCATGACTGCAGCTGGAGCTCTTCTGCATGGCTCCCACCTCCTGTGATGGATAAGCATAACAACAAAGAACCGGAACTAGAAGAGAAGTGTATTCCTGTCCTCTTAGCCCTGCGTGGTCACTTTATTGCCCTCCACTGATAAAGCTAACATTCTGTGAGCTGGCAAAAGAGAATCGTTTGCAGGGGCCAGCTCCTGTATCACAAAGTAAGGCAAAGAAGGGTGGATTTGAGCCAAGAGAAAATAACTTGATAACTGGCACACAGGGCTTTCTCCTGCCTTAAATGCTGTCTCTGCCTAGAGTGCACTTTCCTGCCTTCTTACCTGATGAGCTCACAGGATCTATCTCTTGGGGAGTTACTCCTTGCTGTCCCTACATCAAATATGCCAATTACAGATTGCAGAATGCTGTGTACTTTTCTTTCATAACACTTACCATCATTGTAATTCTACATTTGTCTGTGTGCTGGTGTGATTTATATGTCTTCCTAATACACTGCAAGTTCTGGAAAGATGGGGGCCACATCTGTCTTTGATCACCATTCTTGTTCTGGTGCCTGAAACAGACACCGGACACAATAGGCACTCAGACAAACAAGCCTTTCTCATGGTCTTCACTGAATTATTAGTGATAGAATATGTAAAGTACAGGTGAAATTTAGTAAAGTGGCTATGCTGCTTTTTAAAGATAATTAGGGATTTTGTATTTCTGATTTTTTTTTTTTTCAATATATGAAGTTTATTGTCAGATTGGTTTCCATACAACACCCAGTGCTCATCCCAAAAGGTGCCCTCCTCAATACCCATCACACACCCTCCCCTCCCTCCCACCCCCCACCAACCCTCAGTTTGTTCTCAGTTTTTAAGAGTCTCTTATGCTTTGGCTCTCTTCCACTCTAACCTCTTTTTTTTTTTCCCTTCCCCTCCCCCATGGGTTTCTGTTAGGTTTCTCAGGATCCACAGAAGAGTGAAACCATATGGTATCTGTCTTTCTCTGTATGGCTTATTTCACTTAGCATAACACTCTCCAGTTCCATCCATGTTGCTACAAAGGGCCATATTTCATTCTTTCTCATTGCCACATAGTACTCCATTGTATATATAAACCACAATTTCTTTATCCATTCATCAGTTGATGGACATTTAGGCTCTTTCCATAATTTGGCTATTGTTGAGAGTGCTGCTATAAACATTGGGGTACAAGTGCCCCTATGCATCAGTACTCCTGTATCCCTTGGGTAAATTCCTAGCAGTGCTATTGCTGGGTCATAGGGTAGGTCTATTTTTAATTTTCTGAGGAACCTCCACACTGTTTTCCAGAGTGGCTGCACCAGTTTGCATTCCCACCAACAGTGCAAGAGGCTTCCCATTTCTCCACATCCTCTCCAGCATCTATAGTCTCCTGATTTGTTCATTTTGGCCACTCTGACTGGCGTGAGGTGATATCTGAGTGTGGTTTTGATTTGTATTTCCCTGATGAGGAGTGACGTTGAGCATCTTTTCATGTGCCTGTTGGCCATCTGGATGTCTTCTTTAGAGAAGTGTCTATTCATGTTTTCTGCCCATTTCTTCACTGGGTTATTTGTTTTTCGGGTGTGGAGTTTGGTGAGCTCTTTATAGATTTTGGATACTAGCCCTTTGTCCGATATGTCATTTACAAATATCTTTTCCCATTCCGTTGGTTGCCTTTTAGTTTTGTTGGTTGTTTCCTTTGCTGTGCAGAAGGTTTTTATCTTCATAAGGTCCCAGTAGTTCATTTTTGCTTTTAATTCCCTTGCCTTTGGGGATGTGTATTTCTGATTTTAAAAGAAATTTATACTAATGAAGAAATTTTAAAAATGCAGTAAGGTTTAAGGAAAAAAAAACAGAAACAACCACTGTTAAATTTCATTTCAGAATTTCTTAACTGCACAGATATATAGGATTTTTTAAACCAAAGATCACATTATGTAGTATGTGAACTTTTGTATTCTTTTTCATTAACATGACATTACAGACATTACCTCATACCATTATATATTCTTTAAAGACATTATTTAATGGCTACATTGTGTTCTTATGAATTTGACATATTTCTTTTTAATTCCCAAACTATTGTCCCTATGGATTGTTTCCATTTGTTTATTACTATTATAAATAATGCTATAGTGAATACTTCTTATATATAAATCTTTATAAACAACTATGATTATTTAATTGGCATATTTTCTTAGAAGTGGAATTATTGGGGTCAAAGAGTATGAATATTTTTGTAATTTTTAATATATTGCTGTCCACAAAGATTGGACTAATCTTATTGTTTTCATTTGTAAAACTGACAATAGGGCAATGGAACATTTTAAAATGTTTAATTTCCATTTGCATTGTTCTTTGTGAATATTTAAAAACACTAAGATTATGATCAAAGAGCTAATTTATTATTATTATTATTATCAGTTATCATAAAACACTAACATATTCACTTAACTACTTTTAAGTGAATGTAATATGCTTTAAGCAACACAGACATTAGAAATTTTAGGCATAATTTTATAACAACTAAATTATACTGTGTCTTTTTATCAGTTTTTTCTAAGTAGAACTACTTCACAATACTTTACAATGTTAATCATCATCAGACAATGTGTTTTACTGTGTATTAGGAAGATCTTAACTCAGTGGCTTAAAATAATTTCTTTAGACCTACTCTTATGGTTATACATTTCTTAAACTTAGACCTGAATTCTATGTGTACTTCTTTCAGCCTACTTATAAGTAAATAAAACTTTCACTGAAAAGTAAAGTCTAACAAGAAAAAAGAGTTTTCAGAAACTTCCAAGTCTGAACACATACATGTCTATACATAGATTATGAAAAATCTTTGAATCTAAGTCCTGTATTTCTCCCAAGAGGAAGATTTGTTTTCTTTGGTACTGTTAGCAAAAAAACAACCACCACAGTTTATGTTTTGTTGTGTAAAATAAATCCACACAAGAAGCAATCAAATGTGACCTATAACAAAGAAAAAGATTAGAAGCAGAACAATATTGCTCATGAATAAAGAAGCAAAATCTTCAACAAAGTATTAGCGAATTGAAGTAAGCAATATATAAAAAAGATAGTACACTATGACCAAGTGTGCTTTTTCCCAGGAATGCAACGTTGGCTTAACATTTAAAAACCAATTAATGTAATTTTCTGTGTTAACAAAACAAAAGAGAAAAGCAATATGGTCATCTCAATTAGTGAAACAAAATCACTTGGCAAAATAATAAAAACTCCCAGAAAACTAGGAATATAAGAGAATTTCCCAATAAGCATATGAAAAATCTGCTCTACAGTTAATATCATATTTAATAATAAAATGTTGAATGCAGTTTCCCTAAGATCAGAGCAATGCAAGGACTGCAATTCTACATTGCACTAACCTAGGATTCCTAACCTTTAGAAAGAAAGAAGTTAAACTGCATTTAAGGATGTCATTATTGCCTATAAAGAAAATTTTAAGAAATCTACAAAAAAAAACTAATAAGGAAATTAACAAAGTATCTAGGTATAAAGTTCAATATATAAAAACTCAGTTGTATTTTTGCATTCTAGCAGCCAACAATTGGGAAATGAAATTTTTAAAAATACTATACAATAACCTAAGATACATAAAATACCTATGAATAAATTTAACTAAAGTTGTTCAAGACACTAAAAACTGAAAAACAATGCTGAGACCAGTTAAAGAAAAGCTAAATAAATGGTATGATGTATCATGCTAAAAGATCAAAAGATGCAATATTGTTAAGATACTGATTATCTACAAATTGATTTGTAGATTCAACTCAGGCCCAATCAAAATCCCACCCGATTTCTTGTAGAAAGATACTGATTGTTTTTGTAGAAGTAAGCTGATTCTTTTTTTTTAAGTTTATTTATTTTGAGAGAGAGAGAGAGAGAGAGAGCTCAAGCAGGGGAGGGGGAGAGAGAGAAGGAGAGAGAGAATCCCAAGCAGGTTCCACACTGTCAGCATGGAGACCAATGCAGGACTTGAGCCCACAAACTATGAGTTCATGACCTGAAATCAAGAGCCAGAAGCTTAACTGAGCCACCCACGTGCCCTGAAATAAGCTGATTCTTAAATCTACATTGAAAAGCAAAGGTCCTAAGATAGCCAAAACAATCTTGAAAAAGAAGAGCAAAGTTGGAGGGCATATATGACCTGATATTAAGACTCGTTATATAGCTACAGTAAACAGGAAATGTGGTGTTAGGGGTAAGGATAGACAACTACATCCATGGAATGGAATGTGGTCCAAAAATAGACTACACATATATAGTCAATTGATTTTCAGCGAAGGTACCAACATAATTCAGTGGGGAAAAGTGAACTCAGGTTTACTATGCTATGGTCTTAGGCTACATTTTCACATTTTACATATTAGTTGTTAAAGGCAGAGAGACTGTGTCTCATTTATCTCCTGTGAATAAGCCAGTGCTAGCACGTAGTGGGCCCTCCATATATGTCTGTTGAGTTAGATTGAATCAGAAACCAGAATGATACTCAGGAAGATATACACCATGTGTGTTAGGATTTGATAAATATTTTTAACAAAGGGAAGGCTCAGGTGATAGTTAAATTCAAAAACATTAAAGCTTCTAAGAGCCATTCTTAAGATTAAACTAAAATAAATAAAAATTAAATTGTATATAATATTTATTGAAATCTGGGCAGATTGGGTGTTTCCAGAGATAACGTTTCTTTCTAAGATGTAACTACTTGGGTTCAAGTATTTGATGAATATTGGATAAAGTCACAACCAGGGACACATATCAAACTAGGCTCCCTCTAACTAGAAGGGTCCCAGGCATGGAAAGTACCAAAGTAATGCTGATTCATTCATTCATTTTTTCAGTACTCATCATGGTACCTACTATGCACCAAGCATGTAGTGATGAACAAGACATATATCACTCTGTCACCACTTATCTCATGTAGAAATTTCAGAGGATTTTTTAAGGTTTCACTAAAATCAATACTCTCTTAGCCTAGAATTAATAGTGATTGCAGATTTTAGACCAATAATCTCACGCTCCTTCTGATTTAGATTATGCTCCTCAGTAGAAATATAATGTGAGCTACAGATGTAATTTTTAAATTTCTAGCAGCCACATTAAAAAAGTAAAAAGAAACTGGTAAATTAGATTGGGTAATATATTTTATGTAATTTAATATACACAAAATGTTATTATCTTGACATGGTCAATATTTTTTAAATTATCCAAGAAATATTTTTAATTCAGCACATCTCAATTTAGGCAAGCCACATTTCAAGTGTTCAGTAACCACATATAGCTAGTGACTACCTTGTTGGACAGGGATAGGAATCAACTCTTGGTAAGCTACAGGCTGTTGAGGTTTACAAGTAGATTCCAGAAAGATAAAGAACCGATGGTACTTCTGGCCATAATGTTAGAGGGAAATCACTGTATCCAGGAAAGAACCCCCATTATTCTGTTGCTAGAAATGTCAGGATTCGTGGTTAAGATGAACCTAATTCTGTTATAGCTGAGTAACACCACCAGCTTTTATGTGAAAGAGCCCCAGAGCTTTACTATATTTGGAGACAGATCTGTACAGCCAACGTGCAAATACATCCAAGTCATCTTTGAGAATTTCAGATCTTCCCAGTGTTCAGCGATTTCCACCAATAATGAGACAGCTTTTCAGGACCCAAAAAAAAATCCTGCTACTCAGATTTCTCAATGGGTATTTGTTGGATGAATGATAAAACGAAGCAGTAGCCCACATACCAGTTCTCTGAGACACAAACAAAATATTTTCAGCTCTAGGTCACTGAACTCATGCTCATTTGCATGCTTGCCTTCCATTTAAAATTCTAAAGCATCCAACAGAATAATTTTTTCCCTTCATTCTAAGGTCATTATTTCCATTAGGCTATAATACAAATCCCCTTATTTTCAAGAATAAGACTAATTTACTACACTATGCACAATAAGCTATATTTTAGATTCTCAATTTATACTATTTCACCAAGGCTGAATCTTCTCTATGATTTAGAGAGGGAATGAGTTGGAGCCAGCCTGTCCTTAACCACAATTTTAACAAAACATTTACAGACTCATCAAAAAATTACTTTTCCATCTTTTCCAGTAGAGTTTCTCCAGGTGGGTGGTGCCATCCACCTTCACCCCAACAGAATCGCCTGGCAAGTAGAATCATGGGCCCACTGCTGAATCAGAATCCCTGGATGCGTTGTCCAGGAATTTGCATTTGTAACAAGCACTGAGGGAGAACTCAAACACACTAAATCTTGACAACCACTGCCCTATACTGAAGTTCTCCTTTAGTATACATAAAGATAAAGTTGTATACTACCATTTAAATCTGTTTACTACCATTAAATACCATTTAAATCTGTTTACCATTTAAATCATTGCTGGAGGAAATGGTGTTTTCAGTATTTAACTTGTTCATTGCCTTTGCTGAACATTTCATTGTGTAATGTAATTTACCTTTAAAGAGTATTCATCATTCAGACCATAAAATGTATGCTGTGCTTTCTTGATAGATGGATTCAAGTAAAGTCAAATTTACACTTGTCTTAAATGGGCTAATGTCTAATATCAAATTGACTAAGACCCAGATCATATTCTTGTGCACTTTCTGAGTACAGTCTCTATAATGTTTGTGACAAGTGTTAGGAAAAATGTTGTTTGTTCTTTGTTTTTGTTTTCCTATGAAATCATTTTAAGAGTACTTTAATTCAGTCACAATTTTACAGATAGCTATTGAGCCAGACACAGTACTAGGCTTCAGAAATGAATCCGATTTCAGTATTTGACTTCAAGGGAGTCCTAGCCTCCTCAAGGCAAGGATGAAGGGCAGACACATAAGCCTTGTGCTAAAATACAAGGCAGTAAGTTTTTAAGAGGCAACATGAGAGCAGAGAGAAGTGAGGCAGGGTGAAAGGGGCTGGGATTCATAGAGATGACGTTGTGCGCTGTTTGAAAGTGAGCCACAGTCAGCCAGAAAAGTGAAGTCATTCCTACAGGCTCATGCAGGACATAGGGAAGCTCAGAACATTGGTCTCCTGGGTCTAAACCTGCACTCTTTCTACTACACTCAGCTTTCTCTAAGAACCTAGCCTTCAAAACATGCTGGCTTCCCTTTTTTTACACCCATAGCTTTCTCTGGTTGTGAGTAAGATGTTAAGGGTGATACATTTCCTTCTCAGGCCACTAAGGTGCCATTTAATTCACTCCAGCAATAACTAATAGAAACCTACCTTTAAAAGATGCTGAAAGCAATGTGCTGCTAATTTATTGCTACATCTATTAAAGCTCCAGAGAGACTTTGACTCCCTAGATTTTAAATATAGTTGAGATATTATGATGTTTCCCAATTTAATCCCTCCATAAATTAAGTGAAATGATTATAGTACCTGTTGTCACTTCATTCTTGCCCTATCTCCAATCACTCTTCTGCCTTCATTAATTCAGAATAAAATACTACAAGACATTAATGTAGCGCTTGGAGATAGGAGGGCTGCATTTTTATAGCCTCCATATGAAATCATACTTAAAGATGCCTATACCTTTACTGAATGGGGAAAAAAAATCTTCTCATCTCCTAATAAATAACCTTTGTTATGAGTGAAGAAACCAAGGCTCAGAGATGTTAAGTGGCTTGGCCCAGGGTCACCGTGCAAGTAATTACCAGAGCCAAAACACCCACCCCAGGTCTACCAACTCCCAAGTGCAAGGCTCTATTTTCTAGTACATCCTCAAATCTTCTAGAGATTCTATTAAAACAGTTTCCTCACTGCTTGCAATGAAGGACATTGTTGCCAACATGTAAACAAAATGAAAATCTTGGCACCCCCCCCCATCACTTTCTCATCAGTGTTTTTAGCTTATCACTTCACAGTCATTATTTGGTGTTTTCTTACAGAAGGCAACAGACCACTGCAACAGAAACTGTCCTTAGATGGGAACCCCAAACCTATACATGGAACACCAGAGGGGTCAGATGGCCTACAGTGGTCAGCTGAGCAGCCTTGTAACCCAAGCAAGCCTAAGGCAAAAACATCTCCTGTTAAGTCCAATACCCCTGCAGCTCATCTTGAAATAAAGCCAGATGAGTTGGCAAAGAAAAGAGGTAAAGTGATTTCTTTTGCACAAATGATTCAACCTATTTTACACACACAGAGAAGTGCCAGAATGATAGAACTTTCCAAAAGATGCTGCTTAGTGAAGAGAGATGCACATGAAATTGCCTTTCTTTCTGTGACCAACATAGATTGAAAAGTAGATGTGATTCCTCCCATATAAATCAAAGGTCTCGAGTGTTTAAGAGGAATTACATCCCCTTTCTCTGCCTCTCTGTGGTCATTCTTCTCTTTGTAGGCATGGATAAATTTGCACCACAAATACTTTCTACCCTAATGTCTTAGGAAGCAAATGTTAATGCAGGAGCTCTTTTAGTAACTTGAATGCTGAATGTTTCCCAGACACACATGTTCTTAACTTGCATTGAATGAAGATGAATCCAGAAGCTGATGATGTCTTCTTTAGATGATCTTCTTCATGTAAATTCAGTTCTGTGTTAGAACCTTCAGACAATGTAACACCGAAAGAGGGTTTTATATCTGACATGCTATATTTTTATTATTTTTTGAGCTTTGCTATACTTTATACATAACTGGTATTAAAAATGAAAGGGGATAAATCACTTCCTTTCTGATTCCCAGCAGATTAAATAATATCCTTCTCATTCAGCCTTAGTTGTATCTGATTTCCTTGGCTTTGGTTTGATATACTTCCTTACTTTTCTGGAGGGAGATTTCTTTCTTCTAAGAAACATGGCCTTGTTGGGATAAGTACAATCCGCCTATTCGCACTGTACTATCTGTACACCTTGGTGACGGTTTCAGGAAGTCAGGCAAGATTGGCGCCTGCAGAGCAGCTTTCAGTGCTGTTGCTCTAATTACAGGGCTGGCTCAGGACTGATGGGCCAGAGCCAGCGTACCTGGCACCAATGCTCCGTCCTCTCTCTAGCTCATTTGTACCTCTCCCAATCTCCATGTCATTTTCCTCATCCAAAAGCCCTGCTGGCTTCTAACCACACAGAGTGGTGAGAGCCAGCAGCACAAATGGTCTTTAGACATATCAGATTCTAAGAAACTGCAGTTCGTGATAGAACATGATGATCAGAACCTCTTTCCAAAGCACAGAGGAGACACGTATGCCCAGAATGGCCCACCCACAGAACCCACTGGTAAAATCACAGCAGTCTCAGGGGCCATACATATCCCCACTGTGGATTTTTAAAACTCTGGGTTATAAACATATAAACATCTTCTTGACAGAACTTTTTTTTTTCATTGAGAAACAAAAGATAAATCTCTTATTAGGGGGTGGGGTGAGTTAGCTGCTTTTGTCACTGTTGCTATTTAGCTCACAAGTAAAAAGATAAAGTGTTCAATTTAACATTTTTTTCATGACATTACTTGTAGGCCCAAACATTGAGAAATCGGTGAAGGATTTGCAACGCTGCACTGTGTCTCTAACTAGATATCGTGTCATGATCAAGGAAGAAGTGGATAGTTCAGTGAAGAAGATCAAAGCTGCCTTTGCTGAATTACACAACTGGTAAGTAATTCAACTTAGAAACTATAAACTTGTGGCACTTGAGCTGTTCCTACAGGTAAAAGCATCTGATGGAAAACATTGTTTATTTAATGCATAAACATCACAGAACAACTCCTCAGTGAATTTTTTTTAAGTCCTATAGGCAGAGGCATATATCTTGGGAATAAAAATGAAGGGAAAGTGTTTGAATAAAAAGAAACCTGATACACATAATTCATTGGAGTCTGAAGCTGGCCCCAAAGTATATGAATGATGTAGAACACCACCTCAACAAACGATATTTTTGACAAATCCCTGGGAGGCTAATATCATGAGTGATACTGAGAACAAATATTTTCCAGCTTTATCATTATAAAATAAGAAAGACTCCCTTAACAAAACTCAGAAACATCTTAGGCAAGCTGAGTGATAGAATCCCATTCTGAGGTATCCTGAAGGCTGGAATTAAGAAATGGTACTCTGGTGTGGCTTTGGTCCTGCCCTGCCCTGCTCTGCAACTGACGCTGAAAGAAGGCATCTCTTTGAGCCATGTATGTTTGCTCATGTCCACAGCTGCAATGAAATATCTCCTGGTAAAGGTTAAGTTATTATAAGTGGAAAAACTTCTTAGTGTATCAGTCAAGACTTTTTCAGTTTCGAGCGATGGAAACCCAAGTCACACTAGTTAATGACAAAGGAGAATTGTTTGGCTGATGTACATGAGAAATCCACAAGATTCTTTTAGGCGAATTTGGTTCTAAGCCCAAATTATGTTATGAGAATTCAGTTTCTCTCTACCTTTCTCCCTTTCCCCTTCTCACCCTCCTTTCCTCTCTCAGTGTCTCCTACAGTCTCCTGGTTCTGCTTATCCTTGGCTTGATTCTTAGGTATGATCTCTCCATGTGGTAGCAAAGATGACCCCCAAGCAGCTGCAACCTTACATAATCCTTAGTTCCTGTGATCTGAGAGAGAGCTTTGTCTCTAGTGTTCCAACAGAAATCCAAGGGCTAATTTACACTGGGTAGGTTGGGTCAATCTTCTGTCCCTAAACTAGTCACTGTGGCAAGAGGGACAGGGTCTTCCCACTAGCTAGGCTGGGTCCTGTGCCTACCACAGAGTTAGTGGTGGGGTGAGCCCCACCTGAACCCCATGAACTGAGAGTTGAAAATCACTGGAGAGTTCCCCAGAGGAAAATCAGGGTGCTAAAAACAGAAAAACATGTCCGCAGTGCCCAGGCTCACATGTGTTCTCTGTATCTCATTGGCCTCCCATGATTCTAGAATTTGGTCACATCTTCTGCATGGTTTTCCTTTCCAAGTCCTTTCTTTGACATAGATGTGCTTTTTAGCAGATTATAGTTGTGTAAAACCAAGGATTATGCTTAACACAATCTAAAATTCTTGAATTTTAAACCATCTGCTATGTATAAGATCCCCATGTGCATAAGATACCAGAAACTTGAAAGAAAACCATCTCCTTCGGTTATCATTCAGTGAGGAATCACTTACCCTCCACCCAGTCACGTCATCTCGACCTTAGTGGAACTCTTCTCTGTTTGATCAGACAATAAACCAAGTAATTGTTCAAAGTAAACTCCAAGATTATGTTTGAAAGTACTTAGAGAACATAAAGATGCTATACAAATGAAAGGTGTTATTATGATGGTTGGTTTTTTAAATTTTACAGTTCTGTGACTTTTTTAAATCTATCCTTAAATTACCCTAATATACATAAGCGCACTCAACTTCCAGGCCTGTTTTCTAGAGCCAGAGTCAGCAAACTTTATCTATAAAGGGCCAGCTAGTAAGCTTTACAGTCTGCAAAGTCTCTGTGCAACTACTCAGCTCTACTGTTACGGCACGAAAGGCAGTGGGCCAGATTTGGCTTGTGGGGGTCGTAGTTTGCTAGTCTCTGGAGGCATTAGTTAACTATTCAGAGAAGACCACTCTGTCTTACTCTTTTGTGTGGCATTTTAGAGTAAACTCTTCCTCTGAGGCCTCTGTATGATACCTTCCATCTGAGTGACTCACACTAATTGACAAAGTGTAGCAGTGACCTCAAATTACCTCTCTCCTCCAGCTGCTCTGAGTACTTTTTTTTATTTCCTTAGTAAAATGAATACCACATGGGTCACGAGACATCTCGAGATTTATAACAGACTCTTTGACTGTTTCACTCCTCGAGATCTGAAAGTGTGGGGCCAGGGAAGTCAGCACCCAGAGAAGTTGTGTATCTTTTCTCTGCTTGTAATTCACATTTTGTTTTAAACTGATGGGTAAAGATCACTCCTGAATGAGCTCTACCAAGCCGTACTGCTGCTTAAAAGTCACCTCTTAACAAATGGCACATTTCCTCCAAACTGAACAAATATAGATTAACCATTTTTTTACATGCTGTTGCTACAAAATTAGTAAACAGCAGCACTTGTTTTGTTATCTAACCTTTAATAAAATGATCCCAAAATAATTACATATATATTACCTTAAAAATAAAACAAAAGTAATTCTTTTTAATAGGCCATTAACATACATTTCGACCAAATGGAAAAACTTTACCTCTGTTCCAAGTTAGCCTGCAGCCCAGCCAACATGGTGATTTACTTGAATAACTCCCTTTTGTTTTCTGAGGGGGAAAAAGGGATGAATTTTAGGGATTTTGGCACTCTTAAAAAAAAAAAGCGGATCACAGAATTGAAGAAGGCAGCTTACATGTTTTAAAAAATGCAGCTTTCCAATTGGTGGTGAAATCATGGACCCCAGGCATTAGAGAGACTTGCGAATGCAGTGCTGTTCACATGTAAACCTCAGGATCACATTGTAAGGCACATCCAGATTTGGAAAATGTGGGACAAGTCTTGCAGAGAGTTCCAAAATGAATGCTGGTTCAGGGACAGATGTTAACTCACCTGGTACGCAGCGACATCGCACTTGTGGTCCTTCTGTCCTTACTCCGGGCCATCCGGTGCTCTCACTGAAGCATTCAGCAGGCATTGTGTGTAGTTTAGAAATAAAAAGAAACTCTCAGGTAAGAAATTCTGAACATTCGCTTTGCTGCCCAGCTTCAGGAGATGAATCCTGCCTGATCAGATTCCCCAAAGCCTGCCGGGATTCATGGGAATGGTGATTTGGGGGGGCTGGGAAAAAGTACCTGCTTGCACGTGCTCAGTACCCAGCGGGCACACATCAGAACGAGATGAACCAAATGCTTGTCCTTCCCAGTCTGGCTGTGAAGAATACTTTTTTCAGTGCAGTTATTGAAGAAAACCATTAAGTAGCTAAATTATAATATCAAAGTGGGCATTTGGCCAGGACACAGTTAGATAGGGCTAAATGACCATTATGTGGATCATTCTCTTTTCCCAGAAAGAATCGGGGATTTGAGAGGGCAGCAAAGATGACATGGTGATCCCACACTGTCTTAACAGAAAATAAATTTTGCAACATGAGTGTCTATGAAAAGTCACATCAGGAACTAACATGAAACAGCTGGTTTCCTTTCTATATGATTGGCCCCCTACCACAACTGGAAAATATTCGTCCTTTGGAATCATAGCTGCCAGATTTAATTGGTTTGTGTGCAAACTAGTCTAGTTTCTCATCACAAATTTGTGTGTGTGCGTGTCCAAGTTGATGGTGAAGGCTTAAAATGAACAATAAACATTAACTTCAAAAAACATCAAGGCAGGAGAATAATACTTGATAGCTGTGCCATATGCCAGGGGAGAAAGTATTCCAGAATAGAGCTGTAAAAATTGCTAGGTGCTATTGTCAATTTAACATCTAATTAAAAGCACTCCTAAAAGGAAATGGAAGATGGTGATGAGCCAGAGGGTAGAACGTGTGCTGGGGATGGGGTAACAGGGCCATAGGGAATGGAGGCTGGAAGAGACAATATTTTTAGGCTGCTTTGCTTCCATACAGGAAAGGGAAATCAAAGCATGATTCCTGTACAGTGTTCTTACACCTCATGTTTATTTTTTCCTGAAGTGGCGCCAAGTCGTACTTAAGCAGAATTTGGAGTAGGCCAGTTCCAGCCCTGGCCCCCCAGCCCTTGCCTTCCTCTTTCTTCGCCTGCTTTCTCTCCACTGTGAGTGTCCTCCCTCCCAGCAAAGACAGGTGGACCTCCTGCAGCTCCTCACAGGCCGGGGGTTCCTCCCCACACCACTGGCTACCAGATGAACTTGTAATGGGGTCCCCGTATCGCGTTCCTTTTTTCCATATTAACGGTTGAAACTCACTGTTGTGTCACTGATAAGCTCATCCTTTTGATGATCATGGGTCCTCCTTCCCACAGTGACATATTTTTATGCTCGCAAGTGTTAACCAGAGTCTCTTGAGACTCTTCTCCATCAGCCGAAAGAATAACCCTATAAAAGTGAGAATTTCAGGCTGAAGAAAAAGCCATTCTGAGATTAAGTGTGTCTGCTTCCGGCATCCCTCAAATTCCACTCCACAAAGGCGGCTTCTCATCTGCTGTGGAGGCTTCGCTGTTAGCCATGCAAGACCACACATAGACCAAAGGGTGGTCAGCTGGGCGGCCCCGCATGTGGACCAGATAGCATCACTGTGACATTTGAAACGTCATGTCCTTTTTCCAAGGGCTCCCGAAGGGGAAATTGCCAGTGGAGACTTTAAGAACAAGCAATGCAACAATGTGCCACATACCCCCAGTTTACTGCTCCTTGGGTGCCCGAATAATGTAAAAATCTTGGCACATACCACCTTGGAACTGCTTCAGTTTGAGTCCAAATAAGACCAATTTTCTTCCCTTGAAGGTTTACACATAGCAGGATTCTTTCCTCCTGCTATTTCTCCAGCAGTCCTGGGCTGGTTCTCCCCACCATACCCCCGCCCACCACATTCCCCAAACTTTTAGCTGATTTTTGGTCAATACCTGGCTTCCCATTTAATGCTAAGAGCCTGGTTTCCCCAGGACGTTCTCTTTGTGAATAACCGAGCATTGACTGAAAGATCATGCTTGTAAATTAATATTTACTTCTCTCCATACCGAAGTATATGTGTGTACACTATAATTAAAAGCTCTGAGAGCACTGTGGTCACCCTTCACCTAGGTGCCACCACCAGAGATGTGGATGCCACTGGTCTGACGGGGACTCCGGAATAGGCTGTTGCTGTTTTTTTTAAAGAACTGCGGGTGATTCTTCTCTGCCTCTGTGGGTGAAAACCACTGGCTGAGAGTCATACAGAGGGAGTGGTACATCTGGGGCTAGTGCACTATTCTCAGCTGGATGCATTTGCCCCCCAGGAGACTGTTGGCACGTCTGGAAATCATTTTGGCTGTCACAACTGCAGGAAGGGAGTGCTACTGGCATCTGGATACCCCTAAATATCCTACGATGCACAGAACAGCCCTCCCCTCCCAGCACCCATAACAAAGAATTATCTGTCCCAAGACATCAATAACACTGGGAAAGCCCAGGCAAGAAGAGAGTGAGAGGAAGAGTCCATCAGTCCTTCTACAGGCCCTGCTGTGGCTCCTTGAAGGAGGGACCGGGGTTCCTCCCCTTTGCTGCACTTCTGAGTATCTATCTGCCCCTCTCCCAGTTGCCCTCCTAACCCACTGCTGGAAACCTGAGAGAGGAAATTTCCTTTCCAGTCATTTCCATACCCAAAAAAACATAACCATAGTGTCCTCTTCTTTTCAAGGAAATTTTAAATGTAAGCTTTCTAACTATACATTTTACAGGTTAAATTACATTTTTGTTTCCTTAAGACCATAAAAAACAATTATGTTGAAGTGTAGAAAATTGAGGGCTTTGCTTTTTGTCTATTTTGCATTAGAGAATTCAACTCAGTCCTTAGGAGAGAATGGAAAAATTAAGAACCAAAGGTTGCAGCTAACAACAGGCAGTCCCTTTCATTAGCCATTCTGTCTCTACCTGAGTCTTTTTCTCATTTTGCAATAAAACCAATACCGCAGGGTGGGGGGTGGGGGAGCCGAGGATTAGGATGAAGATCTGAGGTACGTGAAGATAAATACAGTAGGGAATTGTTTCATTAAGTGTCTGTTTAAAGGATTATTATTTTTCTCTGGCTTCAGCCAGCCAGCAGTATTACTTGGTGCTCCTGGGCATACGTGGCCTGTGTCCAGCTACTGTAATGCCAGTGACATCCTCAAGTGTGCCAGCCCTTGAGCTATTTAAGCTGAATGAAAACAGGTCTCTTTGTGCCTTATGGTGCAGTTGTGGTTGAGCAAACACTTGGTGACTGTTTAATTAGGAGAATCATGGAAGTTGCGGCCGGCGCTACGTCTACCTCGATGGGTGAGGGGAGGAAAAATATGTATTAGGTGAGGCAGGTTCTAGAATCAGAACTGTACCACAGAACAGATGCTGTGACAACAAGCAGACTTGGTTTTTGAGTTCAGTCACATGGAAGATACTGACGTAAGCGTGGATAAGAGGTAGAGACTCCATTTTAAAACCATGGCTGAAGTGGTACGCATTCCTCTTGCACCGCAGAGCTCAAGAGTTCTGGAAGAGCGTGTTGTCCTTTTCTCCAGGCCATTCAACAGGGGATGTTTGTAATAGGATTCCCTGTAGGAGAGCTGACGTTGGGAACCTTTTCAGCCATTGTGATGTAATGATTTACAGACTTTGCTTCCCTGTTAAAATACCAGCAATGTGTTAAACGATTGCTAGATTTTGCCAACTCCTTAGACGTGTAATGAAGACAAAGTCAGGAGTCTGCGTTGTATTTTTTATGTTTTTTTAAAGAAATTTAATTAAAAAAAGTCTCTATGTCCTTTCTGCTTTGGAAATAAATATAATCTTCCCATTGATCAAAACCTGTACCAACAAAGATTTTCTGACTAATCTCTTTCCTTCTCATCAGATGATTTTTCTAAGTGCCCACCTGCTTGCGACTTGTACAAAGAACTATACAACGGAAATTAAACAAGCCTGTTCCTCCTCCCCACACCCAATATTCGAGGTTATGCCAGCATATTAAAAGAACTCACAGTATGGAGATAAACATACACCTGCAAAGGATATCAAGAGGCAATGATGGAAGAGGCTAATAAATATATTTATGCCTCAGGAGAGCCATATGTATGGTTTTTGTTGCTGTCCTAGCTGACAAATTGCCCAGAATGACTCCTTTTCCTTACTCTGCACCAGTCCAATAAACAGAAATAAGCTCCGGCATCCATTCTGAAATTGTGAAAAGGGTAAATACCATAAACCACGGAGAAACTCAAGGTTCTTGTGACTTTGTGACTAAGGCAAGTCCCTGTGGTACACTGTATTTCAAATCTTGCCTCGTTTGTGAATATGTGTCATTCTAAATAGGTGTAGCTCACTCTTTGGAGGTGAAAGCTTCTTTTTTCCTATTTTCTCTCCTCCCCGAGGTTTTCCTCTGCATTAGATGTTTCCCCAGGGCCACTGCAAGGACTGAGTGAATCAGTCGACATGAAGGAAGAGCAGGTTGATAAATTAAAAAAAAGTACCGGACTGGCCTTTTCAGTTGGGGATGGTCCCCAGGAAACCAGCATAAATAGCACCCTGTATTGATAGCCTTTCTGAGCTGCGTGTGTGATTACCTCCATTCGTTATGTTCGTCACACACTCGGCAGTGGAGGTCAGCTTCCCTTTCACCGCAGCCTTCTCTGTGAAATAACAGACCCACAATAAGAGCTGGAGGACAAGACGTTGATTGCGATTTCAGTTGAAATCTGAAAAGATTTCTGAATCTTTTCAGCAAAGGAAGGCTATGAATCATACCCACCTGGAAACATGCTCCCGAATACGGGGTTAGTTTTCACCACAGAATAGAAATTGAAAAAGGAATTAAGCAAATTGTTCTCCCTGTACAATCCCATATGGGAAGTATGTGGTGTGTGTGTGTGTGTGTGTGTGTTTCACTCTATAGTATCATCTATTTTCACTAGGAAAATAAGACAAATTTGTTCATATATATATTAGTATAAATATAAAATACAGTATAGTTTTCAAAGTGGGATATCCTAGATCACAACTTCAGAATGGATCTTAGAACTTATTTCTGTTTATTACACGGATATAGAGTAAGACTGTAATCTCTGAGGGTGAGACTAAGGAATCATTCTGGGCAATTTGTCACCTAGGACAGCAAGAAATCACAGAACAGCCTGTGCCTGAAGTCATGTAACAGAATTGCTTATATGTCAGTTACATTGTTCTTTCAGTGACTGTAAACTTTTGGTTCTTAGTAAGCCATATGATAACAAAAGTCACATTTTCCAAGGCTGATTAACCACGTAATTAGGAGGCATGGAGTATAGAGTTAAAATAGCGTTTTAATCTCATCTCCACATATTCTAACCCTGAAGATGATTGAGTTTCTTAACTTCTACTCAGCTACAAAATGGGGTACTACTGTCACTATCTAGAGGTTTTATGAAGATTCGTGTACAAGATTCATGTACAATGTATGCATTTCTCAGATTATTCTGGTAAATCTGTAGCCTGACCCATATAGGTTGGTTCTCTTCCCTTCCAGATAAGCATTTAGTAAATTTATTTCTCTCTGTACCAAGACAATGGGAAGAAGTTGTCCTTCTCCACTTTTCTGTTTAGCATGCAGTGGATCCCAGCTATGAGATATGGATATCTCAACACAAGTTTTTACTGTTCATTGCTTGATGAAGACAGAAGTAAGGCAAAAGCCTTTTGACCCCTGATTCTGAATGGCCACCAGATCAACCCTCGTTCCCCCTTTCACACCTTGCCCTGCCTTCTCTCTGCTTTCTCTTCCCCTTTCTTCATTCACCCATCCAGTAGGGAGATGAATGTGTCGCGAGCTGGTGTTTCTCAAACTTTGGAATGCACAGGGGGCACCTGGGCCCCATTCCTAGCGGCTCTGCTTCTGTGGGTGCAGGTGGAGCCCAGGCATCTGCATCTAATGAGTGCAGTGGGTGCCAGTGTACCTGGTCTCAGGACCACACTTGAAGAAACACTGCTGGTAATACTGAGGGATAGAAGATGATGTCTTTACAAAGAAGGTCCAAAGTCTAATGAGAGTGTACAGAAGCAAGCTGTGTGATGCAGTGTGGCGAAAACTGTTGGGAAGCACGCATGGGGTAGGGTTTCTGGCTGGCAGGGAAAGGGTCCACCACAGAGGTAATGCTGGAGCTGGCACTTGAAGTAAGGCTAGGAATTTGCCAGACTGAGAAGGGAGAGAGGATTCCATGCAGAAGAAACAACACAAGGAACCACAAGCATGAGAGACCCCAGTGCACTCTCTGGGAGGAGCACATTCCCTGGGTCTCATTCCATTAATAAATGAACTATGAGCATATCCCTCTCGAACCAGAAAACTTATTTGTAAGTCACATATGTATGCCACTGTTTAATCTGTATACTAGAAATGAGGAAAGTCTACTTTCTAAAATGAAGAGTAAAGTATATGAAGTTTAACATTTCATTTGTTACCCCCACTTGGGAAGCCAGAGAACCAGGGCAGGTGCTGGCATGTGAGGCTGGAGGTGCTGGGCGGTGAAGAGCATCAGGTGCCCAGGTCCCCTTCTCACGCAAGAGCCCATCGGGAGGCCAGGAGCCATCTCCGCCAGGCTGGGGCCTTGGGCTGGATGTGGGCCAGCATTGCTGTGACTCCTTGTGCCACATCAGTCTCTTCCAGTTTCTGTTCCTCTTAGTTGTGTTCAACAACACTGATGGCTTCTGCATAGATGCCTCCCCTCCCAACCCCCCAGATTGGAAAGAAATGCAACAGTGTTCTGAGTGGTTGACTCTATTTTGGGTATGAAACGAAGAGATATTTTGCCTCATTTTGTTTTATTTTGAAATGTGTTTTATTTTATCCTGCTTTCTATATTTTCCAGCTTTTTAAATGAGCATGTAAAATGAAATTAAAATGTGAAGAATGTTAACTCTGTTCCTTAAATGGCACCCTTGTGCTATAAGACAGTTAACATCCACAGATAAAAGTTTGCTTTTTGTTCCAGAGTTAGTATAATTTTTTTTAATAAGGGGGTGGGATTAAATGATAATTTTTACAGCTATAGAAACTGAAATACAGTTAAGTTACTTTCCCTGAATGGTGATCCCCAGAGAAAGAAACAAAACTAAGAAATAATTAGCAAAGGTGAGCCTGGTAGCGTGCCTGGATGGCTCAGTCAGTTAAGCATCCGACTTCAGCTCAGGTCATGATCTCACGGTTCGTGAGTTCAAGCCACACAGTGGGCTCTGTGCTGACAGGTCAGAGCCTGGGGTCTGCTTCAGATTCTGTGTCTCCCTCTCTCTGTGCCCCTCCCCACCTGCACTCTATGTCTCTCTCAAAAATAAATAAACATTAAAAAATTATATTAAAGGGGTGCCTGGGTGGCTCAGTCGGTTAAGCATCCGACTTCGGCTCAGGTTGTGATCTCACGGTTTGTGAGTTTGAGCCCCGCATCAGGTTCTGTGCTGACAGCTCAGAGCCTGGAGCCTGCTTCGGATTCTGTGTCTCCTTCTTTCTCTGCCCCTCTCCCACTTGTGCTCTGTCTCTCTCTGTGTCTCAAAAATAAACAAATGTAAAAATAAAAAGGGGGCGCCTGGGTGGCTCAGTCAGTTAAGTGTCCAGCTGCAGCTTAGGTCATGATGTCACGGTTTGTAAGTTCAAGCCCCACGTCAGGCTCTGTGCTGACAGCTCTGTCTCCCTCTCTCTTCCCCTCCACCACTCACCTCTGTCTCTCTCTCTCTCTCTCTCTCATAAATAAACATTAAAAATTTTTAAGAAATAATTAGTAAAGATAAATTATATTATTAAATGAAATCATATGTAAAATTCTAAATGGAGGTATATAAGGAGTGTAGATTTTTCAGCTGAACATGGGGTATTGCAGAATTTGTACAGTTTATAGGATTTTGCAACTCTGATATCATTTTTAAAATTCCGAGAAGAAAAAGAATCCCTGTGTTTTTTTTTTTCAATTAGCTATTTGCTTTTTGAGGAACCCTGGATTTTATAAGTATTGGAAGTCATTCCTTATGCTAAAATCTGCACGTGTCTCATTCCACAGGTGCACCTCACACAGTGTGATGAAATATTCATTGACTGTGATTTAAATCATTGTAGGATCCCAATATAAAATACAAAACTAAGAGATACTAACATTAACAGATAATATTACCTCTGATAAAAGAAACAGAACTAAAACGAGTTCAGCCTGATTGGCAAACTGAGTGCAGTTACTGCATTCATTGACAGCCAGAGGGATTTTAACTGCTTTATATTTTAAGTGTGATTCATGCTCAGAGGCACCATGCGCTGCTTTATTTCCCTGATAGTCCCAATGACTAAGCAGCTTTCCAGAGGGCTGTCTCAGCTTACTCTACATGCTGTAGACATGTATGTTGGGTTTTGTTATGTTTGCCAAATAAAAGGGTGGGATTCGGGAAGTCTTTAGAAAGATCAGTTTGTCACCATGGCTGCATTCAGAAAAGAAGAATCCCAGTCTTCAAAAAGAATGCCACTTGTTGTAAAATCTAAACGTAAAAAGGTACCGAGTAGAATGTGACAGACCCCAGGGTCCCTGTACAACTAAAGAATGCAACATAACCAGCTACTTAGTACTGAGCCTGGAGTGTAAGCAGCCACAGTGGGCGAGGAGTAGGGTGGGGGAGACATTTCTGGGGTAGACTTTAGAGGACGTGATCACGTGGGAAGAGAAGGAAAAGGAGTCACAGAAACTGGGTGAGTGACGATACCAGTGACCAGCTTCCAGGGCACAGGAGAGGGGACAAGATGGGGATATAGGGCAGGAAACATGATTTTCCCTCTACCCTTTTTGTTCTCGGCCAAGACCCCTGTAATAAAAGATTAATAAGAGAAAAACAAACAAGTTTGTTAACATGTGCACCTCATGTATACAGAGGAGATACCCAGGAGGAAGCAAGGAGCTCCCACGGTGGCTTAGAATTCAGAACTAAATACCATGTTAACAGGGAAAGGGGAGAGGGGGATATAGGCCTTTCAGGGGAGAGTAAGTGATTCTTAGAAAAGATGAGTGGGCCCTTAGAAGAATAGACGGAAGGTATGATCATTTGTGACAAAGTGTGTCTGAGTGTGGTGTTGACTTCTAGGCTCCTCTCCTGAGACAGGAGTCAGCAATCTTACCTGGTTGGCAAAACTCCCCAGGAGGGGATTTATGACAACTGAGTTCCTTTGGAGGCTCCGCCTTCAAGCAGATGAGGGGAGTTCAGAGACAACATCTCCCTGCCCCGGCTGTTTTTCAAGTGCCTGCAGCTCACAATCATCAGTACATCAGAGTGCCATATTTGGGGGTGGGGGGCATACTCTGCTACCCTTCAGGAAGCAGAACAGAGGAGGAACAGGGAATTGGCAGCATACAAGGTCACGGGTGCTGTTTGCAGGCACCTGTTGTAAGTGGTAGAGGTGCCAGTCCTCTGACCCTAGGAAGCCACACATAGTCTCACGCATTTGTGGCTACCAAGCCAGGACAGAAGCTCTGTTGACAACAGCAATAGTTGAGAAATGGGTGAGCTGAAACCCTGGGTCCAAGAATTCCTGCTAGTACTTGTGGAGTTGGACTGGAAATGGTACCCATGGTAACAGTGTAGTGCACCTTAAATGTTTAATAAAGGTGGCACCTGGTGGGCACAGTCCTCTGACCCAGGAGAGGGGAAGGACAGGCAGCCTCTTCCATCAGCGCTAGCTCCGCAGCTGAAGGCCCACGTGGCAGCCACCAGGCACTACGAGGCAGCCGGGAGCTCAGCTGGCATTCCTCTGGGCATTCACAGTTCCTACTCCTGATGCAGTAGGAAGGGGCACAGCCCACAGTGGGGGCGGGGGGTGATTTTACATTACTCTTTCTCTTCAGTGAAAGAGAGAAATTCTTTATATACAAAGTCTGGCTTTCTGACTTTATCACTCATTTGCCCACTTTATGCTCTTTGGTACAAGCCAGAAAGGCTGAAACATCACCTTCTTTCCCCCCCAGCAGTTCCCACATTCCCGTTCTCTGTACTGGGTGCGGGGGGTGGGGGGGGGGGGGAGACAGGAGGCTCTTCTGCAGGATTCTCATCCTGCCCCTCCGCTCCGCCCGCTTTGTTCTGCTTGGCAGCTGAGGAGGTAAGCACTTCATCCACAAGAAGGTCCTGAAGCCAGATGGTCAGGGATCAGATGGTCTGGGCAGTTTCTCTCACCACAGCCTCCCTGAGGCAAACTCATGGCGATGAGCTGTGGTCTAGTTTTAACTCTTTAACATGGAGTCTGGCTGCTGTTGCAGATTGGTGTCTTGAAATTCCCTTTGAGATCCTGCTTTCGTTCCCCCGTACCCACCAGCAGGTTCTGCTCTCCAGCTTATCAGCCACTGACAGTCCTGTGGCTGCCTCCCCATCACAGCATCTTTATTGACGAAGAGCACTGGACTCAACGTGGTGCACCCAGCTTCCAAAGGAAGCCGTTTCGTCACTCGGTGTCTTAGCCTCTGGATTTAGAGAAGAGCCTTTCACAGAGCAGAAAATAATAAATCTCTTCTTGCTGAAGTGCCTCTCTGATTCTTTTTATTATTGTTATTATAAGTCCTCTACAGAAAAGAATCAAGACAGTGGAGAAACATTTTTATAAAATGACACTTTATCTCTGTGATTAACTATATAATAAACCATAAAGGCTTTGCCATGGTAATCTCCTCCTTACACCTTATTGCTTTAATAATAAAAGCTTTTTTATGGCAACAGAATAAAATTTTACTATCCAGACAGTTTAGATAAAATGAGAAGATGTGTTTTTGGAAGGATAAAGGGCACATCTGAAACATGTGAGGTCAGCATAGGTTTTATGTGAGCGCAGTTTATGTAAAACATGTTCAATGTGTCTTAAGTCTGGTGCCCTCCAGAGGACTTTATCCAACCGTTTAAAGAACTTTTAGTGGTCAGTGAAAGGCTGAAGAGTTCTGTATTTCTGTCAAGTACAGAGGATTACAGTTCCAAAGCAAAAATGTTCAAAACCAGATGATTAGTGGGGGAAAGCACAAATTTCAATAATTTATTAACACCCTAATTTGCATACAGAATCATCAACTACCTGTTTTGATTCTGAGCCAAACCCTGTGTGGTTTGGTGATTATCATTGCACTTTTATTCATAAGCTTATGTCTCAAATGATTAGATTCCATCAGTGACAAAATTATATAATTTTTTGCTTAAACATGATTTATATGCAAGCACTACCGTATACCAATTAAAAAGTTTCATTATTGCTATCCCACGGGAAAAAAATGAATATGTTGTCTTCCTTCCCATTTATCACTATTGAGCAGTTTCTCTTTTTTTTATGTTTCAAGTTTTTATTTAAATTCTATTTAGTTAACATATACTGTAATACGACTTTCAGGAGTAGAATTTAGTGATTCATCGCTTACATACAATACCCAGTGCTCAGCACAACAAATGCCCTTCTTAATGCCCATCCCCCCACCCACCTTTCCTCCAGTAACTCTCGGTTTGTTCTCTATAGTTAAAAGTCTCTTATGGTTTGCTTCCCTCTTTTTTTTTCTTTCCCCCGTGTTCATCTGTTTTGTTTCTTAAATTCCACATATGAGTGAAAGCATATGGTATTTAGCTTTCTCTTATTTTGCTTAGCATAATCCTCTGTCTCCCTCCACATCACTGCAAATGGTAAGATTCTTTTAATGGCTGAGTAATATGCCAGTGTGTGTGTGTGTGTGTGTGTGTGTGTGTGCGCGCGCACGCATGCACCACATCCTCTTAATCCATTCATCAGTCGATGGACATCTGGGCTATTTCCATAATTTGGTTATTATTACTATTGAGTAGTTTCTTGTCAAGGAACCCACAGTTGTCTAAGACCATAAAGTAGAAGATTTTTAAACCCAGAGCTTCCCTGAAAAAGTGATAATTTTAGTGGAGACCTGAAGGAAGACTCACAGTTAATGAGGTGAAGAAAGGCAGGGTTGGGGAGGAGGTTGTCTTCCAAAAGAGGGAAGGGCATGTGCCAAGGCCCTGTGGTGAGAAGAGAACAGAGCTCATACGTTTTGGGATTTCATGAAGCTTAATCAAGGTCATTCCAGTAAAGTGTTAGTGCTCTACTTGTTGTGCCTGCCACACAGTAAGCACTAAGGATGTGTCAGTTATGATCAGCTCTCCTTTTAAGGCAACTCAGGGCTGACATCTTGTCTGCACAGGTATACCTAAAAAGCAAGCATGTGCCCTTTCTGTTCCTCAGTAGGAATGTGGTCTGTGACACTGCCTTTGATTTCTCTGTGACTCTTCAACTCTCTGATGTCATTTCTCTCAAGACCCTCCCTCCTGCCTTCCATATCTGGTACTCCAGATTACCTGCATATCTGGTACTACCCTGTGTCCTTACCTGCCTGCAGTGTTTCTCATCAAGTGCACCTAGTGTATGTATCTGTCCTAGGACCTCTAAGAAGATCTAGTAGGACTCATGCAGGGCACTGATGAAAGTGCTCATGAAGCTGGATGTGACCTCAGGTCCTGAGGGCATTTGGAATTTTTTAGACACAGTCTTTCATACCCTTCCTTCGATCTGGTTCTCAGCTTGATGTAATGCTGGCTCCTCACTGTCTGACAGCCTGCTAGGGAACAGACTGGCCTTTACTATGAAATCCTCTTCACCCTCTGTATCTACTTCCCTTCCGCAATCCTGCTGCCTTGGAAGTGAAAGCCAAAGAAACCCTCAGGTGTATCTTACTGAGATTCTTGAGGGAGGTTTGGAGGGAGCTGCTTCAGTCTGGCACCTAATCCTGGTTTGCATTCAGTTCATGGGTTCTGAGCAGGGTCCTGACTCAGCAGAGATTCCTGGCTTGCCTTTCTGCACATGAGGTTTGAAAGCAGTCATACGTAGCAATGCTTGAATTACTAAGACGCTTGAGGACAATCTTTTGTTGAAATACCCAGAGGAATGGAAGCATGGTTTGATGCCAACCTCACAGCTTTATCACACCCTCAAGTGGGCATTAAGCAGATTAACAATTTATTGTGAAAACCTTCATTCCTCCTGTTGGGCCCCAGAAGGCCCAAACTAACCACTGTATGAATATCCAGCTTTGTTATGCGTTAGACCTGGGGATATGTGTTATACCCAAAATGTCCATCTCGTAAACCCTCTGGGCACATAATTATGTTAACAAATTTAATCAACAAGAATTTACCATGATCTTGTAGCTAGTAAAGAAATTAGCAAAGGCCCGTTCCTCCACCATTCTCTCCTCCCAACACGCACACACAGGCTGCAGGGTTCCCGGGGTCTCAGCCTTGTTCCGGGACTGAATGCGTGGGAGGACCGTGGGACCCTGCCCGGGCACTCCCCGCGCTGTGCTCCTCCCCCACCTATGAGAAGGCTAAGGACACCCACTCTTGTATTGGGTGCATGTATGTCCTTTAGTTATGTGTACCTTGTGTGCCCTCAAATCCCACAGACTCTAATTAGGACATTGGTTTCGGGTGGAGGAATTTCTTCTTGCCGTCATTTTCTTCCCTGACCGTCTGCTTTTTGCTTTTCCCCAGTAAATTTGGCAGGTCCTCTCCCCTTCGTCTCAGCTTTCCCCAAAAGACTGTAGGCTCCACAGGGATGGCAGGGGGCTTCATCCACAGCAGCATTCCCTGCCTCAACACCCTCGCTGGCACATGGCAGGCACTCAGCAAATACCTGTGCAGTGTGTGTGGTTTCTAGTGCTCTTTGTGGCACATTCCTGCACTGCCGTCCCAAACCTGTGCAATCCTGCTGCACTCCATTGCTTAAGAGAATGGAGCACAAGCTACCTGCAGGGCTCACATGACCTGTAGCCCATCCTTCAGCTGGAGTGTCCCTGCTCCTAAGTTCCTAAGAAGTGGTCCTGGACTCCTATTCGTGTCCAGTGGAAGTCAAAAGCCCTCTGTAAGATTTGTGCCAGTTCCGGGGTTGAGGGTGGGCTCCACATTCTCACCCTCAGTCTGCCTTCCCATCTGTTCAGCCTCAAATTGACCCAAACGTGGAACCCAGCCACCTCCTCAGCTGACCATGTGTGTGTTCACTTGCGCACATTCAGACCGGCTGCACCAAGCACAGTGAAGATCGGGCGGTCCCCAGCGAGGCTCATATCACAGTCCTCACAGTGCACACCTTAGACTTCTGGCTCCCGGCAGTTCTTTTGCCCATCCCACTACTGGTGATTTCTCCCAGGGCCTTCACTCTGTACAATTCCCAGCCTTCTTGATGACGCTTCTACCTCTCTCTTCTGCCTCTCTTTCTGTAGGGGATAGAAATTCAAAACATTTTCTTAGGCAGAGTAGCTTAATCGTATTGTAATTGGGGCTCCTGAGTCCAGATTTCTAGGTTCTCCTCTTATCTCCCTAATAGCTCATCCATTAGCCTTCTTTTCCCTAAACTAATACAGAACAGCCCTCTCTGAGAGGGTTGTTAAAAACAAAAACAACAAATTGCTTGGCCTGTATTGGCTACATGTGAACTTGACAGAGAAGCTAAATATACCTTATAATCACAGGAGCATAAGCCTGTTGGCCTAACTCAGCATTTCATATGATTAATAAACATATGCTGGTTTATGAATAGATGGCCTTTGGAAAGAAATTCAAGAAGCTAGTGATGGTAATGGTGGAGACCTCCAAGGAAGGGAACTGAATAAGCTGGGACAGAGACAGGATAAAGACTTCCTTCTTTTGTATTCCCTGTATTTAAAGCACATTGACATCATACCTATTTAATGTCAATAAATAAGGTACAAGTATCCTGATGTGCTGGCTACACCAAAGTGATCATATCCAGTGACCTTAAGCCATATGCTTCATGGGGATAGTTGATATCCATACTTGATGGATTAGGCTTAGAGCCCAGCTCTGGAGAATGTGCCATTCACTCTACACGTCAGTTCTTTCCACGAGGATTTCCTGGTTGGAAAGAGCTGAGCTTCTCGGCATACTGTCCTTGCTCTCCAGGTGTTCAGGTTACATCATCTGGATGAAGAGCCCCAGAACTCCTATAGATATATCCCTTCTTACCTTGACAGAGATTACAAAATATTACTCTTAAGAGGAAATAAATTTTCAAATCACTTTAAATTTTAAAAGTACACCCGATGGGGAAAAAAGTACATCTGTTGAAACAGATAATAATTATGGAGATAACTGCAGTGTATTAAAGCATGTTAATTATGAGTTCATAATCAAACTATACAAACAAGCAAAAAAAAAAAAACCTCATTGGTTACTTTGGGGGGATGCTAAGGAACCAACTATCATTTTGAAAACTGATACACCAGCATTTACCCTGCCTTACCTACTTAAACGGCATGATAACCCAAATAGCTGATAAGAGAAAGTTTCTCTTTGTGAAAGTCTTCTAGTAAATAAATGAAGGAATGATAGAATTTGAATATCCCCTTTTTAAAACCCTATTGATCTAGGCAACGATCATCAATGGCTAATATAAAAATAGAGATGTCCTTTGTATTTCCTATCAACTTGTGAGATGGAGGAATCCAAATACATTCAGGTTTGGTTTTTTTTTTCAAGAGGAGTATTTATAACTGTGTTGTGTCATTATGTGTCTGCCGGTAGAAGCAGATAACATAAGGTATTCTTTAGAAGAAAAAACAAATCTGAATCTAATCAAATTTCTGTATCTCATCACAAATTCATAGGAAAATTAAAAGAATGGGTTAAATACCCATGGAGATGTAGTCAGCAAAATTCAGACTGTGGATAGTGTAGCAGGACAAACAACCTGGTATATTCAACAAATGAGTTGCAAAGAAGAAAAAAAAGAGATGGGAGGGAATTTATAGATTAAAACAGATTTAATAGACAATCAGCCGATTGCAATGCTTGGAACTTGTTTAGATCCTGGTCAAACTGATAAAAAATCTGTATAGGACAATTAGGGAGATTTGAACACTGAGTATATCTGATAACGTTAAATTATTGTTAATATTTTTAGATATTATGGTAATACTATGGTTATAGTCCCAAAAAGTCCTTATCTTTTTGAGATATGTATTGAAATATTTATGATGGAAATGAAAATTTAAGAACATCTCACATCTATGCTTATATATACATAAGGATATATCCTTATGGAAGGATATACTGTTGACTCTTGAACAATGCGGGGGGGTGGGGTCCCCCATGCATAATCAAAAGACTGCATGTAACTTTTGACTCCCTGAAAATTTAACTTACAGCCAACCATTGACCAGAGGCCTTACCAATAACATAAAGGGTCAATTAACACATTTTGTATGTTGTATGTATCGTATACTGCGTTCTTACAATAAAGTAAGCTAGAGAAGAGAAAATGTTATTAAGAAAATCATAAGGAAAACACATTTATGGTAATGTACTGTATTCCCCCCCCCTCAAAAAATCCACATATAAGTGCACCTACATAGTTCAAACCCATGTTGTTCAAGAATCAACTGTATAAAGGAAGTCTCACATGTGTTGCTGTTGTGAGGGGAACTGGGAGTCAGGATGGAAGAGAAACAAACTTCTAGACAGATAATTATTTACTTTATGCAGGTAATACTTTTTTCAAAGAACTAACCAAAAAATAATACAGTGGGGTGGGAGGGTAAGTAATTTGAAGTTGAAATGCTTCTTTGGGGGAATGATAAGGCATAGACTCTTTGAACACATGGATGGGTGGACCCAGATGATATTTCCCAAAGTAGGTCCCAAGACCATCTGAATCAGAGATGGGCTCACCTCCCTGCCTCCCAGCCAGAATCTAGAGGAGCCATGCACAGAGACATTTGAGAACTACTGCCCTTGATAACCTGAATGGCAGCTTTTCAAATACTCATTACATTGTTGTGGAACTTTGGAATTCATAGGGCAAAAATACTCCCAAATTTAAATTCAAAGCAGCACAATTCTGAAAGTCTGAAAAGGCTTTTTTTTTTTTTTTAGATTTGCTGACAATGATTTAATCAGCAGATGTCACTATGAAATACTTGAGAGCATCCCTTCCGTGTTGCCTCATTTTTGGAAAAGGCAGAGTGTGCTGCTGGCATTGTAACATAGAAATATTTATGATAATTTTGTCTTTTGTTTAATGAAAATAATTTTTCTTCTGCTTCCAGTGCTTATTAAAAGTTTATCTTTGATTAAGCATTCTTTGCTTTTGTTTTTGTTTCCCTCCCCCTTCCCCCCCAGCATCATTGACAAAGAAGTTTCATTAATGGCAGAAATGGATAAAGTTAAAGAAGAAGCCAGTAAGTAGACACATGGTTGTTTGGTCAGGAGCCTCCCAGTCAGAAGCAATCCATAGGTCGACTGACACTGATATGGATTCTGAGTGGGGTCCTAAAACTCACACTGATTAATGAGCTCTGTAACCTTAGGCAAGTCACTTAGCCCCTGGAAACCTCAGGAACCTCATGTGGAACAAAGTCAGAGGAGTAGCACCACTGAGCACACAGCAGAATAAGGCACTTGGCAAATAATAGCTGTTAGCTATTTAAAATTTTGTGCGTATAAAGGACTACTGATAGTTTTAATCAGGCTTAACATGACATTGAATTTAAAATTAAATTTTAAAACATAAGTTTTTAAGCTTTCACAACTCACACGTCTTTTTTTTTTTTTTAGTGTTTATTTTTGAGAGAGAGACAGACAGAGGGCAAGTGGGGGAGGGGCAGAGAGAGACGGAGACACAGAATCCAAAGCGGGGTCCAGGCTCTGAGCTGTCACAGGGTTCTGACTCTGGGCTGGAACCCACCAACCATGAGATCATCACCTGAGCCAGTCAGACGCTCAACCAACTGGGCCACCCAGACACCCCAGCAATTCACACATGTTGCTATGTTACTTATACAGTCCTTTTCACTTGTCCTTTCTTAGGTTCAACTAACACAAGTTTAACAAATTAAATTCCCCTAAAAAAAATTTAGTCCATTTGAAGTTTACTTAAATTCCCTCAAACATTTTGAAGTACATTTATAAATTTAATCCATCTGATTTTTTTCAAGCATTTCAGATGCCTGACAAGGCAAACTCATAAACCTAAGAGCAACATATTCCAAGCTTTTAAGCAGCTCTTATAAGATTAATAATTCAAACTTAGAATTATACTAAATGAAGTTTTCTTAAAACCCTCCCGCTTCTGTTTACAAACTTAGTCAAATCGGCTGACACCTGCCAGATTAACACCTCAAAAGAAAATCAATTATGTGTTTTAAATCAAAATCACAAATGGGGATGGTTTAATGTAATAATGTAACTGTTTAAACAATAAACAGATGATCTTGATCATTGCAAAACTCCTAAATATAACACAAAATATCAGTATACCTTCGGTTTGATTTGTTTTATCTTTATACTTGTTTCTAATTCTGAATTTTCCACTGTTGTAAGGTAACTCAACAGCTAGTAGGACAGGACTACCTCAAATAGGCTGAGGTTCATGGGCTGGAAATTTTAACTGAGACAAGATGGCTCAGTCAGATTCAACACCAAGCCACAAGTGGAGTTGCCGAGCCCTTTTTTATTATCGAATTCAGCCTGAAGTTGTTAATGGGAATGCTAAAACCGTATTTTTCAGCTGGGATTTAGTTTTATAGTTCTTATCTCCTGGGCATTTAAAGTTTTTCATCCTTACCCAAATTTTATCTTGTTAATTGAATGAATGGCAGTCTGTACCCCAACCTGGTTTCAGCTAAATTCCTTCCCCTTTGACTGCAATGCCTTTCTTTTTATCAGAATGAAGGATCAGAACAGATTCTTCATTCTTTTTGTATTTTTCTTGCCTGGCCCTTGGTCATAATTCAGTAGTCACTTTTTATGGAAAATAGCTATCAGTGTGTTTGTTACACAGTCTTTCAAAAATAATCTTAAGCAACATGTTAGAATCTAAAATGCAGCAAGTTTTATTAAATAAAACTAAATGTGATCCAGGGTTCAGCTGTGGAATATTTAGGTAGTTATGCAATCCCTTTGATTGTGAAATTATTTTACTCTTATGAAATCTGTTGATTTCTTCGGTAAAAGTTGATTACCACATGATTTGGGATTTTCCCTGTTTCTCAGGTATAGCTTATTTTTTCTTTTAAGTTTCATGTGCTATTGGTAAAAATATTCACAGCCAGCACAGACACAAATGTTTCTCTAGTACCAAAATGCATAGTTACTAGCACGTCACTTTCTAACAGGTTAACGAAAGACCACAGATTTCACATGTTCATTCTATCTCCTTGAGACAATAATATTGGGTGCCAAGACCTGTGGGATTTAGAGTATCTCAGGAGAGCATCCTTGTTTTTCAAATTCATTCAATCAATAAACATGTACTATGTGCTTTGTATGTGTTATGTACTGTCAGAAACTGTGTTAAGCAGCAAACAGTAAACTTTGGGACCTGCACATAAAGAGCTTTCAGCCTAGCTGAAATGGCAAGACAGTTGGCAGTGTTTGCCTAACTTCAGTAATTGATGCCATAGCTCTGGTTTTAGAACTGCCCAGAACGTGGGGAAGCCATTTTGCATGCATTGGAGGCAAGCAGAACTGAGTTCAAATCCAGGTTCCACCTGTTTATTGGCTGTGTGACCTTGTACCATTTTGTTAACTTCTCAGAGTCCGAGGTTACTTATCAGAAAAGGGGGAATAAGAATAGTATCTATCTCAAATAGTTATTGTAAAGATAAAATGAGAAATATATGCCAGGCACTTAGCACAGTGCCTGACACAGTATGTGTACAAAAAGGGAAAAGCACTTACTGGTAAAGAAGTTTGTCCAGCCTTCTCATGTGACAGCCAGAAAATGGAAGCCAAAGGGGTTATGCAGCATCTCTCAGGTGACATGCCTGTGTCAACTATATGTCTTCTCCACAGGCACAAGGAACCACTGAATTTCCCTCCACTAAGAACTGAACTGTCTTTACAACCACCATCTTGAGCTTGCTCATCTATGATCTCAAGTACTTCCCATACTTTCTATTTGCTGCACATGTTATAAACCTTATTTCCTCAATTATGACATAAGCCCCTCTATCTGTCATGGCATCTAACACAGTGCTGAAAAGACTGTAGGTACTTCATAATATTTGTTAAATGAATTACTGTAATTAGTTAGTGTAGGCTGTCGGATCCAATATTAGTAATTGCAAAAAGAGGACGTATATTCTAGATGACTATATCTCACTTTATTAATCACATTTGAGGTTAGCATCTTTTAGTGTATGATACTGAACATGTCACATCAGTGATGTCATTTAGCTCCACAACAGCCTTACAAGGTATATATGATCATGACATTTACAGATGAAGAAACAAAGCATGTTGCAGTGCTGTGGTCTCAGACTTTGAGTGAAATTTTTTTGAAATTTGTTTGAGGGTAATTTTGTTGAAGGCCAAAATAGGTGTGTTCTTGGGATATCAAATTGATTGCCGATCTGGGAAGAAAACATTACTTTATATTAACAGAAACACAGATATATTATGAGGTAAAAATGCAGGATTCCCAATAATAAAAAGGGTTTCAAAGAATCTTTGTGCTTGAAAGCTTTGTGCCTATTTCAAGTCCACCCTCTGCTAAGGAATATTATTTGAGAAGCCCTAAAATTTTCCATGGTTCAAGCAACAAGAGCAAGCTTCCAATGTGTTGCAAAAACTTGAAGGAATTTATAAATCCTATTGAGAAAATGGATTTCAGCATACCAGATACTGTTTATAAAAGCACCGAAATAATATTAATGAAGTCATGAATGCAGTGAAAATTAAAGCTTTATGAAACTGTCTCCCTCTACAGATTTCCAAAAGGATGGTGCTTGCAAAATATAACTTATTATTCTATTTTAAATTTGGGGATCAATGAATCTTAGGATCTGATCTGGCTTTGTTTTTGCTTTTTGTTTCTGTGGTTGATGTTTTTGAGGTGAAAATGTTGGTGTCCCCACAGAATTCTGGCTTTAGATCTCAAGTTTTAAGCCTTTTTCATAATGAAATGCTTTGAAATGTTAATGAGACTATATGTAAAACTCATCCCAACACTTGCTGATGCAAAATATTCATTTCCATGCACATTTGCATGAGGGTAAACTCAGAGTTTATTGGTGATCTTGCACCTGCATTCCTATTTTAGGGCCCATTTATATCTATTTCTACAAAATCTTTTGTGTGAAGGCCCAAGTTTTTCTCAAAAAGTACAATTATCCCTAATTGTCACCGGTCCCACAAATGATCCATTAAGAAAAGTCAGATCTGTTTAATTGTGTAGTCATGGTCTGCTGACCCCTTCACTATCTGCTCATCAAGTCTAGGCCTTCAGAATTTTTTATCTTTGCAAGAGCAAAATACTTTGTTTCATCTTCCCGCTAGAGAATCGTCTTTTCACACTCCAGACTTTCGTCCCATTCCTGTGGTGAATTATAATGGCAGACAAATAAATAATCAGCCAAAGGTATAAGTGCTGAATATAAGTGGCCCTTCTAGAAAAGGGACTTCTCTCCTTCTTTGCATATTCCTTTTGAATAATGGATTGATTCATTCATTCAGTCCTCCATTCAGCAAACATACATAGCGGGCACCCACTTTGATTTTTTTTTTTTTTTCAACGTTTTTTTATTTATTTTTGGGACAGAGAGAGACAGAGCATGAACGGGGGAGGGGCAGAGAGAGAGGGAGACACAGAATCGGAAACAGGCTCCAGGCTCCGAGCCATCAGCCCAGAGCCTGACGCGGGGCTCGAACTCACGGACCGCGAGATCGTGACCTGGCTGAAGTCGGACGCTTAACCGACTGCGCCACCCAGGCGCCCCGAGTGGGCACCCACTTTGTACCAGGTCCGAGTCGGCATGGACACAACCATAAAGTGCAGCCTCTGCCATGATTGGAGACGGCTACAGGGGCCAGGCTGGTAACCTTAATGAGCAGGGCAGAGGGTGACCATGGCATGCTGGGCACCATGCTCCATCTATAATGGGCAACAACAACTCAGGGGTAGCCAATGGTTGCCACATGGCAATGCTGGCCAACTTTGGCCAGAAATGCCAATATTTTAAGGGAAGCCAGAAATCCAGGTTCCAAATGGAATCTCCTAATTTTCAAATGTGGACAATTAATTTGTAAAAGTAATGTGTGGACCAAATAAAACACAGGTACACTATGGCCCGAAGTGTTAGTAGGCCACCTTTTTGTCACCTCTGGTCTGACTGGATAACTGGGACATCATTCAGTAATACATCATCTGTGTTCAGATGGAAATTCTTTTCACAGCCATCGTAGGGACACATTTTACACTAGCTCCTCTGTATTTTGAAAGACTACAGGCACAGATCAGCCTCTGCTCAGCTACATGGTATTGTAAATGGGAAGCAGGGGGAGTCCTGGTAAAAAATCAAAGCATGATTAGAGTAGTTTGGCAAACAATTAGGCTTTATGAGTTACAGATTACTTATTTTATTGACTTCTCAACATTGGTATCAGCATAGAAAGACAATGTTTCTCTGTGGAATAGTTTATAGTTTGCAGGAAATCTTAACTCTTGATTGCTTCTAAACTTTTTTGGGAGTTTTTAAAGTGACTTTTTGACATTTATAAATTAAGAACTCTTACAATCAGAAATCGTATTGTTTGGCTACGCAGGTGTGCTACAAATCTGGTCTAATAAAGCAGTTGGCCTTTTTTCAACCAAGAAGTAATGTGAATCCAACATGGATATCATCTTAGTTGAATGGACTTCTTTTTTCTTGTAACTCAAAATGCTTGTCCAAAAGAAATGAAGGCAGTTCATATGTGACTTAAATTCAAGAACTACAAGTTATCTATTGGAAGATGAAATTTCATATTTAAATCTCACCCTATGTGTTTGTATGCATTGCTTTTGAGCTCTGTGATCTTTTGAGAAACACATACACGCACGCGCACACACACACACACACACACACACACACACACACAAACACACGTTCACCTGTGGACTACTACGTTTACTTGAACCTTTAGGTCATCTGACAGATGTGTGAAATATGGCACCAGAAAACTCCCTGGTGTCTTCTCCACATGTGCAGATGCTAAAGAGTATACACAAATCCAGTTCAAGCAGGCTTTGACTTAACCTTGAAATTTTTCCATGGGGGACACTTAAAACAAAGACAAGACACTCTCTGGTCTGGAACTTCTCTCTGACTGCAAAAATGAAAACAGATCTGCAGAGTATCAAAAGCAGACACATTTTTTAGCTCACATAAAGCCAGTAAAGTAAAACTTCTATGTCGTATTCCAATAATAAACCTAGTTGCTCTAAAGGAGTAAGTGTTAAAGGTCTGATAATGTTAGAATTTAATAGTGGACACAAAGAATGGTTTTTGTTTAGTGGACTCCTTTTCTTTGCAATACCATTCAGATAGTATTTTACTAAGTGTCTTTTTCTTGGTGATAGTTGTTCTGAGTTCTGAGCAGTTGTTCTGCACAAATTTGAAAGTCCAAATTAAGTAAGTGGGATCAGACGCCAGTGAAGAAAACAAAGAAGACTGTGGGTGTACAGTGAATCAGAAGGGACCGTGTTTGATTTGGGGATTGGCAGATAAGGACGTACGGAAATGGGTGATTAGTCATGAGCACCAGGAGCAAACCCACCTCGGTGACCAACTCAGAAAACATAGTCATGGTCCAACAGAGTGATCAGTGTGTTGAGAGAGAACTGATACCAAGAAATTAGGTCATTTAATATGTTTAGGTCTCTGGCCCTAACGTAGTATTCTTTCTTATTTGGCAGTGGAAATCCTGACTGCTCGTCAGAAGAAAGCAGAGGAACTAAAGAGACTGACAGATCTAGCCAGTCAGATGGCAGAGATGCAGCTGGCTGAACTCAGGGCAGAAATTAAGGTCAGTTCTAAAATATCCCAGCCTGAACTCTGAGCCAGAGATCTGATCCCCATTATGTTTGTTTTGCATGCATAGAGTGCTGCTCTCTGAGGACCTAACATCATATACCCAGCTCTCTTTCACAGTGTTGAACTAGAGCATTCAGAAGGGCGAAGAACCAACTTAATCACTGTATTTAAGTATGCTATGGTTTGAAGGGATATATTATTACAGAGAAGTACGAGCTATTTTCTTAGGCAGTGGAGACTGACCCAAATAAAATCTATTCAACCATGAATTATAGCTGGAATGGGGGGTATTATTTTCACCATATGTAATTTAGGTGTATGTATATAAACACACGTGTGAGTACACAGTGAGTATGAACTGAGTGTAACAGTAAGGATTCTAAATCACACACAATATACAGAGACTTCTTTTCTGTATCCTTTTCTAGCTCACTTGCCCTTTTATTGAGAATACCACCACAAATATGTATTTATTGGATTTCTACAGTTGCAAGCAATAGAAGCTGACCCTGGCTAACCTCAAGAACAAGTGGAATTTGAAAGAATATGAGTGCAGCTCACCAAAGTGTGATCTGAAGACTCCAGGCTACACTTAGGCAGAAACCCAGGCAGCCACCTGGGTAATACAGGCAGCAGTAATTACCAGACACTCTTCAGGGCACCATTAGAGTGCGTGACCTTCAGATGTCATCACCCTTTGTGCCACCCCACCCAATTCGCATCCCAAAGAAAGAGATTCTGATTGGCCTCCACTTGGATCACATACACCATTTGGCCAAGGGATGCCTTGATTGACAGACCTGCCAACACTGCGGATCTCTGAAACTGCACTGGGGTACAGTAACCAGAAAAAAATGGTTACCAGAAAGGCGAAAACAAGTATCTATAACAAACCAGGACATTACAATTTATACATCTTCCCTTCTCCTCTTCTCTTTCCCCAGTATACTAAACATACACACATGTATACATGCACTTGGCTTCTAACCACCTTCTAGAGTCTAGAGTACCTTGAGGACTCAGCCGCTACTAGGTTTTACATAGGATTGTCTGCTTATCCAGGCAAAACCTGGTCGGGCATGGTGGAAAGTGGCAAGTGACTTTTGACTCCCTTCTGCCCTGGTGAAGCATGAAAGGGAGCCCTGTGAGGATAAGGACTTCCTCCGAGGGTCCTGTGAAGTCCTAGTGGCCTTTCCTTCCTCATCTGCTCTTCTGGTCGTTGTTGCTTGCAACCAGTCAATTGCAACTTCCTCCTAACTAGTCTCTCTCCCTCTGCTGTCTCCCTTCAGCCTGGTCATCCACCCTAAGACCAGAGTTACACCCCAGAGCAGATCTGGTCTCCCCCAGTTTGGTCCACCCTTCCCATCAGAATAAAATCCACAACTGGACTCCAGTATATATATTCCAACTTCGAGCTCTCATCCCTTGTTAGAACATCAGGTGAAGAATATGAAGTTGCCAGTTTCCTAGTCTATTGAAATTTACTTATTTTCCAAGTTTCATTTCTGCCTACCAAAATCCCATTCATCATGAAATGGTTAATGGCACAGGCTTTGGAGTCAAACAGTCCAGCTCCTGTGACCTTGGGTAAACTACTTTTCTCTTAGATTCCTAGAACCTTGATTCCCCTTATATAAAATAGAGATAATAATAGTACTGACTTTGTAATAATGTGATCAGATGAAAATGAGATTATCTGTTAAGAATTTGGCCCATGTCTGGTAAGTGATCGATAATTTTTTTTGGTGTTCCAGCACAAATGCTCCCCCTTACATAACTCTTTCTCTGTTCCCCTCTGTAGGAAATAATTCTTCCTCTTTTATATTCTTAAAGCACCTTCCACATTCTACCTTATATTATGTTTAGTGGTATCTGTTTCCCTTGCCATGTGGTAAACTCCCTGGCAAATTCAGGAGGGACTGAATCATAGTTATTTCTATATTTCTCACTCTGACATCTACACACAGATCTAAATTTTAAATGAATTGAAAAATAATCTCTTTCCCACTTCCTTTAACAGGAAGTGGGAAATTCTACCATTGAAGACATTGAAATCTTGAAATTCTACCATTCAAGATAATGTTTTCTAGTTACTAAAGGCTTTTTGCGCTTCCTGGTTCCTGGCTCCCTATCACAACAGGGAAGGATGACGTGTTTTCTCTCCAGGGATAATACCTGAGCAAGCCATTGGCCAAATTAGGAAGACTGACAGAATGCAGCCCCAAAATTTATAACAGGACAAAACATGCCAGAAGGAGCGCAAGGGGTGCTAAAGGTTAAATACATGAGTCCAGACACACATTTTGCCTGATCACGGTTTTCTCCAAGTCTAGGCAGGGGAAAGACAGGATCCTCACCTATTCCCAGAACAAGAAGGTGATCATGCTCCAGACCGGTCAAACCAAGCCTGATTTAATGGAGCCACACGGTGACAGAACCGGCATGACTGCCTTCCTGGTTAACACCATCAGTGGTAGCCGAAGAGCAGAGTGAATGAATCTGCAGTGTGCCTCAGTCATTTCTCTAACTGTGGGGCTCCTGTTTTACTTCTCTTTCCTCCAGCACTTTGTCAGCGAGCGTAAATATGATGAAGAGCTCGGGAAAGCTGCCCGATTCTCCTGCGACATTGAACAGCTAAAGGCCCAAATCATGCTCTGCGGAGAAAGTGAGTTTTGCATACTTGCTAAATAATTCTGTGTGAGTAAGCTTGGTGCTATTTGGAGTTGATATTGGAAATGTCAGGTGTGCGGTCCCCCAGTGGGGTTAAAGCAAGGTCTAAAGAGATTTAATGATCTAAGGTCATGACACAAGTCACTAGAAATGTCAAGATTTGAACGTAGAGTCTTCAAATGCCACTGCCCATCAGTAAATCCCCAGGATTTATTAAGCAGTACAGAACAGGTCAACTAGTCTATATCTTTTGCAAACTTTTCTTAAGCACTGCCAGATAAACTGCCTCTCTGATTTCAAATAGTCTAGTTCCACAGAGACCTGTTACACTGAGAGCCAGTCTCCCTAACAAGTCTGGGAACAAGCGGCTCTTGTCGTAAAGGGCCCAGCTGTCGTATGTGCTCTGCTCAGCAGTGCTGGGAGCCTGTCCCCTGGTCGGCTCTCTGTGCTGAGTGAAGTCTGAAGATAATGAAAGACTTCACTTCAGCCATTAGCTTTAGTCTTGTTCGCTATTAAGCCTTAATTAGAGCAGTTAATGTGCAACAAAATTGGCTGATCTTTTTTTTTCTCCTACTCCAGCCCACCCACCAGGGGAGGTGGGAATGAACAGTGAAATGGCTTTAAGGACAGGCACAAGGGGGAAAGAAGGACTAGTGAGGGACATGGAATACCCACAACCTCAGAGTCAGCTGAAAATTTGAGATTTGGCTGCATTTTTTTTTTCAGAGTCGAAAGTGCTTTTTTTCTTGATCTAAAATTAGAGAACTATGTTAAAGAGAACTTGACATTACTTCTATGTAGCTTTTGCACTTTTTATGGGCATGTTTAATTTGTGTAAGTTATATATTACATCTATAATTATACTACATGTTACAATTTATACTATACTACATAATATATAGTAATATGAGATGCTTTTACCATTTTATAACATATGGCTGAGACTTTTCCATGTCAATATATTTAACTCATAATTTATATAAATATAATTGATGTGAACAGTCCCCTGATTGTGGACATTTAGGTTGCTCCCAAATTTTCACCATTAAAGTAACACTGCTGTAACCATCCTTGTTCACATATCTTTGGCAGTTATCTGATTTTCTGACTGCATTTCTTTTTTTTTTTTTAAAGATTTTATTTTTAAGTAATCTCTACACCCAACATGGGGCTCAAACTCACAACCCCAAGATCAAGAGTCATATGCTGTACGAACTGAGCCAGCCAAGTGCCCCCTTATTGCATTTCCTTTAAATTATTTTCCTTTTTTTAATACATGTTCTCTCCCATATATAAAAATCTACCCATTTATCATTCTCTACCCCCAGCTTTTGCCCCATCTCTAAAAACACAGACAGTCTGCTCCACAGTTGGCAATTTAACTGCCCAAGCTACTTTCCATTTCAGCCTGATGATGAGCAAGACCCTGATGCCAAGTGACTGAAGAGGGGTGGGCAGCTCAGCTTGCCTGCTTTCCTCCAGAGCACGTCCAGTGCCATCTAGTGGGAGGAGCCATCCCTTACCAAATTCCAAGGGTCCACATGAAAGTCAGCCTCCCCTGTTGCAGACAATAGTCTTCAAAAGGCTCTTTCCAGATCAGCTTTGTTGACAGCATATTGGAAACCCACAGCTAATGAACCAGATATAGTTGTCCCTGAGCTGTAGGAAAGACTGACCCCCGTGAAACTGATCTAGTGAGCACAAGAGCCACTGAAACCCCCTGGTCATGTTCGGACAGCCCCCAACGTGCTGTCACACCTTACCTATAAATAAGGGGACTATTTATCCCTTATTTGGGGGATAAATGATGCATCCCTGTCCTTTCCATTTCTAATGTTCTATGATCCCTACTAGTCACTGCTAATCCTCTGGAAGAACCCTAGGATTAAATCTGATCCAACAAGGGTAGCAGAGAAAATTACTTTTAAAAATTGGTGACAATTTTAAGATTCAAAGGTCTTACTGTCCAGCATGGCAGTCAAATTCTGGTGAACTGTGAGAGGGAGGTCATAACTTTATCCTTGAGTGATTCCCTCCAGCACTGATTCAGCATAATCACATAGAAATCATCCCATCAAAAACCACCTCTTTCAAAACCAGCGGGAATGGTGATAATAAACATTGAGCAGACCTGCCTGAGCCTGCTGGGAATCTGTCTGATTAGTCTGCATTGACTTTAGCATTGGAATTGGTGCAGATTTGCAGTGGAGCTGTAGCAAATGAGGTTGAGAAAAGGCCAGATAATGTGGCTCTCATGGAATATGCAAGATGCTTTAGGGCATGTTTGGGGCTGGTAGGTCTGGCCCTGTTGTCGCAAAATATGCATGAGCCAGGCTGACAAAATTCCTGACACCCAACAGAACATCATGGCTCTGATGAGCCAGGTGTCCACGTGCCTCCTGGTTTTTCTGCGTCTCTGCAGCACCCACTGGTCTAGGGGTCTGACATGGAGGGCAAAGAATGGGTTTGGTAATGGGGCAGTCAAGAGGCAAAATACACTTGTGGACAGGCATGAGAGGATACTTCCAAGATTTCATTGTCTCTCTTCCTTTTGTGGTGCTTAACCTAAAGAATAATATTAACGTTGCTCAGATATGTCTTATTTCCTACAAATGTTTCCCAACTTGGATAATTATGCTGTAATGACAGTTCAATGATTCTCACTGAAGAGCTTCACTGGCCTCACAAACACAAAAGTGCCCTTTCAAATAACAGCTTTAAAAAAAAAAAAAAAAGGAATGTTTTTATGAAGCTTCTGCCACTTTCTCCCATCTTTTCATCGGTTACTAAGGCAGGAGTGTTTGTGGCATAGCCCATAACACCACGCGCTTTCTTGTTGCAGTTACACACCCAAAGAACAACTATTCCTCAAGAACTCCCTGCAGCTCCCTGCTGCCGCTGCTGAACACCCATGCAGCAACCTCTGGAAAACAGAGCAACTTTACCCGAAAATCATCCAATCACAACAAGGCCTCAGAGGGTAAAGCAGCAAACCCAAAAATGGTGAGCAGTCTTCCCAGTGCTGCCGACAGCTCTCACCAGGCCGTGCCAACTAATAAGCAGGTAAGCCGCTCTGGGGAGGCAGACCCTGGTGCAAGGTGCCGGGCAGAAACCACCTTCCTGACCTCGGAGGCCTCCATCAGCCACTGGCCTCGCAGAACTCCCCTGGTCCATCCAGCCACATTTCACAGGCACTTTCCCAGGTGGAGGAAGTGTCCTTCGTACACTGTGGCATTAGGAGAGTCCACCTGAATGAGCCAGCTCTTCCTGTGCCTTTGGGGCCACCACCCCCAAGCCCTGGTCACTGGCCCGTGTGCAGAGGGGACTCACACAGACGTGGGAACAAGACTACCTGGCCACTGACGCTACTGGAGGGAGGGAATCTGACATTTGGTTTTGAAGATTCTTTAATTCCCATTGATGTGTAGTTTATCAGTAAGAGGCCAAAGTTAGCTCAGATTTTTCTCTCTTGGGCTTTTGGTATAGAGAATATATTTCAAAATGACATTATTAATTCTCATCTGCCGTAACACCTAAAAATGTAAGTGTCCAAAGGTCAGTCTTCCTTCATTCCTTTGCTCCTCCACTATATGCTTGAGAAGTGATTTCCCTCTTATCATAGGAGAATGAACAGGAAATGGAATTTGATGATAACAGACGTTGGGCATGCTATAAAGACACCTTTCATGAATTCTAAGAAAGAGAGCTCAAATAAAGAGACTTTTTTAAAGCATTCCCAAATGCTGGTTTTCTAACAAGTGCCCTGTTGGATTTTGTGGTCTAGGTCTTTTAGAATTCTCATTAATTACACTGACAGACATTTCTCTGGCCCCAGGTATCTTCACCAACTCTAAAACAGCACTTTGACAAGGAGCATTTCATATTTCACATCTTCATAGCTTTTGTTCACAGCTTTTGTTCTTTGGTCATTATTAAACCCCATACTAAAATTAAGTCTAAAATTTAGTCTGGGCTTCCCTTTCACTTCTTTAAAAACAAAAGCAGCCAGATTAAATGCTAGCCGCATAGATACTTTTTCAGCTCACTGTTATCATTTTCAGCAAAGCATTTCAGGCAAAGGCTCATTTAAATGGAAATATATACACAAGCCAGAGCCCTGTAGACCCAGGGAAGAAAGGCCCTTGTACCAGGCCCTGTGCTTTCTCCCAGCCACGGCCATCCCTATGGAGCAAGACCAGAGATGTCACTACTCAGAATCTGTATTCTCCCAAGTACTCAAGATCCTGGAATTCTATTCCCAAATGGCACCAAGCCTGCTCTCAGGATTTTTTTGGACCACTTCCCTGGATATATCACCTTAAGGGCAGACCATACTACCAGTATGTACACTCCTAGGTCCGAAGGATGATCATTCATGGGTGTGAGAACAAATCTTAAGTGTGCAGGCTGAAGTGTCCACATTTGTGTGTGCAAGGCCCACTCACAATGTTGGAAGGAGTCAGAGGGAGGAAGAGACAATATTCACTCATGTGGTACATGGGCTTGCCTTTGTGCTCTTGGCCTGGGCCTTGAATTATTAGAGGTGGATCTGCCATAAACCTATACCATCCCATCACAAAGCACAAATGTAGAACTTTATAAATTTGTAAGTCATAAAATTACACATTTTAATAGTAGAGATTTGATTTTCAACCAAGGCCCGTATTCATGGAACAACCTATTTATGAATCTTGTCAGGAGACAGTATGTGAAATGGGAATAGCTCCACCACTTTCTAACTGTAGACCTTGGGCAAGTCCTTCAAATTCATTATCCTCATCCATAAAATGAAGCAAATAATAGCAACTGTCTTAAAGGGTGAGTGTGATGATAAATGAGATGGTACCTTGCTTGATGCCTGGAACACTTTAAGCCCTCAATAAATGTTGGCTGTAACTGACCTCATAGAGTTCAGAAATCTTTCCCTTGTACAGACACAGACAAGCTAACCATTGCTTCCTTTCTACTCTTCCATTTATATTCTTGGTTGCTGATTTGTTGAAGGCTGTCAATTTTCCAGTATGATGTTTCAAAACTCGTTGGCTAAGAACTACATAAGGTTTAGAAGAACTAATTATCTCCATGAAAATACATGTTACTTCTATATCCTGCCAGGATCTATCAGATACACCTTACCCTTATACTTACCCAAGATAATATTTCTAAACTATGATATTTGTTTCAAGATGATAAAATAGAAAAACTGCTTTAGAGAAGAAAAATTACAAACCGAATTTTAAACAGAATTTTACATTTCTCCTCATACATTGTAATGAGAATTCATATTTCTAGTCTGTTTAGAAGGTCCAAGAAATTTTCACGGTAGAGAATCATCATTATCCTGCCTCTGTGTTACATTCATTACATTATATTTTAAGCATATTTTATGGGATTTCTTTATCCTGGTTCTTGATTTGTCTGTCTTATACTCTGAAACCTCTCTTCCAACATCAGTAATTGGAGTTCCACTTGCAAGACTGTCCACTGTTCTTTTAAGCTCTTATCAGCTTGACCTCATTTTCATCTTGTCATTGTCTTCTAGGATGTAAAAAAAGCTTACCTGTGGCTTAGAAATTTGGTTTCCCTGATGGCATCTGCGGTTTGTTGGCACCTAATACCTATCTCTTTTCTTCTTTTGGTAGAATGGATCTTCTAGCCAAAGACGAAGATTTAATCCACAGTACCATAATAACCGGCTAAATGGGTCTGCCAAGCCCCAGGGCAGTGGTAATGAAGCTGATTTGATGATGAAGGGCAACAACCGCCATGAACACAGAAGACAGCCGCACAATGGCTTCCGTCCCAAAAACAAAGGTGGCGCCAAAAACCAAGAAGCCCCCTTGGGAACAAAGACCCCTGAGGCCCCGGCCCATTCAGAAAAGCCCCGGCGAAGGCAGCACGCTGTAGACAACTCTGAGGCCAGGCCTTTCCGGGGTAATGTCACTAGGGTTTCACAGTGCAATCTCTGCCCTACAAGAATAGAAGTTTCCACAGATGCCGCGGTCCTCTCAGTCCCAGCTGTGACGTTGGTGGCCTGAGCTAGGAGAGAAAAAAGCAGTTTTCACTCAGTTTTGGTTCCCTGCCCGAGGTGCTGACCCAATTCGCTGCCAAAAGAGAGTCAATCAGAATATACAAACCCTATATGGTTGTGTCATCCTCTCTTAATCATTTTTACTAATTCTAATAATCAGCTCTAGCTTGCTTTCATAACATTTCATGGCTTTGCTTGATCTGTTGATGCTTTTTCTCACCAAGACATTGCAGCATTTTAGCCAGGCAGTATTTACTCATTTGTTAGGAAAATCAAGATGTGGCTAAAGATCAGAGGCTCAGTAGCAACCTGTGTTGTAGCAGTGATGTCAGTCCATTGATTGTCTTTAGAGAGTTAATGTTGGAAAAAAAAAATCCTTACTGATCAGACAAACATGATCTGCTGAAGACACATGCGCTTTTGTAGAATTTAACATCTGGTGTTTTTCTGAAAAAAATATATATATACATATATTGCTTTATTTGAAACAAATTAAAATATGCTGCATTTGACACCTGGCTTGCTTTTTTTTTATTGATGCCTACTTTATTATTAAATGTAGTACTTTCAGGAAAACTTTAGAGGTTGTGGCACAGATCTCTCCACAATACTCTTTCTCTTCGGACAAGTCTTTTTTCAGAAAAAAAAATAATGCCTCACAATGGCCCCTGCCAGTACATTGCCCGCATATGAGTGGATATGCACCCCAGTCATCTTAGACACAATGTGGTAGTTTGGAAACCTTGGTTGCAAGTGACATAAACCTCAGCTCAGCCTAGCTTAAACAATAAAGACAATTTATTGGTTCAGTGACTGAAAAGTCCAGCAACAAAGTATGCCTTGGGTCCAATTTGATCAGGGCTCCAGCTCATTTCTCTTGATTACCTCCGCTCTCCTTCCTCCATAGGCTGACAGTGTGTTCAGAGTGGTGGCAAATAGCTGCCTTGCTTCTAAGATTCAAGTCCATGCCCTACACTGTCTAGAAGAAAAGAGATGCTCTGCAGATAGCATGCATGGGGAGCAAATATCCTTATCAGAAGTCCCTGCAAGGGTCTTGAAAATCATTGGCCCAGATTGCAGGTAGGCTTGTCACTACAGCAATCACCAGACTGGGGGAGAGGGCAGCAAATAAGATATACTTATTAGCATAGACTAATGGGAGTCCAGCCCCGCAGAAACACAGGGGCTGTGTGGGAAGGGCTACTGTTTCCTCAGGAAGGGAGAATGGACACTGGAGGGCCCAAGCCCCACAGAACCCCACGTCCCCTATCTTTGCAGGGCACTTCAATGAGGGCACTTTTTCCGTCCAACTTCTTTGTGTCCTACAGATTGGTTGGCTTCTTTCAAGTGCAAATGCTTATTTTGAGCTCAGCGTTAACATTTTTTCTGGCGGCCCAGGTTCAGTGGCTCCCCTCCACAGAGCGGCCCTGAGCAGTGGCCCTGAGCCACGCAACCAAGTACAGGAGGATGTTTGCCTTCTCCGCAGAGAGCTTTCTGAAGTCTCTGAATGTACCTAGAGATTTAATAGGAATTTTAAATGTTAAGTCACATTCCAGGAAGGAAGGAAGGAAGAGGTGTTCGTTCAAATAAGAAAGATAAATGTTCAGGACTGCAATCCCTGTTTACTCCATCTGAGGCCCTGAATTTATATTTTACAAGACAGAAGGACTTTGCACAAATTTTGTGTAGCAAGATTTGGCCTGCCACTGAAAAAATGTCAGTTTAATATGTGACCGCTTTAAAGATGAGTCAAATAATTCTTGCAGCAGGAAACACTACATTTTCCAGGTCAGGAGTGTACCTGCCTTTGTGAGCCTTGGCCCTACCACTCTCAGCCTTGACTGACTGCTCTCAGGGTTAAGACAGCTCAAACACATTCCTAAGCACATTGCAAATGCTCCCAGCTCACAGAAAAGAAATAAAACAGAATGCTAAAACGTGTTCAGACCTAATTATGGTTTTTTTCCTAGATTTTGCCTTTCTTATGAGACCCTGGGCATGTGAGCATTTACTAATTTGTATGTTTGAAATGGTAATTTCAATATTGTAGTGCCACTGTCAGGCCATTTAAATACTATATTATGTCTGCTCAGGTGGAACCATTGTGATCCTGTCTGGGTCGCATTCTGCCATTCTTTTAAAATGTTTTAAACTCCTTTAAAAAAAAATCCACAGGCAGAAGCACTCTCCTGTCTCTGCTTAATGCACAATAGCCAGAAAAATAGATTCTTCACTCTTAAACATTTCTTTAGTAGAGGTTAAAACATTTTAATACCCATGAAGATTGAATAACTTCAAAACTCACCTACATTGTACCAAGACCCCATCTGTGAAATTCAAACCTCCCTGTTGGGTTCCCATTACATTCCAAATTTCCATTCCATTTGAGAATCTCTGCAGACTCCAGCTCTGTCCTGTTGAGCCTACCCTAAGGGTGCTGAATGCAGCAACACTTAGAAAGTTCAACAGAAGTCATACAAAATTCATCCTCAATAACAGACATTATGACAGTTTGAGGGAAGAAACTAGAAACACAACATATCCAAATTAAGGCTCAGTTCACAAGTAGTTCAATACTGCTGGCATCAGAAAAAGAGATTCTAATTAAATATTCCTAGGGAAGCAACATCAAATGAGGTTAATGGGAAAAGTTGCCAGACCAAAAGCGACCTGCAGATTTTTGCCAAAGTAAGAGATTTGGGACTTGCGATTCTGAAAGCCTAGATTTGAGCCTCAATTTCAATTTAATCATGAGAAGAGGGAATCTAGGACCTGATCAGTTCTTTTCCTAGGGCAACTGGGGTAGGGGAAGGGTCAGTGGAGTTCGGAGAACTGATTAAAGACTAGAGGTAGGGGTGCCTAAATTCAAAACCTAAATTCAATTGCCTGAGAGTTTTCCCTCTCTCCCTTTCTACCTTGTATCCTACCCTGCCTGTTTAGAGTGCCCTCTTGTGTCTAGAGATGGTAAGATTTTCACTTCTCTACAGACACGCTAACAAGAGCATCCAAGAACTCTGTAATGGCTGGCACCTTTGTTACTACACTGGCTTCAGAGGCCATACCTAAAATGCAGGCACAGGTGGGCTAGGACTCCAGAGTTACCCCAGGCACCAAAAAAGTGAAACAAAAGAGAAATAACCAGTTACCTGCTCCCACATTTCTTCAGCAAACTCATCATCACCATCTAAATCATTCATCTGGCTAATATGCTGCTCCCTGAAAGTACTGAGCCATCCTAACTGCTCTAATTTGGTGAGAAAAAATATGAAGAGTTGCTAAGTGCCAGGGATTCTCTTGTTACCTCAGAATTTGAAGCACGATTTTCATACTATTCGTTGCAAGCTATTAGAAGGAACTTTTTTTCATCCTTTTGCTTTTTCTAACAAGGCTTTATAAATCCTAAGGAAGTTTTCTGTCTATTCTTAGTTTCAAAGAACTCCCTGGTCCTTGGAGGAAATCAGCCCAAACCAGTGTTTAATCCCATTACGGCAGCCCCCTAGGCAAAGGGCACTCTGGTCTGGACCCAGTAGTGCTGTCCAAGAAGCACACAAGGTTGCTTTCATCATGCAGGTTCTTATAAATTATTTTTGGTGATTGATTTTCACAGGACCCCTTGCTTGTGAACTCTGCTTCTTCTCACAGCTTTTGGTGCTACCAGTAAGTTCAAATCTCACAGGTGACATTGCCGTACACAGTTTTTAGGGAATAAATAGATTCTAAGCAAATTTGTTTCTTTGCTTGAGAAAATATGTAGATTTCTCACACATAAAAATAATTATTTCAGAGCTGTAAGTGCAACAATGACCAAAGAATTTCTACAGAAAATGAGTGTAAAAGGTGCCTCCCATCAAAAACAGAAAATACCTATTTTTAACTTCAGGTGCTTAAGTTTGAATTAGATTTACCAGTTCCTAGTCTCTTGTGAGAACATACACTTTCTATAAATTAGTATCACTGTGTAACAACCTGGCCAATAATTTTATTACCCCTCTGCCAATGCCTAACACACAGTAGGAACTCAATAAATACAAGAGAACAGATAGGAAAGAGTGGTCAACTCCAATATGCCTAGAACATTGTGGAGTCTAAATGCAAAATAATCCAATAAGTCAATTCTAAAGAAGATGGGAAGAGAACAGAGCTACTAAAGTTTTGACCCTTGTGGCAGACTAGCTGGACTCACATCCAGGCCTCACCACTTCCCAGCTGTGTAAACTTGGGTGTGTTTCTGAACATCTCATTGCCTCAGTTTCTCCATGGGCTGATAACCATACATACCTTGAAGGTTTTTTGTAAAGACTGAACGAGTTAATCTTTGCAAACCACCTGGAATAATTCCTGGCACTTTGTATGGGTCAGGTAACCACCAAGTAATTACAATGGGAAAGCTTTATAAATTTATATGGGGAAACTTTATATATATGTTCTTTTTTATGTGTGTTTATGTGTGTGTAGGTGTTTATGAATGAGAGAAGAAATAATTAGTAACGAGGGATTAGCTACTAAAGAGTACAGGAATAGCAGACACAGGGACAGTTACCACTGGAGTTGAGGCAGACTGTCCAAGGAAAAAACAAGTTTGGGAGAGCCACCCACCCCTACTCACCCTGGCCCCATAGGCTGAGATTCTGATCCTCTAGAGGAGGGTGTACCTGTGGTCCACTGAGGGTCAAGAAGGTCACTGAGATGCTGGCAGCAAGAAGCCACCTATGGGGCACTGAAGAGCCAGAGAGGAGCTCCAGAGGAGGTGCTGGCCACTCTGCCAGGGGTCCCCCTGCAGGGGTGCCACTGAACTCACTAAGAATCTGGCTGGGGTACCAGCAGGGATACTGTTGAATTATCTGGGGAGCCAGAGGGGGTAGGCTGGACTGGAAGCTACTGCCAAAACTTACTGAGGGTGAGGGCTTCTGGGGGCCCCACACCCCAACTAAGCACCACAGGAGCAAGAACACAGGGATGCTCAATGAACGAAGAAAAAGCCCCTTCCTCCCTCCTGTGGTGTCCCTCCAGTGACAAAGCCAGATGGCTAAAGAGAACTGCTTATAGGGTCCAGCTCCTGGATCACAAGCAAGGCAATAAGGAGTGGATTTAGAACTGTAGGGCCCAAGGGCAGGCCACCCCCACAGAACCAAGAGGCAAAAGAGTTGATAACTGGCATAATCTTAGAAAGCACTAGCCGAGGATTTGATAAATAATAGCTATGCAACATACAGAAGACTAAGCAGCATGCAGAAGTCCTGTCCCGCTCCTCTTCAGAAATGGAGCAGCAAGCTTCCATAGGAGGCCCACCATAGTGCTTAAGAGCCTGTACTCCAGGAAGATAGCATTCATGTGAATCCTGCCTTAGCCTCCTACTAGCCGCTAGGTGGCTTACCAAACCTCTTGGTGCTTCAGTTTCCTCCTCTATAAACTGGGGATGATAATGATAATATACCTACATTCTAGAGTGGTATACTAAATATGTCAGTATATAGGGCTTAGGGGAGTACATCTTTGTTTTCCTTAGGTAGTTGCTTGCTCAGAACAGCAAACAAGTGTTTTTAGTATTATACATCAGGGAAAAAGAATTTCCCTGCCCTTCAAAGTCCTTCTAGCTAGTCTAAGAATCAAACTGACATGAGGCAGATTAACAGGAGAAAATAAATCTTACTTTCATACATATGGGGAATCCACACAGACATGAAATTCCCCAGTCAGGCAAAATGAGGTATACATGTATCCTGAACTAAGGAGAAGTGGGCAGGGATCTGGAACTTCAAAGGGAAGGAATGCAATTCACAGAAAGATGAAAAAAAGTAAATGTTTGGTAAATAAATGTTTGCTGGGCCACTCAGAAATAATGGGACATAGGGGACTTTGATCAGAGTCCTTGCTAGGTTCCTCTCTGTCTAGGATATCTAGTTCATATTATTCTATAGTTATCTCTGGTGAGTGCTCTCTTCTTGGAACAAGTCCTCTATCTAAATTCTGTTTAGGTCCTTGATGGGGGAAAAAAGGAGCTTTTCCTGAATCTGCTGGGTTTTGATTGCTTTCAGCTCAAAATAATCTTCACGCCAAGTGGTCCATCTTGGGGCAGGCTGCCCTTGGCTCCTACAATACCAAAATCAAAATTGTAACTGGGGGCTAATAGGATACATTTTTAATTGGCGGGCCTGAGACATCCTTTAATTCTCACGGCTCCATTCCTGCTTGGGATGGACAGCTGTGATGTTTCCTCAATATACCATGGGCCCCAGTTAGGAGAAGTGATTATTTTGCTCAGGTTAAGCCACCAAACTGAAGCAATGGTTCTCAACTAGGGGTAGTCAATCTTGTGCCCATCCCCAACCCCTAGGAGACACTTGGAAAAGTCTAGAGACATTTTGGTTATAACAACTAGGGCAGGGATCCCTGGCCAGGGATGCTGCTTGACATCTTACAGTGCACAGTACAGTCACCCACAAGAAATAATTATCCAAAATGTCAAATAGTGTCAATGTAGAAAAGCCCTCATCTGAAAAAAAGAAAGAAAGAAAGAAAGAAAGAAAGAAAGAAAGAAAGAAAGAAAAAGAAAGAAAGACAAACCCTCATCTGGAGGGTACAAGGGATTTGGAGGAAGGAAAGAGAAACAGAGCTGATGAGCAGGCACATGTTGCCTTGTTCCCCCAGCTATGCTGGGGGTTCTTGATTGGTTCAGCCTAGCTTACCAAGTCCAGACTGTATAACCTACAGCTGAAGTCTAAATATATAGCTTCTGAAGCCCTTGGCCTATTCCCGTCATCTACATAGAAGTTGAGTTCCCACATCTTCCAAACCAAGAAGTTAAGGGCTGAGTTCTTGAAAGAGCTGCTATTGAAGCAGAATGTCCAAAGTTTTAAGAAATCTTGGCAGACAGAAGCAATAGTTGCCTTTTCCCACCTAGCAAATATACTCCCTTTTTCTTTCCGTAACATGCTTTCTGTCTAAAACAAGTTTCTCTTCAAGGCTTCAGGCCCCCAGTTCACTTCCGTAGCTGGGAAAAATTTTTACTAAGGTAATGAGGGCTTCGGGGTAAAGGAAGGAAACAAAAAGTATGAGAAGCAACAATACAGCATGAAAAGTTGTTAAATAAACAAGTAGGGAAGAATACTGACTGACAGTTACTATAAAGTTCTATTTGTCTTAGCCAGAGCCTACATCAGGAACCGTCTAGCTATCAAATATGAAATGTATACAGGCTGTCCAAGACAACACATGTGAACAAAGAAAAATTAGCTTTTCTGTAACAATGTGTAAGAATGTGTAAGCCATGTGTATCTCATGAGGCTGACAGAACTGTAAGTGAAAATGGCCCCTTAGAGGCTGCACCACCAACCAAATTCCATGAATAGGAAATTCTGAAAACAGCTGGAAACCAATTTTTTTCTGTTAGCTATTCATGATGTTTCCTTTTTTGGCTTGAAATCATGCATACTAACTGCAGCCCTCAACAAAGAATCACTCATCCACTCTTCACTGAGGAATCAGCAACTTGTTGACAGTTTTCAAGGCTGTTTCCACATATGGGAAAATGACAGTATTTTCCATCATTAGAAAGTTCCTAGTTAACTTAGGAATACACATATGTAAATAATTTGAATACTTTCCATTTGCTATAGAAGTTCTTTCCCTTCATTTTATCCAATTCATACTTTCCACTTAGTATCTAACCAACATCCTACCAAATATAAATTAAAGCTATCCAAAGGGATTGCAGGTATAAGACAATTCTTTTTTTTTTTTTTTTCTTAAGTAGGCTTCACACACAGAATGAGGTCAAACAGGGGGCTGAACATGGTTCCCAGCGTGGGGCCTCGAACTCACCACCCTGAGATCAAGACCTGAGCTGAGATGAATTGTCAAAAGCCTAACCAACTGGGCCACCTGTGTGCCCTTAAGGGGCAATCTCTTTTAAGTTACCCTTATATTCATACAAATGTTAGCATTCTCCCCTTTACAGTACAATTTATTACCACAAGTCTTTGTGCACGTTCAAAATGCTATTTAAATAAAAAAACCTTCTATGCACAATTTCTCAGGTAAAGTCAAATATACTGGCATGTTAATTCCTTCTTTAAAAATCAAGGAATAGCTGGATAATAATTATACTGTATTTAACCACAGACTGGGAAGTGAGTCAACAATTTTTTCAGCGTTAGCACTGGAATAGGACTCAGTCTGTGAATGAAAAAGAAATTGCATCAGCAATTCTAGCAGAAGCAATAAAGCAGGAGGGGAGAGGCCAGACTGCTTTTTTCCTTTCTCAGAAGTCAGGCAGTGTTGGCACCAACCTCTCTGAGATCTCGTGATCCTTCGCTCTGGATTACTTTAAACAACTTGACAAGTTATCTAACTGTTATGGTCATTACTAATGGTAATTTTGGTCATTAGCAATAATCACCCTACTAAGGAACCTCCACTACCACCTCTTTTGTTCTGACTGTATCAACTCTGCAAGGCTGGAAATCAGTTTCCACACCCCCTGAAGATTGCCACCAGGCACATTTAAAAAAAAATAATTGGGGCGTGGGGGAGGAAGCTGGGAATTGCCTTAACTGTTTAGAAATTTACTGAAGGACTACCACATACCAGGCATTACACATATAGAGGCAATGGAGTCCCCTCTCTAGTAGGAAAGATATGTTATCCAATAGTTTAATACCTAACTGTTCAACAACTTTAAATATTAAACAAATTCACAATTTTAGTCTACTTCCTCCCTCTAGCTTTTCCTTTGTTCAGTGATGTTGTGTCATTCAGGGGCCAATATGGGGGGATGTTATGGGGGGTGTCATTATTGTACAGCTCTTATTTTGTTCAACCTCATTTTCTTGATCTTTAAAGAACTGGGAAAGACTACCTTCATTATATTGTTGTGCTGAAACTAAAAAGCAAAATGAACACAATAAAACAAAGTATATGAAAATACTTTATAAAATATTACAATGTATTGCCTTATAAGGCAACATTGAAGCAAAAAATTATTATTTAAAAATATAAAATATAAAATGCCAGACTTAGGGCTTTCCATGATATAACTAACCAGTTTTAATCAGGACAAACCAGTTTTCAACACAGATTGCCTAGAAGGGCATAATCATATATCTTTTTGATACGAGCAGTACTAAAGGTCCTACTCATCATAAGAATTTGTCTCCTCTGACCCAACAACTGCACAAACCTACATTTCCAAAGTAATGACACTGAACTATTATTTATAAAGCATACTTTCTCTTTTCTTATTTTTTATTTTCCTGGAAGACCAGAGGGTTATGATAAGTTACTCCTTTGTGTCTACAGAATCTGGAGAAATGTGATTTCATGCAAAAGTACCTAGTCCCCAGGGAACCACCCCAACTAAAGTAATTTTCAAATTACTTCAGCATTCTGAATTTGACTTTGACTCTTGCTACCCATGGTCCATCAGGGACCACTTGTCTCTTTCCACCTTGGCTACACCATGGCCTAGTAGCTGTTCCAAAAACTCCCTTCTTACAAAGACTAGATGCGCTAAATAGGCTTCCTTTAAACTGTTAGAGGCAAAGAAAAGAAGGCTATTCGCAGAAACACCCATGAGATCAGGTAAACCTCTTTTAATTGCACTTTGCTTTATTGTGCTTCCTAGATACTGCATTTTTTTTTTTTTTTTTTACAGATTGAAGGTTTGTGGCAACCCTCCATCAAGCAAATCTATTGGTACCTTGGTATAAAATATTCTTATATGAATCAGTAATTCAAGATATCCGAGATCAAGCAATACTAGTAATGTCCTAAATGGAAGTTCTCAAAATTCACTATGATCTTTGATTTTCAGAATGCTTAGAGTCTTTATAATAGTATTTTTCAAGGTGACTAAGTATTTTTTATATTCTACAGGGAAATGTAGTTCATGAACCATCAGTTATATATTCATTTTTTTTCTAGCCAGATAAAACACCTATTTTAAAAGGCTGCTGGTATTTGAATAGATATACAAAATTTGTTTAATTATTTCATACATTATCTAGGGAATAAAGAAATTTGGAAACCAGAAATAGATAACCTACATACACAAACAAGCTCTCATGCTACCAATGGGCTCTAGGACTTAAAAAAAAGTATAGTCACAGAAAATGTTACTTTTTATGGAAAAGTTTTACTTTATTTTGTAAAAAGTAATGTTTTGAGTATATTCACTCTTTCAAAGTAATGCAAGTACAATGATAAGCATTGAGTAAAAAGTACCCTGCTTTATGGACTTATTTTTAATACACTGTAGGCATACTGCTTACTGAAGGCAGAAATATGGGATCCAATTATAAAACTTAACATGTAAGAGTAAACACATACAACTGAATAGTTGTGAAAAAATAGAGGATTAATTAAAAGATTGTTTAAAAATATTAAGTTCAAGTTAAATGGGAATTTTATGCATAAAAATCATATTACATGGTCAGAATGACTCTTCAGTGGTCATTCCTGAGAAACAAATAGTAACTTTAGTTAAAAGTTAATGTTTAACTTCTTTTTCAAAGTACTTTCAAAACTTCACTTATTCAAATTAAAACATTTTAACAATTCATTCTGAAGACATGTTATATGGTTCTCATTCCAAGATATCTTGTGATGTATAAATAAATCTGCTACCAGAAAAGACAAAAAAAAAAAAAAAAAAAAACAATCTAGGAAAGAAAATACTTTGAGTCAAAGTGTGATCTTCAATTACTCTTTTTTTCCTCCTCATATCTTTTCATGACGGCTTTTGAGACTGAAAGTAACCTGTGGGGGGGTTCACCTTGGTGCACATTTTCTCTCAAATCTCTCTTGGCTGGGACACAGCGCAGGGAAGCATTAACGCCACCCTCTCTTATTCTGTTTCAGCAGACGGGAATACTAATCCCACTCTTGGCCCTGGGCAGCAATGAGTAACATTACAAAAGAGCCTAAAGTCTATAATTACTCAGCAACAAAGTAGACTTCTCTAGTGATGGTTCTGCTGTACTGTTTTATTGTACTGTGCTGTTTTGTTGCCTTAATACGGATTAACCATCAAAAAAAAAAAAAACAAAAAAAAAAACCCAAAACCCAACAAAACCACCCTGAAATTCAAACTATCAGTAGACCAACCATGTCAAAGTAAGGAAAATGAAAAGTAAAGATAGGCTCAACCACTTAAAGCTTCCTTCCTCCATTCCTACTTGACTCACTTCATTTTTCCCATAACTATCCTAAAGACCAGCATAAGCTTTCACCTCTACTGCACCAAGAACAGCGCCACTTATTTGCACCACACGGGTCGGGCGCTCCGAGAGGCGAGCTGGAGGTCAGGAACCCACTTTTCTGTCAATCAGCCTGGCCCCGCCCGTTTTCAGTCTGCGCGTGCGCGTCAGGGACTTCCGGGGGCGGCACTAGGGGTTCCGCGGGTCGCGGTGCTGCCCCGGCTGGCGGGGAAGGCCCGGCGGCGCACAGTGGAGTTCGCTTCAGTTTTATCACTCGCGGCGGGGTGGCTTTCTTGTCTGAGAGCAGGACCTTGGCCGGGGGTGGGTGTGCGGCTCCGTTTTCAGCAGCGCTCCTGGCCCCGCGGGAAGCCTGGGGCTGGCCTGGCTGCACGGTGCCCACCGACGACGGGGCCTTTGGCGACGCAGAACGCTGCGCTGCCTTTCCGCCTGAAGAGTGGAGGGCGCTGGCCGGAGACACTCGGACCGACGCCGAGTTCTTGACTTTAATTTGGGTGCTGGTGGAAGGGCCCAGAAATCGGACTGGTTTAGGACCAGTCTTACAGTTCACTTCTTCTTCTTCTTCATTGAAAGCTATCAGTCGCCTGTGGATACAGAAGCATGTCAATGTCAGCATTTACAGGTTTGGTAACTCATGAAAACGTCCGCAAAGTTTATCTTCAGGGTGAGGAAAATCGTTTTCATCGAATTTGAGTCAAGAGGTTTAGAGGGATCAGGTACTTCATCTCGTCTCCCACCAAGGTCAATAAGTAAATTACCAAGTTTACAAAAGATTGTTTCTACTTGAATATGAACTCTTAAAATCACCATAATGTTTTCTAAAATAAAATAAAATCACCATGTTAATACCGACAAATTAAGATTTGGAATGTTACATTAGAATTATATAGTATATCACTTGGTTCCTAAGAATCCTCACAGTGACCCAGATGATAACCAGGATGATCTCAAGTTAAGGGTTCCCCCCCCCCCCAGAACAACAGTTGATTTACTGAGAAAATTTACTGTTTCATAAACTCTTTGAGAAATGCTGTTGCATATTTTACTCTCCTCTTGAAAGTTAATAAAGGTTCTGAGGTCTAAAGACACCTATTTAATTTTGTTGCATCCGTATTTCCCAATATGAATCTGTAATGCAGCCTTTGGCACCCAGTAAAATTAGCATTCTGTGAAATGCATTTTGGGAACTGCTAGAATGGTCAAACCCATGGTATAGTTAGATGCTTTTTCAATTTAAGAAGTATTAGACAAAACTTAAAAGATTCCTGAATTGAGTTTGCCATTCATTATAAAAAAATCTAAATGGAAGACAATGGTTGTTTTTAATTAAAAAAAATTCGACTTATTGAAATTAAAAAAAAAAAAACAAAAAACTAGTTTACCCATTTCTCCCCCTCCCCCACTCCTGCCTCTGGCAATCGCCAATCAGTTCTCTGTATCTACCAGCTTGAATTTTTTTTTACTTCATTTATTTACTTCATTTTACTTTCATTTATGAAAAAACAAAGATCACATGATATTTGTCTTCCTTTGACTTATTTCACTTAACATAATGCCATGGAGGTCCATCCATGTTGTCACAAATGGCAAGATTTCATGCTTTATAGCTGAGTAATACTCCTTTATATATATATACCACATCTTCTTTATCCATTCATCCATCAATTGACACTTAGGTTTTTCCATATTGTAAACAATACTGCAATGAAGTATTCAAGTTACTCTTTGCATTTTCTTTGGATAAATGCCCAGAAGTGAAATTGCTGGATCATAGGGTAGTTCTACCTTTAAATTTTTGAAGAACCTCCAACTATTTTCCATAGTGGCTGCACCAGTTTACATTCCCACCATAAGAGCTGAAGGGTTCCCTTTTCTCCACATCCTTGCCAACATTTGTTATTTCCTGTCTTTTTTATAATAGCCATTCTAACAGGTCTAAGGTGATATTTCATTGTGGGTTTGATTCACATTTCCTTGATGATTATTGACATTGAGCATCTTTTCATGTACCTGTTGGTCATCCGTATGTCTTCTTCAGAATGATGGCTATTCAGATTTTCTGCCCTTTTTTAAAATTTTATTTTATTTTATTTTTTGCTTTTGAGTTGTATGAGTTCTTTATATATTTTGGACATTAGTTCCTTATCAGATAATATTACTTGCAAATATTTTCTCCCACTCAATAGATAGTCTTTTGATTTTGATGGTTTCCTTTGCTGTGCAGAAGTCTTAGTTTGATGTAGTCCCACTTATTTTTGCCTTTGTTGCTTTTGCTTTTTGTGTCAGATACAAAAAATCACTGCCAAGACCTATGTCAAGGAACTTACTGCCTCTGTTTTCGTCTATTTTGAGTTAATTTTTGTGTATGGTGCAAGATAGGGATCCACGCAAAAGTTTCATTCTTTTGCATGTGGATATCCAGTTTTCCCAATACCAAAAGAGACTGTCCCTTCCCCACTATATATTCTTGGCTGCTTTTGTGTACATTACTTGACCATATATGTGTGGGTTTATTTCTGGGCTTTCTATTCTGTTCCATTGGACTATGTGTCTGTTTTTATGCCAGAACCATACTGTTTTAATTATTACAGTTTTGTAATATACAGTAGTCCCCCCTCCCCCACAGTTTCACTTTCTGCAGTTTAAGTTACCCACAGATGACCATCGCCTGGAAGCAGATGATCCTTCTTCTATCATCAGAAGGTCAGTAGTAGCCTAATGCTATGTCACAATGTCTGTATCATTCACGTCACTTCATCTCATCACAGGCATTTTATCATCTTACATCATCTCAAGAAGAAGGGTGAGTATAGTACAATATTTTGAAAGACCACGTTCACATATATTTATTATGTATATTGTTACAATTGTTCTATTTTATTGAGTTACTGTTATTACTCTCTTACTGTGCCTAATTGAAAAAAATAAATTTTACCACAGGTATGTATGTGTTGGAAAAAACATAGTACATACAAAGTTCAGTACTGTACAGTTTCAGGCATCCACTGGAAGTCTTGGAATGTATCCCCTGTGGATAAGGGGGGGACTATGCTAGTTTGAAATCATGGACCATGAGTTTTCCAGCTTTGTTCTTCTTTTTCAAGATTGCTTTGGTTATTCAGGATCTTTTCTGGTTCCATACAAATTTGAGGATTGTTTGTTCTATTTCTATAAAAAATGCCATTCGAATTTTGATAGGGATTGCATTGAATCTATAGAATTCTTTGGGTAGTATGGATATTTTTATAATGTTAATTTTTCCAGTCCATGAAGACAAAATATTTTTCCATTTATTTATGTTCTCTTCAATTTCTTTCATTAATGTCTTATAGTTTTCAATACATAGGTTTTTCACCTCCTTGGTTAAATTTATTCCTAGATATTTTATTCTTTTTGGTGCAGTTGTAAATGGGATTGTTTTCTTAATTTCTCTTTCTGATAGTTCATCATTAGTGTATATAAATGATTTTTGTATATTAATTTTGTATCCTGCAAATTTACTGAATTTCTTTATTCTAGCAGTTTTGATGTAATTTTTTCTATATATATCATGCTACCTGCAAATAGTGACAGTTCTACTTCCTTTTTTTTTTAAATGTTTATTTATTTATTTTTGAGAAAAAGAGCATGAGCAAGGGAAGGGCAGAGAGAGAATCTCAAGTGGAGCCAATCAGAGCTCAATGCGGGACTCAAGCTCACGAAACATAAGATCATGACCTGAGCCAAAATCAAGAGTTGGATGCTTAACCAACTGTGCCACCCAGGTGCCTGTTACTTCCTTTCTAATTTGGATTCCCTTTATTTCTTTTTCTTGCCTAAATGCTCTAGCTAGGGCTTCCAATACTATGTTGAATATAAGTGATGAAAGTGGGTATCCTTGTCTTGTTCCTGACCTTAGAGGAAAAGCTATCAGCTTTTCACCATACAGTATGATGCTAGGTGTGGGCTTGTCATATATGGACTTTATTATGTTGAAGTGCAGTCCCTCTATACCCACTTTGTTGAGAGTTTTTATCGTAAATTGTTGAATTTTGTCAAATGCTTTTTCTGCATCTATTGAGATGATCATATGATTTTCAATACGATATCAAAAACATATGATAGGTTTCTGTTCATGATGGTGATGTAGGAAAATCTTGAATTTATCTCCTCCCACAAATACACTGAGTCTACAGCTACATATGGAACAATTTCCTCATAAAAAAAAAACCCTAAAGAATAGCTGAGTGACAACTACACATCATTAGTAGAAGGAAAGAAATAAAGATTGGAGCAGGCTGGCGCCTCGGTGGCTCAGTCAGTTAAGTGTGCAACTTCAGCTCATGTCATGATCTCATGGTTTGTGGGTTCGAGCCCCACATCGGGCTTTTTGCTAACAGCTCAGAGTCTGGAGCCTGCTTTGGATTCTGTGTCTCCCTCTCTCTCTGCCTCTCCCCCATTCGTGCTCTGTCTCTCTCTGTCTCTCAAAGATAAATAAATGTTAAAAAATAAATAAATAAAAGATTAGAACAGAAGTAAATGAAATAGAGACTATAAAGACAATAGAAAAGATCAATGAAACTAAGAGCCAGTTCTAAAAAGATAAACAAAATTGACAAACCTTTAAGAAAACTCACTAAGAAAACTCACTAAGAAAAAGGAGAGAGGACTCAAATAAAATCAGAAATGAAGAGGTGTTACAACTAATACCACGGAAATACAAAGGATCATAAGATAAGAGCTTGCTGTGATTAATTACACACCAACAAACTAGACCAGATGGATAAATTCCTAAGGGATTAAGAGTTACGAACTTCTAGTTATAAAATAAGTCATGGGGATGAAGCACAGCATAGGGAATATAATCAATAACATTATAGTAACACTGTATGACGTTACTACACTTATCATAGTGAGCACTGCATAATATATAATATCGTCAATTCATTATGTTGTACATGTGAAACTAATATAACATTGTATGTCAACTATACTTCAATTAAAAAAAAAGGACAAATAAATTTTTTTTAATTCCTAGAAATATACAACCTATCAAGACTGACTCATGATGAAATCGACAATCTGAACAGACCAATTATTAGTAAGGAGATTGAATCAGTAATCAGAAAGCTCCTGGGGCACCTGGCTGGCTCAGTCAGTAGAGCATGCAACTCCTGATCTTGGGATTGTGAGTTCAAGCTCCATGTAGGGCCTAGAACTTACTTAAAACAAAACAAAACAAAACAAAAAACAGGGACTCCTGGGTGACTCAGTCAGTTAAGCATCCAACTCTTGATTTCAGCTCAGGTCATGATCTCACAGTTCATGGGTTTGAACCCCATGTTGGGCTCTGTGTTGACAAGCATGGAGCCTGCTTGAGAATCTCTCTCTCTTTCTTTCTCTTTCTCTCTCTCTCTCTCTCTCTCTCTCTCTCTCTCTCCCCCCCCCCCCACTCTCTCTTTTCCTCCCCCACTCATGCTCTCTCTCTCAAAATAAATAAATAAACTTAAAAAACAATAAAACAAAGCAAAACACCTCCCAATAAACAAAAGTCCAGGACCAGAAGGTTTCACTGGTAAATTCTACCAAACATTTGAAGAAGAGTTGATACCAATCCTTCTCAAACTCTTCCACACAACAGAAGAGGAGGGAATGCGTCCAAATTATTTTTATGAGACCAGGATAACCCTGATACTAAAACCAGACAAGAATGCCACAAGAAAAGAAAATTATAGGCCAATATCGCTGGTGAACATAAATGCAATAATACTCAACAAAATATTAGTAAACCATATTCAACAATACATTAAAAGGATCATATACCATGATCAAGTGGGATTTATTCCAGGGATGCAAGGATGGTTCAATATCTGTAAAGAGCCAGTATGATATTAAGGTTTAAGGAAATGACCTTAAAACTGTCAAACAACCACTGTCGAAATCCTGCCTGCTCCTGCCACTGTTTGCATCAGTTTCACCTCCTGAACAGGAAGTATAATGGCAATCCTCCAAGTTTTTCTCCCTTTTATCAGTGTGGGTATATTTTCACAGGCAAATAATATAACATAATGAATTTTGATCTTGGAAATAGGATCATAATGGCATGGCGATTTGAAAACTGACACGTGGGGCGCCTGGGTGGCGCAGTCGGTTAAGCGTCCGACTTCAGCAGGTCACGATCTCACGGTCCGTGAGTTCGAGCCCCGCGTCAGGCTCTGGGCTGATGGCTCGGAGCCTGGAGCCTGTTTCCGATTCTGTGTCTCCCTCTCTCTCTGCCCCTCCCCCGTTCATGCTCTGTCTCTCTCTGTCTCAAAAATAAATAAAAAACGTTGAAAAAAAAATTAAAAAAAAAAAAAAAGAAAACTGACATGTAATAAAGAATGCAAATATAATATATTCAACCCTAAAACTCTACTGAACATAACTAAATTTTCTCAGGTGAAGCAAATGATTCTTCAGGACCTCACAATTGTTTCTAAGTTATCATTATCATTATCCTATCCATGAATCAAAAATAATGCTTAATAAACCCCAGAGGAAAGAACAATTAACGCAGAGGAGAATCTCCATAAAACCATCCCTGCTTGCTTTGTTTTCTGCCCACATCTTCTACTAGAGTCTTGACCAAGATTTCTCCACCTTAGCTCTATTGCCATTTTTGGTTGGATAAATCTTTGTTGTAGAGGCTGCTCAATGCATTCTAGGATGTTTATCAGCATCCCTGGCCTCTACTTACTAGATGCTAGTAGCATCCCCCACCCCACAGTGTCTCTAAACATTGTCAAATATCCCCTGTGGGACAAAACTGCCCTCAGTTGAGAACCACTGCTCTGGACCCAAACAGTATTTGCTAACTGTAAGTTCAAAAAGCAAAATAAATATTGATAATAAAATGAGGGCCTTTAAGAAAAAAAAGATGTTTTAACCAGAGATAATTAACTATTAAAAACTGAAGAAAATTCTCTGCATTTCTATGAAAGATCCAAAAGGAAAAAAAAAAAAAGCAATCACAGATTCTATAGGGGCACTGAATCAAATTCACAACAGATGATCAAGAAATCAGAACATCTAAAAACCATGAGTGATACCCAGATAATGAAAAATAAGTATGATTTTAAATGTATTTAAAGTACAGTCAAAAGCACAGATGTGGACTGAATTTGATAATAATTTCAGAAAATACAAGAAAATACCATTAAATAAAAATACTATTGGTGGTAATAGGAAGGAGAAAGGAATTCAGAATAAGTCACAGGAAATTTCAAATATTAAGTCTAACAAATAATTTTTTTCGGGCTACTGCCAATAAAGCCTAGGATTTTACTTCTGTAGGGGAAAAATACTTACCACAGCATTCTTACTATGTCCACTAGTATTCTTAAAATCACATTCTCCCAAAAAGAACATACTGTAACTCAGTTTTAGAGAATTATTTCCAGTTTTTACATAGTTTTGGAAACTTTGAATTTATCAAGATTTATATTTTGATGGTAATGCAGAATACTCACCTAGGTGACTAATAAACTTAGTAAGATCAAGAACCATTATTCATTTCTCCAGTAAAGGCAGTAAAATACAGGTCACAGATTTAAACAAAAAACAATATCAACAGAACACAACCTCTTTCGAATTGGGGCCATGTGACGCAGGCTTCCAAGTAAAGGCCGCTCTTCCAGAGTCCAACATTCTATCAGCTCATGAGGTACCCGCCAGTAGCTAACACCTGGAAGATCAAAAGGCATAATTAAGAGAGCCACTGTCCACTGCAAAAGGTTCAGCAACACTTTTGTGTAAAACTAAGCAGAAAGAGTTTGAGATTCATGCCTCCCATTTGAAGAAAGCAGGTGTATGCAGGAAGTGTTCCCATGAAGAAACAAGGCAATAGTGGGAAAACTCATAACGCAGGTCTAGGGAATTTCTGGCTACCAGCCCCAGATCTACTACTGATAATTAGTAGATCATTATATGGGTTCTGGGCAGATGAGTTAAAGGCACAGGCTCTGGAGCCAAGACTGCCTGGGTCTGAATCCCCCCACTTCTATCACTTACTAATCATGCGACCTTGCGAAAGTTACTTAACTTTCTGTGTCTAAATTTTCTCATCTGTAAAATTACAATAACAGTATATACTTCATAGGTTTGTTGTGATGATTAAATGAGTAAATAAGTGCAAAATGCTTAGTATAGGGCCTATAACAGACAGCGCTTAACAGATGTTTGGTGCCTTTATTTTATAAATTCTAGTGTTGACAGCAGTGCAAGGATTGGACAATGACGGTCTTAACACTTGCCATGTCAACATCATTGGATTGCAGCACTCATCAAATCAGGTAAATTTTGTGAACCACTGTAAATTTCCTTTGACCACTATATGAATATGAACTATCACTGTTAGGGTAGTGTGTGTGTTAGGCCAAGATTGTGGTCAAACTCATTTTAACTTTTAAATCTGAGAAGTTTCTGAATGAAAGTTTGAAATGTATTTTTATGAACCTCAAAAATGTTATCCTGAGTTAAAAAACCAGACACAATAGGTCATATATTGTATGATTCCAGTTACATGAAATATCCAGAACAGGCTAATGCAATGAAACAGAAAGCAGACTGGTGGTTGCCAGGGGCTGAGGAGAGAAGGGAATGGGGAGTAACTGCTTAACAGGTACTGGGTTTCCTTGTGGGATGATGAAAATGTTTTGGAACTAGACAGAGATGGTGGTTATACAACATTGTTAATGTAGTAAATGCCACTGAAGTCTATACTTTAATTCTATATTATATGAATTTCACCCCAATTTTTAAAGAATCATAAAAAATTATATGTAGATGCATTAAAAAAGGCTTAAAAATGTTGAATAAAAATTGGTTCACATTGTTTTAAAAGTAACTTTGAAGTCCCAAGAATGGATATGGTGTCGTATGTATGTGGTTTTTTGTTTTTGTTTTGTTTGAGAGAAAGAGAGTGAGAGCACGAGCAGGGGAAAGGGGCAGAGGGAGAGAGAGAGAATCTTAAGCAGGCTTCATGCTCAGGACAGAATCTGATTTGGGGCTTGATCCCATGATCCTGGGACTGAAAGCAAGTCAGATGCTCAGCTGACTGAGCCATCCAGGCACCCCTGGTGTCTTGTTTTTTAATCATTAAAGGTTTAGTAATAAATATTAACCAACTTAGCAAGCTGGGCATATAAATTAGTATATGTAACATATATATCCAATACTCACAGAGCCTATGGACCTAATTTTAAGACAATAATTATCTGGAACTGCTTGATCATGCTCCCAAACATACTGCTGCTACAAAAACATTCCCAAATCCCATCCATTAAGGTTTGTTTGTTTATTTTTAACTCAGGTTTATTGAGATAATTTACATAAAATAAAATTCACCCTTTTAAAGTACTCACTTCAATGAGTTTTGATAAATGTATACAGTCATATAATTATAGCCACAATCAAGACATAGAACATTTCTATCACCCCCAAATTTCCCATGTACCCCTTTGCTATTGATGCCTTCCCCTCCATTCCATAGTTTTACCATTTCAGGGGTGTCATACAAATGGGATCATAACAGTATGTACCCTTCTGTGTCTGGTTTCTCTAGCATTGATATTTTTGAAGATTCATCCATGTTGATATATGCATTAATGATCATTTCTTTTTACTGCTGTGTAGTATTCCATTATATAGATATGCCACAGTTTCTTTTTAAAACTTTTATTTTTGCCTTCCTATAAAATAATTCACTTTCATTGTATAAAAACTTGGATAATATAGAAAAGTATATATTAAAAAAAAATCAAGATCACTTCTAATCCTAAAACTAGGAATCATGATTCATGACACTTCAATGAATCTGATTCCAGTCTTTTTCTCATTCATATGATATGCACATTACTGAATACACTTTACATTTAATTTTTTTTCCTGCTTTTGATAATTTCTTATTGTATCATGGGCATTCATGTATGTAAAAAATTATTCAAAATAATTTTAATAGCTGTTGCTCATCAGTTTCCCATAGATGTGCCAATATGTATTTAACCTTCTATCATAGACATTTATATTGTTTTTATTTTTTCTCTATTATAATTAATGCTTAATTGAATACTTTGTTCATAAACCTTTATCTGCATTTGGTTATATCTAGAAGTAGAATTATCAGGTCAAAGAATATGAACAGTTCTGATGCTATCAATATGTAATGATAAATTACTTCCCAACACAGTAGTACTAATTGTTACTCCTGCCAAAAATGCATGAGATCTTTACTGATCTGGTATGTAAAAAATAGTTCTCATTTAATACATATTTCACTGATAAATAATGAGTTTGAACCTCCTGCCACGTGCTGATTTCCTTTCCTGAAAATTTTGTGGTCATGAACCTTGCACATTTATTTATAATAGGCATTGAGTTGATTTTCTAATCAACTTAAATAAATCCTCTCTATTTTAAGGATATTCTTTGTCCAGTTAATGTAATATTTTTATCCAAGTTTTTATTAGCCTTTTAATTTTTTTATACTTTTTTGTTTTAAAGTTATATTAAATATTATGTAATCAAATTTATTCATCTTTGTCTTTTATGATTTATTTCCCTTTTAAGAAATCAGTTATTTGTTTAACTTTCATTATAGTTTATTATAGCTTCATTTTTCATCCATAAATTCACCTGGGATTATTTTGATAAGTGACATGAGGTTAAAATTCTGTTTTCTCCTAAGCATATTTCTCAATTTCATATTAAATCATCCATCTTTTTTCATTGATATTTAATACTCCTTATCACATAGCATTTTTATTCTTATAATTTCATTGGGGTTTACTCCTGATCTTTGCATATGGTTCTTACTATCACAAATCTATATATAGTATTTTTACTATCACATAGTTAGATTCATTCCTCTGATGACTTCTGCTCTCCAAAATGTTCTTGGCTATTTCACTGCTTTTTTCTTTCAAGGAATATTAGAATCATTTCCTCAAGATGGCCAAAGGGTTCCACTGATGTGTTGGTAGGGATTGTGTTAAACCTATAATTTGATCTGAGAAAAACTGATATCTTTATAATGAATATTATAAAATCTATCTGAATAGATTTCCTGTTTGGGAGCATGGTTGGTCTTACCATACTCTTCATGTCTTCTTTTTTTATAGATGGATGGATGAATTGATGAATGGATGAATATATTTTAGTAGTTTTCCTCATAAAAGACTCAAGTATTTCTTGATAGGTCATCCTAGTTATTTTGTTGTTTATTGCCATTGTAAATGGGATTTTCCCCTGTGATTTCTAACTAATCTATCATAAGTAAGCTGATCTTTGTGTTTACTTACATTGTATCCAGCTGGTTTGGTCTACTAAACTCATCACTTATAAGATACCTTTAGTTGATTCCTTTGGGTTTTCTAAAAAGACATACTCTCCACAAATAACTATCTCCTTCCTTCCAATATTTCTTTCTCTCACTTCTGTTTCTTGTCTAATGGCTTTCCGTAGGCCTTCCAGAACTGTGTTAAATACCCATGATCCTTCATTACCTGCTTATTAAAAAGTTAAAATCAGTCTCACACTCTGTAAGTCAGTGATCCCAGCTCTTCACTTCAGCTTCCCGAGTCAGTGGAGAAAGAAGACCAGCCAGGGCTCTCCCGAAGCCTTCTGGGCAGTCTGCCAGTCCAGAGGCACAATAGGAGACACAGAGAACACCAGGGGGTTTGTTCCTCAACTTAAGCCTAAGTGTCTCAAAGTCAATTAAATCTAAGATAAAAAGCTTAAAGAGAATAGCACTTTCTTCTATCTGCCTGAGGGGTGTAATCTGGCGGGGGGGGGGGGGGGGGGGGGGGGGGGGGGGGAGGAAAAGTGAGAGGAGCAAAGTTGAGGAAAGAAAGGTTGGTACTAGCACCCTACCTGAAGAGAAGCAGGTGATGAAGAGCTTTTTAAACCCCCCTCCTGTCCTCGTATGCAATCTTTTGTGACTTGCAATGTCTGTCTCTACCAGCTTTTAGGACTATTTGAGGACCAACATGTGTCTTATTTATTTGCGGACCCAATTTTAGAACTTCTTATAGTGTTTGCACCTAATAGACACTCAATACATACTTGTTAAATAAGGAAAAAAACTTAGGCATATAACAGCTAATGCTCTGTGATCCATAAGCAAGTGGCATGGCCTAAGACTCAGTTTTCTCATCAATAAAATGGTAAACAACATCCAGAATTGTTTTAAGACTAAGAGTTACTGAATGTAAACTACTTATCACACTGAATATTAAACAGCATTATTATTATCAAATGTAAAGTACTTATCACACTGAATATTAAATAGCATTATTATTATCAAATGATATAAGAAGCTTGGTAAAAATGGTCAAATTTCAAAGTAGGCATTTAAAGATTATTAATTCTTCCTAAGGGTTCTTCAGACATCTTCTCTGGCATTATTTTCATTTTCTCTTCTTTCATTTTTTTTTTTAAGATTTTAAGTAATCTCTACACCCAACATGGGACTCAATCTCACAACGCCAAGATCAAGAGTCACAAGCTCCACTGACTGAGCCAGCCGGGCTCCCTTCCTTTTTTCTTTTGATTATACATTGTATGCTTAATTTAAAGGTATACTTCTTAAGGACAATGCTAGGTACAAAGTGGATGCTAAATAAATTCCTGTTGAATTGAACTAAATAAGCATAACTAACAGATGCTGAAATTATAAACTATTTTTTAGGTTACTGGATTATAAACTATTAGTAATATCTAGCAACTCATGGGGTCTAAAGATTTTTAAGTAAATTGTCTCAATCAACATACTTTGAAGTGACAAATGTCTTGACCTTACAAAGAAATACTTTCTCAAAAAAGAAAAATGCAGCAATTGAACTCACTTTGTCTTATTATGGGAAAGTCTACCTTCTGCCATGAAATAAAAGAATTGTACTATACCTTTTCCTTCCCAGGCATCAAAGGCATCCATCATTTTCTTCAATTCAGCTACTGAATAATAGCTCCAAATGTACTGAACATTATTCCCCGCCTCTCTAGAAATATTGCAAAAGGTGATGAAAACATACTAAGTATGAATGTATGTGTGTGTGTATGTATATACAGCTAATACTCGATATACTACCAAATACTTGTTAATTAAGGGAAAAAATATGTTGGCATTGAATAGTTGTTCTTCTGCAACTCTTAAGGACATATATAGATAATAATATACTATAGATTATATCTATGACCTATATTCAATCTCTTTTTAATGTGGTAAAGTACTTGTTAATTCTACAATATAGACTGTACAGACAAATCAACAAATCTTTAGAAATAGGTTTTCTAAAAAAAATTACCTAACTCCAGGAAAATTTTAAAAGATTCAACTTTGACTAAAACTTTCATAGCATTGTTCCAGGCACTCATATATCTTATATAAACATCCTGTAAAGAATTCATAAAATGATGACATATTTAGTCACCTAAAAAAGCAAGTTCATGTGATCATTCATTAGTCACTAATATGTGACCCAATCCAACCACCCAGAGAATTAGAAAAAAACAAAACACCAACTGTAATGTGAATTGACCGCTGTGTTAAGTCAGTTTACAAAAAAAATATTAAGAGAATAACGCTTAAGAATTTTACATTCAAGTCATCGGATTTTAAGGCTGATAGGGACCAGGGAAGTCCTTCATTTCTCAGAACAGGACACCGAGGCACATGCCAGTCCTGTGCCACTCAGCAGGGCTGCTGACTTCTAGGCAGTGCTTCTGTTCCTGGACTATGGTCTAGGGGAGGACAGCCAGACATGGCCTGTTAGGGGACTTTGATGCCCACTCCCAGGTGAGAGGCAATGTAGTAGACCACTGTGGATGTCCCATAGTTTACATATATGTGAAGTGGTCTTAATTACAATCTCCTTGAAGCAGGCTTGTCTCAACAGCTATAAGAGCTCACTCTGTGTGTTGCCAAGTGTTGAATGAAGATCTTTTCTAGTCAACCACATATTCCATTCAGTAACACCTCTTACAAGAGACCAAAACTTTATTCTGTTCCCTTTCATATTTAAATATGGGCATACCTTTTAAAAATGCTTTTACTGTGAATTCTTCCTCCCAGCTGCTTATCAATAGCATCTGTTCCATCAGTTTTTGTGGAATATACACCAATAATTCTACTCTCACAGCTTGCACCAGATGTGTTAAGATAGTGGAGAACCCAAACTGTTGGCTTATTGCAAACTAAACCATATGAATCACAGAAGTCTGTTAAAGCCTGGAGCAAAAAAAAATATACAAAATTTGAATTTAATTCTGGAGTAAAGTAGAAATGAATTTGTTCTATTACTTTCATGTAAAGCTGCAATTTCAGTTGGTCATAAGGGAAATAAAAAGATGATAAATTTCAGCCTAGTCTTTACACCTTGAAAAACCAAACATGCTTTTGTTGAATTTGGCATGGGGGTGGGGTAAATCACAAAAAGCACCACCCAAAAATCCAACACCTTTTCATCTAGAGAATCCTCTTCCACATGGAAGCTGTATTTTCTTTCCTCCTCCTTTAGCCTCACTATCAACATTACTTTTAATTTTAAAATCTTCATATGATTAAGAGTTAGACCTTTTTCTTTTCCTTTTATTTTCCCCCCAGTTTCCCATTTGACTCAATATTCCTTTCACCTTCTACTGACTAAGCCCCATAGTTGATTTTTTTTTTTTACTCCAAATGCAATCATGAATTAACCAGATTAACTTGTTCTTTTCCACTGCAAGATATACAAAATCAGTGCAAACTCTAAGAACTCCTTGGCATTTATCTACCTATTCATTCATTCTCTTGAATATTAAGAAGTTACTAACGTGGTTGAGCACTAAGGTCCTACAGATATAATGATGAGCAAAGACAGGGTCCCAGCCCTTCTAGAGTTTTATAGCTAATGTAAAAGACAGACAGCTGGGGCACCTGGGTGGCTTAATCAGTTGGGCATCCAACTCTTGATTTTAGCTTGGGTCATGACTCATCGTTTGTGAGATTGAGCCCCATGTCAGGATTTGCGCTGGTAGTGCAGAGCCTGCTTGGGGTTCTCTCTCTCCCTCTCTCTCTGCCCCTCCTCAGAGTGTGCTCTCTCTCTCTCTCTCTCTCTCTCTCTCTCTCTCTCTCTCTGTATCTCTCTCAAAATAAATAAATAAACTTCTAGGAAATTTAAAGACAGTCAATAAGCCATCAGCACATAGGATAACTGTAACGAGGTGAGCCTAGGAGGTGCTAAGGGAAACAGAGCTGGAGCGCTTCACCCAGCCGAGTGCCCAAGGGCCTTCCCTGAGAGAAACAGCATTATTCCTCTGAGGGCCCTGAGGACAGGCACTTTTGTCTGTTTTGTGTTGTATCCCAAGTGCCTGGAATAGTGCCTGACACAAAGGAGATGCCTAATATTTACTGACTCAGTGAATGAAAATAGGACTCTAACATGTCTTACATTTTCATTTAATATTGCTGTCTAACTGTATGTCATATTTCTTTGTGTCCCACACAGTCCAAGAGCAGTGCTCTATATACCAAAAACATTTGAGATAAATATGTGTTGGCTGACACAGTCAATGTACACATGCTATGTCCTCTTTGTGTACAAATCAGAAATCAAAAGACTACAGTTGAGACTTCAGAAGATGAATGTCAACCCACTCCAGCTTTCCAGTCAGGATTTCTTAGCCCCATTCTGAGATGTGGCAAACAGCACCCTAGAACTGTTTGACAACTCAATTTCTATATAACTTCAGTAGCAGAACCCATACAACCATGCAAATTCCTGAAGACGATCTGGAACCAAATCAACTGTCTCTTCATGTTACACTCCTAATAACCATACTGTCAGCTTGCTCTCCTAAACTGATACCCAAATCAAACCCAATTCAGGTCAGTTTTCACTACTATTAATCATCTAGGGAAAAAAATTTTCTTAGATGCCCAAAGGTACTAAAAGCAAATATAATACTTATCAGTAAGACAAAAATAGGTAATGAAGTTTTTCAAGATCTTTCATGTAAAGATCTCTAAAATGTGATTTAAAGGAGAAATATCTTTTAAAAAGATTTACTGATCTCAAAGTGAATTAATCAAACCAATGTTTTAATTTAGTAACAAACTGCTACACTTATTAAATCAGGTAGATTTTCTACAATCTTTTATTTTTGTGACCATTCTTTTTTTTTTTTTTTTTTAACGTTTATTTACTTTTGAGACAGAGAGAGAGCATGAACGGGGGAGGGTCAGAGAGAGAGAGGGAGACACAGAATCTGAAACAGGCTCCAGGCTATTTTTGTGACCATTCTTTAAAAAGTCATTTCAGTAAATAAAATACCACTATACTCTTACATACTACAATATTGCTCTTTATTTACAAAGAACCTAAAGAGCAGAATATTTCTATTAAAAAAGCCATCAAAAGGTATTAAATCTCCAATGAGAAATAAAAAAACTATAAACCTTTGAGTGGCAATGTAATACACTTTCCTAGAACATAGAATTTGGGCCTTCAAAAGATTAGTAATTAAGAAATGTGTCTTCAAAATTAGAAAAAGTACCTTTCTCATGTTTGGTTTTCATGGCAACACAGGCTATGCAAAATAACACACATTGCTTTGTGTATAAAAACATATATATATGTATACGTATGTACTTTTTAAAACTTAAGAAAATGCCAAGACCTTTTTAAGTTCTATATTTGACCTTAAAGAATATGTCTCCATTTCATTGGCCAAGTGGTCAGACAGGCTGTATGGATACGGGATGCCAAAATAATCAGCCTCTTCCTGCAGAGCAACACGGGTTTGCTCATCTGTGGGAATGTGAACTTCTCCATGAAGATAATCCAAGAGGTATTTAAATAGATGTCCATCACGGTCAATAACACAAGCCCCTAGAAAACATCCAGTTCAAAAATCACTGCATAGATACATATGATCATAAAGTTTCAACATGTCAAACTAAAATCAGACTGCAGACCTCTACAATTAGAAATGTTTCTTTCTCACAAGAAAGTTAATAACTAGTGTTCAAATGGGTTTAGCCATATTTGGTGATCCTCTGTATTCTCACCTACGATATAGGAAAATGTATTCTGAGCTCCATGGGGGAATTTTAGATGCAATGACCATATTCCTGCTATGGCCACTCAAAAGCCATGGAGATCCGACTGCTGCTGAAATGTAACTTTACCCCTAAGCTCAGTCCTCCCCGGCCAGGAAAGATGTATGGAGTTCCTCCCTAATGAGGACATGCTCATTTATGTCATATTTGTATGTTAGTCAACTTGTAGTGTCAATGACATGTAAACCCAGGGTTCCTAGCTCCAGGCACACTGTATGTTTAGCCTTAATAGGTTAGTCCCTTTGTACTGTGAGAACCGAAACTTTAAAAAAGAAATGTTATGCTGGTACTACTTTATGACAAAAGGCTTTCTTAGACAATTTAGCAGAATTTTTAAAAACACTTCTGTGTGAGGCTACTCAATAATTCCTTTTCTCCCTTGGTTAGCTTAGAAAAGAAGGGATTAAGGAGGTGAAACTTGGGGGCAGAGGAAAAACTCAATCCCTGCTTGCTATCTTTTTGCCAACAACCTTCCTGCCCACATGGGCACCAGCCATCAGTGTTTTCCATTCTTTCAACTGCCATCCAGCCGGCAAAGCAATCTCTAAAGACCCAGGGTTACTAACAGTGACTCTTGCTCAAGATCCCCTGAACCCCCTCTTCTGACACAGAAGCAATAGTGGGTTCTCTGAGCTCCAGAACACCAAAGATGTGCAAAAAAGACTTATTTGCACTGTTGAGATTTCTTTACAAACGGGAGTAGGTTAAGCAAATACCAGAGCACTCCAAACAAGAAGAGCAGCAGCCCCAGATCCCTACCCTTGTGTTTTACAGTTTCTTCTGGAAGACCAATTTTCAGTCCTCTACCACTAGGTGACTGCTGATACACTGCACTGACGTTTTTGCAGGAGTCCACATCAGCCCACACAAGGCTACGCAACTAGACTGGGTGGCCAGTTTAACACTAATTCTACACTACAGTGACTGCCCTGTGAACTATGAGGGCAGCTGCTTTCTCCAGAGAATAAATGTTTTAACTGAAGAACACAGAGAGAAGCCGCAATATCGTTACCCATGGAGTTGCACGAACGTAACAACTTTCAAAGTATAATCAATCCATCAATCCCCATATTTAGGTGATGGTAGGCCTTAACACACATTGATTTTTTTGTCAACTTTTAGTGACAGCATCACAGATTCTGGAAACTGGTATTTAACTTCTTCATGTGTTTAATAAATCTCCATACAACTCTAATGATCTCAATAATTACTACACTAGTCTAATACATTCCATCGTAATTAGGAAAACCAAAGGGAATTTAAACTATTTTAATGAATATTCATGATCATGCTTTATGGACTTTAGTTATTTACCTGATTCGTCTGTTTTTAGAGGAAAACGACCACTGAACATGGATGCCAGCATCGAGTCTTTAAAGCGGCACAAGGACTCACGTCTGGCTGTGTAAATACAGCCACCCACATTCAGTCGAAGAATATCTACCACCTTTTCTTCTGCCTTGTGACCTTCCATTGCTCCCATCAACACCTAAATTTTTGCTTTGAAACGCTTTCAGAAACTGCAAAATAATGGTGGTCCTGGTCCACCTCTGTAAAAACAAAGGACAATCACATTTCCAATAATACACCAAATAGATAATAAAATAAATACATCTTAATGTGATTTAAAATAAGGTGCTCAGCACTAACAATATTGGAGGACTTTATATAACATGAAAGAAGTTTGAGATATGCCGAGAAGCTGGAAAACTTTGGTTCAGAGTATTTTTAAATGATGAACTATTACCAACCAAATCATAGCTATTGAAATGACTGTTTAAAGAATTTAACAAGAAAATGCATTGTCTGTCCCATATAAAGCAAAGGTGAGGTTTGCTCATGTTCTTTGATATTCACATATCTTTTTAAACTATAATAAGTCTGAGGGAGCTATCTAGACTGCAGAGGGGGTCAGCATGTAGCATGGAATTAGGCTACTAGGCTCTACCACTAACTAGGGACCTTGGGCAAATACTTATCTTCTTCTGCCTATTTCCTCATCTATAAAATGGAGCCAGGGATGGGGCCTACCTCAAAGGACTATCAGAGGAGTAACAGGACATATAAAAAGCACATAGAACAGTCTCTGGCTCAGAGTAAGTACTCAATAACAATATAAATTTTATCTATATAAATTTATATCTATAATGATATAAATTTTACCATAAGGCATATACTGAAGGATTGATATTGGCTCTGTAGATTTAAGGAAACCTAAGCAGAAATTATTAACAATGCTAATTGTAGTTCCTAGATTAGGTAACTAAGGAATATATAATTTATCAACTGAGATCAGAATTCTATGTATACCAGTAGCCAGACTGGTCCAAAAGAGCAACAAATAACAGCTCTAAATCATCTGGCTTCTTCATTCCAAAATGGCTGAATGAAGCTTTAGGGAAGTTTTAAGGACTTGATTTCTTAATCTATTCTGGAGATGGACTAACCACAAGTGACTGTGGTGTTTCTCTGGAACCTAAAACAATACTGTGATAAAAAGGTACTCCTGATGTGACTGCGCATTTCACTGCAAATGCAAAATGGCCGCCAAGAGACAACTATATTCATGGCAACTCACTTTTACTATGCGATCAACTAGGATCCTTTTGTAGATGCTCTAATTTAGCCAGTCTCCAATGAGATGGGAAAAGGAGACCATCGGTGTCTGACAAAAACAATATGTGTCAAACGTGGTCAGTAAACAGAAACTCTTGTGGATCAACAGTTTAGCCTTCAGAAAGCACTTATCAACATGACTTCTTTTGCTGCCTCAAAGTCCCAGGAGCAGCCCTGCAATGATCCATGTGAGAGAACCACCTCTGAAGCACGGGATTGAACTGGCTCATGCTGCCCCAGTTACCAGCTCCCTGGAATCCAGCTATTCTTCAAAGCCACAGGCAAATCTCACAGGTTGCATGACCTTCCCGAGCATCCCCCAGTTAGAATCTGTGCACAGTCCACCAAATATACTGTGTACCTCTCTCCACGTTTTTCTCACCTATTTAATCCCTAGTTTGGGAAACTATAGCTCTAGGAAGACAGAATCTATATCACTATCAATTATTCCCATTTGCTCAATGCTTATTATGTGACAGTTACTGCAGGAGACACTTGGTAGACACTACCTAATTCACACAAAAGCCCTATTGGATAGGAATTACTGTCTCTATTGACAGATGAGGACACTGGAGAAAGAAATAGTGATGTGAGCAGGGTCCACACTAGGACTGCCCTGCTGGTAAGTGGCAGAGTCGGCCCCAGGTCCGCAGGACTGGCTCCAAGTTTTCTGCTGCACCCTACACTGTCTATTTCAGCACTGTTTCATCCCTAAGGCTGCTGACCGGGGCACTTTACTCACTAAGCATCTGTCCATCTGAAGACTCCAGTGGTGGCAACAGGAACATAGCAGCACCCTAGTGCAAGGATTTAAGAGATACCCCTGCCTCAGTCAGTTTCTCCTAAGGCAGAGGACCATCCAACACCATTTCAAGGCCAGTCAATGGCCCCATCCTCAATGCACCCACTTAGACTCCCTGCTGTGTCGGAAATGCCCTGCCCTCTGAGGAAGTGCCCCCAAAGTGCGGTTCTGTGACCACCTGCATCAAAACCATCAGAGACGCTTGATGTATATTCAGATTCCCAGGCCACAACACAGAGTCTGGTTCAGAAAGTCAGATGGGGTCGGGGATCCGCCCACGGACCCCACTTTAATAAACTCTGCTCAAAGGACTCGCTCTCCTCCCTCGACGCGGGACGAAAGGAGAGGGGCTGGGACACCCGAAAGCCCCGCCGGTGTCCCCGCGGCCCGGGGTCCCCGAATCGGCCCGAAGCCTGAGCCTGCAGCCCGGGGCGCCCGTGTTATCGGCGCGATCCGGCCCTTCCTTGGGGCGCCCCGCCGCCTCCCGGGCCCGCGGCCCACCCGGCGCCCCGGTCCTCTGCACGGGCGGGGCCGGGTTGGCGGCCTCCCCGACTGACCTGCGGCCAGCCCGGCCCTCGGCGCGGCCGCCGGACGCCGCGGGGACCGACGCGGAAGTGAGGGCCTCTTCGGCTGCTCAGCAACTCTTGGAGCAACGCGGCCCCAGCGGCGCCCCCGTGCGGCCCGGCTGGGCGGCGGCTGCAGCCGGAACGAGGGAGGCCCCGCCCCGGAGACTCCAGGCCCCGCCCCCAGTCTGGTCCCGTCCCTCTGGCCTCCAGCCTGTGGGCGCGCAGAGCCGATTGGAAGGGTCTTTAGTACCTGCAGGGAAGGGCAAGACCTGGAAGAGACACGCCGGCTGGACCCCTGAGGAACGTGGTGTCCGTTTGGAGGCTGCTTTTACACATGAAGAAAAGAAACGACACTGAAGTTGCGATTGTTCAGGGTCAGTTAAATGGTAAGAGTTAGGAAGAATTATGTCTTCCGACTCCCAGGTGAAGGCCCTTCGCTCCAAACTGGGCTGCTCACTGCCAAGATTTAGTAAAATTCTGTCTGCACTTGGGTAAGTCCATTCGGGTTGTGTTTGTAGTTTACAAAGCTGCCTCACACGGGGGCGCCTGGGTGACTCAGTCGGTTAAGCATCTGACTTCGGCTCAGGTCAGGATCTCATGGTTCATGGGTTCCAGCCCCAGGTCGGGCTCTGTGCTGACAACTCAGAACCTGGAGCCTGCTTCTGATTCTGTGCCTCTCTCTCTGCCCCTCCATGCTCACGCTCTGCCTCCCTCTGTCCATCGAGAATAAATAAATGAAAAAAAACCAAAGCCGTCTCACACAAGAACATTCTTGTTTGAGTCTGTGTACTACCCCACACTTTTATTCCCATCACAGCAAGGAAAATTGAGGCAGGAGCAAACATTTAGTGAACACTTACGTACACCTGACATTATGCTAAGCCCTTTACTTGACAACAACCCCAAAATTTTATCTTAACAACAACCCCAAAAGAGTTCTTCCAGATTGCAGTAGCACCCTACCTTGTACAAAAGACTTTACTAGGTATTTCAAGATGAATAAAACACAGTCCTGTTTTCAAGGTACTTTTCTAGAGCCAATAATAATTGGTTCCCAGTTCCTCTGGGTCTTAGAAGGGCATAAGCCAGTAAGCCCACCTACTCCCTCAGATAGTAATAGTCCCTGGAGAGTGGTAAGGTTGATTCATCCTATAAATTGAGCATTAGCCTGGACCACACGCTAGGAGTGATGGACTGAACAAGACAATCAATGCCCAATGGCACTTGTATTTTAGTGTCAGGGTCAGAACATTGCTTCTGGGAGCACCTGGCTAGCTCCCTCCTAAAGCATGTGACTAATGATCTCAGGGTTGGGAGTTCCAGCCCCATGTTAAGGGTAGAGATTACTTAAATAAAGAAAACTTTTTCTGTAAATTAGGCTCTGTGAGCCATACACACCTACTCAACTTTGCTGTTGCAGTGTTAAAGCAGTTATAGATAGTATATAAATGAGGGTGGCTGTATTCCAACTTTAGTTGTGGACACAGAAATTTGAATTTCACATAATTTTCATGTGTTGTGAAATATTCTTTAAAAAATTTTTTTCAGGGGTGCCTGAGTGGCTCAGTTGGTTTAGCGTTTGACTCTTGATTTCACCTCAGGTCACGATTTCACCGTTTGTGAGTTAGAGTTTGAGCCTCATGTCAGGCTCTACGCGGTTGGTGCAGAACCTGTTTGGGATTCTCTTTCTCTCCCTCTCTGCCCCTCCTCAGCTTGTGTGCATGCACACCCCCCCAAATAAATTTAAAAACTTAAAAAATGTTTTTTCAAACACTTAAATATGTAAAAACCATTCTTAGATCATGGGCCATGCCGAAACAATTGGCTGCCTATGGGCCATACTTTGCCTACTCCTGTTCAAGTGGGAGAAACAGACACTAAGCTAAATAGTTACAGATAGTGGTAACTACTTAAGAGGAAATAGGATAATGTTTGGTGGAGATGATGGCTGGGGTGGAGAAGGCCCTGGATGCTGATGAGGGGACATTCAAGTTGAGCACTAAGGATGAGAATGAGCCTGCCCTCTGAAGAGATGGGGGGAAAAGTAATTTATAAAAAAGAGAGAGCAAGCAAAAAAGGCCCAAGGCAGGAAAGAATTGACAATTTGTAAGAAGAGAAAGGATACTAGTGTGGCTGGAGCTTGGTGAGCATGAGGACAAGGAGGAAGGTGATATGAGATGAAGCTAAAAAGATAGGCAGGAGCCAGGTTTTAAAGTACTTATGGTGGTTGTGGGAGTTTAAATTTTACCCTAAGCATAATGGAAAGCCATTGAAAGGTTTTAAGCAGGGAAATGGCATGCTTGATTTACTGTTAAAAAAAAAAAATCACTCTTGTTACTGTGATGAGAATGGATTGGAGAGGCATAAGATGAGACTAGGTGACCGTTGCAATAATCCAGGGGAGAAATGGCATAGCTTCTACTCAGTGATGATGGCAATAGAGAAAAGTAGATGGCTGCAAGATATATATTTAGGAAACAGAAATAACATAAAATTGCTGATAGTTCAACTATAGTGTGTTCAGGTTCTTTGAGGAACAGACTGTAAGATCAGATTAGACATGCAGAAGACTTACTGGGGAAGACACCTGTGAGGGAAAAACAGGGAGGGCTCTGAAGGGGACTGGGAAAACCTTTAGACTGGATGCTGATTCAACTCTCATGGAAGACAGGGAAAAATGGGTAGGAAAAGTTGTAGATATGATGCAATTCTAAGAATCTTTCAAGAAAGCCAATGGGGAGTCCTCAAGCCAATGTCCCCCATCAGAGGAGTCCTATGTCTCCTGGGAAGGGGACTGTCTTAGTGACCCTGTCTCAGTCACTGGCTAGAGCAGTCGGTAGGATGTGCAGCCTGGATCATGGTGATAGATTTCAGAGCACGGCAACTGGGGCCATCAGTCAGTAATGCTCCCTGTAATCAGAGATCTGAGAGATGTGTTTTCATGGCTGCCCCATATGGGAAAGGGAAAATATAGGATCACTTCTAAATTGTTGGCTTGACCAACTGAATGATGGTACCATTTACTAAAATGGTGATTTATGGGAGCAATCAGAAACTGTAATTAGGACTTTAATGATTGAGATGTTTACTAGACATCCAAGTAAATAGATTACATAGCAACTGGATAAATCTGGAGCTCAGGAGTGAAGTTCTGTGCTAAAGGTGTGAATTTGGAAGGCATCGGCATTTAAAGCCATGGGACTGGATAAAATCGCCTATTCAAAGAACAGGTAAATGAGATATAGGATGGAGCACTGTCTCCAATACTTAGAGTTCAGGTTTAGAAGGAAAATCCAGAGGGGAGAAGAATATGGAGCGGCAGAGAAGAAAATGTCATTTCTGTCAAATGCTGTTACGAGGTCAAGAGTCCATTAGATTTGGTAGTATACACATTCTTGGTGACCTTGACAAAAGCAGTTTCAATGCTGTGATGAAGATGCAAGCCCAGATAAAAGTGGGTTGAAGGGTGAATGTGAGATGGGAAATTGGCTATAGAGAAGACGTATGGTGGAGAGAATGAGAGAAGTGGGGCTGTAGTTAAGGTGGGATGCGGGGTCAGGGAAAGAAGCTAGGATGAGAGTTACTATAGCAAGTCATGCTGGTGGGAGTGATGCAATGGATAGGTAGAGATTGGTGGTGCAGGGGAAAGAGGGGACCACTGAAGGAATATGATACTTGAGAAGACAAAAGGGTACTTGGAGCGGCACAAGTGGAGTAATTTCCTTTTAAAAAAATTATTTTAATTCCAGTTAGTTAACATACAGTGTTATATTTGTTTCAGGTATATAATATAGTGATTCAACAGTTCCATACAACACCTGTGCTCTTCATAACAGGTGCACTCCTTAATTCCCATCACCTATTTCACCCATCACCCACCCACCTCCCCTCTGATGACCATCAGTTCGTCACAGTTAAGAGTCTATTTCTTGCTCACTCTGTCTTTCCCCTTTGCTCATTTGTTTTGTTTCTTAAATTCCACACATGAGTGAAGTCCTATGATATTTGTCTTTCTCTGACTGACTTACTGAGCTTAGCATAATATTCTCTAGCTCAATCCATGTCATTGCAAATGGTAAGATTTCATTCTTTTTCGTGGCTGAATAATATTCCACAGGTGGAAGACTTTTTGTTAGACAAGAGCAGAGAGGAGATAAAACAGAGAAGATAAAGTTCCTATGAACTGGTAAATCTCACAGTGGTTAAATGAGGAAATTCTGATTGAATGGTTTCTACTTTCTCTATTAACTCTAAAGCAAGGTCAGAGGCTGACAGTAAAGAAGATGAGGTATGGATGAGGTTTGAGAAAGAATAAAGTATGAATTATTTATTTTGAGAAATTTAAAAATCAGACTTTCTATGGAAATATGATAATGATTTCCAAGAAGGAATGAGAGCCTATTTGAAGATTATAATCATTCTAACATGGATGATCATTCCAGTTATGTGACTTTTATCCAACAACATTCAACAGCTTCATTTTAGAGAATGATAATGGGACTCAGCTAGGGTTGAAATATAATACAAGGAGAGAGGGGCAAAAGAGTTGAGGATGTTTGCAAGTGATTGATTCCCCTGATGGACAATGGACTCTAAACTGGGTAAGGAGAGAAATAACTATCTAGAGTTGGTGATGGATAGTGAAAAAAGTAGTGAGGTTAATGGATTGGAGAGCTCCATGAAGTTAAGGAATTATTTAAATAGGAGTACTAGAGTAAGTGAGCTGGAAGAATTGGGGGCAGTGGTCAGAGAATATCATATTATACTTATTTTATTTTACTTAGGTTTACATACTAAACTTTATTTAATTGACATATGTATAATTGACATACAGTGTCACATTTCAGATGTACAGCATATTGATTAGATAATTCTATATATTATTGATGCTTACCAAGATCAGTATAGTCACCATCTGTCATCATACAATGTTACTACAGTATTATTTACTATATTCCCTATGCTGTACTTTCCATTTCTTCAACTTATTTGTTTTATACTGGAAGTTTGTACTTCTTAGTGTCCTTCCTCTACTTTGCCCATCCCTCCACCCTCCTTCCCTCTGGCAGCCACCAGTTTGTTCTCTGAATTTAAGAGTATGTTTTGTTCATTTGTTTTTGTTTTTGCTTTTAGATTCCACCACATATAAGTGAAATCATATGGTATTTTTCCTTCTCTGTCTGACTTATTTCACCTAGCATAATAATACCCTCTAGATCCATCCATGTTGTCACAACTGGCAAGATTTCATTTTTATGGCTGAGTAATGTTCCATTATATGTGTGTATGTATGTGTGTTTATATATATATGTATATATAATTACATATATGTGTGCATATATATATGAGTGTGTACATATATATATATACATATATGCACACATATACATACAAAGATGTTGAGCATCTTTTCATTTATCTGTTGGCCATCTGTATGTCTTCTTTGGAAAAATGTTTATTTAATCCTTTGACCGTCTTTCAATTGTAGTGTTTTTTGGTTTTGAGTAGTGTCAGTTCTTTATATATTTTGGATATCAGATGTATCATTTGCAAATACCTTCTCCCATTAACTAGGTTGCCCTTTTACTTTGTTAATGGTTTCCTTTGCAGCACAAAACTTTGATTTTGGTATAGTCCCAATAGTTTATTTTTACCTTTGTTTCCCTTCCTTGCGGAGACATATCCATAAATATATTTTTAAGGCAGATGTCCAAGAGATTACTGCCTATGTTTTCTTTTAGGAGTTTTATGATTTCAGGTCTCCCATTTAGGTTTTTAATCCATTTTGAGTTTATTTTTGTGTATGGTGTAAGAAAGTGGTTCTGTTTCATTCCTTGCATGTAGCTGTACAGTTTTCCCATTTTCCCATTTACTGAAGAGACTGTCTTTTTACCATTGTAAACATATGTAAAAACATATTCTTGTCTCCTTTGTTGAAGATTAATTGACCATATAGACATGGGTTTATTTTTAGGTTCCCTATTCCTTCTATTGATCTATATGTCTATTTTTGTGCCAGTACCATACTGTTTTGGTTACTAAAGCTTTGTAGTATATCTTGAAATCTGGGATTGCAATACCTCCAGCTTTGTTCTTTCTCAAGAAGCCTGAGAAATAGCTTTGGATTTTCATGGCCTTTTGTGGTTCCATACAAATTTTAGGGTTATTCTAGTTCTGTGAAAAATGCTATGGGTATTTTTATAGGAATTGCATTGAATTTGTAGATTGTTTTGGGTAGTATGGACACTGTAATGATACTCTTTGAATCCATGAACATGGCATATCTTTCCATTTATTTGTTTTGTCTTCAATTTCTTTCACAAGTGTCTTATAGTTTTCAGAGCATGGGCCTTTTACTTCCTTGGTTAAATTTATTTCTAAGTATTTTTTTCTTGTTGATACAATTATAAATGGTATTGTTTTCTTAATTTCTCTTTCTTCTACTTTATTGTGTATAGAAACACAATAAATTTCTGTATATTAACTTTGTATCTTACAACTTTTCTGACTTCATTTATCAATTCTAATAATTTTTTGGTGAGGTCTTTAGGGTTTTCTATATATATGGTGTCATGTCACCTGTGAGTAGTGACAGTTTTACTTCTTCCTCACCAATTTGGAAGTCTTTTGAATGTCTGATTGCTGTAGCTAGGACTTCCAGTACTGTGTTGAATGAAAGTAGTGAGAGTGGACACCCCTGTTTTGCCAGAAAGGATCATACTTGATTTCAGTATTTCAGAGGTATTATTATTACAATGACTGTAATGCCATGTTTCCACGTGAGTGAGGTAGAAGAACAGCTAATGGAAGTAAGGAGTTTAAAATATTATTATTATTAGATGAGTTATCCCCATAAGTAGTAAAGTCAACAAGAGTAGAAAGAAAGAAGATTAAACAGAAGCTAATATCATCAATAATGGATGATTAGAAGAACCTTAGAAGACTACATTGAGGAGACAAGGACAGATACTATATCCAGGTGGCACAGAGTTCAGATTAGCTAGAACTTAGAGAAAGGATGGAGGAAAAAAATGTTTTTTAACAGTAATGGGAGAAAAAAAGACACCAACCCCACCTCCTAGCCTTGACGTATGCAGGGAGTGGAAGGAAAAGGAGTCACTACTTGAGAGGCTGCAGAGGAAGCAGTCTCTAGGAACAGACAAGTTTCAGTTAAAAAAAAAAAAAGAAAAAGAAAACAGGATGAGAGAAATGAAGGGAGCATTTAAAAAGGGAACTCTAAGAAGCTCAGTGGAAATGTTTAAGAGGAATGAGAAGAGTCGGGAATTGGTTCAGACTAGTGGACACACTAGCAGTATGGGCATGGGAACCCAATTGGCAGTGGACAACTTGAGAGGCTGAGACTCCTGGAGTGTTAAGGTAAACAGGGATCTGAGCCAGGATGAGAACAGTCCTCATGGTCTATTAGTACAAGGTTCAAGCCAAAGCCCAGATATTTAGCTCAACAGCATTGGGGTGACCCCACCCTCTGGCTCTTCCCCACTGTATGGTATAATGAATGGAGGGGAAGATCTTATAAGGAAGCCAAGCATCAGGAAAGCCCTTAGCTGACTATTCTCTCTACCACCTCTCCAAGAAGTAAGGATAATCCCAGCTCTGATGCAACAAAGCTTGAGGGGAAGGAAAAGAGAAAGCACCATATAAATCAAAGCCTGAGTCACAGGCCTGATCAAAGTCAAGACCAGTCTTCTCTTCCAGCTCTCCCTGGTATGGGAAAGATAGGGACTTTTCATGGTTGAGGAGGAGCAAATAACTTCACGTATATTCTTTGGAAAAAGATTCCCAAACCATAAACAATTTCCTCCTTCCAACCTTGGACAAGGTTATAGGAAGGAGAATGAGGGGGTCTGGTTGCTCCTTTATTTATTTAATCTCAATGGATTGCAGTGTTTTTCTTTTTATGTGATTTGCTTTTTATTTGCTTAATGTTTGTTTATTTTTGAGAGAGAGAGAGACAGAGCGAAAGCAGGGGAGGGGCAAAGAGAGACAGAGACACAGAATCCGAAGCAGGCTCCAGGCTATGAGATCATGACCTGAGCCAAAGTCGAACACTTAAACTTAACCAACTGAACCACCCAGGTGCCCCTGCAGTGTTTTTCTTTTTAAAATGCCTCGTGGAAGAGTGCATTTCCATCAAAATAATACTAATGTAGAATTTTTGAGTAGCCAAGATAATAGCAGCCATAGCTGCATAAATCTGAATTTCCCAATTCCTTCTCCAAAAACATAATACAGTACAATAAAAAGAACAAATAAAACTACATGAAACTCATGCTATCTGTAAAACTAAAAGAGAACACCCAAACTTCAAATTATCCATAAATAGAAAAATAAACACCAAACTTTAGCAAATTGTGTCCCTTGGTCCTACTGCAAACTTGCACAAAGATAAAGCACAGTCTGGAAAGAATACATGGGAGAAAAGGAGAGCTTTTGACAAGCCTATAACTGATCTAAGATAACCATGACCAAGAAAAGTCTACTCTTTTGCTAAAATAGTGGTGAAGAATTCTGGTAGATCAAAACACTATATAATAAAAAAAAAAAATGCACATGATTCAAGGTGACACTGTGTGAAAATCATTGCTTCTAGAGGGAATGGAGACACACCCTTAAGGAAAGAAGTAAAAGGAAAATTTAGGGTCAAGTAAGGAAAAAGATATCCCAAACTGTGAAAATATGCAATTGTTAGCCCATACCGCACCTGCATGCACGCACATACATACATACACACACACACACACACACACACACCATCAAGAATCTGTATTTCACTACAGAAGAGGGCACCCTTGAACTTGAAATCTTACCAATCATCCAAAATATTTGAAGTGAATAGGTGAAAATAGAGTAAATATATACAAAGCTATTATAAGAAGAAAACAGAAAACAAGGTTTTATCAAGTCTGATAAAAAAGTATCCCTCTAACAAAGAACAACCCAAAGTAGAAGAAAACTGCACCACACACCCCAAAGTGAATTAAGTATCCACATAGAAATTTGGGGGGATATGAAAAACCACCTTGAACCCCAAATTCAGTAATTAAAAAATAAAAATTGATTTTTTAAGAAAGGAAGAAATAAAAAGATTGAACCCAGGAAGGAAACAGAAGAAAAAGACCAAAATTATCACAGAAATGAAGTATAAATTGCAAAATTTCTGAGGAAAATAAAGTCAAGTGAAAATTTAATAAGGGGCATTGAAAAAATTCAGGAAAATAACCAAGATAATGAAAATGAGATACAAAATTAAAAGTAGTTAGAGTCAGAGAAAAATAAAGATGAAGAAGAAACAACATACAAATAATGGCAGTACCTGAAGAAGATAAACAGAACAACACTGGAACAGAACTATAAAAGAAGATGTAAATCTATGTACTGAAAGGACCCATCAGTGCATGGGAAAATTAACCAGAATTATCAATTTCAAGACATAAGCAAGTGGGTTGCCTCAGTGGCTCAGTTGGTTGAGCGTCCAACTCTCTTGGTTTTGGCTCAGGTCATGATCCCAGAGTCGTGGGGTTGTGTTGGGCTCCACACTGAGCATGGAGCCTGCTTAAGATTCTGTCTCTCTCTCTCTCTCTCTCTGTCTCTCTCTCTCTCTCTCTGTCTCTCTCTGTCTTTCTCTCTCTCTCCCCCCCCCCCACCCCTCTCTCCCACCTCTGTGCTCTCTCTCTCTCTCAAATAAAAAGAAATTAAATATATATATATGTATGTGTATATATATATGTATGTGTGTATATATATGTATGTGTGTATATATATATATATTACATATATATATATTTTATATGGGTGGCTCAGTCGGTTAAGCGTCCAACTTCAGCTCAGGTCATGATCTCGTGGTTTGTGAGTTTGAGCCCCACGTCAGGCTCTGTGCCTGACAGCTCGAGGCCTGGAGGCTGCTTCGGATTCTGTGTCTCCCTCTCTCTCTGCCCCCCCCCCACCCCCACTCACACTCTGTCTCTCTCTCCTTCAAAAATAAATAAACATTAAAAAAATTAAAAAATATATATATATATGTAAGTAAAACTATTGGATTTCAAAGATAAGTACCCAAGCCTTCAAGCAACAAAAGATCAAGAAATTACAAGAATGAGAGAATTAAACTGGCTCAAAAACAACGAAGGCAACAACAGAACAGCACTTTTTTAAAACTCAAGGAAAAGAAGTGTGAATAAAAAATATTCAGTCAACTTGTTTTTCAAGTAGTAAAGCAAGAGGAAATGAATTTTCAACTGGAAAAATTCAGGGAATTTTGTATACATGAGCCCCTCTTGAAGAATCTGGGAAAAGATGTTTTCCATCCAACCAAGTGGCAAAATTTCATCAAAAGGGTTGATGATGATCATTTACCATATTTAATTGTAAATCTAAAATTACACAAAGGTGAGAACAAAACTCAAAGAATAATGTGTAATAGGGTCTAACAAAGTAGAAATAATGTAAATAAAATGGGAGACACTAGAGAGATAAAAGAAAGTAGAATAAGTTCATTGATTGTGAATAAGCAGTAAATAGGGGTCAAGGGTAATATTAAAATTGGTGAGTCAGGTGATAAATGATTAAACAAGAAAGAACTAAGGGCTTTAGAAAAGTTATGAATACAAAGATAACCACCAGAATAATACTATAAACGTTCCTAAATACAAAAGGAAATTTTAAAAATTAAAAGCAAAGAGGGGCTCCTGGGTGGCTCAGTCGGTTAAGCATCCAACTTCGGATCAGGTCATGATCTCACAGCCCATGAGTTCAAGCCCCACATCAGGCTCTGTGCTGACAGCTCAGAGCCTGGAGCCTGTTTCAGATTCTGTGTCTCCCTCTCTCTCTGACCCTCCCCCATTCATGCTCTGTCTCTCTCTGTCTCAAAAATAAATAAACATTAAAAAAAATTTTTTTAATAAAAATTAAATTAAATTAAAAGCAAAGAAAAATGCATCATATACGGAAAGAAACCTAACAATTACAACAATGTTAATATCATTACTTTATATAAAATAATTTTAACATAAAATGATAGTAGAACTAAGCATATGTCATATCAATCAATATGAATAAGTTTATGTATTAAAAAACAAAGATTTTCCAGGAGACTATAGATGCTGGAGAGGATGCGGAGAAACGGGAACCCTCTTGCACTGTTGGTGGGAATGCAAATTGGTGCAGCCATTCTGGAAAACAGTGTGGAGGTTCCTCAAAAAATTAAAGATAGACCTACCCTATGACCCAGCAATAGCACTGCTAGGAATTTACCCAAGGGATACAGGAGCACTGATGCATAGGGGCACTTGTACCCCAATGTTTATAGCAGCACTCTCAACAATAGCCAAATTATGGAAAGAGCCGAAATGTCCATCAACTGATGAATGGATAAAGAAATTGTGGTTTATATACACAATGGAGTACTACGTGGCAATGAGAAAGAATGAAATATGGCCCTCTGTAGCAACGTGGATGGAACTGGAGAGTGTTTTGCTAAGTGAAATAAGCCATACAGAGAAAGACAGATACCATATGGTTTCACTCTTATGTGGGTCCTGAGAAACTTAACAGAAACCCATGGGGGAGGGGAAGGAAAAAAAAAAAAAAGAGGTTAGAGTGGGAGAGAGCCAAAGCATAAGAGACTCTTAAAAACTGAGAATAAACTGAGGGTTGATGGGGGGTGGGAGGGAGGGGAGGGTGGGTGATAGGTATTGAGGAGGGCACCTTTTGGGATGAGCACTGGGTGTTGTATGGAAACCAATTTGACAATAAATTTCATATATTGAAAAAAAATAAAAATAAAAAACAAAGATTTTCTATTTGATTCACAAAGAAAGCAGATGAAAATAAGAAACATGTCTAAATCAAAATGATTCAGAAAGTATAAAACTAAAGGAATAGGTAGAGGTTTACTAGGTAAGTGGAAACAATAAGAAAGTGGAAGTTGTGATCCTGGTATCAAAGTAGAATTTAAGTCAAAATACATTAAATAAGACAAAGAAGGACATGTTTTAATGTCACATTCACAATGAATATATAACAGTTATGCATCCTATTCACCAAACAACTCAGCAATACATTTATAAAGCAAAAATCATGGAGCACGCAAGAAACATTGATAGAAATACACTAATTGTAGAAAACTTAAATACACCACTTCTAGTACATATGAAGTAAACAAAAAATAAGTAAGGAAAATAGATATGTAAATAGCATAAGCAATAAAGTAGATCTTATGGATATATTTATTCTATACCCTGAAAATAGAGAATACAATAGTAACAAAGAAGATAAAATATTTCAGAATAAAGTTATCAAGAAATGTGCAAACTTCATACAAGAAAAACTTTAAAACACCCCTGAAAGATACAAAAATGGGCTTGAAAAAACTGAAAGACATTCCATAATGTCATAAAGATAACTAGTTTTCTCTAAGTTAATTTATAAATTTAACAAATACCAGCAAAATTACCAACAGGATTTGTATGGAGCTAGTTAAGTTGATCTTAAAATTCACTTGGAAAAATAAACATGCAAAAATAGCCTGGAAAACACTGAAAAAGAAAAGTTTATGAGAGGAGAGTGGCGTATATTAAAATATACTATAAGTCTGGTTTTTTATCTTTTCATGGTACTGGTGCATGAATTGACAAATAGACCAGTAGAATAAAATAGAAATTACAGAAATAGATCCAAATACATATGGAAATTTAATGTGATAAATGTGTTATCTCAAATCACTTGGGAAAAGGTGGACATTTTAACAAATACTGGTGGGATAATTGGTTTGCTATTTGGAGAAAGATAAAATTAAAAGCCAGTCTCATGGGGCACCTGGGTGGCTCAGTCGGTTAAACATCCGACTTCAGCTCAGGTCATGATTGAGCCCTGGAGCCCTGCATCCGGCTCTGTGCAGACAGCTCAGAGCATGGAGCCTGCTTCAGATTCTGTGTCTCCCCTCTCTCTGCCCCTCCCGTGCTCATGCTCTGTCTCTCTCTGTCTCTCAATAATAAAGAAACGTTAAAAAAAAAAAAAAAAAAAAAGCAAGTCTCACACTATAAGAATAAACTCCAAAAGCACCAGGGATATAAATGTCAAAGATGAAGTCATATAAGTACTAGAAGAAATAATGTATGGTTTTCTCTACAACCTGTATGTAGGAAAAGACTTTCTAATTACAACTAAAAATTCAGATGCAATAAAAAATAAAATTGATAGATTTGACTGTGTTTAAACATTTTTTTGAACAAAAAATAGAGAAATTCCTAACTGTGAGATGATTTACATGCACACACCATTTTTCACATATTTCTCAAAAATATGAAAAGATACCCAAACTCACTCATACGTGAAATGAAAGTTAAATCTACCCTGATGGTATACCACCAACAGTGTGAACATTCTAAGCACAAAGTTAGTGATTGCAGTATTGTACTTGCAAAATATCAGAAAAAAAATTAAATGTCTATACATAGGAGAGTGTGTGGATGGATCCATAGGATGGAGTACTATGAAGTTATAGAAAAGAATGAGGTCATTTTCTATGAACTAATGTAGAGTGATTTCTAGAAAATTTTGTTAAGCAAAGAAGATGAAATGTAAGATTTTTTACAGTATGTCACTTTTTGTGTAAAAATAGGAAATGAGAAAACCTACATGTATCTAATCATTTGTACAAATAAAAGCATAGGAATCATAAACAAACAAAAAACTATTAAGATTAGTTATCTATAATCGGCTTAATAATAGCCACCAAAATTATCCAAGTGCTAATCCCTGGAAACTGTGAATGTTACCTTATGTGGAAAAACTGTCTTTGTAGATGTTATTAAATTAAATACCTTCAGATGGAGAGATTATCTGGGATTTTCAGGGTGGGTCCTACACGTAATCATACGTATCTTTGTAAGAGGCAGGCAGAAGGAGATTGGACTACAGGTAGAACAGAAGGCTGTGTGATGGAAACAGAGGAAAGCAGAGTCACAAGAGGTGATGCTACTGGGTTTTGAACAAAGGAAAAAGGTCCCCAGAGTGGAGGAATGTAAGGAATGCAGCTCTGGAGGATGAAAAAGGCAAGGAAAAATTCTCCCTGGAGCTTCAGAGGGAGCACACCCTTGCTGACATACTCAGGTTAGCCCCATAAGGCTTGACTCAGAATTCTGGCCTCTGGAACTATCAGGAAATCAATTTCTGTTGTTTTAAACTACGAAATTTCTGGTGATTTGTTACAGCAGCCATAAGAAACTAATGCAGGCTGCAAGGAAGTAGGAGTGAGAAAGGGATAGAAGAAAGGAAGAGTGATACTTTTGAATACATGTATTCACAAAGTTCTGACTTCTAAAACTAGTTAATGTTTCACCTACTAAAATGCGTATATGAGTATAAACATGCACGCATCTAAAGATAGGGGAAAAAACTAAAACTATATACAAATAGACATAAGTAAACCTAACCATAATTCAAATGAATAATGTAGCCACCTTGAATAAAGGGGAGAAAATTAATGAATCCAAGAAACTTTAGGTCACAGTATTTGACTGCATAACCTTAAGGAAGAGATTAAAAAAAAAAGAATGGTAAACAGTCAACTCTAGTTAGTCAAATTTTCACAGGATTATGGGTCAGAAAGTTACTTTCTGTGTATTCTAAGACTGACAAAAAAGTAAATATATTGTAGGTAATAGGAACCAGATTTCTCACTGTCTCAGTATTTACTGTCTCAGATTTTCCATTGAAAAGGAAAATAGTAGAAGGAACCCCATTATTTTTATTGGAATTGGAAGTATCAGTGTGAATGCATGGTTTTTAAGACAGATAAGACGATGGATACAAACAAATGGTAAATATAGAAATATGGATGTTTGTATACATGTATGTATGGATATATAAAGATACATAGATTTTCAAGCTCTGTCCCCTAAGAGAGCCTGGAACTAATGACACCCCAGTAACAATGGTCCCACCAAGTGCCCAAGTTTTGGTTTCTAAACCCATTCTGCCATTCTTTAGTAAAAGGAACCAAAACTTCTTGGTGAAATTGCTGATTGAGTAATTCCCAGGGCTGGGACTGAGAAACTACAAAATGAGCCGGAAATATCCTGCTATTCCAGAAAGTTGTTCAATGAGTGATGGGGACTACCAAAGGGACACAGGAATCATCTTTAAGGGGCTGTTACTTGCCAAATGTGGGACAATTTGCTCATCAAAATTTATTATGACAATAATAGATTATAATCTATTGAATAAAATAAGAATTCATGAGTCGATACTGATAGATACTGACAGATGGTGAGAGATACTGATAGATGAGTCCATACTGATAGATAGGGGTGAGAAGAAAGCTCTTGCCAACCAATAAATGTAAAAAAAAAAAAATGATAAAATTAGAAAAAAATCACCATTTGACAACTATCATAGAAATAATTGATTTAGGAAAGATACATCAATAGATGTTAAAAACTAATGACTGGAAATTTTGATTAGAAGAATAATTACACACAACATATCTCCTCACAAGATTCTTATTAATCATAAAAAGAAATTATAATCATAAGTTATAATTCTTATTAATTATAAAGGGATTTTACAGTGGAGAAACCTGGCAGACATCACCTTAATCACGTGATCAAAGTTGAAATCACCAGTTAACAGTACAAACCAACATTATGTGCTCCTGATGGGTATATACTGAGAAGACTTCAACATTACTTCTACCCAAAATGAAAATCTGAATTTAATCCTGAGGAAATTTCAGACAATCCAAATAGAGGGACATTGTAATTTAGTGTGCCTCTACTCTTTAAAAAATGTCAAGATCATGAAAAACCAAAAAAAAAAGCTTTGTAACTTTTCCAGATTAAAGGAGTCTGTAGAGTCTGTCAAAATAAAAAGTATTATAATTAATATATAAATAAATTTATTTCAAAATAAAAAGTAAAAAAATATAAATACAATTCCATGTTGGGGGCTAAGTAGAGTTTATATGAGCTGTCTATAAATTATTCTAGCAAGACCAGAAGTCTTTCTGCAAGCTGCTCGCTCTCTCTCTCTCTCTCTCTCTATATATATATATATATATATGATAGATAGATATAGATATATAGATATAGATAGATATGGCTATATATATAATGCATAGCCTTGATTATGTCCCTTTTCTGCTCAAAAACTCACCTGTGTCCTCATTGCCAAATAATTACACCATCCCTCCATTTCTACCTAGTCCTTTATATTTACATTGTATTTGAACTGAACTATTTATCAGATAATTTACTCACTTTTACATTTTATTCCCTTTATCTTGCCCTTCTCTCAACATAAAATGCCCCTTTCCATACATTGAAATTCTCATCTGGTAAAACCCTACACATTCTTCACAGCCCCTTTATTGGTTTCCTGAGGCTATTGCAATAGTTTACCATGAACTGGGTGGCTTAGAACAGAAATTTATTCTCTGACAATTCTGGTGGCCAGAAACCCGCAATGCAAGTGTTAGCATGGCTGCTCTCCCTCTGAAGTCTCTAGGAGGAATTTGATCCTCACCTTTTCCAGCTTCTGGTGACTGTTGATGTTCCTGAATGTGTGACTGCATCCCTCTCTTTTTTTTTTTTTTAATTTTTTAAATGTTTATTTATTTTTGAGAGACAGGGCATGAGCGGGGGAGGGGCGGAGAGAGAGGAAGACACAGAATCCAAAGCAGGCTCCAGGCTCTCAGCTGTCAGCACAGAGCTGGACGCAGGGCACGAACCCACTAACGGTGAGATCATGACCTGAGCTGAAGTCAGACACCCAACCGACTGAGCCACCCAGGCACCCCTCCAACCTTCTCTTGTGAGTCTATATGTCAAATTTCTCTCAGCCTCTCTCTCATGAGAACACTTGTGATGACATTTAGAGCCCACCTGGATAATCCAGGATAATTTCCTCATCTCAAAAGCTTTAGCATAATTAAACCTTCAAAGACTCTTTTTTCAAATTAAGGTAATATCCATGATTTTGCCATATGAAGTAATTTTCACAAGTTCCAGGGATTAGGAAGTCAATATCCCTTTTCAGCCTACCACAACACCTAGGTCACATGAACTGTCCTCTATGCTGGCCTCCTGAACCTACAACCAAACAGGAATCACTCTCTCTGCTACTGTTGTGGCAATCAGCATGGACCACCTTGTATTGCTACAATGATAAGTCAGATGTACTGGTCTCTAAAATTCTCTGACAGCATGAACCTTCCATCAGTGTAACCTCATAGAACCCATTAGCTGTTTTTCCTTTTTTCTACATAATTTCTACCACTTTCTGTATAATTCATTACTTACAAAAATGGCAAATATGATCTTAAGAAAACCATGTATGTGATCTAAATAAAATTAAGATGATGGAGAAGATACATGATATTTTGTGAGTGAAAAAAATTACTAGTCCGTTTACTGAGAAAAGTACTTCATATTTGCATTTAGGGTGAACATAGCAAAGTTTTCTACAACCAACTATTATGATAAATATTTAGCTACTTACTGATGCCTGCCTTGGCTGAAAAAAATTTGATTTGCTGAGCATATTTTGGGGGGGCTTATTTATGTTAATTGTCTAAATTTTCACTCTGGGAGGAATCTGCAATTGTATTTATCTTTTCCCTCTTAAATTCTGTAGTGCTTCAGTCAGTTTGAAACCAGTACTTTTTATTTTTCTTTTTATGACTAACTGTATCTTAAGAGGCCCTACCTTTGTGTGTGGGTTGATATAACAGTGGGGAGTTTTAGGTACAAACTATTTCCTTTCATTCTGTTAGAGAAACTATAGGAGAAAAAATTTTTTAAATGTTGAGATGGTTTTTTTCCAAAAGAAGCAAATGTGTTTTTTTTTTTTTTAATGTTTATTTATTTTGAGAGAGAGAGCTGGAGAGGGGCAGAGAGAGGGAAAAAGAGAATCCCCAGCAGGTTCTGCCCTCTCAGCATGGAGTCCAATGTGAGGCTCAATCCCACGACCATGAGATCATGACCTAAGCTGAAATCAAGAGTCGGATCCTTAACTGACTAAGCCACCCAGGCACCCCAAGGAAGCAAATGTTTTAAATAAAATGAAAGCTCATAGTCCTACATTTGTATGAATTTGAAAGTTTACCGAGCACTTTTGTGTTCAAACTCACCTATGTCTACAACATCTGGGATTTAACCTCTTCTTCCTGCCTCAGAGGAAGAGGTAACCCTTCAGCCTATGGCTTAGCTCTTCTTCCAACCTCTGGATCCACATAAGTCTGCTCCACCCCTAGCCACCTAAGTCATTCACTCTCCCTCTCTACCAGCTCCCCCCTCCAGCCTATAAAAAAACTACAGATCCTCCTTCCACCCTGGATTCCCCTTCTGCTTTTGTCACTTCTGTTTTTATCCACAAAGAATTGTCTGCCCTCATCTTCACTGGGAAATGAATGACTTCTTGACTGTTAACCCCCAGGGTCATTCTTGCTCACATCTTCCTGTGGTATAAGGCAAGGTTGCCTGTCCCCTCTTTGAAATGAGCTCTTCCCTTGGCCTGCATGAAGCTTTTGTCTCCTCCTGCCCTTCACTGCTTCCCTGGATACCCTTTCATCTTTCCTCCATGTTGATGATCACCAGGGTTCTGCCTTCCACCCTCCTTGTGCTTCTACATACCCTCCGCCCATAATTTAATCACCTCCAGCAATTCCTATTACTGTCCATTGCTGACTCCCAAATCCAGATATCTCTTTTGAGTTCCATATTTATATCTGTGTGCCTGCTGGACATTTCTACCTTAGATATCCTGAAGGGACTTCAAACAGCTGAATTCATTATTGTCCATGACTGCTATTCTTTTGCATTTGTAGTGAGGAGTAGAACAAAAAATGGGTATGTTGAGGAAGGGTACAGATGGAGGTCTCTTGGGACCCACTCCAGCAGCCAGGGGAATGTCCATGTGGAGAGAACTCTGGAGTTTTGGGCTTCAGGGCCCTGCACTGTTGGATGGTGCATGTTAATGTAAATCTGTTAGTGAAGCTAGTGATTATGACAGCTGACTTTTCAAGCCCTCCCCAAGCCTCCAGTGTGTATGGTTTGGATTTTATCACAGGAAATCTTGAGTAAAGAAATGCTTGAACCTCTTTGGAAAATCCTGTGGAGGCACAGGCTAGAGATTGGGAAGTAGACTCAACCCCTGTCTCAGTACAGCCCAGTGTGTGGATTAGGGTAGAGGTGATGAAAGAGTCCTCTGGCTGGAGGTCATCCAGCCAGACAGCCAGTTAGACCAAGACCCCTGATTATTTTATCCCTCCCCCAGAGAAGCCTCCCTGCCACACATACATAAACTTAGGTCAGAGATAAGATTGCTTAGTTCCCCTGTTACATATTCCCTGCCCTTGCCGAAACCAGAGAGACCATGTTGAATCATCTTAAATCTCTACTTATAATGTATGGGAATGGATTGTTTGCTTGTCTGCCTTATCCCTTAAGGAAACAGGATTTGCCTCATCCATTTTCACCTCTAGCATAATGCCAAATGCAAAAAGGACTAAAAATAAATAAATAAACTGAAGAAAAAGAGAAAGCTGGCAAGCAGGTAACATAAGTAAATTTACATGATGAATGTCATGCCTTGAAACTGAAATGACAGTGACCAGCCATTTCTTCCACTATCTCAAAATGGCCCCGGCCAGACTGCCTGTGTTCAAATTCTAGCTGTATCACATACTAAACTTTGCAGAATTTACTTACATTTTTTTGTGCCTCAGTTTTCTCAACCATAAAAAGGAAATAATAGTACCTACCACATAGGATCACTGTGAGAATTGAAAAGGCATATAAAGGGCTTGACACAGTGCCTAGGACATGGAAAATGCTAGATACATGTTATCTGCTGCTGTTATGATTATTACCTATTCCTAACCTGGCACAGCAGGAAGTCTTTTCATTGAAGAAAATAGAAATAATTATTATAATACAGTAGCATAAAATGCTGAAAAGAACCTTTATCATTCTTTTGGCTGCCCAGCTCAAAAGCCCTTCCTGAGCCTAAATGGGAGGTAGAGGTGGCCTCTTACTAAGAAGCTAAAAAAGCCAGACCCCGGCTGAATGTTCAGGACTCCCTTCCAGCTAGACTTTGTAACTTATGATCCAGGTTTTACCAGTGAGACACACTCAATGCAGGCCTACCAACAGGAGCTAGTGGCACCAGGCAGCAGGGATGGGGGACCTATATTAGGGTCATGCCCACTTTCTCTAAAGGTGGCAGTGGTGGAGGTCCCAGTGGTAGCATGTAGGGCCTCTGCTGGCTATGTAAGATCAACAGTATCCTCACAAGCTGTGCTGGTAGCATGACCGTGCTGGGTCTTTGTTGCCAAGACCCTCTTGTTCCTGTTTTCAAGTCCACTTCTCTATCCTCTCGAGAAGTGCTTTAAACCACCCAATGCCCTTTTCTGCTTCTGTCAGCCTGGGTTAGTTTTTCTTGGTGCAATTCAACCTGCCAGATTGATATACATTATGCATTCAGATGGTTTAATAAAATGTAAGTACACCATTTCTATTTTGTTTTATTGGTTTATTGATTTGCAATATGTGTCTTCTATTCAGCTCCTAGACAGGGACTGTTTTTCTTAGGTGATTGGTGAGGGGGGGTGGGTCAGGGCAATCAAATTTTAATTGACTGGAATCTACCCTTAGGTAAAAAAAAATCAGGCAATTAATGGGTGTAGGAATAAAGGAAAATGGAGGGAGAGGAGCAAAACCAGTACCTTGTGCAGGTATGATAAGAGTATCATAATAGGACCAAGAGCTCATTTAATTTAACTGGTTTATTTTACAGATAAGGAGCCTACAACAAAGAACACATAGCTAATGTGTGTTCAAGGTACAACTAACTGTCTCTTCACACTCCTAGTTCAGGGTTTCTGCCTCTATCCATTCTACCAAGAGGCAAATGACCTAAAAGCAGGCTGAAATCAAGGTAAATTCAGTTCAATTAATTATACCTTTTAAGTTTATGATTGTGAATGAAAAGAATTTACATTTTCAAGAGATTTTTACAATTTACAAAGCATTGGTTTGTTAAATTCTTTCAACTGCCCAAAATAAGTTAATTATCACTTTTTTTAAAAAATAGGTTTTGGTATTCACGTCTTGAAAAAGTTTTGAACATCTCTTTTACCTCTGACTACTCTCCCTTTTCTATTTGTTTTGGTTTTGAAGTAGTAGCTACAAAATAAGACAAGAAAAAAGCAATGTAAGTGTACTTAGTTTTTTAAAATATTAACGTATTTGAACAAAATGATCTGCTGATTGGAACCATCATAAAAATATATTGGATGTTGTTATTAACCTCCATATTACAAATGAAGAAACAGAAGCTTAAAGAGATTATGTGGCTTGGCCAAGATTAAATAGGCACTAAATGGCAGAGCCATGTCATGGTTCATTTAAAAATCATGTAACATATATTGAGCATTTAATGTGTCAGGCTGGGTAAACAAGATACTGTGCTAGTTAATCCGTAGATAAACCAGAAATTTCTAAAACCAGTATATTACATACTGAACCACTTATATTGAAGTTTTTACTGAACTATAAACTGTAATTTTAGCAGCTGGCCAATCAATAAATACTCTTCTACTTATACAAGATTCATGTAGCCAGATCTCTTTGGACACCAATCTTTAAAGATATTAAACTAAAAGATCTAACTCAGAATCATGTTTGACATAATTCTTCTAGATTTTCTAAGGTAAAGTGGAAATCTGTGATTCTCAAATGTCCCCAAATGGACAAAAAAATGACAGGAATATGAAGTTGACTGCATCACTCTATAACCAATTATTAAAATCTAGATTTAGTAAGCTATTTTCAGTTTCTGTCTAATGACATACAAAGAGGATATTTTATTCTCTGTATAGTTTTCCCAGGTTTTTCTATAGATTATAAAGTCACTCGTGAAAGGAAAACTAACTGACTTGGAACACAAAGTGAATAATATATGTTTTAATGTAGTTGGGTGTAACGGAAAATGCCATTCTTGTATATTTAGTTGAATCAAACCATTTGTTTAAGACCTAAATGTTCAAAGAAATTTCATTGCCACTTTTCCTTCAGCAAGTTGAAAGAAAAATAGGGAGTGCTTTTAAGTGAAAAACTAAATAAAGGTCCTGGCATCGTAATGCAAAGATGACTGTTACGCCTTTTAGACCTCTAATAAAGGCATTTTTGTTAAAGGAACGTTTCCTTTTCGGTCAATGCATCAAAAGACAGAACAACAGCCACCCGCCACCACCACCCCCAGCCCCGCCCCTGGTCCAATCTGCCACTTTCACCTTCGTTCAATAGCCCCTGCCTTGCCTGGAAACGCCCCCTCTGGCCCTCAGCTCGAGGTACCGCCCCTTCACCTCCCACTTCCTGGTAACCGCGCTCCTTTGCGCGGCCTCCTGGGGATCTGATTGGCTGATGTGGCAACCGCTAACGGCTGCGGAGTTTAAACCAGAGCCGTAGCCGCTGGCGCTGAGCTTCTCAGGCTGGGTGGTCGTCGCCCCCATGGTGAAAGGGCGGTAAGTCAGGGACCTCGGCGCGGCCGCCCTTTGCTTGGGGAGATCCGTGCCTTTCCCAGCCGAAACTCTCAGCGCTGCTCTCTTGAGTCTTCCGTCAAGGGAGCCGTGCGCGGCCCGTGGTCCCGCCCACCCTCCTCCCTCTGGTATCGCGAACTGAGGCCGCGCTCTCAGGGGCTCGTTGGGGAACTCTCCGGTTTGGATCTGAGTGGCTACATCTTGTCTCTTTGATTTTGTGCCCGGCTGGGTGAGAGGTACGAGCGGCCAGTTAGAAGGTCAGCTCCTTGAAGGAAGAGATTTCAGTCTTTGTGACTGCACTACTGCTTTTTAGAGCATTATCTAGGTCATTGTGAACCTTCAGTAAATACCTGCTGGGTGAGCGTTGGAGACTGCTTACCCAGGTTCTTAAATGATCCCTCTCCTTTGGAGTGATCATTTGGAAGGAGGGCTGGCTGAAGGCGAAGGGGTGATGGAAGACTGGGAAAAACTTAGAACTTGAACTGCGTCTTGATTTACAGGTAGGACTTCGGTAAGGAATAGGGACTATGATTTTTCTAGATGAAGAATCCAATTCAGAACTGGATGTGGAATTTAATATTTCTGATATAGAGTTAGCCGAGATGATGGCCAGACAGGAGCTACAGAATAATAATAAATAGGTCGTATTAGTGAGTGCTATGTGCCAAGTCCTGTACTAGGCACTGTACATACATCGGCTCATTTAGTCCCTACAATTAGATTCACTTACTATTACTTTATAAGCCTGAAAGTTGAAACTTAGAGACATTAAAATAACATAGCTATGAAATGTTAGAACTGAGACTCCCAACACAGTCCCAACCGGTATTTAAAATACCTCAATCTCTGTACCATAAGTCATCCTTGAATGGTACTCCAGTGGCCTGGCCTTGGTTCCTAAAGTGTTACCTGGTGAGGTTGTTAATGTGGAGGGTGACAGGGCAGTGTTAAAAGGAAGACTCTGATTTCTGGCATGAGCATTTGGGTGGGTGATTGATAGTGCCACTTATTAAGTTAGGGAACCAGGGACCAACTTATTGGGGAGGACAATTCAGCGATGGTTTCCTAATTAGTAAAATGAGATTTAGTCTTCCTGACTGGATTTTTCTGGAGATGGACTAGATACCTATGCCAGTGTCTCTTCACAGGTGTAAGATGCAACCATTTATCTGTGGGATTTCTGTATGTGCCTGTGTTCTATCTATGCAATAGATAGTGATCTTTGATTTTACCTTTTTTCTTTTTTGACAAAATTTTTAGAATACTTTAAACTTCTTTCCCATTGCAGAAAATTCTTCTAAAACCATATTCCCATTATTAACATGACATCACCCAACATCTGCCCAACACTTTCAAAGGAGACTCATTCCAGCATTGGTCAGTTTTAGTATTTGACACTTCTTCCATTTATCCATAGTTGTTTCTTCAACAAATGTTTAACCAGTAGCTGCTATGTGCCAGGCACTCTTTTGGCTCTAAGGGTACAGCAGCAAACAAACTTGACAAAAATCCGTGCCCTCATGGAACAGATTTTAGTAGAAGACAGTAAATTAAATAAGGAAATTATGTGGTCTTATATTAGACACTGATAAGTTAATGGAGAAAATATATAATAGGATAGTGAAATGGGGTCAGGTGAGTAATTTTAAATATTTGGTCTGGAAAGGCTAAGAAAGTGACATATTAATAAAGACTTGAAGAAAGTGAGTAAACCCATGATTATTTGGAGGAAGAGTTGACACAAAGAAGAAAAAAAAACCGGGAATATAAAGATTCTGCAGTGGGAGTATGCCACGGTAGCCAATGGCTGGAGCTTAGTGAGTGAAGGAAGAGTGATGAAGAGGTCAGAGAGGTACTGGATGGGGAATTGGGGAGGGTGGGGGAGTGTTAAACTGTGTAGTACTTTACAGGCCATTGCAAGGATTATGACTCTACTCCAGTGATATGGGAACCACTGGAGGGTTTTTAACGGAGGAGTGACATGAATTAAGTGTAAAGGGATGATTTTGGTTACTAGGTTGAGAATAGATAGTAGGAAGGAAGGTGGAAACAAGAACACCATTTAGGTAGTTACAGCAATAATGTACATGAGAGAGAATGGCCACTTGGATCAGAGTGATAGCAATAGGTGGCCCATGTGAACATGTTGTGAAGGTCAGGCCAGCATGACTGATGATCGAGTGGATGTGGGATGTGAGAGAAAGATGTTTCTGAGCTGAGCAGGTGGAGATGGAGTTTCCATTAAATGAGATGGAGGAGACACAGTGGAGCAGGTTTGGGTGTGTTGAGTTTAGGACATGTTAAATTTGAGCTGCAGACGTGCTTGGGTGGCTCAGCCAGCTAAGCTTCTGACTCTTAGTTTCTGCTTGGGTCATGATCTCACAGTTGGTGAGTTCAAGCCCTGCATCACTCTGGACTGATGGTGCAGAGCCTGCTTGAGATTCTCTCTCTCTCTCTCTCTCTCTTTCTCCCTCTCTCTCCCTCTCTCTCCCTCTCTCTCCCTCTCTCTCCCTCTCTCTCTGTCCTTCCTACATCTTTCTCTCTCTCTCTCTCTCTCTCAGAATAAATAAACTTAAGATTTTTTTTTTTTTTTTTTTTTGAGATACATATTAGACATCCAAGTTGGAGATGAGGAGTAGGCAGGTGGATAAATAAGTCTGGAGTTGATCAGGGATATAAATTTGTAAGCCGCCCCACATCACTCTGTACTGATGGTGCAGAGCCTGCTTGAGATTCTCTCTCTCTCTCTGTCTCTGTCTCTCTCTCCCTCTCTCTCTGTCCTTCCTGCATCTTTCTCTCTCTCTCTCTCTCTCAGAATAAATAAATTTAAGATTTTGTTTTTTGAGATACATATTAGACATCCAAGTTGGAGATGAGGAGTAGGCAGTTGGATAAATAAGTCTGGAATTGATCAGGGATATAAATTTGTAAGCCATTGGGATTTAGATTTAAAAGCCAGAACACTAGATGATACTCTCACAGTAGTTTATGTACATAGAAAAGAGATGTGACCCAAGGATTGAGATTTGGGGCACTCCAATGGTAAGAGTTTAGGGAGATGAAGAATAACAGAAGAGACTTAGAAGAAGTGGTCAGTGAGAAGGGAAAAACCAAGGAGAATGTTTTTTAGAAGATTGCTAAAGAAAGTATTGCAGAGAGAATGACCTGATATTAAATACTCTGATTAAAAAAAAAAAAATACTGTGATTAAAATTAGATCATTTGAGAACTGTATCTTGACTACTATATCTGATTTAGCAATGCTGCAATTTAGTGACTTCAATTATCAATTTCCATACGGTAGTGATGAGAGCAACAACTTGAGTGGAGTAGATCAAGAGGGAATGGCAGGGGATGAACTGAAGACTGCAAGTATAGACAACTCTTTTAAAGGAACTTGCGATAGGGGCGCCTGGGTGGCTCAGTCAGTTGAGCGTCCGACTTCGGCTCAGGTCATGACCTCGCGGTCTGTGAGTTCGTGCCTTGCGACAGGCTCTGTGCTGACAGCTCAGAGCCTGGAGCCTGTTTCAGATTCTGTGTCTCCCTCTCTCTCTGCCCCTCCCCCACTCATGCTCTGTCTCTTTCTCACTCTGTCAGAAATAAACATAAAAAAAAGAAATTAAGGGAACTTGCGATAAAGAGAAACAGAACTAGGGTAATAACATTCCAGCATCAAGAGATCACTTGTATCTTTTTAAAATGTTCCATGTTTATGCATTTACACTTGCCATCCCTTCTTCTGGAATACCCTTTCTAATCTTGATACCTAACAAATTCTTTGTTTTTAAGACTTATTTGTTCATTGAACAAATATTTGTTGTGTTCATGTTATTTTCCAGGCCCTGTTACACGGGCCACGGAATATATCAGTGAATAAAACAGAAAAATCTATGACCTTCTGGAACTTAAATTCTAGTTGGGGAAAACAGGAAGTAAGTAAATTCTGTAGAATATTAGATAGTGCTTTAAATGCTATGGAAAAAAATAGAAAAGGGTAAGAATGATCAGACATGCCAAGAGAAGGAGCTACAGTTTTGAATGGCCTCAGTGAGAAGGTGACACGAGCAAAGACTTGGAGGAGAGTGAATGAGCCTTTTATATATCTGGAGGAAGAGCTTTCTGAGTAGAAAGAATGACCAGTACAATGGACTTGAGGCTGAAGGATGCCTACCATCTGCCAGGAGCAATTAGAGCTTGGTAGCCAGTGTGGCCTGGAAGGAATGGACTAGTGAACAGAAGAAGGTTCAAATTGGAGAAATGGAAAGAAGAGCAGATGTTGAAGGGACTTCTTGACCACTGAAGGACTTCAGCTTTTATTCTGAGAGAAATGGGACCATCAGGGAGTTTTTTAGATTGTCTAGACTAAAAAATGCGCTGTAGTGAGGGCAGCAGTGGGAATAGGGGGATAAGAGGCTGTTGCAATAATTCAAGTAAGATGAGTCCGTGCCTTGATCTGGGCTGATAGTAGTGGAAGTGCTGAGAAGTGGTCAGGTTCCTAATGTACTGTGAAAGTTGATTGGGATAGGAGAGAGAATTTTGGCCAGAGCAACTAGAAGGATGGTGTTGCTATTAACTGAAATAGAGAAGGCTCTGACTGAAGCAGGTATGAGCAGGTTAAGTTTGATATGCCCTGTTATAATTGTTTAAGCAGAATTGTGAATCCAGGGAGGTTCAGGAAAGAGATCCAAACTGAGATCATAAAGTTTAGAGTTCTTGGCATTTTCTAGGTGGTATTTTAGCCATGACTATCAAATCACCAAAGGAGTGAGTATAGATACCCAGAGGAGATCCAAGGAGAAAATCTGTTACAAGTTTGGAACATTTGTAAAAGAGAAAAGAAACAGCTAATTAAGTAGAGGAAAAAACCCAGAAGTTTGGTGTGCTGGCAGCCAAGGAAAGATAATTTTCGAGGAGGAAAGAGAACCATATCAAATGCTGCTGCTGGATCAAGTTAGATGAGGACTGAAAATTGACCATTAGATTTAGCAGTGTGATGGTACTTCAAGATTAGCACTTTTGGTGTAGTCATAGTGAAAGTCTGAGTGACATTGGTTTAGGAAAGAATTGGAAACTGAGTACAGACAGTTCTTTCAAGGAGTTTTGCTATAAAGAGCTTCAGAGAAATGGAGGAGTAGTCTGAGGACGAAGAGGGAACAAGGGAAGGTTTTTTAAGATGAAGGAAATAGCAGTATGTTTGTATGTTGATGAGAATGATCCAGTGGAAAAAAATGACAATGAAGAGGAGAGAATTATGGAGTTATGTCTTTGAGGAGGCAGGATAGCATGAAGTCCAGTGCATGGATCCTTATCTAAGCAAAGCAGGACTGACATTAGAAGATAGATGGTTCATCCATCATAGTGGAGAGAAGACAAGGGCACAGATACAGATGATAATGGGTAGGTAATTGTAATGAGAGCTTTGACAGAGTTCTTTACAGGTTGCTTCAGTGTTCTCAGAGTAATAGTGAGCCAGGATATGAAATTAGCAGCCAATAAAGAGTGACCCAGAGGTTGGCTATACCATCAGGATGTAAAGGGTTATAGAGTCTGATGACATTATATTCAAGGCTGGGGATTTTTAGGGAGGAGAGAGAACAAATGGTCTGCAAGCATGAATGTAGTGCATCCTTTAGGAGGTGAAAGGGAGAAAATGGCCACCTCCTGACAGGGAGGGGAATCTGCATCTTCCTGGGAGCAGCTGGTTCAAGAAGATGAAGGGACCATTTAGAGGAGGGACTGAAGTTAGAGGTTTTGATAGTGATGGATTGTGAGTTCCAGAGACCTTCACAAGGTAGGGCAGGGGTGAGATATGAAGACTCTTCATTTTCTGTGGCTGTTGTAACAAATGACCACAAACCAGGTGACTTTAAACAGCAGAAATTTGTTTTCTCACAGTTCTAGAGGCCAAAAGTCCAAACTCAGTGTTGCTGAGCTGAAATTCTGGTGTTTGCAGGGCTGTAGTCCCCCAGAGGCTCCAGGGGAGAATCTGTTCTTTGCCTGTTTCAGCTTCTGGTGGCTGCCAGCAATCCTTGGCTTCTGGCCGGATCACTCAATCTCTTCCTCTCTCCTGTATGGACACCAATGAGGCCATTTGGAGGCCTAACTAGGTATAATCCAGAATAACCTCTCTATCACAAGATCCTCAACTTAATCACGTCTATAAAAACCCTTTTTCCACATAAGGCTTAGAATGTAAGGATTAAGACCCGATATCTTTGGGAGACCATTTTTTAGCCTACCACAGAGCTACAGGAGGATTAGGATGAGGGAGATAGGGAGATGACAGTGACCTGGGAGTCCAAAGATTCTGTGATTGACATAAAGAGCATAGTGAGATTAGTCCTGTGGATTTAAGTCAGGTAGTGGTGGAAAGGTTGAGTATTGGAAGTTAGGCAAGTGCAGGTAATGGGGTTTCTTCTTGATCTCTGAAGATAGAGACAAAGAAGCTTGGGGAGGGAATGGGAGCTTTGAAAGGTTAGTCTTGTCTAAGTACATAGCTCAACATCAACTGTCCCTTCTCAGTAAAACCTTTTCTGATCATTTTCCTCTGCCCAGGCAGAGTTAATTACTTTTATGCATTGTATATTATATCATTTATTCTTGTCATAGTATAATGTGATTATCTTCTTCTTTCTACTTTTAGACTTTAAGGTCTAATAGGCCATAACTGTAATGGACAAATAGACACACTCAAGATATCCTGCCTAGTCCTCCAAACTAGCTAGCATGCCTCCTCTCCCATAAGATTAGGTATATCTGTTCTGTGCATTCTCTAAGGTTACACTTCTTACATTGTCAAAATAGGATCTGTACCTACGGTGGACTCTACATTCCATGACTGACATGCCTATACAACCGTATCCTGTTTTCTGTCTGCTGTGCCTAACCTAGCTCCTGGTATGTAGACATAATAATATAGATTTGAATGAAAAAATAGTCATTTACCTTTTTTGGATACCACTTTAAACCACTCCTGGCTACTTGCATACTTTCAGATTTTATACAAAGCGTTTTGTAAATTCTTTTTTTTTTTTAATGTTTATTTATTTTTGAGAGAGAGACACACAGAGTGGGAGTGGGAGAAGGTCAGAGAGAGAGGGAGACACAGAATCCAAAGCAGGCTCCAGGCTCTGAGCTGTTAGCACAGAGCCCGATACGGGGCTCAAAGTCACAAAGAGTGAGATCAGACCTGAAACAAAGTTGGATGCTTAACTGACTGAGCCACCCAGGCACCCCTGTAAATACTTACACACAAACAAATTATACCATATAAGTCATGATTATTACCTTCTGGAATGTATCAGATACCCTTTTTTCTTTTATTAATCATTGCTCTGATTTCTTTCTTTCTTGTTTTTACTTCAGTGATGGAGAACCCAGTGATGGAAACTAGCTCACTTTTTACCTCAGGAATTAAGAGACATGTGAAAGACAGAATTTCAAAGACTGGGAAGTTGAATGTTTCTCTTGCTTCAAAAATCAAAACAAAAATACTAAGTAAGTGCTATTGGTTTTAAAGTATGCTCACATTTTTACTTTCCCTTGGAGAATTGATACAGTATTTGGCACTTCATTTTATCAAGTATAGAAAATGACTAAAATGACAATTTTTGTTAAGCGATACTTTTTGTGCATTCAATCCTTTCTGTCTCCTTCAACTCTTATTAGTTTAACGGATATGATGATTTACCCTCAGTGGTGACAGCAGAATTTTCAGCAGTGAGGCCGGGGTAGCCTAAGGCAGCTACCTCCTACACTGCAAAGAAAATACCAATGTGACATTTCAGGAAAAGAGCTAAAAAACAAGTGACAGATTGTTCTAGTATGCTGTAGCAATTGGATGATGGGTAATCTAGAATGATTGGCCCAGGTAGAGTGTCGTCATGGGTGATTTTATATAGCCAAAGCTCATGATGGTATTGAACATTTTGGAGATAGGTTTCATGGATTCTGGAACTAAGAGGTCAGAAGGGGAAAAAAAAAAAAAAAGTGGGAAAAACTGCCAATATAAATTTCCATTACTTCTGAAACTTATCTCAGTGTTTCCTATCCATCTCAGCAGGAGTAGAGAAGGTTTCCTGTAGATATAACATGTTTGAAGGGTAATTGTGTGTGCCCTCTGAAATAGCTGAACCTCCTGAGTATCTTTAAATCTTAATGTTGCTCCTACCCAGGTCTCTAGAATCATGTGGTATATTAGACCACCTTGTGTAGTGGCTGTTTGCTATTCTCTTTGGCAGGACCATTGCACACTCACTATTATGAAGGAACATCCGGAGTTTGAGGAGTGCGACAGGAAAATATTATCCTTTAGCTCTGGAAGTCTTAAACTGGTTCTAGTCTGTTTTCGTTCTAGTCTGTTTTCTGTGTCAAGGGTGGCTGTGTGAAACTACTTTCTTTATGCAAAAGATAAAGTACTTTTTTGGACCCTTTTTTTGATGCCCAAACAATGCTTGAATATTTAAAATATGTTATTACTTTTATAAACTTATTTTATAGATACTAAACCTCCATTCAGTGGGATATGTTGTTGAATAGTAGCATTTAAATCTAAATTATGAAAATGTAAGTATGGTTTATGTGTACTAAGGGAACACACTATATTTAAGGTGAGCTTTACCAAGGAATTCACGATTAAATTTCTCTAACAACACAGAAGCATTTCTGATTTAAATTATATTTACATAGTGCTTGTAAAGAGAAGGCATCGAGTTTAGATTGCAGTAAATGCCAAGAAATAAGAATTGGATATTTAGGGTAGCAATAGAAAATCCCACAGGGTTTAGATGGTCTGTCCAACTTTACACTCATTATGGTCCCTTTCACTCAAAATTTTGAAAAATGGGCTTTGGAAGCATTAACTGATGTGTTCCATTCTGGAGCCACAGAAACTGACTTTAAGATTTTAATGGCTACCCTAATACCTATGGGATATCTCCAGTTAGAGCTTTGGAATCAGCTTCTCCATTCTACCTCCTAGTCAAAGTAGGAGGGAAGGTAGGGCAGCAAGTATCAAGATTTAGTTTTTATGACTGGTCTAATTATCTACGATCCTGCATCTGTCCTAGACATCCTTTATCCCTAACTCTATTTACAACATTCTGCATTCCTTACAGTTCGTTTGTTCTTCATCTTCTGTCTGGCTTTTATTTCTGGTCTGTATACATTTTTTTTTTAATATTGTCATTCTGTTGTTTTCCAGCCTTTAGTTAAGACTTATAAGTGAAATATATGTTGCCTAAAATAGTTTTATAAGGATATGAAAACAAGGTATAAGTTCAATATTAACTTAAAAATTTTTTTTACAGATAATTCTTCCATTTTCAAAATTTCTTTAAAGCACAACAACAGGGCATTAGCTCAAGCTCTTAGTAGAGAAAAAGAAAATTCTCGAAGGGTTACAACTGAAAAAACGCTATTGCAAAAAGAAGTGGAGAAACTGAATTTTGAGAATGCATTTCTTCGCCTAAAACTAAATAATTTGGTATGAATACTATATTGTGTTTGAATTCTAAATTATAACTAAAATCTTAACTGTGTTATTAAAGAAGCTCTAAAAGTGTTTTTCAAATATCTAATTATTGTAAAAAATTATTGAAAGAATATGCCATGTTAGTGGACAAACTTAATGGGTAATAAAATAGGTGTCTTTAACTCTACATTCTAAATGTCACTTACAGCCCTGCAAACCAGTATAATACCTTGATCATTATTTGGTTGTTTATCATTAGCAAAACTTGGTGCATTACAACAATGGGCATAATTCCTCCAATGAAAAGAGGGGAGTTCCCAGAGTATTTGTATTCTCTTTAATCCCAGCATTTCACTGGCTACACACCAAATAGAATGAAGATTGTAGTCGTTGTTTTCCCTTCCAATTTCCAACTCTGTCCACGGACAGGTCAGTAAGAGCCAATGGTTAGCTAGGCTGCAATTTATAGATCTAACACCAAAATGAGCAGAAGTTAATTTAAAATGGAAAAATTGATCTACTATTCATGAGTGTTCAATTCCTTGATAAACTATGTTAACTTGCTGTAGGATGTATTATTACTGTGAGAAGAAAGAGAAATGTTCGTAGGAAAATTTATTATTGAGAACTCAGAAGCATTCAAGGGGGGTGTGTGTGTGTGTGTGTGTGTGTGTGTGTGTGTGTGTGTGTGTGTTTGAACTATAGCATGTAGTACCTTTTTATTTCAGTGTGATCTCAGTTATTTTCTAAGTCTTCTCAACTGATGACATCCATACATGTATGGTATAATAAACTCCAAATCTTAATTGATTAAAAGTGTCTTTATTTTAACACAGAATAAGAAACTTATAGAAATAGAAGCACTCATGAACAATAACTTGATAACTGCAATTGAAATGAGCACTCTTTCTGAGGTAAGTAGAGTTTATATGTAAGTAGTGTAATTTTTTAAGCATTACTAAGGATAATTAAGATTAAGTAGCATTAAACTAACTTAAACTTTGTGCAAAGAAATGATAACACCAATTTTAACTGGCTAACAGCACATTATCATATGGCATAATTGGTTTATTGAAATTTTTACATAAAAATTAGGTTTTGATTAGAAGTAACACGGGATTAGACAGCTCAGTGGAACATAATGGCCCCTGAACAACTAAAACACAGCTAAAAAAGACATTGATAGAAAAGTAGTATTTCAAATTAGAAAAGGATTTGTGTTATTAAAAAAAAAAGATGGGTACAATTGAACAACTATTTTGGGGGAAAAAATAGAGGCAGATCCTACTATATACCATTCTCTAAAATAAATTCTAGATGGATTTAAATGTAAAAAAGGAAATCATATAAAATAAGAAATACAAATATATTCATTTTAAATAGGAGAGGCCTTTCTATACCTAGAAACAAAGCAAGTAGAAGGCATAAAGGAAACTATTGGTGGATTTTCTCAAAGAACATTCTTAGAAGGCTAAAAATCATAAAAATAAAAAGCCAATGGCAGACTGGGAAAATTAAACATATAGCAGATAAAGCATTAATATCGATAGTTAAATACCTCTTGTAATCTATCACGAAAATATAATCAGTAGTAAAATTAGGAAGGGAGAAAAGCCAAATATTAGTGAAGTTAACTCAATTATCTAAATAGGAAACATAATTGTTGTAAAGTAGTATCTAATGAGAAGGCAAAATATACATAATAAATAAACTGAAGAAAGGTTAGTGAAGTCCCAATTGTAGGTAAATTTCTTGATAGTAATGGAGTTTAGTGCTTTATAGGGCAGCTTTTAAATGGAATTGCCGGGGCGCCTGGGTGGCTCAGTCGGTTGAGTGTCTGACTTCGGCTCAGGTCACGATCTCGCAGCTCTGTGGGTTCGGGCCCCACATCGGGCTCTGTGCTGATGGCTTGGAGCCTGCTTCGGATTCTGTGTCTCCCTCTCTCTCTGTCCCTAACCCACTTGCATTCTGTCTCTGTCTCTCTCAAAAATAAATAAACGTTAAAATTAAATAAATAAAATAAATGGAATTGCCTATATTTAGCTCCCAGCTCTGTTAACTTCCTGGTCCTGTGACTTTGGCATTTAATTCTGAATCTTAGTTGTCCTCTTGTGCCTAGTGTGGCTAATGGTAGTACATCTATGAAGAATTAGTGTGAGAGTTAAATGTGGCTAGCATGTGTCCTCACAATAGGAAGAATGCAATAAATGTTAGCTGTCATTACTTTTTTATTATTGTGTGTGCATCTTCCTGTGTTTTCTAATTTTCTGCAAATCTCTCCTTTTAAAAACTTATTTTTAGTCATTTATAAGGCTTTTAAATACATAGTCTTTCTGGTAAGAAAATAGGAACTCTTTCAACTTTTGTGATCAGTGGTTAGCTCCTTTGTCAGAAGCTTTATAAAAGCTAGCCAAAGAATGTGTACTTTTATCTCCTAACTTCATCCACATTTGGATACAGAAAAGATTTGCGTACATGTCCCAGTGAAATAATGTTCACAGGAGATGTAGCTCTTAGCATTATAAATTTGATACCTAGTACAACCAGTGAACAGAGGTATACCTTATACATTTAGTATCCTCTAAGGAGAAGAGATGCTTGCTTTTCACTGGGTGGGTGGGTGGGTAGGCAGAGTCAGGGAGGGGGCTCTGTTTTGCTGATCAGCTTGCAGGGCTGAATCAAGTTGCCTTGAATAAATTACTAAGATCAGAATCAGATATAGCAGTGGGGAGTCTAAGGTTAGTACAGGAATTGACTTAGAGAGTAAGGGAAAGAAGCTAATTAATTAGCAAGATCTGGAGGAACTTTGGAGAACAGATAGCCCTAAAAGCATTGCTCAACTACTTGTGAATTATGTGATACAAAGCTCCTTCCTTCCACTAGTTCTTTAAAAAATATTTAGTAAAGTCAACTTTATTCCCGATGCTTTTTGTGTGGCTCTCTTTGGAGAACTCAAGGCTGAGATCAGCATCTGGATTTAGAAGAAGGTAAAAACAGTAAATGGAGGAGCTGGATGATGAAGGGACAGCATATAACTTTGGGATCTACTTTCTTAGACTTGCTATTTAACAGACTAACTTTTGCATATCAAGTTTTGAGTTTTGTAGTTCCTTTTTATTTGGGGAAGAGAATGATGGGGACTATAGATGTTCTAATATCAGAACAATATAATGAAGTATATAGAATGAAATCTCATATAAGCTTCTGTTCTGCTTTCAGCCACTTTATTCTTCCTCCTTTCATCTCCCCACACTACCTACATGTAACTGCTTTGTTTCTTTATATTAAAACAAAACATATAAATATTTTCTTAATTTTCTTTCTTACACAAAAGATAATATACTATCCCTAATGCCTTGTCCTATGCCTTACTTTTTTTTAATGTGACCTGTCTTGAAGATCTTGCCATATGATTACAAGAAATGCTTCCTCATTCTTTTCCAGTGCTATTTAGGATAGATCCAGAGTGGACCTCTAATCTATTTAACACTATCCAACACTATGTTGGATACTTGGGTTGTCTTTTGCTTGGCTTCACATTAGTGTAGAATGCCCTTTCCTCTTGCATTATTAATTTTTTCCCTCTCTCCTGGATTATTCCTATCAGGAAGCAAAAATGTTATCTCCCGTCTTTAAAAAATAAAACAAAACAAAATGAAACCTCTTACTCCAAATAACTCCCCACCCCCAGCTACTTTCTCATTTTTCTCCTTTATAGCAAAACTCTGAGAGAATTGTTCACACTGTCTCCAGTTTCTCTTGAACCCACAACAATTGGAGTTTCATCACCACTCCACTAAAAGTGCTTTTCTGGAAATTGACCTCCATGTTACCAAAACCTCTTGATAGTTCTTGGTCCTTACGTTGACCTTCATGTGACTTTTACAACACTATATTCTCCTATGTTTCTTCCTACCTTTCTGATTATTCATTTTTAGTCTGTTTGCTGTTTCCTCTTTATTTTCCTGACTGCTAAATTTTGGGTGCCCCAGAACTCAGTTCTTGGACTTCTTTCTTCTATCTACATTTGTTCCCTAAATGATTCATCCATTCTCATGGATCTGATTATTGTTAAATGCTGATGACTCCCAAATTTGCATCTGCAGCCTCCCTGTCTCCTCTGAACTCCAGACAATACCTAGTCCACTACTTATTTCGCATTTCTATTTGGATGTCTAAGAGGTATCTTAAATTTTGCACTTGCCACCAAACCAGTTCCTTTTGGGGGTCTTCATTTCAGGTAACTGCAATTCTGTTTTCCTGTTTTTTCCTCACATCCTGTACCTGATCCCTTAGTAAATGGTTTTAGTGCTGCTTAAAGCTCAGTCCAGAGTCTTAACCACTTCTCACAACCCTCACTTTCACCACCCATCCAAGCCCCCATTTTCTCTTACCCAAGTTCTTGGAGTGGCATCCCAACGTGGGCTTCTTGCTTCTGCCTTGCCTCTATATTCTCTTCCCAGCGTAGCAGCCAGATTAATACTGTTAAAACAGAAGTCTCTGCTGAAAGCTCTCCAGTGGCTTCCCATGTGATCTATTGCCTATTATTGTCTGAATACTGAAACTTGTGTTCTTTCTCTCACCTCATTGACTACTCTCCTCCTTCCGCTCTTTAACATCTTCAATCTGCAGGCCTCCTCCCACTCTTCAAACACAGGCAAGCTGCCACCTCTGGGCCCTTGGTCTTGCTCTTCTTTCATATGGCCTACTCCCTACTTCCTGCAAATCTTGACTCAAGAGTGACTTCAGTCAAGCCTTCCCTGGCAACCTTATATAAATTTGAATCCTTCCCCATCCCTGCCCCTACATTTTATACTCTGCTTCTCTGCTTTAATTTTTCTCTTTAGAACTTAACACTATATGACATAATTTTACTCATTAATTTTATTACTCATCTTACCAGAACATAAGATTCTTGAGTATAGAATTTCTGTCTATATAACAACAATGTCTAGAACATAATAGAAAGCAATAAATTTTAATAAAATGTTGGATAGTGTTTCCTCATTGAGAATGATCCTGTTTTTGTGGCTCTGGGTGGCTCAGTCAGTTAAGCTGCTGACACTTAATTTCAGCTCAGGTCACGATCTCTTGGTTTTTGGGATTGAGCCCATGACAGGCTCTGTGCTGACAGCACATGGATCCTCTCTCTCCCTCTCTCTCTGCCCTTCCCCCAATCATGCTGTCTCTCTCAAAATAAATAAACATTTTAAAAAATTAAAAAGTAAAATATATTTTTTTTAAAAACGATCCCTTTTTTTAAGGGTAATGTACATATTTATCTTATATGTTATTTAGCTTTTTATTTTAAGTTTATTTATTTTGAGAGAGAGTGCATGCATGCAAGCAGAGAAGAGAGAGAGAGAGAGAGAGAGAGAGAGGGAGAGAGGGAGAGACGGAGAGAGAGAATACCAAGCAGGCTCTGTGCTGTCCGTGTGGAGCCTGAGGCAGCTCTCGATTTCACGAACTGTTGAGATCATGACCTGAGCTGAAATCAGGAGTCGGTTGCTTAATTGACTGAGCCATCCTGGTGCCCCCATTTAGCTTTTTAAATAAAAAGATGATAAACAATGTAAAATACTTTTTTTAGCATCTATGATGATAATCATATGGTCTCTCTTTTTAGGTGTATTATGATAATTTATTTTAGTAGCTTTCCTAATTTTGTAATTCTAGAATAAATTTCAGAAATGATTTATTATTCTTACAATGTGCTGCTAAATTCTTTTTGCCAGTGCTTTGTTTAGGAATTTTTTTTATTGTTAATTCACAAGTGAGATTTTCTTTTTATACAGTCTTCAGGCATTGATAAAAATATATATGAACTGGAATTTGGATGTTTTCCTTTTCCTATGATCTGGAAAGATGGTACAGTATTAGAATTATTTTTTCTTTAAATGCTTCATAGAATTCTGTGGAACCATCTAGACCTGGGTCTTTCTTGGTAGGAATGGTCACACTTTGTTAACTTTATTTCTTCTATGGATATTAGTTTGCTTGGGAAAATTTCTTTCTTTTGTGGTTGGTTTTATTCAGTTATATTTCCTTAGAATTATTATCTCAGACATGTTTTCAAATTGATTTGCACAGAGTTGACCAAAGTAGTCTGTTATTTTTTAATTTTGTCTGTGTTATATTTTCCCCAGTTGACTAATTTTGTGTATTTTGGGCTTTTCCTTTTTTTTTTTTCCCCTACTAGTTTAGGTGCTTGTGGTTTTTTTCATTTATTTATTTATTTTTTTCTTTTTTAAAATAGTAATCTTTGGGGTTTAATTTTCAACCTTTAATTTTATTTTGTTGTTTCAAACTTACTAATTTTTGCTTTTATCTTGAGTAGTAAGTCCTTTCTTCCCCTTTCCTGTGGTTTATTTTATTGTTACTTCTTTACCTGAGTCAGATGCTTATTTTTTTTTTTTTCATTCTTTAATAACTGTAGGAAGGTGCCATTTTTTCACAGTGCTCTGAAGATTTTTATCTTTAGTTTTGAGAAATATGACTATGATGTATCCTTGCATGGATTTCTTAAAGTCGTAGCATTTTGAGGATTCACTCGGCTTAAATATGTGGTTTGATTACTTTTGCCAAGTTTGGGACATTTTCAGCCGTTATCTCTCTCAAACTTTTTCACGTCTGCCGTCTTTATCTCCTTTTGGGACTTCAGTGACATGAGTGTTATATCTTTTGTTATAGTCCCATAAATCCCTGAACCTCTTAATTATTTTCAGTTGCTTCTCTCTTGCTCACATTGGATGCTTTCTGTTGCTTTCTGTTCAAGTTCGCAGATTTTTCCCCCTCTGTTTTTGAGTCCATTGAGTTTTTAACTTATTTTATTTTGGTTATTGTATTTTTGTTTCTTTTTTATATCTTCTTTTTATTTGCTGAGATTTTCTGTTTCTTTGCAAGATTTTCTATTTTTTTCATTTGTTTTAAGCATGTTTGTCATTGTTTATTGAAACATTTTTATGATGGTTGCTTTAAAATCCTTGTTAGGTAATTCCAGCATCTTAATGTTGGTGCTGTATTATTATCTTGTTGTTGCTGTCTGTTGATTGTCTTTTCATTTTCAAATTTATAATTTTCAAATTTAGGCCTTTTCCTAATTCTTGGTGCAATGAGTTATTTTATATTAAATTATCTTGGGAGGTGCCTAGATGGCTCAGTCGGGTAAGCATCTGACTCTTGGTTTTGGCTCAGGTCATGGTCTCACGGGATCATGGGTTCCAGCTCTTTATCAGGCTCCACGCTGACAGTGTAGGACCTGCTTAGGATTCTCTCTCTCTCCTTCTCTGCCCCTCCTCTGCTCATACTCTCTCAAGAAAAAAAAAAAAAACATCTTGGCCATTTGGGTATTGTATTAAGAAACTCCAGATCTTATTTAAACATTCTGTTTTGACAGGCACCATTTGATAGTATCATAATGCCAGTGATAAAGGGATGTGCCACCTACTGCCAAGTTGGAGGGGTCAAAGTTTAGGTTCCCCACTCAGTTTCTGTTGTCACCCTGGTGGAGAGGGTGTCTCCTCACTGATGGATGGAGCTAGGACTTCAGGCTAACACCACCCTGGCTGGGACAGAGTAGGGTGCCTCATGACTTCATGGCCTCCACTGACAGCAGGATTGGGGGAATCATAAAGGGGGAGGTTGTTATTATTGAAGAGTGGTGAAAAGAATGGTTCTACTAGACCTCTTCTATCCCCACCCTAGAGTAGAGGAAAAGGGCTCCTTGTTATTAGCAAGTAAGAATGGAAGTCCAGAGTCCCCATGTGTTCTCCACTGACATTGCTGGTACAGGGGGTATCCTCATTACCCCTGGGATGTCCCACCTCTCTTCTTGGCCTTTTCTGACAGTACAGTTTGGAGGACAGTTGCCTTGTGATAGCCTGGTGAGTATGGAAGTCTAGGCTCCTCATTTGGCTTTTGTACCTTTTTCAAAAATTAATTGACCAAATATGTGTGGGTCTATTTCTGGACTCTTATATTTCACTGATCTTTTTGTCTGTCTTTATGCTAATACTATACTATGTCAATTATAGCCCTCCAACAGCTTCTTTTTCAAAGTTGTTTTAGCTATTCCGGGTTCTTTGCATTTCCATGTGAATATCAAAGTTAGTTTGTTGATTTGGTTATACCCTTGTTTCTATTACAGGTTAGCACCATAATAAAACATAGTTGTGTGTTGCTTAATTTTATGATCTTTATTAAATAAATAAAACATGTTCAAAAAATGTCTGAGAAAATTTAGAAAATACTATAGATAAGCAAAAATTTAAAAGATATATTAAAATCACCCAGACTTTAAATGTAAAAGACCATTAAGAAATATGGATTATGAAGTGCAATCATATGTTACACAATGCATATGTGGCATGAGCATATTGCATATTTATGTCAAGATATTATATAGGTATACACAGGTATATTTATTCATATGCACAGAAGACAATTTATTTGGGAGTTTATGTACCAAAATCGTAGTAATGATTATCTTTGGATGGCATGATAAAGGATGAACTATGTTTAATCTTATCACATTATTCTCATTCAGCTATCAAAGGCTAATGCAAGAATTGTTCTATTGCTATTGGTATACTTGTATAATTTGGTGCTTCAATAACAAACATTTAATGAGATTAGAAATTTTTTTCCTTTTCCTTTTCTTTATTCTTTATTTCAAAAATAGTTTCACCAGAGTCCCTTTCTACTGCCAAGTAGCAAGAAGAAACGGACTAGTAAACAGTACAAGTTGATGCGACTTCCATTTGCAAGGTAATTGCTTCAAACTTGGTTAAATACTTGCACACCTCTACCTAGATAAAACTTTGAACAGTTTTTATTTGGGTCTTCTTCCTTGAAACATAGAAAAACATTTAAAAATAAGTAATGAAATACTTGTTAACATTGTACCAGTGAAAGAAATTGGAAGCATAATCTAATAGAGTTCAGTTTTAAACTTTGAAATAATATTCAGCTTTCCCAAAGACTGTAGAGAAGAAAGAGCCAAAGGTGAACCTTTAGTTACATGGGTTTGAATTATACTGGTTCAGAGTGTTTAGATTTTTTTTTTTAAATTTTTTTAATGTTTATCATTTTTTAACGTATTTATCATTGAGAGACAGAGAGAGACAGAGCATGAGCATGGGAGGGGCAGAGAGAGGAGAAGACACAAGGTCAGAAGCAGACTCCAGGCTCTGAGCTGTCAGCACAGAGCCTGACACGGGGCTCAAACTCACAAACCGGGAGATCATGACCTGAGCTAAAGTCGGACGTTTAACCAACAGAGCCACCCAGGCACCCCCAGAGTGTTTAGATTTTTATGTAGCACATTGTGTTTGTGTATGTTGTACAATATTTTGAGTTTCATCAACCTGTAGTTGCCTAGTAAGGTAGGAATGAGATGATCTGTAGTTTCTTGGTACAGGTTTTATCTCCAGGGCTCCAAGGAAGCTTACCCATAAATTCAGTAACTATGTGCATCTGTAGTATCTGCTACTCGTTAGTTCTTTTCTTTCTTTTTCCTTAAGTCCCCACTGGCCTCTTTTTATGCTGGGTAAATCTGGTAACTATTTCTATCTTTATTATCTTGAATACTGCTCCAAGCTTTAAAATTAACTTTCATCATTGCTATTTCCTAACCAAAATTTACCACTTCTTGATTAATTTGATTATAAATCATAGTAAACAGCTTATTTCAAACCTGTCATTTTAAAGACAATTTCTGAAGTCCAGAGAGATAAAATGACTTAATGAATTGATGGCATTGATTAAAATTCTCTTGTCTGTTAGAGACAGAATTCTTTGTTATGTCATTTACAGGTTTAATGCTTTTATTTAAATGCACAAGTAAATGCACTTACATATTGAAATGCTATCTGTAACATAGTAAAAAATAGTAAAAAATTCTGTATCTACTGTGTCACTCTCTATTCTTTATGTTTATTTTTTGAGGGTGGGGGAGGGGCAATGGAAGGGAAGAGAGAGAGAGAGAGAGAGAGAGAGAGAGAGAGAGAGAATATGAATCCCAAGCAGGCTTCACACTGATAGCAGAGGAGCCCAACATGGGGCTCAAACTCATGAACCACAAGATCATGACCTGGACTAAAATCAGGAGTCGGTCCCATAACCAGCTGAGCCACTCAGGCACCCCTAATTGCTGTAGTTTTAAAATAGATACATTTTGGGGCGCCTGGGTGGCTCAGTCGGTTAAGCGTCCGACTTCGGCTCAGGTCATGATCTCGCGGTCCGTGAGTTCGAGCCCCGTGTCGGGCTCTGGGCTGATGGCTCAGAGCCTGGAGCCTGCTTCCGATTCTGTGTCTCCCTCTCTCTCTGCCCCTTCCCCGTTCATGCTCTGTCTCTCTCTGTCTCAAAAATAAATAAACGTTAAAAAAAAAAAATTAAAAAAAAAAAAAATAGATACATTTTACTGTCCTGTAGTTCCTTTACTTAGTTTTTTGTTTTTTAAGAATATCTTGGCTGTCATTATGCACACATTTTCCAATTAAGTGTCCTCTTGCGCTATAAAAAATTTCATTTTTTAGTAGAAATTGGAGTATAATATAGATATTAGAAATATTAGAAAAGTTGTAAAATCTTAGAGCCGTGGTGAATTTTCATAAGTAAACACTGTTGTATAATTAGTATCCAGACCAAGAAACAGAACATAGCCAGTACTTCAGACGCCTGCTCTGTGATCCTTTCTAGTCACTACTCACCACCCACCCAAGTATGAACATTATCCTGACTTCTAACATCACAGATTGAACAATTTTGGCTCATTTGAAACTTCTTATAGTGAAATCATAAAACATGTATTTTTATCTCTGGCTTATTTTGTTGAGCATTATGTTTGTGAGATTCATCTGTATTGTTGTATGTACTTGTAGATCAGGCATTCTCACTGCTGTGTAATGTTGGATGATTATCCCATCATTTATTCATCCTTAAGATGATGAGCATTTACTTTGTTTTTGTTTTGGCCTGTTTGTTACAAACAGCGCTGTCATATATAAGCCTTTTGATGGATGCACATACAGATTTCTGTTGGGTATATACCTAGGAGTAGAATTACTGGGTTTTACATATATTTGGCTTTAGGAGAACCTGCCAAACAGTTTTCTAAAGGGGTTATACCAATTTACATTCCTAATAATGTATAAGAATTCCTGTTCTGTATCTCCATCAACACTTGTTACCGTCTCTTTCAGTTTAGCCATACTGAGCCATAATAATTAATCATTCATTTCCTTGATAAACAATGAAGTTAAGCACCTGTTTATATGTTTATTTTCTGTTAGATTGTCTTTTTCTTTCTTTCTTTCTTTCTTTCTTTCTTTCTTTCTTTCTTTCTTTCTTTTTTAAGATTTGCAGTTTCTATACATTGTGTGTAAATTACAAATATCTTTTACTCTGGCTTGCCTTGTCATTCTCTTAATGGTGTCTTTAGATAAACAGAAGTTATTTATAAGAATCTGCTTTATATGTCTCTGTTTTGCCCCCCATGGTTACTACTTTCTGTGGCCTTTCAAGAAAATCGTTACCAATTGGAAGGTCATGAGACATTCCCTTATGTTTTCTTTTAAAAGCTTAATTATAATGGGAAGAAAATAAACAAATAAGTAAATAGCAAGCTTTATTAACTTCCCTTTAATTTTTCTTTTTAAATTTTTTGAGAGAGAGCAGACACAAGGGAGCAAGGGCAAAGAGAGAAGGAGAGAGAGAGAATCCTTCAAGGAGCAGAGAGAGAAAAAGAGAAAGAAGCAGACCTCGCACTCACCCGAGGCAGGGCTTCAGCTCACCCAATGCGGGACTCGAACTCACGATCTGTGAGATCATGACCTGAGCTTAATGAAGTTAGATGCTTAACCAACTGAGCCACCCAGGCGCCCTTCCTTTCATGTTTAGATCTTCAGTCTACTTAGAATTTTGGGTATGATGTGAGGGAAGGGTCATTTTTTTCATGTGTAAATCCTGTTGACCTTGTATCATTTAACGAAAAGACCACCCTTTCCCCACTTCACTGCAGTATTATCTGTATCATAAGTCAGATGACTGGATGTGTATGGGCCCGTTTCTGAACTCAATATTCTATTATATGAGTTTTGTCAATATCACATCATCTTAATTACTAGCTTTGTAATAAGTCTTGATGTTTGATAGTGTCAGTATCCATTTTCTTTATTTAGGTTTTTGTTCTTGAACATTATCTTAGCTCTTTTGACCCCTTTGCATTTCCAAGTGAATTTTAGAATCAGCTTATCAGTTTATACACACACACGCTCTCTCTTTCAGTTTTGGAATTTTGATTGGGATTATATAGAATATAGTTCAGTTTGGGGAAAATTGACATTTTATAAAATTGAATGTTCCGTCAATGAACATGGTATATCATTGTTTATTTAGATATTATGTATATTCTCTCATAGTTTTATACTTTTTTGAGTAGTTATTGCATGTCTTAGATTTTTTCCTACTTATCTGATCTTTAGTGCTATTCTGAATGTTATTGGTTTTATTTATTTATTTATAAATGTTTATTTGTTTTTGGGAAAGAGAGTGTGAACAGGGGAAGGGCAGAGGTAGGGGGGACAGAGGATCCGAAGTGGGCTCTACCCTGATAGCAGTGAGCCTGATGCAGGGCTCACACTCACAAACTGTGAGATCATGATCTGAACCAAAGTTGGGCGGTCAACCAACTGAGCCACCCAGGCACCCCTGAATGTTCTTGTTTTTAACTTTAATATTCTTCTTGATGCTAGTATATAGAAGTACAATTAATTTTTGAATATCAACCTTGTTTCCAGTGACCTTGCTATTAATTTTAATAGTTTATCTGTAGGTTTTTTTTTTCCATTTTCTATGAATATAACTTTATTATATATTATATATATTGTAATAGGGACAGTTTCCCCTTCTCTGCTTTAGTTTGTACACCTTTAATTTTTTTCTTATCTTATCGTAGTGACTACTTTTTGTTCATTAATGAATAAAAGTAATAATAATGGAGATTCTTACTGTGTTCCCATTATTTAATATGTTTGCTTTTGGGTTTTTGTAGGTTCTCCTTAACAGAATAAATAGTTCCTTTGTGCTCCTGGTTTTCATGAATGGCTTTTTAATTTTATCAAATGCTTTTTATGTCACTATCAAGAATATGTTATTTTTTTCTTTTTTTTTCTATTAATGTAATGATTTTTAATATTTTTTCTATTAATGTAATGAATTTTAAGCATTGATATTTGAATGTTAAATCATGATTACAATTGTGGAATGAACTGCTCCTGATGATACATCCTTTTGATATGTCAGTAAATTTTACTTGGTAACTTTTTAAAGGATTTTTCCTCATACGTTAATAATAAAGATAATTTATAATATTTCTTTATTGTAATAACTTGAGGTCCTAGTATTCATACTATGCTGGTCACAGTAAATGAGCTGATAAGTACATTTATTTTTTATTTTCTAAAAGTATTTGTGTAAATTTTTTTTTCTTTAAATGTTTATGAGAAGTTATCTGGGCCTTTCATAGATAAAGGAATATTCAGGTTTTCTATTTTTTCTTGTGTCGGGTTTGTGTTTTCCAAAGTTTGTCCCTTTAATCTAAAATATCAAATTATTGGCGTATAGTTGTTGATAACAGCTCTAGTTACATGTTTAATGTTTGTAGGATATGTACTGATGTTCTCCTTTTCTTTAATATTGACTTTTCTCAATTTTTTTCTTGATTTGTTTTGCTTTAGGGATTTATCAGTTTTATTCATCTTTACAAAATGAATTGTCTTTTGGGCTATGTTGATGTTTCTTTTTAGTATATTTGTTTCCTGTTGAATTTAGTCTGCTCCTTATCATGTCTTGCCTTTCTGTTTTGCTTCTTTTCAAATTAAAACTGTGATTATTACTATTCTTAGTTATTTCTTGAGCTAGTTTACATTATTAATTTTCAGACTTTCTTTTAAAAAATATGCATTTAAGGTTGTTTTTCTGTAAGTATAGCTTTAGCTGCACTGCACAGTTTTTGATATGCCATATCCTTATTATCACTCAATTCACAATATTTTTTTTTTCTGTTCTGATATATACTTTTATCCATGGGTCATTAACAAGCATACCAAATTTCCAATCAGCTGGATGTTTTTTCAAATTACTTTTTATTGTTGATTTCTAGCCAGTTTCCATTGTAGTTACAGAACATAGATAAATGATTTTAGTCTTTTGAAATTTATTAAGACTTGCATTAAGACACAACTTGGTCTAATTTGGTAAATATTTTGGGTGCACATAAAAAGAATGTATTTTGTGGTTGTTGGATGCAGTATTTTATATATGTCAGTTTTATCAAGTTTACTGATTATATTGTTCAGAAATTCCATGTCTTTCTTGCTTCTGTTACCTATTCTATCAGCTACTGAGAGAAGTGCATTAAAGTCTACATCTATGATTATGAATTCATCTGTTTCTCCTTTTAGCTTAGTCAGTTTTTGCTTTATGTACTTTAAAGCTGTTAGTAGATGCATGTAAGTTTAGAATTGATTTGTTTTCCTGATGACTTGTTTTGTCAATATGAATTATTTCCAGAAATGACTCCTGCTTTAAAATCTACTTGTCTCAGAGACACCTGGGTGACTTGGTTAAGCATCCAACTTCGGCTCAGGTCATGATCTCTTGGTTCAAGGGTTTAAGCCCCACATTGGGCTCTGTGCTGACAGCTCAGAGTCTGGAGCCTGATTCAGATTCTTCCTCTCTTTCTGCCCCTTCTCCACTCACACTCTGTCTCTCTCTCTCACTCAAAAATAAATAAACATTTTTTTTTTTTAAGTGTACTTAGCCGATAGAACATTTCTCTGTACAGTAGAACTTTGGATTGCAAGTAACTTGTTCTGTGAGTGTTCCTCAAGATGAACAAACATTTCCAATAAATTTTAACTTATAAATAAGTGATGTCTTGCAATATGAGTAGTATGTGACACCAAATGTCACATAATCACAACTGAACCAATGGCTCTTGAAATTTGCTTTGATATTCAAGTGCTTTGGATTATACAAGCATGTTTCTGGAACAGATTATGCTCTCAAACCAAAGTTTTACTGTATATCTTTTTCTATAACTTTACTTTCAAATTCTGTTATATTTAAAATGCATATAATTACAGGGCGCCTGGGTGGCACAGTCGGTTGAGCGTCCGACTTCAGCTCAGGTCATGATCTCACAGTTTGTGAGTTTGAGCCCTGCATCAGGCTCTGTGTTGACAGCTCAGAGCCTGGAGCCTACTTCGGATTCTGTGTCTCCCTCTCTACCCCTCCCCTGCTCATACTCTGTCTCTCTCTCTCAAAAATGAATAAACTTAAAAAAAAAAATGCATATAATTTCATTTTTTTAAAAAATGAATTCAGTTTAACATCTCTTTTAATTAGAATGTTTAATATGTTTACATTTAATATAATTGCTGATATAATTGGATTTATATCTGTCATCTAGTTATTTTATTTTTTAATTTTTTAAACATTTATTTTTGAGAGACAGAGAATGAGCATGGGAGGAGCAGAGAGAGGGGGAGACACAGTACCTGAAGCAGGCTCCAGTCTCTGAGCTGTCAGCACAGAGCCCAATGTGGGGCTTGAACTCACGAGTAGTGAGATCATGACCTGAGCCGAAGTCAGATGCTTAACCGACTGAGCCACCCAGGCACCCCTATTTTATTTTTTTTAAGTTTGTTTATTTCTTTTGAGAGAGACCAAGAGAGTGTGAGTGGGGCAGGAGCAGAGAGACAATCCCAAGCAGGCTCTGTGCTGTCAGTGCAAAGCCAGACGTGGGGCTGGATCCCACAAACCGTGAGATTACGATCTGAGCTAAAATCAAGAGTTGGACACTTAACCCACTGAGCCACCCAGGCAGCCCTAGTTATTTTCTACTTGAGCAACCTGTTTTATGTTCCCTTTTCTCTCCTTTCTTGATTTCTTTTGAAATAAAATATTTTTTCTTATTTACATTTGTTAACTATTAATTTGTTATCATCTACTCTTCCTTTATGATTACTCTAGTGATAGCAGCATTCATCCTTAGATTGTTTTAACTCTCTAATACAAATTATTACTTTACCACTTTCTCAATAATGTTAGCACGTTAGAATGCTTAAGCTCCACATTTCTGTGTCCTACCTTTATGTAAATCTTATGTATTTTCATTTTCTATATATTTTAATCCCACAAATTGCTACTTTCATTTTTTTGTGTAGTTAAGATTCATTTAAATGATCTACATATTTAACTGTTCAATTTTTTCATATTGCTTCCTGCATTTTTTTAATTGCCCACTCACAACTTTTTCCTCCAGCTTTACTGAGATAAAATTTACAAATAAGCTTCTTTCATTTTGATATTTCCTTTTAAGATAATATTCCTTCTGCTGAAAGAAATTCTTTATTCTTTCTTTTAATGCAGTTCCTGGCAGTGCATTCATTCTGCTTTTGTTTTTCTGGAAACTTTTTATTTCATCTTCATTTTTGAAGAGTATGTTTGCAATTTAAAAATATTAGGTTGGGAATCATTTTTAGTGATTTAAAGATGTTATTTTATTGTCTGTGGCTTCTGGCTTTTCTTTTGAAAAGGTAGCACCTTTTTTGCAAGTTGAAGAAAGACATTCCTTTTTTTTTCTTTCTGAATTAACAGGGCTATTTTTTAAATTTATTTTTAATTTAAATCCAAGTTGGTTAATATATAGTGTAATAATGATTTCAGAAATAGAATTTAGTGATTCGTCACTTACATATAACACCCACTGCTCATCCCAACAAGTGTCTTCCTTAAAGCCCCTCACCCATTTAGCTCGTCCCCTAACCCAACACCTGCCAGTAACCCTCAGTTTGTTCTCTGTATTTAAGAGTCTGTTATGGTTTGTCTCCCTCTCTTTTTATACTATTTTTCTTCCCTTCCCTTATGTTCATCTGTTTTGTATTTAAAATTCCACATATAAGTGAAATCATATGATACTTGTCTCTCTCTGACTGGCTTATTTTGCTTAGCATAATACATTCTAGTTCCATCTATGTTGTTGCAAATGGCAAGATTTCATTTTTTGAACCCCAAGTAATATTCCATTGTATATAAATATCACATCTTCTTTATCCATTCATCAGTAATGGACATTTGGGCTCTTTCCATACTTTGGTTGTTGTCAATAGTGCTGCTATAAACATTGGGATGCATGTGCCCCTCCAAATCAACACTCCTGTATCCTTTGGATAAATACCTAGGAGTGCAATTGCTGGGCCATAGGGTCTATTTTTAATTTTTTGAGGAAGCTCCATGCTGTTTTCCAGAGTGGCTGCACCAGTTTGCATTCCCACCAGCAGTGTTGTTGCCCAAGTTGTTAATTTTAGCCATTCCGACAGGTATGAGATGGTATCTCATTGTGGTTTTGATTTGTATTTCCCTGATGATGAATGATGTTAAGCATTTTTTCATGTGTCTATTAGCCGTCTGGATGGAAAGACATTCCTTTTTATTCTGGTTTGCTCATTGTTTTTATAATGAATTTGTATTTTGTCAAAAAAATTTTTTTTCTGTCTGGAGAGAATCATGACTTTTCTCCTTTATATCTGGTTTCATCAATGTTTTTTCTCAGTTTTTCTTCCATTTCATATTTCATTGGTGTCTGCTCTTTATTATTTCCTTTATTTTACTTTTTAAAAATTGAGATATATTTTTCCTTTCTGTTAATGTGGTGACTTCAGTTTATTTGCGTTAAACCAAATTTTTATGTCACAAATTCCACTTGGTCATGGTGTATTATTCTTCCTATATATTGATGGATATGATTTGCTAACATTTTCTTTAATTTTTTTATCTGTATTTATAAGGGATATTGGTCTATAAACTTCTTACTGTAATTTTGATGGGTTTTGATAAGAGTTGTCCTGGCTTTGTAAAATGAAGAAATATTCCCTCTTCATTTTTTGAGTTTGTAAAACTGGTATCTCTCCATTACGTGTTTGAAAGAATTAATAAGATAGGTAATTTGGATGTGAGTTTTTAATTTATTAATTTGATTTCTTAAATAAATATGGAGCTTTTCAGATTTTCTAGTTCTTTTTAAGTCAATTTAGAAAATGTTTGTCTTTCCAGAAAATCATCCGTTTTATCTAGGCAGTCAAGTTTTTTGTTATAAAGTTGTTTATAAAATGCCCTTATTATACTTTTTTAAAAATGTTTTTAATGTTTATTCATTTTGAGAGACAGAGCGTGAGCGGGGGAGGGGCAGAGAGAGAGGGAGACACAGAATCTGAAGCAGGCTCCAGGCTCTGAGCTGTTAGCACAGAGCCTGACACGGGGCTCGAATTCACAAACCACGACATCGAGACCTGAGCCGAAGTCAGGTGCTTAACCAACTGAGCCACCCAGGCGCCCCGCCCTTATTAAACTTTTAATTGTCTGTGACGTCTGTAGTGAGGTTCTTTCTCTCATCCCCGATATTGGTAATTTGTATCTTTTTTTTTTTTTTTTTTTTTTTAATTTATCAAGCTAGCTATAGTGTTGTCAGTTTTATTGATCCCTTAAAGACCCAGCTTCTGGTTTTTTAAATATTTCTTTTTAGTTTTTCTTCCATTTCATACTTCACTGGTGTCTGCCCCTTTATTTATTTATTTATTTATTTATTTATTTAAATGTATATTTATTTTTGGAGAGACAGAATCTGAGTGGGGGAGGGGCAGAGAGAGAGAGGGAGACATAGAATCCAAAGCAGGCTCCAGTCTCTGAGCTGTCAGCACAGAGCCCCAATGCAGGGCTCCAACTCACAGACCACAAGATCACGACCTGAGCTGAAGTTGGCTGCTTAACTGACTGAGCCACCCTGGTGCCCCATGTATCTGCTCTTTATTATTTCCTTTCTTCTACTTATTTTTTAAAATTGAGATATAATTCACATAACAAAGTTTTCCATAACTGGAAATACACCCTTTTAAAGTGTATAGTACAGTGGATTTGATTGATTGATTGATTGATTGATTGATTTAGAGAGCAAGCACAGGGGTGAGACAGAATCTTAAGCAAGCTCCACACTCCTCACAAAGCCTAACGTGGGGCTTGATCTCATGACTGGGAGATCGTAACCTGAGCCAAAATCAAGAGTTGGATGCTTAACCAACTGAGCCCCCAGGCGCCCCACAGGAGATTTTAATATATTCACAAAATTTGCAATCCTCACCACTGTGTAATTCCAGAATATTTTCATTACATCAGAAAGAAAGCCTGTATCCATCAACAGTCACTTCCCATTCTGCTCTTCTCCAGCCCCTGGCAACCGCTAATCTGTTTTCTCTCTGTCTCTATGGATTTGCCTGTTTTGGACATTTCATATCAATGGAATCACACAATATGTGGCCTTTTGTGTCTGGCCTCCTTCACTTAGCATACTATTTTCAAGTTTCATCCATGTTGTAGCATGTATTACTACTTCATTCATTTTTATGACAGAATAATTTTCAGTTGTTTGCATCTACCATATTTTGTTTCCCCATTCATCAGTTAATGAACAATTGTGCTGTTGTTACTTTTTGGCTATTATGAGCAATGGTACTATGACTATTCACACAAAAGTTTTTGTGTGGACATAGTTTTCAGCTTATGCCTACAAGTAGAATTGCTGAGTCCTGTAATAACTGTATGTTTAACTTTTGGAGGAACCACCAAACTGTTTGCCAAAGCTGCTGCATTGTTTTACGTTTCTATCAGCAAAGTATTAGGAACCCAATTTCTTTACATCCTCACCAGCACTTGTTATTACCAGTCCTTTTGATTACAGCCATTGTAGTGGGTATGAAGTGGTATTTCATTGTGGTTTTGATTTGGATTTCCCTGATGGTTAATGATACTGAGAATATTTGCATAATGAGCATATTTCATGATCATTTTATATTAGGATCATTCTGTCGGTTATCTTTTTCTCTTGAATTTGAATACTTTTTCCTGTTGCTTTATATTTTGAATAATATTGGATTGTATCCTGGATATTGTAAATCCTGTGTTGTAGAAAGTCTGGATTCAGGTGTTTTCCTCCAACAAGTTTGATGTTTTTATTTTAGGCAGTTACCTTGTCTGAACTCAAATTTATTATTTCCCTGTGAGGGGCAACATATGAAATCTCATTTCAGTTCGTTTATCCTTAGCGGGGTTGGTTGGAATCTTCTTCACATATTTGTGATTTATGGGTCAGCCAGAGATTGGGGGGGGGGGCAGTTTACACACAAAATTTGGCCTTCCCCTCTCTATCTCATCTGTTATTTCCCCCATCACACACATTTTGCAGCTGTCATAATTATCCCTAATTTTGACCTTGAATCAATAAGAATATAGACTTCTAACTTTTTAAAAATGTGGCACTGGCTGAGGATGTAAACTCATCTTTTTTTAAGTGCTTTTTGTTTACTTTCCAGTTACTTCAGGTTGTTTTTAAAAATGTACATATTTTTTAAATGTTTATTTTTGAGAGAGAGAAAGAGAGGGGGGGCAAAGAGTGGAAGACAGAGAATCCCAAGCAGGATCTGAGCTGACAAGCCCAAATCACGGCTTAAACTCACCAACTGTGAGATCATGACCTGAGCCAAGATGAAGAGTCAGACACTTAACTGACTGAGTCACCCAGGCACCCCATTTTTTAAAAATATTTTATCCAGAATTTATAGTCATTATGTTTGATAGAGTTGATTTAAAAATAGCTATTCAGCCATTACCAGAAGCAGAACCTCTCTCCTCTGTTTATTTTTGTTGACTTGTTTTTTTCAAGTGGCATAGAAATTTCTTCCCAATGGCTATTCTATTTGTTGCATTTAAATTTTTAACAAATATTTGTCAATATTTATTCTTATTATTGTCAATAATTTTTAAATATCTGATTTATTTGGCATTCAAGGCAAAGTCTTTATTGTTGGAGGATATTAATCCTCATTCTTTGAACTCAAGGTCAGTTTATCAAATTATTTCTGTAGGTTACTGTCTTCCCTCCACCCCCAACTACATTTAACTAACTACTCTAGGAATATGGCTCTAGTTTACATGGATGCCTTTTGGAAACATAGCTAACTTTAGTTCACACATAACTTTACATGTAATTGTACTTCTTTGAAACTAGAGAAAGAGTTTTGGGTATTCCATAAAATTAATTGTAAGAAAACAATAAATATTACATATGAGTGAGTATTTGTAAGTATGTCTGAACTTTATTCATTTCATTAGTATTATCCTAAATGGTCAACCAGTGATTATATCAATTATTTCTTTTTGAGGCCGCTGGGGCTCTGGGAGTAAGAAGCCTTCCTGTTCTATACTATTAGAAACTATCTCTTTCCTGCCTATAGTTGTCTTCATTGAACACAGAGAGATACCAGAGTGGGTTTATGGTTGGATCTTAAATAAATAGAATATAAAAAGAACTATCCATGTAATTTTCTAAATAATGTTTATAAAATACAAAATTCTTCATTCATTTCCACTTGCCTTTAGGGTTCCATTAACTTCAAATGATGATGATGATGATGATGATGATAAAGAGAAAATACAATATGATGACAATATTATAGCAAAGACATCACCTGATATTCCCTTTTCAGTATCAACGAGACAATCTTTATCAAGTCAGTATAATTTGGAATTGTTATTTCTTAAAGAAAATAATCATCATATGTGTGGTTTAGATGATTCAGACATATTTCTTCTATTGCTATGTTTCCCAAAGATGAATATCAGTATTAATTTTGAATATCAGTATTAAAAAGTTACATTCATCGGATTTTTTTTCTTGAGGCCCAAGGTGTATATGCAGTTAATAAGTTGGACCCTCTTATGTTATAGATATGCTAACTTTTACCATTTAAAACTGCTGGTGAAAAATTTAATTTTTAAGGAAACATGCTGACAAATGTCAGAACCACAGTGGCCTAACACTGTTATTCTGCAAGCAATATTTAGAAATGAATAATCCTGAAGAGCTTTTCTTGGTATCTTATTAGCTTAGGAATTGAAAGATACCATATATTTATTTAGTTTCATCTCTCCTTTTCATAGACAATAAAACTGGAGGTCTAGATAGATTTAGTGACTTTTTCAAGATCATAGTCAAAACAAAAACTTGAGCCTGGAAAATGGTTGAGCCAGAGAAAATGATGACACTTATGTTTTATTTATGTGGTTATTTCTAAAATAATAATCCTTCAGTGGAGTCTGGCTTATGTATTTGTCATAGATTTACAGATTGGATTATAGAACCATAGGTATATTTCATTTAGAACTTAGAATTGTTTTTCCTTTATAAAAATTGATGTGTGTGTGTGTGTGTGTGTATATATATATATATATATATATATATATATATATAAATTTTCACATAAATATTTATATAAATATTAGCTGCCTGCTTATAGCCTTTTGATAGTAATCCTTATCAGAGTTATCACTTTTATTTGGGTTCATTTGCTGGCCTCCTCCCATTTTAGAAATATATGTTAATGGCTCTGTTATCAGCTATATTCCCCAGTACTGTTGGGGCCAAGCTAGAGTGAATTCTAAGTATATATTTTCCATAGATACAAATGTAATGACTTATGAATACTCTGATCATTTCTACTTTATTTTCATTAGTGTAGATTCTTTATAGTATCTGAACAGAACATATTGTTAGAAATCCTCTCTGTGAAACAGTTTGATATTTAATCTAATTTGTTTAAAATAACAAATTCCTTGCCATTACTTATTTCTGAATTTTCTTTCCTCTTATTTTATAGAAAATCATTTCCACTCAGACCAAAGTTCCAAGAATTCTCTAATGAGTGAGATTAGAAATGCCCAGTCAATCAGCCACAGAAAGGAGAAATCATCTCCTAGTAATATAACTGAAAGGAAAAAACGTGTATCATCTTGGGAATCAAATAATCCTTCTACTGACAGTCTTCATGTGATGGATTTAGATCAACAACAGATTTCAAGTCAAGAATTTAATTGGCATGAGATAAATGATTGTACTAATGAAACAAATATCAAAATGCAGAGAAACATACAGTGCCTTCCTGACTCATCTGAGTCTACAAGTGAACCAGCTGCAGAGTACATGAATCCATTTCAGGGTAGTGATGACTATCAATTGCAGAAAACTGTGTATGATGCTGACATGGATTTAACTGCTGGTGAAGTAAGCAAAATTGTTACAGTTTCAACAGGTGCTAAAAATAGAAGTGATAAAAAATCAAATGATTGTGAAATAAAAACTTTCAGAAAAGTGAAAGATTCAAGTTCTGAAAAAAAGAGAGAAAGATCTAAGAGACAATTTAAAAATAGTTCAGATATTGATATTGAGGAAAAGATTGAAAATGGACCAGCAAAAAAATCAGTTGTTGTGGATGGCAAAGGGAATTCAGAAGATCCAAATTTTATTTTCAGTGCTGAGCAGCTGACTCAGTTGAACATACTGAAGGAAGTAACCCTTCATAATGGCTTTGATCAAGATGACAGAGAAAGTATACAGCATAATAAAAAAAAGAAGAGAATACATGTAACAAATGAACAAGAGGAAACCAACTCTTTCTCCCAAAGTTCAGATAAATTCCAGCAGGAGAGTAAATTTGATATGGGTCAGAGTTCTGTAGCTTATCATAAAAGTAAAGCTTCTAGACAGACATTTGTGATTCATAAGTTAGAAAAAGGTAACTTATTCCCAAACCAAAAAAATAATGAAACCACTTCTGAAAACCTAGAAGTCACAAGTGAATTTCAAACAGCCGATCTTTCCACCAAAGATAATGGAAGTTTATGTGATTATAAGACCCAGAATATGTCGTATTTGAAAAAGCATGTCACTGATAAGCAACCTACTCAGCAACATCAATCAAAAATAAATGAGAAGCTTAAGCAGAAAGTAAATCGGAGGACAGAAATAATTTCTGAATCAAACCAAGTATATGGGGATAGTGGTAAAGATGTGTATGGCCCAGAAAAAGGTAACTTTTCCTTCCAAACCCAAGAGGATAAAGAAACCATCTCTGGAAACCTAGAAGTTTCAGATGAGTTTCAAAAACCTGCTGTTTCCACCATTGGTAATGGAAACCTGTATGATTGTGAGATCCAAAATGTGTTGGATATGCAAAAGCAGATCACTAATGTGTACCCTGTTCAGCAAAATGAATCAAAAGTTAATAAGAATCTCAGGCAGAAAGTAAATCGGAAGACAGAAATAATTTCTGAAATGAATCATTTAGATAATGGCAAAAATGTGTATTGCCCAGAAAAGGGTAATTCTTTCTTCCTAACCCAGAAAGATAAAGAAATCATCCCTGAAAATCTAAAAGACCCAAGTGAGTTCCAAACACCTGCCCTTTCTACCAAAGATAGTAGAAAACTATACGATTATGAGACTCAAAATGTTCTAGGAGTGAAAAAGCATATCCATGATATGCAACCTACTTGTCAAAATGAATCAAAAATAGATAAGAAGCTTAGGCAAAAGGTGTGTCGGAAGACAGAAATAATTTCTGAAATCAACCAAGTATATGAGAATAATGACAAAGACATACATGACCCAGAAAAAGATAACTTACTTTCTCTAACCCAAAAGGAAAAAGAAACCATCCCTGAAAACCCAGAAGGCTTAAATGAATTTCAGATAGCTGATCCTTCCACTGAAGGTAATAGGAACCTATGTCATGAGACTCAAAACATTTTGGGGGTGAAAAAACATGTTACCGATATGCCACTTGCAAAGCAAAATGAATCAAAAATAAATAAGAGGCTCAAACAGAAAGTAAATCGGAAGACAGAAATAATTTTAGAAATGAACCGAGTAAATGAGTTAAAAAAAAAAGGCGTGCATGACCCAGAAGAAGGTAACTTCTTTTCCCTATCCCAAACAGATAAAGAAACTATTTATGAAAACCTAGAAGTCACAAGTGAATTACAAACAGCTTATCTTTCCACACAAAATAATGGAAATTTGTATGATTATGAGACACAGAATGTGTTGGATTTGAAAAAGCATGTCACTGATATGCGACCTGCTCAACAGAATGAATCAAAAATAAATAAGAAACTTAGGCAGAAAGTAAATCAGAAGACAGAAATAATTTCTGAAAGGTGCCCCATATATGGGGATAATGATAAAGATGTGCATGATCAAGAAAGCTATATAAATGGTCTGGATTTTCAAGTAAATAAATCTAAACAAATACTTGAATGCCAAGGTATTATCAGTGGGTGTGCTATGGAAATTGATAGCCATGAAAAGGAAAACTGTGATCAAATTTCAAATCTTTACAAACTAGTTAAAAAGCATGGGAAAGAATCATCAGGAAAGACCACGATTTTGGCCAAAGGTAAAAAATCTATTTTGCAGTTAGCAGATTCTTTACAGACATCTGTCTCAGAATCAGGTTTAAAATCTATTACTAATGAAGCAGATTCTGATCCTGGTAAGCAGCAGAATCCAAAGGAAAGAACTACAACTCTGAATGAAAAAAAGAAAAACATTCCCTTTGTGGAAGTGATAAAAGAAGGAGAGTGCCAGGTTAGAAAAGTTAACAAAATGGCATCTAAATCAAAGAAAAGGAAGATCTTCATCTATCCTTCTTCAGATAACCATGAAGTAATGCAGGTAATATCTGACACTGATCAGGGAATATCAGTTGAATCTGAACAGGCTAATGAGGAAAAAATTTTGGAAAATGAGAAAGTTATCAAAATGAAGCCAGACTTTTACACAAAGGCATTTGAATCTTTGTCTCAGGTATATTCACCTAACATACAAGATTCTTCCTTTAACAGTGTTCCTGGGGATTCAGTACCTCTAAGTATTTCTTCTAGTAAAAATCTGATAATAAAAGAAAGTTTTGCCCTGGAGAGCTCACCAATCTTTCAAGTAACTGATGATGTACATGAGAAGATGAAAGGCATGAAATTCAAAGTCAACCAGAGAACACAAAAATCAGAAATAGGTAGGTCAAAAGCTGAAGTGATCAAGTTTTAAAAGTGTATTTTCTTTTTTCATTTAATCAGTAAAGTATGTCCTGATATTTTTACGGAGTTTAATATTTTACTGTGTAGCTGATCTATAGAAACAATATACAGTATTTGTTTTTGTGTGTGTGACTTATTTCACCTAGTATAATGCCTTCAAGATCCTTCTGTATTTTTTTTTTTTTTGGTATTGTTTCAAATGGTAGGATTTCCTCATTTTTTATGGGTGAAAAATATTCATAGCATGTATATATATGTTCTATGCAAATAGAATATATATGTTCTATATATTTGTGTGTGTGTGCGTGTGTGCATATACACACACATACATGCACACACCCAACTTCTTTATCCATTCATCCATCAATGGACATATCTTGGCTATTGTAAATAATGCCTATGAACATGGGGGTGCAGATATCTTCTCAAGTTTGAGAACACCAGGATTTTGGTGTATAAAGCTATTCCAGATAGAAGGAATATTGAAGCAGATGAAGTGCAAAAGTTTGAGTTGCAGGCCATTATAGAGGACTGGTGAGTCATCTTTCATCTCTATATTCCTCGTGGTGCCTTTCACAGAGTAAACAATCGATAACAAATGTTGAATGAATGTGTAGTAATTTGTGTGATTCTGTGAATCAAGACTTGTGACTTGTGAAAAATTTTTATCAGCCTATATGTGGTTTATATAGTTTGATACTTTGCTTAAAATATTAAATCTCATTTCCTCTCATTGCTGGAAAAAACACCTGATTTATAAATAATTTTAGTGCTACTATTACAATATTTAAAATTACAACTTGATGATTGTTAAGTTTAAAAATTTGCTGTCAGCTATTTGCAAACCACAAATATCCCATATCTATTTCTATATGGGAGATATCCTGTATCTCTCTCTATATGCTTATAGTGAAAATAATATTCTTTTCAGGTGGTAGAACACTGCAGGACTTGACAAATACCAGTTTTATTTCAAATAACACTGCTAACGCTGAAAATAAGTCAGAAAATCCATCTTTAGAACTACCAAGCCGAAGAAGAAGGTGTACTCCTCTCTATTTAAAAGAGCCAAATCTCAAAAGGTAAGTATTTCAGTGATATTAAAGTGATTTCAGTATGATAATATAAAATATATGCTTTAAAAGAAATTCCTGCCTGAATTGTATTTGAACACTTCTGAATATCAGTAGATTTTTGATATATAACAACCACAGTAATGATCTAGATGAGATTTGAAGAAATATCTTCTTTTATTCTTTGAACAGGCTTTGTAAAAAACTGCTGTCTATGATTTGCATAGCACTATTTCCATGTCTGTTATCTTCATTAGTTTTCTACCTTGTTCCCTAGAAAAATTGAAAATGGCTTTGTTTGTTCTTTGGCCTTAAAGACTAATAGTCTTCTTTCTTTTTAAAAATATCAAATTTCCCCAACAAAGAGAACATAGTACTCCTCGTATTTATACATCACTCAGCTTCAATTGTTATCAATATTTTGCCTTACTTATTTCTTCTGTCCTTTTTTGTTGTAGTATTTTTTTTTTAATGTTTTTATTTATTTTTCAGAGAGAGGGAGAATGAGTGAGCACAAGTTGGGGCAGAGAGAGAGGGAGACACAGAATCCAAAGTAGGCTCCAGGCTCTGAGCTGTCAGCACAGAGCCGAATGTAGGGCACGAGCCATGAGATCATGACCTGAGCTGAAGTTGGATGCTTAACCAACTGAGACACCCAGGCACCCCTGTTGTAGTATTTTTAAAGCAAATCCCTAATATTGGGTCATTTATTCCAAAAGCACTTCTATATATATCTCTCTTAAAAAAAAGGAACTTCTTAACAAACTTCTTAACAAAACTAGAAAACCATGATCACATCAATTATCAATATGAATTGTCAACACTCTCTTACTGTCATCTAATTACCAATTCCTGTTCAAATTCCCTTAATTATCTCAAAAAATGTCCAAATGCCTTTTACATGTATTTTATTGAAAATCTCACTTAAATTTTTTTTTCAAATGTTTGTTTATTTTGGAGAGAGAGAGAGAATGAACAGGGGAGGGGCAGAGAGAGAGGGAGAGAGAATCCCAAGCAGACTCTGCGCTCTCAGCACAGAGCCCGATGTGGGGCTCAAACTCAACAAACTGTGAGATCATGACCTGACAAAATCAAGTCTGACGCTTAACCAACTGAACCATCCAGGCGCCCCTCATTTTTTTTAAAAGGGTAAATGAAGTAGCTTGTTTTGCAGATCCTGATCATATTTGGGATCATATTTTCAAAAAGAGAAAAGTATTCTTAAATGTTCTTGTCCTTTGCATTGTTTCAATGTTTGCTTCTTTTATAAATGAAAACTGTTGATGGTTCTGACAGGTAGTTTAAGACAACCAGCACATGGTAGCAATACAAAGGAGTTATGGTAGAAGAGAAACAAAAGTGAAATAAAGGATCAAAGCATTTTTTAAATAAAACGACTTTATCGAGTTATATTTCACACACCATCCATATCAACATTCAAAGTGTATACTTCAGGGCTACCTGGGTGGCTCAGTTGGTTAAGCGTCTGCCTCTTGATCTCACAGTTTGTGGGATCCAGCCCCATGTCTGGCTTTGTGTTGATAGCACAGAGCCTGCTTGGTATTCTCTCTCTCCCTCTCTCTCTGCCCCTCCCCAACGCTCATGTGCGCTCTCCCTCTCTTTCTCGAAATAAATAAACTTTAAAAAAAGTATATACTTAAGTGTTTTTTTAGTATATTCACAGATGTGCATACCATTACCACAATTTTAGAACATTTCTTCATCTCAAAAAGAAACCCCATGCCATTACCCAATATTCCCATACCCCCCAGCCCTAGGTGACCATTCACCTACTTCCTATCTCAGTAGATTTCCCTCTTATGAATATTTCATATGAATGGAATCATAATATGTGGTCTTTGTGACTGGCTTCTTACATTTGGCATAATGTTTTCAGGTTTTATCCATTGTCATAGCATGTATCAGTATTTCATTTCTTTTTAGGACTGAATAATAATCTATCATATAGATAATAACACATTTTATTTATTCACTTGTCTCTTGATGGACATTTGTTTCCATCTTTTGGTTATTATGAATAATCCTGCTATAAAGATCATTTGCAAGTTTTTGTGTCTACATATGTTTTGGTTTCTCTTGGGTATATGCCTAGTTATGGAATTCCTGGGTCATATGATAACTCTGTTTAATCATTTGAGGACTGCTGACTGTTTTGCAAAGCTGCTGCACCATTTTATTCACATTATCACCAGCGATGTATGAGGATTCTGATTTCTCAATTTCCTTGCCTGCACACTTGTTATTTGTTTTTTGATGATTCTAACCATAATAATGAGCGTAAAGTAGTGGCATGTAATAGTTTTGATTTGTATTTCTCTGATGAATAATGATGTTGAGCATCTTTTCATGTGTTTATTGGCCATTTGTATATCTTCAAAGAAAAATGTATTCAGATCTTTCTCCCTTTTTTCAATTGGGTTATCTTTTTTGTTACTGAGTTGCAAGTTACACTTTTTTATTTTGAACTAATTTTAGGTTTATCAAAGAGTTATAAAAATAGCATAGAGGTTCCTCACCCAGCTTTGCTTAATTTTAACACAGTACAATGATCTAAATTAGAAAATTAGCATTGGTACATTATTGTCAACTGTAAACGATAGCTGTCCATTATCATCCTTTGCTGTTTTAGAATCCAGGATCTTACCTTGCATATAGTTGTTGTTTTTCCTTAGCCTCCTTCAGCCTATGACAGTTCCTTACTCCTTCCTTTTCCTTTTATGACTTTGACAATTTGAAAACTAGTGGTCAGTTATTTTGTAGAATATCCCTTAGTTTGGTTTGTCTTTTGTTTTCTCATGATTACAATGCAGTTTTGCATTTTGGGCAAGAATTCTGCAGAAATGGTGTGTCCTCATTGCATCATATGAAGGGGGTTCATCGTGTCAGTTTGTCTCCGTAATGTTAACCTTGATCACTTGATTGAGGAGGTGTCTGCTGGGTTGTTGGTTTTTTTTTTTCCACTATAAAGTTACTATCTTTTCCTTTGTAGGTGATGAACATTGGAGAAGTTGCTTTGAATCTGCATCCTGTTTTTCCTCAAACTTTCACCCACTAATTTTAGCATCCATTGATGGATCTTGCCTACAACAGTTCTATTTCTTCCTAATAGTGGTTTTCTGTCTCCCTCTTTCCTTCTACATTTATTGGAATTCTGTAAGGAAAAGCTGTTCTTTCTCCCTCATTTATTTATATCACTGTTGACTCATGGATGCTTATTCTGTAAGTTAAAATCTAATACTATCAATAGTTATTTTATTGCTCAGATAATTCCAGCTTGGCTATTAGGATTTCCTTTATGGTAGCTTCCTTCTGTGTTCTTTTAACAAGACCATACTATATTTTGAGCGCTTCCTTACTTTCTGACACAAGATGTTCGAGGGTCATCTTAGTGTTTTTCCTACCCCAACTCCCAAATCAGACACGTTTTCAAAGATCCTGTTTCCTTTGATTGAAGAATTTTATTTAGAAACCATGATCTGGGCACTAGGTACTTTTAATATTTATATTGTGTTGCATTAGTTGGCTATATTACTGCATAACAGTGTTACCATAAACCTAGTAGCCTAAAACAACATACATTTATTACTCTCAGTTTCTGTGGACCAGGAAGCTGGACTGGCTTAATTGGGTGCTCTACTTAATGTCTTACAAAGCTGTAATTAAGATGTTTTCCAAGATGGTTCTCATCTGGAAGCTCCACTGTGGGAGAATCTGCTTTCAAGATCACACAGATTGTTGGCAAAATTTATTTCCTTGTAGTTATGGGACAGAGGGCCCCAGCTTCATGCTGTTGGCTGGAGGCTGTCCTCAACTCCTAGAGGCCACTCTCAGCTCCTTGCCAAATGGCCTCCCAAAATGGTTCCTTATTTCAAAGCTAACTAGAGTCTGTAGAGCAAATCCTTTAGCAAACAGAGTATTATATGGTGAAATGTCATCTTAGAAGTGAGACATCCCATCACCTTTGCCATATTGGTTAAATGCGAGTCACAGTTCCTTAAAGAGAAGGAGTTAACCCAAGGGCATGAACATCATTATGAGTGTGTTGGGAGGGATCTTCTTAGAGGCTGGTTACCACAGGGGTCATTGCTGTTAGGCCCTCTCAGCAGACAGAGCTAGGAAATGTATGTATGTATGCTAATCCCTACGTATACACACTTTCATATTTTTCTTTTTGTATATGTAGTAAAAACAATGAGTTTATATTGATATCTCTGATTCCAGTTCAACACCACAGGGTTCATTTTAGCTTTGCTTATTCATGATTTCTTCATCAGCAAGAAGCATGGCTTTCATTATCTATAATACATTTCCTTATTTGTTCATTTGTAGCATACACATAAAGTAGTTTCAGAATTGCTGACTCCTATCCCTGTGAGAAACATATTTACTAACTAGATTATAACACTTAGATTTGGTTCTTTTTGTCATGGTTTAGTTATTTTCCTTACCATAACCCCTTTCCAAAGTAGTTATGTTATTCACTTGTAATTTATTTAGGTACATTTGTTATTGTTGGTATTCCATTTTCTTCTGTTTCTTGGTAGGTTTTGTTGTTTACTTTGAGGTATGTGAAATATTTGGTTTATACAAATCAAAGCTATTCAAAATGTGTATGCAGAAGTGTGCCTTGGTGGCTCAGGTGGTTGAGTATAAACCAGAATAAATGAATGGATATAAAAAAAGAGAGAAAAAAATGGTATATGCAGAGAATGTCAACTACTTTATCTCATCTACCCTATTCCCATTACCCTCTCTTTCTATCCTATTTTTTCTATACGCCTCCTCCTAGGGGTAACCAGTTTCTTTAGTTTCTGGCTTATCCTTCCTAAAGAAATATAGATCCATTTATATTCCCCTTTTTCTTACATAAAGGCAGCATACTATAGCTACTCTGTTGGGCTTTGCTGTTTTTCATTTAACAGTGTATTCTGAAAATCATTCCCTGTCAATTTGTAGAGATTTTCCTTATCCTTTTTTTTACAACTGTATAATACTTAATTGTGTATAGATATACTATAGTCATGCAATAACATTCCTTTATAGCACATTTAGGTTGTTTTCAATATTTTGCCATTATAAGTAATACTACATTGAATAATCTGTGCATATATCTTTTCATATTGTTGGAAGTGTATCTTCAAGGTAAATTCCTAAAAGTGGGATTGCAGGGGTGAAAAATGAACACATGTAGTTTTGTTAGGTCTTGCCACACTTCCTTCCAGAAGCTAGTACCAATTTGCATTACCAGCTGCAGCCTATGGCACTGTTGCCCCACATTGTAATCATATGTAATATATTGTCATATGTAAAAATTTTTGCCACTCTGATAAGCAAGAAATGGTATCATGGTGTTGTTTTATTTGCCTTTCTCTATAAGTGAATTTAAATGCTTTTCTCATGCTTGGGGGTCATTATATAATCTTTTAGTCTGTTCATAACTTTTTTGTTTTTCATTGTGTTTCTGGTCTTTTGTCCCTCAGTTATTAAGAATTCTTTATGTAGTAGGGATATTAGCCCTTGTAGTATGTGTAGCCAGTATTTTTTTTAGTTTATCATTTATTTTTTTACTTTATATTTTTAATCATGTAAACATTTTAAATTTTTATATAGTCATTTTTGTCAATCTTTTCTTTCATTCTTTTTGAATTTTAAGTCATAGTTAGAAAGTCTTTCCCTCTACGATGATTAAAGGGGAATTCATCCATATTTTCTTCTAGTATTTATATTGTTTCATTTCTTACATAAAACCCTAATCCATTTAGAATTTGTTTTCTAGCATGAGATGTAAGATATGGATCTAATTTTGTCTTTTTTCTGAAGGCTACCCATCTGTACTGGCACCATTCATTTATTAAAAAATACATCCTTATCCCTAAAGATTTGAGATGTCAAACATGTCACATTTTAAATTTCTATATGTATTTGATGGGGTCTAATGCTGGACTTTTTATTCTACTGCAGTGATCTACCTGTCTACTATAGAGGCTTTATATGATGTTTTAATGTCTGGTAAGGCTACTGCCTTCTCATAGTTTTTCATTGTTTCCTTGGGTGTTATTACATGCTTATTTTTACATAGAACTTTAGACTTTAGTATTTGCTTGGCAAGCTCAGCACTATTGACATTTTGAGCTAGATATTTCTTTGTTGTGGGAGGCTGTTCTGTGTACTGTAAGATATTTAGCAGTATCCCTGCCTTCCACCCAGTAAATATCAGTAGTACCCGTCCATTTAAATTAATCAAAAATATTTCTACATGTTGCAAAATGTCACCTAGGGATTAAAATTGTCCTGAGTTAAAAACGATTGGTCTGGCTTGCTGGTATTTTTATTGGGATTGCATTGAATTTCTACCTTAATTTAGGAAGAACTCAATCTTTGTATTGAGTTGTGCTGTGTAAGAACAGATGTCTTTTCTATTTATTCAAGTCTTCTTGTATAACCTTTAGAAGTGTTTAAAAATGTTCCTCATACAGGTTTTACACATTTCTTGTTAAGTTGATTTGTAGGTAGTCTTTGTTGCTATTATAAATGGACATATAACTTAGACATATATAATCATGCTCAGTATTTATTGTTTGTGAGTATGAAAGGTGTTGAATTCTGTGTAAGTTTATAACTGGCTACTTAACTAAATTTCCTTTATTCTCTATCCCATTGATTCTCTCAAGTAAAACTCAGTGGAAGAGGAATACTTGAGGAGTACTATGAAATCATCTGAGAATAGAGTTAATTTTACTTCTTTACCCATTCATATGCCTCTGATTGATTTCTCTTGTTTAATGGCATTGGCTAATACCTCAAGTATAGTTTGACATAGTAACAGGAATAGTGGGCATTCTGGCTTGTTCCTGACTTGAGTGGAAATACCTCTGTTGTCTCTCCATTAAATGAGATAATGGCTTTAGGATGAAGGTATATATATATATATATATATAGCCTGGGTGGCTCAGTCGGTTAAGCCTCTGACTTCAGCTCAGGTCACGATCTCACGGTCCGTGAGTTCGAGCCCCGCATCGGGCTCTGGGCTGACGGCTCAGAGCCTGGAGCCTGCTTCCCATTCTGTGTCTCCCTCTCTCTCTGCCCCTCCCCCGTTCATGCTCTGTCTCTCTCTGTCTCTCTCTCTGTCTCAAAAATAAATAAACGTTAAAAAAAAAAAAAAAAAAAAAAAAGAAAATGTCCCTCAATGTCTACTGAATGTTTTAGTCATGGGTGAGTGTTGAGTGTTGCATTGTGTCAAGGACTTTTTCAGTATCTATGAAAAAATAGTATGCTTTATTTCCTTAGATTTATTAACATGGTGTATGATAATAGGTTTTCTAATATTGAACCAAACTTGCATTCCTGGAATAAATCTCACTTGGTCATGGTATATGTTTTTCATAATGTGGTATTGGATTTGCTTTTGTAACTGTGCTGTGAGTACTTGAAAAAGAATATGTATTCTCTATTATCAGAGTATAGAGTTTGATGTATATTCGTTTGATGTATATTCGTTAAGATTTACCCCTACATTGCTTAGATTTTCTATCTCCTCACTTATTCAATGCTTTGGGACTTAAAAGATAAAGACTTTAAAAATGTATTTGTATTACCTTCCTGATAACTTCTGCCTCGCCTGTCCTCAATGCTTATGATGATCACTCCATAATACATTGAAGCAGTTTCATTCAGGATCTGTTCTCACTGGGAGCCTATCAGAAGCTGTGATATATACCTGCTGGATGCCATGCCCAATCCAAAAAGAAAATAAAAGGCAGCTGGGTTGTCATCATTCTTAGTATTTATACTAAATGTTTATTGTGATATTTGCTTTTAAAACACTTACCAGCTAAACCATTAACCAAATAATCTGTATGCCCAGTACATCTAAATTAAAATAGAATACTATTTCATTACAGCATTTTGCTATATTTAGAATAGGTAACTCTTTTGAAAGAATTATTAAATTCTATCTAATTACCCAAGGCAGTGGTATCATTGGCTCTGGAGAGGAGTACAAAGGAGAGAAAGAGACCTACTTTATCTCTACCATTTATACTTTGTAATTTGGCCCCGTGCGTGTACATCTTATCTAAAAAATATATATACTGTAAAGAATAAATACAACTCTACTTCTTATAATATGACCAACCAGGTGCATGGTCAACCTAAAAATAAAATTACTAGGTAAAATATTAAAAAAACAAAACAAACAAAACCCTTGAACAAATCTGTTAGCTAGAAGAAAAGAAAGTTCATATCAGAAACTAAATGAGAGCAGGAACCCAGAGAGGTAGGTGGACTCTGAAACTGGCTTTTGCCCAAAGGCATTTCTCTAATTAAGTGAACCTAAGTGTTGGATTCACATAGCCTTATGGGGCTGAGGACAGAAGGCATATCCTCAGGTTTAGTTAAAATGAAGAGTCTAATAGTAGATCACCTTCAATAAAGTTAAGCTACTCTCAGTAGGAGAGCAAACTAAAAACAACCTTACCACCAGCTTTTTTAAGCCCCAGGAAATAACTCTGGTACTGAACTGAGGAGAAAAAAAATCTTCTGAGAATTTGTAACCAAAATCAAACTCTCCTGCATTGCAGCTGGAATTCACAGTATCTGGAAGTCACAGAAAACCTCAAGCTGAGGATTTAGTATTAGTCAATGACTTGTAGTGCCCCCTTTGTCTGTCAGAAGCAAATATAAATATTTTCTAGGGCTCTCCTTCATCTCAGTCATCAACAAATTTTCCACAGATAAAGTTCTGAGGGAAATGAGCAATTACCTCATAGTAAACACTACACATGCAAGGGAACAAGGTGCCAGCAGAAGCAACTGATAGCAGGATTAGATACAGAATATAAAATAAGACTGTTTAATGTTTCAGTGAAGGAGAGACTTGGAAATGAATAAAGGTGTTGAAAAAAAACAAGTTAACTAAAGAAGAACAAGCAGGAGATAAACACAGTTCAGGGTAGTGGTTACTTCTTGGGGGACGACGGGGATGTGATCAGAAAGGGGCACACTGGAAGCTTCTGAGGTGTGGTAACATTTCAGTTCTTAACCTGGGTGGTAGGTACATCAACATTTATTTGATTGTTTTTAAGTTATACATTTTCATATTCTCTTTTATGTATGCCAAAGTTAATAATAAAAAAGAAATATATAGTAAAGTATGTAATGTGTAAAATCTAAGCTAGTCAATTTTTCTTAACCCCTATTTTATAATTCCCACAATCGTAGAGTATTCCAAATTATATGATGCAGCCATTTTTTTCTCCATGCTTCACAGCAAAAGTATTAGCTTTATGTTGTTAGTATTGTTTATCTTCCTTTTTTTCTACTTTGCAGGAAGATGAGAAGATGACGTGAATTTATGGAATCTGGGGTTTTTTTGAATTCTCAAACCATAACAAGTCAAAACAAGGATCAAGAAGATGAAATGCATGATGAAAGCTTTTTTTACCCCCACCTTTTCATGAGTGTTAATTTATTCATTCTTATGTTTAGATGTATGTGCATAAAGTATCTATTTTGTAATGTTCAACTTCTGTTATCATTTTGGTCAGCCTATAACTTATCTTCCTGTTGGTGTAAGCCTCTTTCAACCAAACAGCCATTAACTAAGCAAAAGCTGTTAACCTTTTAGCCAAATAAAATGTGTTGTGAAATATTTTTTCATTGGTTATCTTGTTGCTTACCAAGCTATCTTGTTTTGTTTTTAAACCATACAATATATGTGAACACACAGAAGATTTTAAAAGTTGCCTTCTGCCCTGGCCAGTTTTCTGTCACGCTTCATTCTTATACTTTCAGAATTACCTGTTAGGTGTTGATTTCTGAATTCTTTCCATTATATGTAATCTGATGACTTGGCTGAGGGACTTAACCTTTCAGGTTCTTTTAAATTTGGTTTTTATAACTTTCATTTCATTTTATTTTATTTTATTTTATTTTATTTTATTTTATTTTATTTTACTTTTTAGAGAGACAGCACGAGCTGGGGAGAGGGACAGAAGGGGAGAGAGAGAAAGAGAAAAAAATCTTAAGCAGACTCCACACTCAGCATAGAGCCCAACATGGGGCTCAATCCCACAACCCTGGCTGGGATTATGACCTGAGCTGAAATCAAAAGTCAGATGCTCAACTTACTGAGCCACCCAGGTGCCCCTTGTAACTTTATTTTAAAGATTGCTTACTACACCAGTAGTACAAAGTAATAAATCCTATTCATATCCGAGATCAGTGAACATAGCTTAGTGTATTCAAATGACTAGTCAAATTCTATTCTGCCTAGATAGAAAAGCTTGCTTACATAATATCTGACAACTAAAAGGGTGGACTTAGAAACCTACATTTTTTTTTTTTTAAATTTTTTTCCAACATTTTTTATTTATTTTTGGGACAGAGAGAGACAGAGCATGAACGGGGGAGGGGCAGAGAGAGAGGGAGACACAGAATCGGAAACAGGCTCCAGGCTCCGAGCCATCAGCCCAGAGCCCGACGTGGGGCTCGAACTCAAGGACCGCGAGATCGTGACCTGGCTGAAGTCGGACGCTTAACCGACTGCGCCACCCAGGCGCCCCGAAACCTACATTTTTAACAAACATTTCAGATAATTCTAGAGCAGACTGTCCTAGGATCAAACTTTGAGGAATTGCTGTAGGAGTATAAAATCTCACAGAACTTACTCATAACATCGACAATGTGGTTTGAATGGAGGCCTTATTAAAGGAACGGTTTACACAGTGTTTAAGAGCTTGGCACCCGGCAGTCTTTGTTCTCTTTCATGTACTCCTATTACTTGAAGACTTTGGACCTCCTAGAGTTAGTCTCCAGTCTTATATTTTTGTTCCTATTGTTTGTTTCTATTTTTTCTCCCTTCTATGAGACTTTTATTGCTGGTGGAATTTGGTCACAGTAAGAAACAATTCTCCTACTTCCAGATTATGAAGACATGTACCCACGGTTTCATTTTGATTTTACATTCAAATTTCTGATCCATGTGGATTTTTTCCTGTTATATGAGATATGAATGCAGTTTCCACCTTTTTCCAAATGACTCCCCCATTAATTAGAAGGTCCATGTTTTCAGGGCACCTGGGTGGCTCGGTCGGTTCGGCATCCGACTTCGGCTCAGGTTGTGATCTCGCTGCTCGTGGGTTCGAGCCCCGCGTCGGGTTCTGTGCTGACAGCTCGGAGCCTGAAGCCTGCTTGGGATTCTGTGTCTCCCCCTCTCTCTGCCCCTCCCATGCTTGTGCTCTGTCTCTGTCTCTCAATAATAATAAATGTTAAAAAAAAAAAATTAGAAAGTCCATGTTTTCCACTACTGGTTTGAAATGCCATTCTTTTTTATGTTGTATTTTCATGTGCACTTAAATTTATTTCTCAATTTTCTATTCTTATAGTCTGTTCTTTTGTGTCTGTTTATTCCCTGCTACCGTGGTCTGTAGACTTTAGGGGGAGTTTTGAGATTTCCCTCCTAGAGCTTTTACATATTTCTTAATAAATTTCTGTCTAGTTATTTTGTCTTTCTTTTGGTAATATAAATGGGACCTTCCCTTTGATTCTCTCTCTTCTAATTATTATTTGCATATACCTTGATTATTGATTTCTGCATGTTAATTACTAAACTCTCACTGTTTATAGTATTTTCCAGACTGAAAACTAAGCGCTTTACCTCTTTTTTTTCTCCTTCCAAATCTTATGCCTTTCCTTGGTTTAATTGCATGGCTGCTACCTTAAGTAAAATGTTAAATGGTAGTGAGAATAATTATCCTTGTCTTCTTCCTGATTTTTATGGGAATGCCTCTGATATTACCCTATTAAGTAAGATGCTGGGTTTTGAGCTTGTTATATATAATTTATAATCACATTAAAGTATTTATCAATTATTTTGTTGAGTGCTTTCTTTAAAAATCACAAATGAGTGTTGAGTCTTTTGTCAAGTGACTTTTGGAATTGATAGAAATTGTGAGTTTAGGTCCAGCCAAGAGATAGAAACCACAATCATTTTATAAATTGTTAGCCCTATACTAGAGAACTAAACAAGAACTGAAAAGGCAAAAGGGACCACTGAAGTGTCAGAGGAAGTAACTAGGGGGGAGGTACCTTTTGGGGCTGGGGGAACAAAGAGAAAAGGATAGAATTATTGAAACTTAAAGGCTTAAAGGAAGAGTTTCAGGACTCTAGGGAAGGTATGCAACAAGTTGGTGCTGTTTCCCTGAATGACTATGACAACACTGGTCTGATAGTGTGGAAAAGTTGCAGACTGAGGCCATCTGTTGCTTCTGAAGTCAATTGTTCCCCAGCCATTTCTGTGATGACGCTGATGGGAACAAGAAGCAAACAGGAAGCAGCAAACTTTTTCCTCCTCCATACTTAACAGTTTGCTTCTATCTCCTATTGCCAGAGGCTGAAAGGGAGCCTGGCAAAGGAAAAATGTGGTTCGCAAAGACCTGACCTTAACAAACTAGAGTGAGATGTGGATTTAAAGCTAAAACATAGTAGGTTAATAATTAGCACAAAAATGGGTATATGATTATTCTTCTTAGGTATATTAATATGACAAACTATATTCACTAATTTGTTGATCCTGAAACATTCTTGTTTTCATGGAATAAAACTCAATTTTTAGTATGTTCCAGCTGTCGTCTCTTATAAGTTTATAAGAGTCCACCTCCTTATAACTTGCTAAGTGATGCTGGAACTGTACAAATTACGTTTTTTCTTTGCTAGCTGACTTATTTTAGCTTCTGTCAAAAAGGGGTGATAGAAACAAAATCAGAAAGAAGGAAAAAGGACTTGTTTCTTCCTCCTTATTTGCTTGTTTTTCCTCTCAGCATTACCTCAGCAATGGTGATTCATTCAGGGGCAGCAGTTTGTTTGACACCAGTTGGTTTAGCATACCAACCTCACTATACCACCTTGGAGGTACCGACACTACTTGGGCTGTGACTCTTCACAGGCCTCAGGCCTAGCTCCTCAGGGAGACTCCCTCAGGCTCGAGGTGTTCTAGCCACCTGTGCCATGAGCCATCTTTGAGATCTGAGTTCCTACTCCTAGAAGACCTTTCCTAGCTCCTGAGGTATTAAACAGTGGCTGAGCAGTACCCTCTCAGTCTCCTAGGTTCTAGATTCTAATAATTCCAGCCTCTTCCTTTTATTATTCAGCTAGTTCCTGTGGTACATTGAGGGAGGGAATGCAAAATGACACGAACTTTATAGAAAAGATTTTGACAATATCCAGCAAAATTATGTAGTTATATACAATTATACAACCAAGTAGTCTCATTTTTAGGAAACTATAGTAAAATTCTCTTGAAAAAATACAAAAATTTCACTATGGTATGGTTTGTAACAACAAAAATGGAAAAAAGAAACAACCTAAGTAACATCACTCAAAAACCAACTGAAATGAATGAAAATAACTAAAAGGTTGGTGACAGAGACACCCAATCTTACAAAAGGCATTTTGAATTTGTATCTTTATTCAGGGTACACTCTAAGAATAAAAAGAACTGTAATGAAATCAAACTTTCATTTACTAGTCTCACTGCTGCTAAAATATCAATGTGGCTATTATGAAATAGATCTAAGGACAGATTAAAACAATTAGATTTCAGAATCTTTCAGAAGTTTAGAATCTTTGGTTCCAGAATCAAACTCTGCAATCTTAAATTTTAAAATTTTAAAAATTATATATTTTCTAGCTCTGTCCACTAAAAATATCTAGAAACTGATAACTAACAATGAGTACTTCTAGCATCTAGATTGTGGTTTCTAAATACTATTTCCCATCAGAGAAACTAGGGGTCTTTGGAGAAATGGCTGATTCCAAGTCTGGGACAGAATATAAACAAGGTGAGCCTGGGATGTCTTGTTCCAAAAAACAAGGACATTATTAAAAATGAATGTGACCATATCAAAATGACACGAGTTCGAATTTGAAGGTGTTTCCATTGCCCTAAGATGGGACAAACTGAACATTAGTAAAAGACTATTACTGATTAAAACACATTCTACAAAAAGTCACAAATTCATAATGATAACTCAAAAAAAAAAAAAAAAACAACCATTGGATGCTCTGAAAATTTGTAAGAGAAAGTAATAAAGGTATATTTTGTGTGTGCATAGTCAATAGCCATAGTGGAGAGTGATAGTTCTTCTCTTCAAAAGAATTGCAGCTGAAGAATGTGGAAGAATGTTAGAATTAGGATGATTACTATTTTGCAACCTCCTAATAAAATAACTGCTTCAGACAGTGATCAGCAATGGATGGTGAAACCATGAGGTGAGATGTTGATGGAGAAATTCACAAAGAGAGAACACACTGAACCCACTGATCAATTTTAGCATCATTAAGAATGAGACAACCAAACATCCTAAGCCTCCTGATATGTTGCAATGTAAAGTGGATGGCACCACCTATGAAGTATTCTTATTCCCCCTCACCACCACCCCATAACTGAACTAGAATTTAATCAAGGTTCTAGATCCATAGGCACAGTATAGGTAATAAGTAGGATGGAAGAACAAATAACACCAAAAGAAGCAATCAGCCATTATAAAGTGTGGTTCATTCTATAGGACAATTGACTGGATGGACATGTTAATAACATTAAAAAGGGGGAGTGGGGCAGGGCACCTGGGTGGCTCAGTAGGTTAAGCTTCTGACATCCGCTCAGGTCATGATCTTGCAGTTAGTTTGAGCCCTGCATCAGGCTCTGCACTGACAGTGTGGAGCCTACTTTGGATTCTCTGTCTCCCTCTCTCTCTGCCCCTCCCCTGTGTTCTGTCTGTCTGTCTCTCTCTCTCTCTCTTTCTCTCTCAAATAAATTAACATTTTAAAAGTGGGGGAGTGGGTGAGGAGTCTGTTCTAGATTAAAACAAACTGAAGAGACAACAAATACACTGAATGGCCCTTGTTTGATTCAGAGAAAGCAAGTGTAAGAAGACACTGGGAAATTTGAGGATATTAAGGAAATAATTTGTTAGGTATAAAAATGGCAATTGGAGTAAGAAAATGTCTTTTTAAAAAATGTATACTAAAGCACATAGGGATAAAATAATGGCTTTAAAATACTCCACAAAAAGTGAATATTGCAAAATGTTGAACCCTTCTATTGTTAGAGCTCAGTGAGTTATATGGGGATGCTAGTTGTACTCTTCACTTTTATGTACAAACTTTGGAAGTGTTCAGAAAATTTTGTGTTCACATAAATAAAATGACATGGGAAAGTGTTCCAGGTATATGAAATGAAAACAAGTCTGGAAAATACCTAGTTTGGTTCTGAGTTTTTAAAAGGAGTTATAGGCAGATTTCAAAACTGTAAAAATTATACTGGTAAATTCTAAATTATAGGCTTACAGGTGATTTTATGTTGACGCTTTTAGGTATTTTCCAAGTTGCATTTTTAAAAAAAGCTTCCAAGATGTTCATATTTACCAGATACACTTTGTGGTTATTTACTAGATAAACTGTGAAGAGTGATAGAGCTTTAAAAAAAAAAAAATTCTATCCCCAAATCAAGGGAGCTCTTAATTTTAAAAATAAACTTGAATAATTATTTCCGAAACTGAGATAAAGTTACAAAACCTTCGTTTTGTCCTTAAGTTCCTTTCCTGCAAAGCTGCATTGGGATTGTTTCTTTAGAACTGCACTAGGCGCGCTGGGAGCGTGGCGGGAGCAGTGGCAGAAGAAAACCGACTGTTTCGGACTTCACTTCCGGCTGGAACGCCACTTAAAATGTGTTAACAGCGAAGGACTAGCGAAGAGACGCCGCAGGAGCTGCAGCACCTGCTGAGAGGCGGAGGGCGGGCGTGGAGGGGAGGGGCCCGCCACCGATTTCGCAGCGGGCGGAGCGCTCGCGTGGCGTCCTGGTATCCGGGCGAGTTTTCCTCGCGAGGCGCACGGAACTTTCGGTCTTCCCCGGGTCTTTCTCCCTTGGGTTCGACTGCCCCGTGGGCTCCGGCAGCCGGGCCGGCGGCCCCTCCGCGGGCCCCGCCAGGCCAAACCCCGCCAGCATGGACCCCGCGGCGGAGCTGGTCGGCTACGTGAACGGCCGCGAGGTGAGCGCGCCGGACCTCGGCCTCTGGCCTGGAAGCGGCTTTGCCCGCCTCCGCCGCCACGCGCGGCAGGCCCGCGGCGTGCTTTCTAGACTGCCCTGGAGCTTCGGGCCCCACTTCCTCGTGTTCTTTTTCTCCCTCCTTGCAAGACGCCCGGGCTGACGACCGACCCCACCCCGTAGACGATAACGGAACGCCTTACGTAGACTAGGAGCGGTGTGTAGATGGCTTAGCCTCGGCTCCCCCGGGTGCGTTTGGATGGTTGGAGAGCCGGGCGGACAGATGTGGAAATTGTGATATGCTCAAGTCACAGCTAGTTCCTGGCAGAGCTGAACCAAAGCCGGGCTCTGGGAACTCGAAGGTCTTCACTGCGTCCGCTGCTGGCGCGGTGTGTGTCCTCTCAGAAAGCGGACTGGCCCTCTGAGTCTCTGGGAGAGATCCAGGCTGTGCCTGACGTTTGAGGTCAGCAAAGCCCCTAGGCATCCTTTAAAACACCCCCCACCCAGACGTGGCCACGGACTCTATTCACCTTTAATGTCCCAGCGTATTGACACCACTTTCTAAGGGAGAAACTGAGGCAGGAAACCAACCCAGGGTGGTGCTGCCTGCCTTTCCACAGTGCCAGCACCTTTCAACCACCTATGATCCCTGCTTCGGGGTCCAGGATTAGCCCCAACGCTTTTACCTGTGCACGAGGGACACACCCAGAAGCTAGGGTCAAACATCAAGGCCTCTTGCTGGTGAGGCCTGTCTTAAGGCCCTGAGCTTATTTTTTTGCATCTGTGGTCTTGTATTATTTTTCTTAAATAGGACCCCTCCCCAAATTGTAATTTCTAGGTTCCAGAAAACCTTCCTCTGACTCTGAGTTCCACACTGGATAACACGAGCTTGTTATTCCTGATATGTAATGGGAGCTGTTAGGCTCTCAGAGGACTACTATGAGAGTAAAAACTGCCAGTCGGGTTTGTTAGCATTATGCCATTTTTTTCTTTGCATAACTTAATGGCATAGCAAACAAAACTCTGGCGTGATTATTTAAACAAACAAGGATTCAGTTTCATCTCTCTTACTGAGATGCCCTGAACTCTTAGAGCCCCAGTTCCTCTGTTAAAAGGGGATAATACTACTTAGGTCACAGAGTGATAATGAGTATTTAATTTGCTTATTTGTTAAGGTCTACTCACTGAGTTCCAGTGTTCTCAGGGGATGCAGCAGAGCACAGAAATGACAAAGTCCCTGCTTGCATAGAGTTTACGTTGTGATAGGGTGGCACACAGTAAGCATATGAGTAGATGGAAATGTATAATGTCAGGCAGTGGTAAGTGCTAGGGTAGAACATAAAACAAAGTGAAGGGACAGGAGCTGATATTTTAAGTGAGATGGATGTTTAGGTCTCTCTGAAAGGATGACATTTATTTGAGCAGTGACAAGTATGAAGTTAGGAGCAAACATCTGGGGGAAAGAGTATCCCAGATGGAAGGAATAGGGGTGCAAAGATCCTCAGATATGGGGATTTCTGCATGCCAAAGGATAGCAAGGAGGGTGGTGGGGCTGGAGATGTGGCCAGGGGCCAGATTGCTAGGGCTTTGTAGGTGATGGTAAGTAAGAGTTTTGGTTAAATGAGGAAATAGGTTTTTGAGTCTAGCTTCTTCCCCATCCTCTCTCCCCTGCCCCTAAACAAACTAGTGGGATTTTTAACATAATGGCTAACAACAGTTTGTGTGCTATTAATTTTTAAAAATAGATAAGCTGGTTCTTATCTATGGGCTCATTTTTATCTATCAAAACTCCTGTGATCATTTGGAAAGTACACTCTAAAGATGTCGATTCAATTTTTAAAAGATACCCTTTTAAAAGAAATTATGCCATTCTTTCCCTTTCTTTCTCCTACCTTCCAAATTCTGTTAAGTGTATGTGTGTCAGTCCTGGCAGGCAAGCCTGATTGCCACGTAGATAGAAGAAAGTTTCTGGTTCAGAGGATGAGAGGCTGTTGAGAAAAGTGAGAGAAACCACTGAGGAAGAGGAGTCTTAAAGTCAAACATGACCTCTGGGATTAAAAACTTGCCTCTGAGGTCCTGTGCCTATCTTTCTTTATTTTTATTTTTTGAGAGCGAGAGAAAGAGAGGGTGGGGGAGAGGGGCAGAGGGGGAGAGAGAGAATCTTAAGCAGGCTCCACACTCAGCATGGAGTGTGATGTGGGGCTTGATCCCACAATCCTGGGATCATGACTTGAGCTGAAATCAAGAGTCCGATACTGAACCAACTGAGCCACCCACGCACCCCACCTGCCCCCTTTTTTTAGTTGAATTTTTTGGGTTCTTTTGATGTTGAGTTGTATTAACTTCTTTATATATTTTGGATATCAACCCCTTATCAGATGTATCATTTGCAGATGTCTTCTCTCATTTACTCAGCTGCCTTTTTGTTTTGCTGATGGTTTCCTTTGCTGTGCAAAAGCTTTTTTTATTATGTTATAGTCTCAATAGAGTGTTTTTGCTTTTGTTTTCCTTACCTAAGGACATTCTAGAATAATGCTGCTGAGACAGATGTCCAAAAAATCACAGCCTATGTTTTCTTCTAGGAGTTTTATAGTTTCAGGTTTTGCATTTAGGTCTTTAATCCATTTTGAGTTTATTTTTGTGTATGTTATAAGAAAGTGGTCCAGTTTCATTCTTTTGCATGTAGCTGTCCAGTTTTCCCAACACCATTTGTTGAAGAGACTGTCTTTTCCCCATTGTATATTCCTGTCCACTTTCTCCTAGTTTCATTGACCATATAAGCATGAGTTTATTTCTGGGCTCTCTATCCTGTTCTGTTGATTTATGTGTCTGTTTAGTGCCAGTACCTTCCTGTTTTGATTGCTATACCTTTGTGGTATATCTTGAAATCTTGGATTATTATGCGTCCAGCTTTGTTCTTTTTTCTCAAGATTGCTTTGGTTATTTTGAAATAAGTCAGAGAAAGACAAATGCCATGTGGCATTTTTTAAAAAAGCAAACAAATGGAATTGTAAATATAGAGGAGAAACTGGTGGTTGCCAGAGAGGAAGGGGTTGAAGGGATGGGCAAAATAGGTGAAGGGGATTAAGTACAGACTTCTAGTTAAAAAAATAAGCAAGTTACAGGGATGAATAAGCACAGCATAGGCAATATAGTCAATAACATTTTAATAATGTTATATAGTGACAGATGGTGACCACACTTACCTTGGTGAACATTGAGTAATGTATAGAATTGTATGGAAGCCAGTTAGGAGACTCTAGATAATGTGATTGGCCTCCAATCTGTGCTTTTTGCAAAACCCCCTCAGGTCATCAAAAGATGTCAGGCAGGGTCTAAGGCCATCCAGAGGGAAGACCAGTGCATATTGGTCAGACATCTAGTGGCAGAGAGATTTCTTAAATCTTACTCAGGGACCCCCAGAACAGGTGACCCCCTTAACATAGAGTTTGAGGGAGGAAGAAACCATGAATAAATTATACTCCAGACACAATTCTCTAACACAGGTCAGGAACTGAAGCATGTTATTCTGTGAGGCAGTGAGACATAGAGATCAAAAGTGTGGGCTTTTGGAGCAAGTCATGGTTGAGTCCTGTACTCTCTGCTCTGCTGCTTGGTAGCTCTGTGACCTCAGGTGAGTTGCTTTATATCCCTGAGCTTAGCTTTCCCCTCTGCAAAATGGGGCTAATAACAGTAACTTCTCCCATGGAATTGAGGTGAAGATTAAATTCCACGGAGAGTGGTTAACAAGGTGATTGGCACACAGTAAATGCCCAATATGTAAAAACGATTGTTAATATCCACACCAGAAAATAACCTGCTTCACGTGCAGAGCCAGACCTGCCTGGAAATGCCAAGGGGGCTGAAAAGTAGTCACTGAGCATTACTTGCTCAACATAATGTTGAATCTTGATATTCATATGGGAATCTGGAAAGAGCTGTCCATTAGCTAGTCTTTCTTTGGGTTCTTGGTCTGCAGAGCTGAGAGAGAAACTTTCTGGGGTGGCTGTAATGATTCAGAGAAAAGTGAAGGGGTGAAGGTAACTTAGGGAGAACCAACAATTGCAATGAATTTTAAAACCACCAGAAGCTCAGGCAAAAGTGTCTGCACTACCTGTCCCTTTGGCCGCCTTCTCTGTTGTAAGGAGGTTGCTGGGGGTTATTGTTCTTCTCAACTGTGTCCCATGGCATACATCTCTTTCTTCCCTCTCCTTGTACCTCTCTTTCCCTTTCTTAGTTTCCATTCCTTCACTACTTTCTCGCCCCTCCTCATCTTTCTCTTTCTTCTTTCTGCCTCTGTCTTGGATGTGGCCAAGACCCCTCAGGCACTAGTCACTGGCCCTGCACAGAGGAACGTAATTTCTCAGTCTTTGCAATATGAACTTTAAATCTCACAAAGGGCTGCTGGAGCTACAGAAGGGCAGACTCTGCCCTTGTAATGCTCAAGGCGGTACTAAGCTGGGAACACGGAATAACCCTGATCCAAGAACTGGTATTATCTCCCCAAACCAGAGTCAGTGAGAGTAACTCTGTTGCTTGTTCCCTCTCCACCCCCTAGCCACCGGCTTGGTCCTGACCTCACTGTTTCACTCCAAGGCCTTCCATGCCATATCTCTGCTCCTATTTCCCTCCTCCAAATAGATCATCCACCAAATCAAGAAAAATAAACACATTTCAAGCCAATGGCACTTTGAGCCAGACTCCAATCTCTTGAGACATCTCTTAGAACATGTACCCAAACAAGCAAGGCCTGATTCTTCCATTGATTCCTTCCAAAAATCTACAAATATCCCTCAAGCCTAGTCTACTAAGCCACCCAGATCCTGTTTCTCCATTAAAATTGGGCTTCTGTAAAATTTATCATCATATCTATTATTTAGGATTAGTTGAAAATGGCACAAACTCAAAACTAACAGTGGTTCAAACAAGATACATGTCATTTTTACTTTACATAAAGGGATGTCTTGGGGCTGGTCCAGAAGCTTCATTATGTCATCTGAGACCCAAGCGTCTTCTCTCTTTTTCCTCTGTGGCCATTAATATGTTGCCTATGGTCTAAGGTAGCTACTGGAGTTCTAGCCATTTCATCCCTTTTCTACGCAGCAGGAAGGAAGAAAGGAAAATGCATGCTGGAATACACAACAGTTTCTACCACCATTTTTGGCACTTCTCTGTTTCTCTTTCTTTTCTTCTGTTCAGATGCCTCAAGACTGTGAGAAATCCTTCCTCTTTCCTGAGCGTTCTCATAGCAAATTGTATACATCGTGATCATTTATTAAAGTTAATTAACATTTATTACATCCCTATGATATATCCCCAACACCTAGCCCAGTGTTTGACACAAAGAAGATTAACAGAAAGTGGTGTCTCTTAGGGTCAAGAGAGGCTTATGTGTTCACAAATGATTATGATGCAGGGTACATTTCTGTCACTCAGTTCCAATGTGTGGGTAGTTGTCCCCCACACCACCAAGTAATTCCTTGACTCAGGGAATATAATATAAACTCCCTGAGTTTATAATTTGACTCAGTTCTTACACTGTCCACCCAGAGATAACATCAGGTTCCATTAAGGGCTTAGCTCCACAAGAATGCACCTCCCTGTACCTCCAATGCTAATTACAAGTCCAGATTGTTACCTATACATCTGACTGACTGGGTGTAAATCAGATTTCCACAGCCCCCTCCTTGGGTTTGATCAATTTGCTAGAGTGGCTTATAGAACTCAGGTAACCAGTTTACTAGATTACTGGTTTATTACAAAGGTATTAAAGGATATGAATCAACAGCCAGATGAAGACATAGGATGAGGTCCAAAACAAAGGAGTTTCTGACCCCATGGTGGTGTAGCCTGGCACAGGTGGCATATGGATGTGTTCTGGTTCACCAACCTGGAGGCTTCCTGGAAGCTCTCTAAGCCCAGTCCTTTTGGGCTTTTAGGGAGGCTTCATTATACTGGCATGACTAATTAAATCATTGGCCATTGGAAATTGATTTAACTTGCAGCCCCTCTCCCCTTTCTGGGAGTTAGGGTACAGGACTGAAAGTTCCAACCCTTTTGATCACATGGTTGGTGTATCTGGCAACCAGCCCCCGTTAAGTTCATCCCCAAGGTTACAGTATTAACAAGGACACCCTGATCTTGGTCAAGACCTAGGAAATTCCTGGGATTTTAGAGGAGTTATGTGCCAGGAACAGTGGGTGAAGACAATATGTATTCCTAATTATAAGTCACAATGTCACATGGGGTACAAAGTTCTATTACAAATATGTGGACATTGGCCGTGATAGCACAGAGGAAGCTGGTTACTTGGAGAAGAGAATGGAAAGGTATATGAGATGGCAGCACCCCCATAGTAGAGAACATTTGAGCAGGGCTTTGAATGACATGCAAAATTCTGCCAAGTAAAGAAGACAGGACTTTTCAGGAGTCCTATATGCAAATGTAGTGTAAGGTGAAAGTCCTGATGGTGTAGCCAATTCTTGCATGTGACCAGAGTTCAAGATACATGGGTTGAATGGCAGGAGAAGATGGGCAGTTTATCAAAAAGTCTTGTAGGCTATGCCAAAGAGTTTGGATTTCTTCTTGTATTCCAGGAACTCTGATTATAAATTTCCCTAAGACCCATTCAGTGTGCTTATTTATGAAGCACATTTTCTTGTACTTTCTCCCGGAAATTCTGATTCCATAAGGATTTCATTTTAATAGGCACCCTGAGTGATTCAGAAATCCTCAGCATGGTAGTTTGGTGGCCACAAGCCAGTGTTGAATTAAAGCAGATACAGATGATGATCAGACTTGAATTAAAGCAGATAATAGATGATTATCAGACTTGGATTTTAGTGATAGAAAGGGTGGCATTGTGGATGTCAAGAATGGAAGCAGGAGACATGTTAGGCAGCTCTGATAATTGTTCAGGTAAGACTTAGTAAGTGTTGATTCTGAGGAGTGACAGTAGAAGTGAAGGGAGTTTAGAGAATCAGTTTGGAAGTGTGAGTGACAGGACCTGGTGACATTGATTGTGGTAGATTGAAAAATAAAAAGTTGAAAATAGCTCAGGTTTTTAAGCTTGAATGACTTAGCAGGTGTTGGGGCTATTAAACAAGTTAGTGAAAAGAAGGGAAAGAATAAGTTTGGGAAATAAAAAGTTTCATTTGAGGGCTTATTAAGTTGGGGATACCTGGAGGGGGTGCTTCATTTTTCTTTGTATTACAGTATGGGTATGTGTACCCAAGCCAACACACAGACAATCACACCTCTTGTTATATTGCACATTCCTCTGGGGCACAGATATGACCTTGGTATTTGGCATATGCTTCACTTTCCCTGGCATATAGCCACTTAGAATTGAAGGTGAGGAGGCATTCATTAGAATAAGCATATGCCCCCTCCTCACCTACTTTCCCAAATGGTAGCATGGTGAAAGATGATCTCTACTTCTGAGATGTGAGGGAAATCATGATGCTCTTTGTTCTGTGAATCTAAAAGAAATCCAAAGTTTTAATCAAAAAAGAGAAAACATGAACACTTTGGGAAACAATCAGTTATGCCATCCCTTGGGTGCTGCTGTTCTCTTGCTGAGCTGCTAGGCTACCCACACAAACTTGCTTCTTAAGTGTGTCCTTGTTTGCACATCTTTGTATTAGTTGGCATACATATTTTCTCTTGTTTCTTTGATTTGGGGTCATGGTTGATCATGTTCTCTTTCTGAAAACAGAAAGAAATCTTATTTCCCTAGAAATCAAAGTGCAGCGGTCTCTTGGTCAGTTACCCTCCATGTTGAAGGAGGTCTGTGAAACACATTCTCATGGCTGTCATGAAAAATCTTTGAACACGATAAACAAGCTTTTTTTTTTTTATAATTATATAAGATCTCAGAGGCTATTCTATTCCAGAAGCCACCCCCTACCTCTTTTTTCCCTATTCTGTTCTACTAATATCTTTTCCCTGACCTGCCTCAGACTTTCCAGGAGAAGCTGGACAGGAGTCACTAGAGTTCCTGTTGGCAGAAACAACTACTGCCTTAGAAAACAGTGATAAGTCAGGACCAAGGACAGTGGCGAAGTGGTGGTGGGTTCCAGATTTAGGCTCCATGCTTATAAGAGATGATTTGTATATCACAGGTGTTCCATAAGCATTAAATCAAATTGAAAATATGAGTAGAAGGATTAATGTGCATTTCCATTAAATTAGCATGAGCTAGCCAATGTGAATATCATACTAGCTCTCTTAGCTTTATGTACAAAACTCTTACTTTCCTTCTGGTACAAGTGATAGAAAAAAAAACACTGATCCTGAAACAATGCTGTTACCATATCTGAGGAGGAATCACATCCTTTTCTTTGCTTTGAGTGTGTGCATGTGTGTGTATAGTGCTGATATCCTCATCAGGTGATATTTCAAATATCTTCTTAGAACCACACAGAGTCATATTTCCTACTAGTATGGTTTTATGTTCTTTAAGAAAGTCCTACATTTTAGTTTTGTAGGCAGTGCACAATTGTGGCTGTCAGAAGAACCAAATTCTTTCTAATCTCTGTTTTGGCACTAAACACATTATATAAAATGGAGGAACTAGCAATGGGAATGAAAGCAAATCTTAAAAGGTCTTAACTTAGCATCCTTTAGAATTAAGAGTCACAATATTGACATTCTGTCTTCAAGAACTAATCATCATGCCCATTAGGAAAAAAGAGCGCATAAATCTCCTAAAATGAAAGTAAAAGAGCCATGGAGAAATTAAAACCCAAAAATGTTACCTTAGAAAAACTTACTAAATAAAAGTCATGTAAGGAATGGATTCTTAGCCTGCTATCCATGAAGTCCAGTGGGCTTCCAGATGTCTGTAGACCCCAGTAAACTATATGCAGAATTATGTGACAATGGATATTTGTACATTTTCATTCCCCTTAGAGAGAGTGAAATTTCCCAAAGAGTACAAAACTCAAAAGGCATCAGTAACTATCTTCTAGAAATCATTCTAGATCTTTGGACATAAAAACAGTGAACACTGATTTCCTGGTTATCCGTGGTACTAATGTGTAATATTTAAGATTTTGTTCACTTGTGGGTGACAGAAAATCTCAAATAGCAGTAAATAAGATAGAAGATAGAAGTTTATTACTTTCTCATTGTGTTAGTTTCAGTTCTCTTGGAAGGAGACGCCAGAAATGGGATTAAATGTACAAGGATTTTATTAGGAGAAATACCTGAATGAAAAATAATGAGGGAGCTAGAGAAGCTCAGGGAGACAGACTGTAATGCAAGTGCCACCTGTGAAGAGGAGAGGGCAGGGAGGCTGACTGGGAGGGTCTAAGGCTGCTGTGCAGTCTAAAGCACATTCATCAAAGCCATTGGGGGTGGTTGACAGGGACTCCCATGTCTCTCCAAAACCACTAGTGGGGAGCAACCCATGAGAGTCATGGCCTCAATGGAAACCTAGGTGATAGAAATCAAAGTGCAGCGGTCTCTTGGTCAGTTACCCTCCATGTTGAAGGAGGTCTGTGAAACACATTCTCATGGCTGTCATGCTTGTATAACAGAATCCCAAAGGTAAGTGGATCAGAGCTAGTAAAGCAGTGTCTCAACCCTATTAGGCAGCCAAGCTCCTTGTGTGTTGCTGCCTCACCCTCCCCAGCATGCAGCTTTCTCCTCATGGGCAGAGATGACTAAAAGAAGTGTAGCCATTATATCTGAATTCCAGAAAATGAAGTAAGGGATGAAGAAGGGGGCACCCCCCTACTTTTGAGGACATTTCTATCCTGAAAGCCATACATAGCACTATGCTTATATCCCATTGGCCAATATTGTCATTAACCCCACCCAGCTACAGAAAAGAGTGGGAAAATGTATTTTTCATTTCGGGCAACCATGTGTGGGGCTAAAAATTGGGGTTTCTTTTACCAAAAAAAAAAGAATGAGAGAACAGATATGAGGGAACAAATAGCAGTTTCTGCCACTGAGAAGCAGAGAAATACAGTCAACATGGATAATAACACACAAATATTCCAAGAAGTATTTACAATTGGGCATTTTACTTTGTATGTCATCAAAGATGCAGATAAGGGTGAAAGCAAATGTGCAATGTACTCATACTTTCAAATTTTCAGGCCTTTATATGTACAGACTCTTTTTTAGTTTGGCCTTGTTTTTGGCAATCTGATGTCCAGTTGTTTTGAAAGACTAGATATCTGTATGATTATATAAGATTTGATAGAGTGGCCCACAGCACTCGAGTAACCAGTTTACTCACTAGATTACTGGTTTATTACAAATAATAAAGGTATTAAAGGATATGCATCAATAGCCAGATGAAGACATAGGATGAGGTCCAGAACAAAAGAGTTCCAGACCCCATGGAGGTGGGGCCTGGCATGGGTGGCAATCAAGAATCTGTAAGATTCTAAATAATAGCAGCTAAGACCTCATTTGAACTTAACTCTATATTCAAGAGTCTTTGAATGGTGATGTCCTCTAAGGTCAGAGCTATACTGGAAAGAGCATTTTGGGAAACATATTATCTTTAATTATGCTTTTTCCAGGTCTACTCACAGGAACTAAGTATGGCTGTAGAGTGGGAGGCTGTGGCACCTGCACAGTGATGATATCATGCTATAACCCCTTTATCAAGAAGATAAGGTACCTTGCAGCAAAGTCCAGATATGGTTGTATTTTTAGAGTCTTAAACTTTGTTTTATTCCTTCACTTGATAATATGTATTGAGCACCTGCTGTGTGACAAGAACTGTGCTAGGCACTGGGGGTACAATGATGGACAAGATAGACATGTTCCCAGGAATATGAATCGGTTAGAAAAAAATGTACCATCAATGAGGATAACATATGGTCAAAGAATCCCCTGTTGAAAGTTGAAAGGCTGTCTGATTCCCTTTGCTGTCTGGGGAGGAAAGAAGGGTGAACTGGCAGTGAAGGATAATGCCATCATCACACTTTTATATTACTATTACAGCCTACTAACTGATATCCTTGCTCCCACCCTTGACCCTCCCCCCACCCCCACCACTTGGTAGATCCCATACATCAGTCAGAGAGATCACTTTCAAGTATAAATCAGATCACCATACTTTTTCCTACATTGGTTTTCCATTACATTTAACATCTCTTTATGTTTGATATTTATCCTTGTTCATGTTTGCCAAGTTTCTTGGATCTGTGGCTTGATGTCTTCTATCAGCTTTGGAAATTTCTCAAGCCATCATCTCTTCAAATATTTATTCTTTCTCCTCTCTCCCCCCCTCCTCTCTCTCATCTCCTCTCTCTCCCCTTTCTCTCTCTCCTCTCTCCCCCCTCTTCTCTCTTCTTTCTCCCCTCTCTCCCACCTCCTCTCTCTCTTCTCTTCCCCCTCCTTTCTCTTGGACTCTGATTATGCCTATCTTAGATCATTTTGCATCATTATACAGATCTCAGATGAAAGCTAAGTATCTGAGCACTGCTAAGATTTCAGAGATCTGCCTGGATTTCACAGCCAAGTCACCTGCTTCCTGAACTCTGGATTATCCCTCCCTTTACAGCCTAGCAGCCCACTTTTGAGTTCACCAGGGTGTTCTCTTTGCTCTCCCATCTCACATCTATGCTTTGGGAGATCTCTTGCAGCCATGCCTCCCTGCCTTTAGCCTCTGGAGGGTGGCAGTTGCCCTGTACTCTGTGAAGCCTGAGTGCCTTCAGTTTTCTCTCAATTCTCCTCCTTCCCCCCCCCCCCCCACCTCCTGCTCCATCTTTCTCATCTAAGAGTCCATGTGCATGAAGAGTTTTTTTCAGCTCTCTTTCCCTACCCCTAGTTTTAGGGTATTACCCTATTTTTAGGGTATTACCCTCAGCAGTCAGTGAAGTTTGATGGGGAAGAGTTTGAGGAAAGTGCAGTCCAGCTTTGTATTTTAATTTGTGACATCAGCCCATATTAAATGTTTGGTGAAAGTTGGTCTTGTTTCTCCTTACTCCATCTCCGTTCATTTCAGTTAGAGATGAGAACAGCTGTTACCACGTCTCTCTTATAAAGGACTTCTACTTAATGGAGTTTAGTTCACTTAAGTTTCTTTACATACTCAGCATCTGATGAATTTTAAAAAACTATAATTATATAGCTTATATGGCCTGCTTTGGATTTTAGAATGAGAGTGAAGGTCTCTTAGAACTTTCTAGATGAAGCCTTAAAGTTACCTACCTTGCTCCTCCCTGTCTCCCAGCCTGGAATCCTACCATTCCTCCTGTGTTCATTGTGCTCCAACTTCCCTGACCTTTCTGTCCCTCTTTCGGTCCCTGAACATCCCAAGCTCATTTCTGCCACCTGTGCATGTGTTGTCCTCTGCGTGGGATGTTTATTCCCTTAACCTTTCATGTCTGACTCCTTCAAATCATTCAGGTTCCAGCAAAAATGTTATATTATCAGTCCTCTCTGATCACTTTAAAATAGCAATGCCCAAATCGCCTCTGCAACTCCTTATTCCCTTAGCCTGTATTATTTTTTTCATAGCACTTCTCACTATCTCAGTTTATGTATGCATGTATGTGTGTGTGTGTGTGTGTGTGTGTGTGTGTGTGTATATATATATATATATATATATAGTCTATGTATATTTGTATTGTCTGTCTTCCCTCAACTAAAATATATATTGTAAAAGGGGAGGAATTTTATCTGTCTTGTTCAGCAATGAATCATAGTGCCTGGAACTCTGTCTGGCACATAGTAAACACTCAATAAATATATACATGTAGTTATAAATGAATAATATTCTCATAATCTTTCTTTTGTGTTTATGGGTGCAATACTGCTTAAAAACCTATACATTTTGCTTCTAAAAAATGGGCATGAGCTGAAGACAGAATGTATTTGCAAAGCCTGAAAAATTGTGTAAAACTCACCATAGTGGAGGTGCTGGGTGAATGCTCAGTTCCCTTTCCCACTGGATACAATATAATTTTTACTTTTGCATTCTGAAGATAATATGCAGCCGAGACCTGTCAGATCCCCATATGCTCTCTGTAAGGTGCTGCTATCACCACAATAGAAAGCACAGGAAGCACCAAGACCAGGATTCATCCTGTTCAGATGAGGGTATGCTTCTTCCTCATAGGGTTTCTGTGCTTCAAAAAGCATGGCTAGCCCCATAGGTTAAAGTAAGAGAACAGTATGAGCCCCACTGCTTGGTCACTGCCCATACATGAAACTGAGCTGGAAACCAGGAGTGAAGCCTGGGTTGTGTGGCTATTTTGTAACTGATTTCTCAGAAATCAGCTGAAAGAGCAGAAGACTTTTTCTTTTGGAAGAAAACTCTGACATTGCCGAGTTTGTTTTTTTGTTCTAATTAGATGGGACCTATCCTTCTTACATCTTCCAAACTCAAAGAAACAAGAGCCATGTGCATTGAGGGTTATAATTTTGTAGTTTTTTTACAAAGTGGAAAATAATCTGATTTTAAAGCTGAATGAAAATCTCAGCTCCCAAAAAGATTTGTTAAATGTAGGATTTATTCAGAAGACATATAATAGGAGTTTTAGTAAATTTGGAGACGTTTCTCATAAGGCAGCACCTTGTTAGGACTTTACCTCAAATGAAAGGGCACCTCAGACTCCTGACTTTAAATTATTTATATGTTGCCCATAAAAATGCTGTTGTTACTTGTTTTTCTCTAGGTTAAAGAGGTTCACTTATGAGGAGAGGATACAAGAGGGAAAAGATAGGGGTGACATAGAGAGTAACCAAACATCACATTCTCTGGGCTTGAAGGAATTTCAGGTCCTGTTTATGTCCTATGAAACCTCATTACTTAGAGGGAGCGAATTCTGCCTGGATGCTCTTTTGAGACCTGGCTGTTCACAGCCATGAGATATTCTTTCTTTTAGTAGACACTGCTGATATCCTGGTGTTGCAGTGTAGCCAGAAGACAGCTTCCAAAATGGGGTTTCACCTTTGAAGTTAGACTCCAAAGAGACAATGCTAAGAAGGAAAAAGTTTTGTAGAGAAATAGGCAGTGTTTCCTTCTTGATTGTCTTCTGGCTTAATGGTTGCACTTTGTAAACAAATTTCTATGTGCTAAAGTGATAGGGCAGTGGTGGGCAGTCAGAAGGCACTCAGGAGGTTTTGTATTGTTTTGTTTTCTCAACTTGAGTGCAATTTGCTTCACTTCTCTGAAGGATATAAAGGGGGTAACCTTTATTTTAGTGATTCCCATTCCAGACTACACACTGAAACCACTGGGAATCTAAAAAATATATATCTATACTCTTGGTCTGAGGTGCTTCTTGGGCCTTGGAAATTTTAAACTTCCTCTGGTGATTCCATAGGCTGAGAACCTGTAATGAAAGGTGAGGACCAGTAATCACAGCCACCCAGTCTGAGAAAAGGAGACACCTAGGATGAGAAGGATTTTCCACGGCCTCTCCTCCAATTTTAATGTGCAAGCAAGTTGCCTGGTGATCTTGTTAGAGTGCAGGTTCTTATTCAGTGCATCTGGGGTGGGGCCCAAGATTCTGCACTTCTAACCTTTCTGTGCTTCCAGGAGAGGATTGCCAAGTGTCAGGGCACCCAGTGTGGATTCAGCACTCCTGGGATGGTAATGTCCATCTATCTACACATTGCTGAGGAACCATCCAGGGCCCTCTCTGGATCAGTTAACTGATGCCCTTGGTGGTAGGTTATATAATATATAATATTTATATATATACTTAAATATTTATTTATATTTAAATATATATTTATTTATATTTATGTATATAATATTAATTTATATATTTATATTTCTATAATGTATATAATATATATTTATATATATTTAAATTTATATTTATATATAATTTATATATATAACTTATATAGATGTAATATGTGTGTGTATATGTGTGTGTGTATATATTTATTTTGACATTTTAAAAAATGTTTATTTTTGAGAGAGAGAGAGTGAGCACAAGCAGGGGAGGGGCTCGAGTGCACAAACTGTCAGATCAGGACCTGAGTCAAAGCCAGAAGCCCAACCAACTGAGCCACCCAGGCACCCCGTGTGTTTTTATTTTTAAATAATGGTGATGGTGAGAGCTGATATTAGACACTATGTGCCACATGCTATATTAATACTATATAAAGATTATCTCATTTAATCTTTATGATACTTTTGTAAGATAGGCGTTATTACCATCCCATGTCGTAGATGGAGAAACTGAGGTTTAGAGAGTTTAATTTATTTAAAGTTATACCACCAATAAGTGGAAGAGTTACTTTGTTCAAGTCAAGATTCAAACAAGATCCACACGTTGCACTTTGCTCATATAGTTCTTGTCTTTCTTAATTTAAAAGTCTCCTCCCTTTTTTATTGTTTGCTTATTTTTACAAACAAAGCCAGTTTATTCATTTGCTCTTGGAAAGGGTCCAGTTTTCTCTACATGCCACTGTCTACCACCACTCTCTCCTTGGAGTGGGTGCTCTCAAGATCATATTAGATATCAGAGGGCTGTTGATGAATACTACATGAGATCAAAGAGATTGAGATATTCTGGTGATACTTATTTCAAATAACTTTATCCAGTCTAGAGTGATTTGATCAAGTTTAACAGCTCAGTTGTGTGTGGGGGTGGAGGAGGTCTTCATTAATAATATTCTAAACAATTTTTAAAATTAAAAAAATTTTTTTAATGTTTATTTACTTTTGAGGGAGAGAGACAGAGCACAAGCAGGGGAAGGGCAGAGAGAGAGGGGGACACAGAATCTGAAGCAGGCTCCAGGCTCTGAGCTGTGAGCAGAGTCTGACACAGGGCTCGAACTCACAAACTATGAGATCATGACCTGAGCCAAAGTCAGATGCTTAACCAAGTGAGCCACCAGGCGCCCCCCCTTTTTTAATTAAAAAAAATTTTTTTAACTAAACAATTTTTTAAAACAATAGCCTCCCAGATTCTATTTCTGGTGAAACTCTTCATGGCTCTGTCTTTTCCTCCTGACTCCTGAGGACCCTGTTTCCCTGCCAGAGAACACGAGGTTAAAGCTCATATTTCTAGTTCATTTGCACACATGGAAGACCAGAGCAAATGGAAGTAACAAGGAGAGATACAGCACATAAACTGTCTCCTTCTTGATTTCCTTTAGATTCTATTATGCATTAGATCTCATGGATGTTTATAATGTGAACAAGTGATGAGGGAGTTTTCAAATTTTAGTGTGCTTATGACTTCCATGGGGAATGTGAAGAGTAAAAATTAAATCCTGGGATTAAACCCCAGAGAACTTGCTCCAATGGCTTTGTTTTTTCAGTGACATCATAGATTGGGGGGGTGGGGGAGAATGTGGCCTATGGACCATTTGAGAGAAACACTGGCCTAATGATTTATTGTAAATAAATTGTGTGCTCAGTTGCTTCAAAAGTTTAATAATTGCCTTTGCTGCTATGTAATGACTTTGATCGGTCAACTGAAGCTTAGTTTTTTAATGTGCCTGTAGACCAAGTTTCTAGCTTGAAATCATTGTGTTCTTTGAGCACCTAGCACAAGCAGAAGATACAAAACTGTTTACAGAGAGAAAACACAAATAGCTGAACTGTTGAACTCTACCTCAGGACTCTCAACCCAATACCCCAAGTTGCTGACAAAAAATATCTGACTTTGTAGATTATGTAGACTGAAATGTCAAATAGGGCTTTCTTCTTGGATGGGGCCCTTACTTCCATCATGATTTGGCAGACTGTGTCTCTCTCTAGGTTACTTGAGTAACACAGTTGAGTTTTTCTCCTTCAGATAACCTATGCCATACCCCTGGATACAGGCCCATAACTGATGCATGCAAGACTTTCTACAAAGTAGAAAGGAACACATTATTGAATGTGTTTTGTTCTAATTAAACAAAATATTTATCAGATGTGTTAGGGGAATAGCCATTGTTACTCATACAAGGTCCCTTCTTATCCCAAGGTCTGTAATTGCTGTTTGTTATTTGATTTTGGGTAGCTGCTTACTCTCATTTACTGAACTTGCCCTGGTAGTCACATAATGAGTACCTGAGCACTTTGATATTAGCTGTAGGTCATTGTTTCAAGGGGTCTTTCCTGATCTGTTTGTCTGTATCAGGTGCCCTGCCCCTGGTTGCTCCTGCAGCCCTCTGTGCACACCCACATCACAGCATTGGTCACACTGTAGTGTAATTCCCATTTGCTCTCCTATCTGTCCACCAGGCAGCACGCTGCTTGACAGTGGAGACTGTGTATCTCCAGGACTGGTCACCATGCACCGATTGAGTGGCCACTCTATCAGTATTTGCTACATGAATAAATGAACAAACAACCTTGATATAAGGGACATACGACTGCCCTTTGGATGTTAAACTATGAAATCAGTATGTCATAAATAAGAACGGATAAATAATCATAATAATTGTTAATATATAATTAATTATTAAATATTATTAATAGTCAACTATTATTAATATTTACTGCTGAGTGCCAGACCTTGTTATAAGATTTTTACATATTTTAAATTCTTTTTAATGTTTATTTTTCACACACACACACACACACACACACACACACACAGGGTGTGAGTGGAGAAGGGGCAGAGAGAGAGGGAGACACAGAATCCAAAGCAGACTCCAGGCTCTGAGCCGTCAGCACAGAGCCTGATGTGGGGCTCAAACCCATGAACCGTGAGATCATGACCTGAGCCGAAGTAGGACAGGTCAACTAATTTTCTCATTAACTTAGATTTTTTTTCTTTCTATAATTTATTTTTTTATAATTTACATCCAAGTTAGCACATGGTACAACAATGATTTCAGGAGTAGTTTCCTTAAGCCGCTTACCCATTTAGCCCATCCCCCCTCTCACAACCACTCCAGTAACCCTCTGCTTGTTCTCCATATTTAAGAGTCTGTAATGTTTTGTCCCCCTCCCTGTTTTTATATTATTTTTGCTTCCCTTCCCTTATGTTCATCTGTTTTGTATCTTAAAGTAGCTTAGATTTTTTTTATTAGAAGTTAGTATGGATATGTTTACACATACATGGTTCTTTTCAATAACATTTAGCAGTATTGATTATGTATTATGTTTCAACTAGTAGTCACACTTTTATTTAGTAGTTAGTAGAGGGGACTTTGCTTCCCACCTGGGATCTACATTTCATCTCCAGCTTCAGTAACTCACCCCAGAAAACCAACCCCTTCTGAGGCTGGACCAGCTGCTTTTCCACCTAGGTGAGGACCAAGTACCCGACTAGAATCAAGATTTAGTCCATAGAGGAGTGACATCAGTAAGATGGTGAAATGGGAGTTTTCTCCTGTCTTCTCCCCCAGAGAACACCAATTTTAACATTTATCCATGGGTAAGAGTGACTTATGGGAATCCAAGAGTCCAGTGGAGAAATCCCACCACACCATTAGAACAAAAACAACAACAAATCCAGGACTGTATGCATTGAAGAGAGTGAGAGGAACAGTTTCACTTTATCACCATCATCCTTCCCCCAAGATGGCACAGCTTAGTGCCAAGACAGACCTTCTTGACTCATGATTTATCCCATGGGGGAAGGTGAGAGTATATGAGTGGGTACTTGGCTTCCCCAGCTGTGTAGACGCTGCCATAGAGGCCTACTTCGTCCTCACCCCATACAGAATACTGAAGAATGTTGCACAATCTGGGGGCAGGGAAGGGCTGGGAGAAGCAGCCAGGGCTCTGAGGGGGCATCAGTAGGACATGGATCCTACCAACCATGAGCTACAAGAAAACACGGGATTCAACAAGATCAGGAAAACAATACTTGAACTAAATGAGAGATTTACAGAGAGATAGAGATAATAATAATTTAAAAAAGAGGCAAACAAATTCTGGAGCTGAAGAATATAATGAATGGAATCAGGAACAAGACAGGGATGCCCACTGTCATCACTGCTATTCAACATAGTACTAGAAGTCCTAGCCAAACAGTTAGGCAAGAAAAAGAAAGAAAAGGCATCCAAACTGGAAAGAAAGAAGTAAAATTGTCCATGCATATGACATGGTCTTATGTGTAGAAAACCCTGAAGACTCTACCAAAACATTTTTAGAACTAATCAATGAATTCAGTAAAGTTGCAGGATATAAAATCAATGTACAAAAATCAGTTGTGTTGCTATATACTAACAAGCTATCAGAAAGAGATTAAGAAACAATCCATTTATAATAGCATTGAAAACAATAAAATACTAAGGAATAAATTTAACCAAAGAAGCGAAGATCTAAACACTGGGGGGAAAAAAAAGATATTGTTGAAAAATTGAGGAAGGCAGAAATAAATGGAAAGTTATCCCACATTCATGGATTGGAAGAATTAGTGTTGTTAAAATGTTCATACTACCAGAGCAATCTACAAATTCAATGCAATCCCTAACAAAATTCCATTGGCAATTTTCACAGAAATAGAAAAAAAATCTTAAAATTTGCACAAAACCAAAAAAAGACCCTGAATAGGCAATGCAATTTTGAGAAAAAACAAAGCTGGAAGTGTCACACTTCCTGATTTCAAAGTATTTACAAAGCTATAGCAATCAAAACAATATGACAGTGGCATGAAAACAGACCCACAGACCAACGGAACAGAATTGAAAGCCCAGATATAACTCATGCATATATGGTCAACTAATATTTGACGGAGTGCCAAGAGCACACAATGGAGAAAGGATAGTGTCTTCGATAAATGCTTTAGGGAAACCTGAATGAAATTTTACCTTTACACCACTCACAAAAATGAACTCAAAATGTATTAAAGACTTAAACGTAAAACTTGAATCCATAAAGCCAGAATAAAAGGGAGAAAACTCCTTGACATTGGTCTTGGCAATGATTTTTTTGGGTATGAAACAAAAAGCACAGGCAACAAAAGGAAGAATAAACAGGTGGTATTACTTCAAACTAAGCTTCTTCACAGTGAAGGAAACAGTCAACAAAGTGAAAAGTGAAACTACAGAATGGGAGAAAATATTTGCAAACCATGCATCTAATAGGGAGTTAATATACAATTATATCAGGAATTCATGCACCTCAATAGCAAAAATAAATAAAACTCCAGTAATTTGATTAACTAATGGGCAAAGGGTCTGAATAGACATATTTTTATAAAACCGACAGATAGTCAACAGGTACTTGAAAAGGTACCCAACATCACTAGTCATCAGGAAATGGAAATCAAAACCACAGTGAGATACCTCACACCTGTTAGGGTAGCTGTTATCAAAAAGTCAAAAGTGTTGGCAAGGATATGAAGAAAAGGGTACCCTTGTACACTGTTCACGGGAATATAAATTGGTGTAGCCACTGTGGAAAACTGTAATTTCCTCAAAAAATTAAACATAGAGCCACCATAGGATCCAACAATCCTACTTCTGGGTATATATCTGAAGGTGATGAAATTAGTCCCTTGAAGAGATATCCTAACTCTCATATTCATTGCAGGATTATTCACTATAGACAGGATATGGAAATAATCTAAGTGTCCATCAACAGATGAATGTAAACACACACACACACAGACAAACACACACACACAGGAATACTATTCAGCCATGACAAAGTAGGAAATCCTGCCATTTGCAACAACACACTTGAATCTAGAAGGCATTTTGCTTAGCCAGATAAAGACAAATATTGTATGATCCTACTTATATGTAGAATGTACAAAAGAAAAAAAATTGCACTCCTAGAAACAGAGAACATAATGATGATTACCAGGGGTTGGAGGCTGGTAGAATGGGAAATGCTGGTTAAAGGGTACAGACCTTCAGTTATAAGATGAATAAGCTCTGAGGATCTAATTTACAGCATGGTGACTATAGTTAGCATTACTGAGTTGTGTAGTTGAAATTTGCTAAAAGACTAGACCTCAAGTGTTCTCACAACACACACACAGAAGCGTGGTAACTATGTGAGATGATGGATGTGTTAATTAACCTGATTGTGGTACTCATTTAACAAAACATACCTATGTAAAACAATCACATTGTACACCTTAAATATATAATTTTATTTTTCAGTTATACTTCAATAAAGCTGAAAAATAGTAAGATCAGTAATAAATTCTTGATTATTTGTTTTTTCACCCACTGGACTTCTGGCTTTTTCAAAGTAAAGAAAATGGGGTTTACTGTTAGTCGAATGAATAAGTGAATTACCAGAATTTCAGGAAGTAAATAAGGTTAGTGAAATGTAAATTTTTTATAAGGTTTTCTCAGGACATGAGCAGACACTAAAAATTCTTCTTTTTAGGAAGAATTAATGGCTGCCCAAATTAACTCATTTGAGGTATTCCAACATGTATCCTCTCCATTCTCCACCTCTAATAAAAAAAAAAAAAAACTATCCTAATAACTTTATTCTTCATTCCAGATATTGCTGTGGTTCAAGTATAGCTATTTATAGGAGAGAAAACACATTGACCCCTTAATGTCTCTTAGATGTTTGTTTTTTTTTTAATTTCTGGTTGTTGTTGTTGTTATTTTAGTTTATTTATTTTTAGAGAGAGTGTGTGTGCATGCAAGTGGGGGAGGGGCAGAGAGAGAAGGAGTGAGAGAATCCCAGGCAGGCTCCATGCTGTCAGCACAGAGCCCAACTCGGGACTCTATCTCACGAATTATGAGATGACCTGAGCTGAGATCAAGAGTCAGATGCTTAACCAACTGACCCACCCAGGTTCTCCAATGTCTCTTAATTTTAAAAAAGGCTATTCAAGTCTTTTTTCAAGGGCTAGAAGCAAAGTGAAGATGTTAGGGAAATGGAAGAACAGACAATGGCAATTTAGGGAAACATTCTTATGCTCGGCTGGTGTCTGGTGCTGCTGCCTCCTCTGCTTTCCCAAACTGCAAAGAGAACGTGCAGGAAGTTGAGCTTTGGAGGCCCATTGGCATCTGCACTATGTTGCTGGTGACTAGGTCTGTGTTAGAGCCCTTGACTTAGAACCCAGAGATTATGGCTGGCCAGCTGGCTTTTTGTCTGTCTACTGTGTGTCTTTCTTCTGACCTCATTCCACAAATGATTTAAAGTAGTTAGAGTTGCCGGATGACAATAATTCCTTTTATTTTCTCTTTTTAAAGATAAGTCCAAAACTCTTCTCAGAAGATGAGTCTCTGCCGTTGGATTCAACTCAAGAACCGATATTTCCTCCAGAGCTAATGGTAAGGCAAAGTTGAGCTTGTTTTAGAGCAATTCCTTGTGAGATGTTTCGGAAGGGTATTGGCTTATGGGTATTATCAAAAGCTGATTGACAAGTAGGTAATATCCATCTGTCATTGTTAGCCCAAAGTCTGAGTATGAGACTAAGGCAGAGATGTGTGAATGAGGGTGGAGCCATCAGGAGGGGACAGTTGACTATAAAAAGCAACAGATAGTATGTTAAGAAAATGTCATGAAATGACATCACAACATTTATAAATATAGACATGTTTTCTACTTCCAGCTTTGTTGAAGTTTAGTCTTCCATAGAATTATTTGACAAAATTAAGTATATTAAAATATTTCTTTTTTTTTATTTTAGAGAGAGAGAGCATGAGCAGGGGAAAGGGGCAGAAGGAGAGAGAGAGAGAGAGAGAGAGAGAGAGAGAGAGAGAGAGAGAGAGAGAGAGAGAATCCCAACCAGGCTCCACATGGAGCCTGATGCAGGCTCATTCACACAACCCTGGGATCATAACCCAAGCTGAAAACAAGAGTTGGACACTCAACCAACTGAGCCACCCAGGTGCCCCACATGTTAAAATATTTCTAAACATTGAAGAAGAGGGAGAGAATATTCAAACCGGGAAAAAGTGAGAGCCAAAGCACACCATTGCAAATGAGCATGAAACTCTGTGTTGCACCACCTGGCCAATGGGGAGGAAGGAAAATGCAGAAGGCTGCATACCCTCCACAAGCCCACAGGAGGAAGCATCCTGGGACCCTGGGAGGAACACTTATTAGAACTGAGAGAAATGGATCACTTGGGTCTTTATATAACACTTTAAACATTACACCTAATGGTTATTTTTTTATAATTTAAAATTTTTAATGTAAAACTAAAGGCAACAAAGTGTATTTTTTTAATCTAGGAATATTGACTAGAGGAAGCTGAATGGAAGGCATAAGACTACAAAGTAGAAGCTTTAAGTGATGTCACTTGATTCACCCAAGAAATTGTATTAGTTTGCTGTTAATTGGAGGAGTCTACACTTGGCTTTATTTTTTCCTCTTTTGACTGCCTGGTGACAGTATGTCATACATGATGTTAATCTTCTATTCTCAGAAGCTGGATATAACCCCTCTGGTTCTTCGTTGACTCCATCTATTATGAGAAAACACCCTCATAAGCAATATTGAGAGAAAATTACTCTTCAGAAGCAATATTAAGAAAATTTTGTGACTCTTATTAAAGTGATCATACTAATTTCTATATCACATGAAAAATATACTTGGCTTCTAGTCTAGTGTGGTCAGCTGGTTGTAGCATGGGATTAATGAGGCCAGTATGCTTCAGGTGCCCTTCAGGTATAGAAAATTTATTCAGAGAAATCCTTTTAGTTGTATGCTCTCTAGCCAATAATCTTGTAACTGTTTGTCACAAGGGAAATCAAGAAAAAGAATGCCTGGGTGATTACCTACAATCACTAAGACGACTACAAGGCAGTCTTCCCCACGTTCCTCCAACCCACTGAGCCCTTTTCCTGTGATGACCTGTTTCACAATAATCTTGTGGAGTGGCTGCCATCATCATGTTATAGGTGAGAGAAATGAAGCTGAATCCAGAGAACAAAGTCAACTACATGAAGGTGACCCTCAACAAGTGGAAGAAATGCTCTACTGAGAGAAAATATGTTCACCTCATTATGAGCTTTCGGCACACCACCTAGTCAAACAACAGACAGAAACAAAATAACTGAGTGGTGTTAAAATCTTCTACAGCTCTGTGCTCTACTTACAATTCTTCTCCAAGCTCACAAGCCATTAACAGTCAGCCTGGGGGATGCCCAGCTAGCCTATGTGTTTTTAATTTGGGTTGTCTCCTTCTATTCTATGGCTTTTAGGCACAGGGTTGTTGCCTCCACTCTGGCCCTTCTAAGACCCTCTGGCCTATTTTAAATATCTACAATGGTTCTACTTTTCAGGACCCTGTTCAGTGTCGTAGCCTTGGAGACAAGTATGAGAGTGCTATAGAAGATCTTCATTCTAGACATCCCTGCAGCACACTAAACTATGAGGTTAGTGGCCTTTTTTTTTTTTTTTTTTTAATTCAAAAGCCAGTGGCTCCTTTACCTGGACACTCCACTTATCTCTCAGTGATTCTCAAGCTTTAGAAGCTCAAGCTTCCCTTTTGGTGAACTTAATCTTTCTTTAATAAGTTAATTAAAATTTCAAACTCAATGAAGAATCAGAACTAAAAATAAAACTAGCAATGGCAGTTTTTTAAAAATTTCTTTTTGTGTTTTGCTCTGTGTCCTTGTACCATGGACATGAATGAGCTGGCTAGCTTGCCACATGCTCTCTGCCCTTGGCATTGTGGAAGCTAGACACAACCAGAGTCACATTCCATGTCAAGGCCATGGGGCTGTTTTGATTTCATTTATAGAGGAGCAGAAAACCCAGCCCTTGGAAGCTGGTGAAAATGCAGTAACAGTTTTCTAAAAGAGCTATTGATTTGCTCTTTTTTTTTTTAATAAACAGAAATGTTTGCTCCCCCAGTCTCATTTTCCAGGTGTCATTTAGAGTTGAATCAAAGTAAGTTCTAAGAGTTATTCAAGCTCTCCTAATGAAAGCTAACTATTAGAACAGAATTCCTCATGACTTTCAAATGGAATTTTCTACCACAACATCATAAAGCCAGCCTGTTAGTAAACTGGATAAGATTTGATGTGTTTTTCCTTGAAATTATTATTGAGAAACTTTTATTATCGACAAAGTTTTATTAAGTCAAGAACATGACAAGGCTTTTTAAAGCATCAGTTCATTGAATCTGTTGGGTTTAGTTGTAAAAGCTTACAGTATGTCATAACGAACATTGCAGTTGGTATATATATCTTGAGATTTTAGGTTCAATATGTTCAAAAATTCAAGGACACCAAACTCCATTGAAAGTGATGATATTGAAAGTTTAAAAAAGCTGCTATCTTTCCTGGTGTTCTGCAAAATATGGCAGTTGCAACCTTTGGCTTATAAATACCCTAACATTGCTTTGACAATGCAATAAACCTCAGAAAGGAGCAACAACAAATTAATGAGCATCCAGATCACCCAAAGAAAAGCGATAATCTTTACACAGCTGCTAATCATAAAAGGGAGCTTGTTATTATAGATTGCAAGGCCGAGTTTGGGAAGCAGTTTATCTTCCACACAGATGTGTTTTCTTCTTGTTTTCCTGTGTTTTTTCATACACTATCACACATATCTACATTGCTAGAGCAACTTCAGCACTCATAACAAGCATTTTTTCCCCCAAATCAGTTCATTTGCTTTGAAAGCATTTCGACACAGCTTTGGGAGATCACCAATTTAAAGAGACAAATCCTTTCCCCCATGGTACCTTCAGCCACATAACAAGCAGAAACAAGTAGTCAAGTACAGCCTCTTTCACCAGTAGATTCATCCCAACTGACTGACCGCCCCCCAACCAAAAAAAGGGTTGTATCTTCAGCTAATATAATCAATTGTGTATTTGTTATAGAATAGGAGAAAAATATATTTTGTGGGATTTTTTCTTCACTCTTTCCTCAGGCCTCACACAGCAGGGTTTCAGAAGGCTTTTTTTGAATACTATGAAGTATTTCATTATTGAGAATAAAAACTATTATGTCATAGAAAACTCTCAGAACCTTTACAGATATGTAAGAATGTCTTTCCTTAATGTTGAAGCTTATAAAGTACCTGGAATTTTGCTCTTCAGGATGGAAAAAATCTCATAGGATTTAAAAAAATAATTTATTGTCATGTTACAGTGTAGTCTTGGCTTCGGGAGTAGATTCCTGTGATTCATCACTTACATACAACACCCAGTGCTCATCCCAGCAAGTGTTCTCTGGCGGGCATCTCATAGGATTTTTTTTTTTTTAAGATGTGGGTTGGAGCACCTGTGTGACTAGGTTAGTTAAGCATCTGACTCTTGATCTCAACTCATGTCTTGATCCCACAGTCATGATCAAGTCCCACACTGGGCTCCACACTAGGTGTGAAGCCTACTTAAAATAAAAAAATAAAATAACATAACGTAATAAAAAAGTGTGGGTGATTTTCACTCAAGTTGAAAGCCCAGCACAGAATCACAGCATAGTACTTTGGGAGTATTTTACAGAAGGAGTTAATCCCTACCACATGGAACATGAAAAACCATATTTGATGGAGTCCCCATACATTTTTTTTTTCTCTTGATCACCTTCTCAGCTCCTCAAAGGAGAAAGACAAAAGGCCTGCTGGGAGCACTTGTTCCTAAGGACAGAGTGATGAGCTGTGTCAGTGGGGCTGGTGTGTGTTGGGGCTGCGTCAGATCCCTGTTCATGCCTGAACCACCCCCCCAGTTCCTCTCAGCTTCCCTCTTTCCCTACATTTATGGCCTGACGTCAGTCTTTATTTAATGGTGTCAAGACCAAGTTCTAAATTATTTTTCTTCATAATCTTCTGCTTTCTAGTTTATAAATTCAGGATGAACGCAACCTCCCCCCAAATTAGCCAATATTCCTTTTTCATGCATTGTATTATAGTAACTACAAAATTGAAGTTTACATTTAAATGAAACAATTATGGACACTAGAATAAAAAATGCGTATCAGTAAATGTATATTTTGTAGAACAGTAAATTAAAATTTTTAAAAAATTTACATCCAAGTTAATTAGCATATAGTATAATAATGATTTCAGCAGTAGAATCCAGTGATTCATTCCCTAAATATAACACCCAGTGCTCATGCCAACAGTAATGCCCCTTGCCCATTTAGTCCATCCCCCCTCCCACAATCCCTCCAGCAACCCTCAGTTTGTTCTCTATATTTAAGAGTCTCTTATGTTTTGTCCCCCTCCCTGTTTTTATATTATTTTTGCTTCCCTTACTTTATGTTCATCTGTTTTATGTCTTAAATTCCACATATGAGTGAACTCATATGATATTTGTCTTTCTCTGACTGATTTTGCATAGCATAACATACTCTAGTTCCATCCACGTTGTTGCAAATCACAAGATTTCATTCTTTTTGATTACCAAGTAATACTCTACTGTATATGTACCACATCTTCTTTATCCATACATCTGTCGATGGACATTTTTTGGCTATTGTCAATAGCATTGCTATAAACATTGGGGTGCATATGTCCCTTTGAAACAGCATACTGTATCCTTTGGATAAATACTTAGTAGTGCAATTGCTGGGTCGTAGGGTAGTTCAATTTTTAATTTTTTGAGGAGCCTCCATATATTTTCCAGAGTGGCTGCACCAGTTTGCATTCCCACCAGCAGTGCAAAAGGGTTCCCCTTTCTCCGCATCCTCGCCAACATCTGTTGTTGCCTGAGTTGTTCATGTTAGGCATTCTGACTGGTATGAGGTGATATCTTATTGTGGTTTTGATTTGTATTGCCCTGATGATGAGTGGTGTTGAACATTTTTTCATGTGTCTGTTAGCCATCTGGATGTCTTCTTTGGAAAAGGGTCTGTTCATGTCTTTTCTTCACTTGATTATTTGTCTTTTGGGTGTTGAGTTTGATAAGTTCTTTATAGATTTTGAATACTAACCCTTCATCTGATATGTCGTTTGCAAATATCTTCTCCCATTCCATCAATTGCCTTTTAGTTTTGCTGATTGTTTCCTTCGCTATGCAGGAGCTTTTTATTTTGATGAGGTCCCAATAGTTCATTTTTGCTTTTGTTTCCCTTGTCTCCAGAGACATGTTGAGTAAGAGTTGCTGTGGCCAAGGTCAAAGAGGTTTTTGCCTGCTTTTTCCTCTAGGATTTTGATGGCTTCTTGTCTTACGTTTAGGTCTTCATTCATTTTGAATTTTTTTTTGTATATGGTGTTAAGAATGTAGAACAGTAAATTTTGTATGAAATAAGAATAAGTTCATAGCATCCCACACATGTATCTTGTGCCAAGTTAATTTTAGGAATCTCTCTGCTTCCCGCATATAATTGTCAGTCAACATTTGGCTGTTATTTTACTTTTTATCAGTTATATTATAAAGACAGTAGGTTTTAATTTTTTACAAATAACCAGTAAAAATGCTGAACATGTTTTCAAATTATACTTGCCACTTTCCATTTCTCTCTTGATGTTCCAGGCCTGCCCCTGCCTGGACAGCCTCTGATCTATCTCAAGCCAAAGGTTTATTTTTTGAGTCCCTCAAATAGATTGACAGTGATCCAAGACCACTCTTCTGTAGTCCCGTGAGCATCAGAGGCTATGGGAGAAGTGTGTTTCTCAGTTATCTTTATGTGAGTTTCCTCATTGCTTCTTGAGTGACAATTTTCCTGGAATTTCCACTGCCCACACTGCTGTCACCGGTCCCCTTAGCAGCCATAGCCTTCATACTGTTCTCTGGGCTTGGCCTCTGTTCTTTCCTTTATAAACCCCTCCTTTTTCATACATCCAGTTCTTCTTCTCCCAATAACCAACCAACTGGGAAAGCTAACAACTCTCTCATATTTGAAATACTGGGGGAAATATTATGTTTCTTAATCGCCACTTTGGTTAATGATGCATATTTAAGGTATTTATAGAACCAGTATAGCAAGACAGTTTATTCCATAGGTCTCTAAGAAAGAGTAATATTAGTAAATCATTTATCAAAATGCAGGTCCCTTTGTCTTCATTCTTTTTTTTTTAATGTTTATTTATTTTTGAGAGAGAGAGACCGACCAAGCACGAGTGGGGAAAAGGTAGAGAGAGAGGAACACACAGAATCTGAAGCAGGCTCCAGGCTCTGAGCTGTCAGCACAGAGTCCAATGTGGGACTCGAACCCACAGACTACGAGATCATGACCTGAGCCAAAGTAGGATTTTAACTGACTGAGCCACCCAGGTGCCTCATTTCCTTTTAATTTTTGTTTATTTCTGAAAGAGAGAGAGAAAGAGAGAAACCGAGCACAAGCGGGAGAACAGCAGAGAGAGAGGATCCTTGTTTTCATTCTTTATCAGGACTGTCCAAGTTATGAGTTTTACCAATTATTTCTTCGCTTCCTTACTTGGCATAGGAAAAGAAGGGCCCTTTTGTTGACAGCATGCCCTCAGTATTTTATAAAACATAGTCATGATACCATCATGCTCTTCTGAAAAATATTATATATTTCATTGCTTAGATATAACAGTAAAATAATTTTGATAATAAAATTTAAAGAAGTAATGAGCATTAAAAGGATATAATTTTACATTTTCGGGAAGAAGTCTTTATATTCACTTACATAAATGGAATTTGCATTAGAGATATTTGTGTTCTGTATTCAGAAAACGTGGGCAAAAAATAACAGCATCATGACTATACATGCCAGTTTGCCTGCTGTATTTTTGAAATGGGCTTATTGTCCTGGTGTTATTATTAAGAGTGACTCTTTTCAGTTTCAAAAGTGTTCTGGTTTTGGTGTTAATTATATAGCTGCTCTCTTATGGGAGATGTGCATCATATTATAAATTATAAAAGTGATTATAAAAATGATATGTTGGGGGGGGGGCACCTGGGTGGCCCAGTCAGTTAAGTGTCCAGCTCTTGATTTTTGGCTCAGGTCATGATCTCATAGTTTGTGGGTTTGAGCCCTGTGTCAGGGTCTGTGCTGGCAAGCATGGAGGCTGCTTGGGATTTTCTCTCTGCCTCCGTCTCTGCCCCTCCCTGCTCGTGCTGTATCTCAAAAATAAATAAACATTTAAAAATAAATAAATAAAATGATATGTTGGTTATTGATTAAACAGAGTGTAGACTCAAAGCAGCTTCCTCAAGACCCAGTTGAGCATCGCATCATGCATCTGTCTGGTATTAAGCATGCCACAGGTTAAGCCATTTACTGTGATGACATGCCTACAGTGGACCAGGAACTTTTCTTGATTTTTGTAACAAGTTTAAGAGCTCATGCTAAGATTGTGTGAGTGCTAAAATTCCTAATAGGCATTAATGATTGCCTTTTCGTCTAAGTCATATTAGTGGTAAGTAATGGTACAAAGAGGATTGGCTGTTTGTTGGCGATATCCAATGCAGATTAGAGGGGAACTTAGATCAAAATGTAGGATTTACTACAATTTGTCCTTCCATATACAGTTGACCCTTGAACCACACAGGTTTGAACTGAGCAGGTCCACTTACATGCGGATTTTTTTTGTACCAGGACTATAAAAACGTTTTCTTTTCTTTATCTTACTTTATTGTAAAAATATAGTATATAATACATATTACATACAAATATGTGTTAATCCACTGTTGATGTTATCAGTCAGGCTTCTGGTCAACAGTAGGCCCTTAGTAGTTAAATTTTAGAAGAGTCGAAAGTTATATGCAAATTTTCAGTGGTGTAGGGGGTCAGTTCTCCTAACTCCTTCATTGCTCAAGGGTCAACTTCATTCAAGTTCAAGTAATAGCTTCATTATCCCAGGAATTTTTTTCCCCGTTTTCTGGTAGAGAACTATTGGAGCAGCCCCTAGATGTATCTTACCACTCGAATATCTTATTCTCCAATTAAACATGTTCTCCATGGACTTCATGCTAGGGGGCTTCTCTGAGGACCTGCTTTGTGTGTTCTCATCTAGGTCTGTTGATCTGTCAGAAGCTCCCAGCCTTCCAGGCATGGTAGACATTGTGACTGAGGAACATGGTGGTGTAAACTCTTTCTGCCTTTTAATTCAACATGAGAAACTTCTGATGACAGAAGAGGTACTGCATTTTGCTTTCTCTTTCAAAAATAATTTCCTCAGTTAATGGCATTGCACATTTTCTTAAAGATGGCATCAAATTTGGTACATTATAAAAGATGCCAATAATTCCTCAAAACACTGTATTCTAATGGTGAATGAATTCAAATATATTCATCTTCCATATAAGTCAAGAAGTTGACTAGTTGTATAAAAGATACTTATTGTTTTCTATTTTCTAGTAGTAAAATAGTGTGCTAACAAATATGAAAGGGTAAATGAGGAGAGAATAATAACTTTTATTTGCTAATCTCTCCCTTAAAAATTCCCCACCATTGCCCTAATCTCAATGCATCCAAAATTCAAGCTCAAGTGATATGTCCACCATGAAGCCTTTTTCTTATCCTTTAATACAGTTCTGTCTCCCTCTCAGAACTCAGTGTGACTCATTCATTTATACTGACATGAATTCAACAGACATTTTTTTTCTCATTCTTTTTATTTTTTTATCTTTTTATTATTTTTTTATTAATATATGAAATTTATTGTCAAATTGGTTTCCATACTACACCCAGTGCTCATCCCAAAAGGTGCCCTCCTCAATACCCATCCCCCACCCTCCCCTCCCTCCCACCCCCCATCAACCCTCCGTTTGTTCTCAGTTTTTAAGAGTCTCTTATGCTTTGGCTCTCTCCCACTCTAACCTCTTTTTTTTTTTTTTCCTTCCCCTCCCCCATGGGTTTCTGTTAAGTTTCTCAGGATCCACATAAGAGTGAAAACATATGGTATCTGTCTTTCTCTGTATGGCTTATTTCACTTAGCATCACACTCTCCAGTTCCATCCACGTTGCTACAAAAGGCCATATTTCATTCTTTCTCATTGCCACGTAGTATTCCATTGTGTATATAAACCACAATTTCTTTATCCATTCATCAGTTGATGGACATTTAGGCTCTTTCCATAATTTGGCTATTGTTGAGAGTGCTGCTATAAACATTGGGGTACAAGTGCCCCTATGCATCAGTACTCCTGTATCCCTTGGATAAATTCCTAGCAGTGCTATTGCTGGGTGATAGGGTAGGTCTATTTTTAATTTTCTGAGGAACTTCCACACTGTTTTCCAGAGCGGCTGCACCAATTTGCATTCCCACCAACAGTGCAAGAGGGTTCCCGTTTCTCCACATCCTCTCCAGTATCTATAGTCTCCTGATTTGTTCATTTTGGCCACTCTGACTGGCGTGAGGTGATATCTGAGTGTGGTTTTGATTTGTATTTCCCTGATAAGGAGCGACGTTGAACATCTTTTCATGTGCCTTCAACAGACATTTTTAAATGAGCACCTAATATGGCTGGCCACCATAGCTGAGCAAGACCCATATGGTCTGTAAGCTTATAGAGCTTAAAGACAAGAGGAAAAGGCAAAGTGGACCTTTAATGTGCTTCCTACTTTGTATTAAGTTTATTTATTTATTTCTATGTCTTATGTGTTTCCCCTACCTAGTAAAAGTCCTTGAGTGAGACCCCATGTCTGATTCATCTGTATATTCCACACATTGCTTCCCATGTAGCAAGGTGGAGGGACAATGATAGCACTGTTGCCGTTTGAAAGTTTCAGATGATTCAAAACGATTTGGCTGTTATATCTTAGGTTTTCAGAAAATGCAGCAAGGGCAGTGTTCAGTAGGTTTTCTGCCGAACTCAGATTTCTCAGTTTAATGTTTACCCAAAAGAGCTTCATCATTTGACATAGTCCCTACCTCTGTCTCTTGCTGGCTGATTTAGTTGATAAAAATGAAAGTTTGATGACTGTGAAGTCAAGGTTGAAATTCTCCCAAAGCAGGGCTATGTGGGACTGGCAGAAGACAATGGGAATTATGGCCTTTGCAAAATGTTAATTAAACAAGCAAAACCATTCTGAGATGCACCATAGGACTTCGTCTGTGTGGTGTGGGTATGTTGATTATGAGCATCACAAAGACATGTCTGTGTGCCAGGTCACAGAGGCAAAGCTAGGCATCTGTGCAGAGTGGAGAACATTGTGAATGCCTTTGTAAGTTTATTTTTTTTTTATTTTTTAAATGTTTACTTATTTTGAGAGAGAAAGAGACAGAGCATGAGCAGGGGAGGGGCAGAGAGAGAGAGAGAGAGAGGGAGACATAGAATCTGAAGCAGGCTCCAGGCACCGAGCTGTCAGCACAGAGTCCGACCAACCATGAGATCATGACCTGAGCCAAAGTTGGATGCTTAACCAACTGAGCCACCCAGGCGCCCCACCTTTGTTAGTTTAATTTTTTTTTTTAACTTTTTAAAAATGTTTATTTTTGAGAGAGAGACAGAATGCGAGTGGGTTAGGGGCAGAGAGAGAGGGAGACACAGAAGCAGAAGCAGGCTCCAGGCTCTGAGCTGTCAGCACAGAGCCCGATGCAGGGCTCGAACCCACGAGCTGTGAGATCATGACCTGAGCCAAAGTCGGATGTGCAACTGACTGAGCCACTCAGGTGCCCCAGTTTAATTCTTTTTTTAATTATGCCTTTAAAAAATCTTTTCATTATAGAATTTTAAACATATATAAAAATAGACAGTAGTACAATGAGTCCCCATAGACCCATCATCCAGCCTCAACAATTGTCAGTATTTTGCCATTCTTGCTTCATGTATCTCCCTACTGTCCCCCCCACCCACATCCAGCAAACACACACGTGTGTGTGTGTAAATGCACATGCACACTAGATTTAACTTTTTTAACTATAATTTTTTCTAAAGACAAAACTACTGTGTGCTCATTGTAGAAAAGATTTAATAGTTTAAAGTTAATTTTAAAATGAATGATTAAATTTGAATTGTGGTCATGGTATGAGGTGAGAGATAACTGAACAGTCGTGGTGAATTCTTCTGGTTCTATTGCGCCTTTCTGGAGCCTTATTTTTTTCCCATCAACTTTCTGCCCTGATCTCTGTTTGAACCCCCCACCTGCAGGTACAATAATGAAGGGGATGCTCTGTGCTTGATTATGTCTTGACTCCTACAGGCTCAGTCTCTTCCTGACAAGCCTGTGCTACACCAAGGTTTGGGGCAGAGATTTGCTCACCAAGAGTGTTGTACTTTCATTCTCTCCCTCCCTTGTCTCTGATGAGATGGGCCGTGACCTTCTGGTCCTCCCTGTTCATGAAGGGTGGCCCTGATCATGGTGGCAGCCATAGGTCAAGGTGTGTGACTGGCTCTCCTAGGCCAGCTGGCCCTCAGCAGCCCCACAGGTTGGCTTAGAGCCTGAGTCTGCTGTATGACAGCCATTGCTGCCCCTCGTCAGCCCCTTCTGCCAGTGAGGCAGCCCAAAAACCTGAATATGCCTGGTGCCTGGGTGTTGGTTCCCAGATGGTCCCCATACAGGGCAAAAAAGAAACCAGTGGAAGAGGCAGGCCACTCCAGATTGATAGGTAGTGGTTTTAATAAGCAAGGGAACTTAATGGGCTTGTCTTGGGCAGCCACAAGTCTGGTAGATGTCTGCACCCACCTGCCAGAGTCTTAAAAGTTTGTAGGTATTGATGCCTTAACTGGGTTCAGTCACATGTGCCATCCAGATGGTCTATACCACACCTCACTCTCCTAAGGCTCCATCCTTGAAACAATTCCTAGTGTGGAAACTACTTTCCAAGGACAGGGAAAGAGTGAGGAGTCTCCATTTTCCTGGGTCAAGTGCAAGGATCAACTGGTGGTCACATCCTGTCAGTGACATCCTCCAACACTGGGGTCAGCAGGCCAACTCTGACAAATGCATTTTCTTGCTGAAGCCTTTGTTAAATGCTGCACTGCACATGTGAAGGGTTATTTGTTGTGTGTCTGGCTCTGTGCTAGGCAGGAGGAGGAAAATGAACGAAAGGAGAGGACCTGGTGCCTGTGCTCCCTATTGTAGGTGTTCTGTGTCAGTCAGCTTGTCTGTGCCGTGGTCGCAGATTCAGAAGTTCAGGCAAAGTGAGAGGCCAAGTGAGTGAAGATTGTCTACCAATATTTGGAACCACTGATCCTGACAATCGAGGTAATGAGTTCAGGGGTAGTGCCAGAAGAGCACATTTCAGTGGGGTTGGCTACAGTAACAGGAAAGAAAATCCGACTCATAGTGGTGTCCAAAACACAGGGGCTTTATTGGCTCCGGACTGAATCAGTGTCAGCAAAGAACCTGATTTTGTGCCTTTCCTCTCTGCTGCCCACAGTCCAGGCCTTATCCCTGTGGTCACAGGATGGCAGCCAGGTGCTTCCCGTCCATGTCCAGGGAGCAAGAGAGAGCACCATTGTCCCAGTGTTCCATGTACAAGTCCTGAGATCCAGCCTTATCAGTCCACTTAGGTCACATGTCCATCTCTGAATGAATGATTGGCCAGAGGAATGGAGGACCTGTTCGTTACTCCTGGGGGTTAGATTTACTTGAAGTGCAAGGGCTGCAGGGGGAGCGATGAAGATGGAAACAGAAATCTGATCGCTGAAGGGGGCAGCTGAGAGGAATGCTGCCTGGGAAGCCAGCATTCAAGACAGTGGACATGCCTTGTGGCCCTGAGTTCACCTTCACCCCAACTCTCTCAGGTGTGTGCAGGAATCAGCAAGATGCTCTGCAAAGCAAATAGTGGAGACACTATTTTTAAATTCTTTAGTGCATATCTTAAATGAGTATTGAGGAATAATAGATCCTATGATGCCTGCAGGTATTTTGGCAACTTAAACAAATTGGAGTATTGCATTTTCTACCCTGTTTTTTAGAAAGGAGTTAGAAATTTACAAAGATTATAAGACTCACCTCCATGAAATGATAAGGTGTTCTTCTGCATCCATTTCATTGGTTCTTATAATTTACTAAATAATGAAAGCATGCAAGTAGGGAAGGCAGCATGAATAGATTAGATTCAGCTCAGACAGATGCATGGATGTGGAAATACGTTATCTTTACAACAGAATGAATCAGTTATTCTCTAGGTGACTAGGATGCCCTGTGGCAGAGAAAGAGAAACTGATGTGGCTGAGATTAGTGTTTCCAGAAGAACTTGGCTTTATGTGTGTGTTTCCTGTCATGCTGCTTTACTCCTAGGAACATACAGTCTGTTTCTGGACAATGTGTTCAGTGTTTTAAAATTAAAATAAGGGGCACTTAGGTGGCTCAGTCGGTTAAGCATCTGACTCTTGATTTCCGCTCAGGCGATGACCTCACAGTTCATGAGTTCGAGCCCCATGTTGGGCTCTGTGCTGTCAGCTCAGAGCCTGCTTGAGATTCTCTCTCTCTCTCTCTCTCTGCCCCTCCCCCACTTGCTCTCTCTCTCTGCCCCTCCCCTGTGCATTCTCACGTGTGCTCTCTCTCTCTCTCTCAAAATAAATAAGTAAATAAACTTAAAAATTTTTTTTAAATAAAATCGTGTCAAGAAGACAGACATACAGAAGTTAAGTTGCAGTCAAGGAGTGATAAGGCCTCCCAGATTTTCCTGGCAGTTTCAAATTGAAACATTTTCTTCCCTTCTTAGTCTGGTGTTGACTGCTGTGCTTGCCTCCTTTATATATATATACGTACGTATATGTGTATACACACACACACACACACACACACACACACAGACACACACACACACTTATTCCCCAGCACTTGGTTTAGAGTCACTTCTGAATAAGAAATTATTTCTTGGGGTGCCTGGGTGGCTCAGTTAGTTAAGTGTCCAACTTCAGCTCAGGTCATGATTTCATGGTTGGTGGGTTGGAGCCCCACGTCAGGCTCTGTGCTGACAGCTCAGAGCCTGGAGCCTCCTTCAGATTCCATGTCTCCCTCTCTCTCTGCCCCTCCCCCACTTGCACTCTGTCTCTATCTCTCAAAAATAAGAAAATTTAAAAAAATTTTTAAAGAAATTACTTCTTAATTACTTCTTAATAAGAGATTATTTACATGATGTTTCATCAAAATTTTGTTGATAATCCTTTGCCCAGTTACCAGTAGCTAAATATCTTCCCTTCCCTGCCCCCACCTTCCAGCCAAATAAAGTTCCAAACAAGAAGATACCTCTCTCCCTGCCCTCCCTCACTCCAACTGGCAGATCCCCAGTTGTTTGCCAGAGAATACCAGCATCAAACACCAAACTCTGACACTGTGAAGAAGAGCTGCCTCATGTTTTTATCAGAGGTCAAGCTCTCCGAGGTCAATTAACTGGATCAGAGTGGATTTAATCAAAATATTTAGTGGGAAATATTCCCAGCTCCCTATATATCATACTTCCTTTTTATCATTTTTTATTTGACAAGAACAATTTCTGAAATTGTCTCAAAGTTGCTCAAAGAGTAAGCAGCAAGCAAAGTGGAAAAAAATTAAACTTAAAAAAAATAGGATTTATAAAACTTCTGTTTTCAACCTGGAATATCTGAATCTTAGATAAATAAGAAAATCATATAAATTCATTATAGAAGGAAGTGTGGTATCAATCTAAATTAGATAAAAGTAAATATATCTCTGTCTCTAACACTGAGGTTTGACCAAGCTTATGCTTTTTAGAGGGTTTAATAGTTTTAATGGGAAAACTCCATCAAAACTCTTGGCTTAAGGGGTCAGGCTGATGACCATGGTGAAAAAAAATATGCTCCCACCCAGAATCTCCTATCAATCATCATGATCAACAACATGACCATAGCTAACACTTCTACAGAGTTCACTATGGGGTTATACAGGTCAAAGCAGGTTTTATACATTAACTCACTAAATGCTCACCACAGTCCTATGAGGAAAAAGTATTATCCTCATTCTGTTGAGGAAACAAGAAGACAGGTCATACAGATGGTCACGTAGCCAGACAGTACTAGAAGCAATCAACAAACCCTCTGTGGAAGAACCCGGGTCCCATGGTGGTAAAAACAAATGAACCCACTTTTGAATGGAGGAAATGACAGGATCACAGTACAGCAGCCCTCCAGGGTATGTTGCTAGGTCTAAACATCTGCTAGTGGCCAGGGAGAAACAGAGTTAGGATAATTCCCAACTGCTAGCAGGCTGGAATTTCATGGATGGACAATAATCCATGCTAGATAATGTTGGCAGGAGCTGGCATGTCACATTTGCCAGTGGACACAGGGATTACAGCAAAGTAAATTCCTGGAATAGATAAGAAAACAAGTCTAGATTATTATAGCTACATTCCTGATTATGTGTACCCACCACTGTTCCCCTTCACTGGGCACCCAGTGGAAGCCAATGGGAGTCCATGTATAAGTGGATCGGCGGTACTTAGACTGAGCTTGTAATGGAATCTCACTTCCAGGGCTGGAGATCCCAGGTGCTCTACTGCCCTGTGCAAATGCTGTGTTATCCCCCCCAAAACAGGAGTGTGGGGCTGGCAGGCAGATCCACCATGATCCTTATCACTGGATGTCTTCAGCTAGCACTTATTGAGCACTTATTATATGCCACATAAGCTCTTTACATGCTTCATTTCATTTTATCCACACCACAACTGTTGGAGCTGTGTGCCCAAGTATATCTCCATTTTACAGATGAGGCTCAGAGAGAAGAAATAATAGGCCCACAGTCAAATAGGTAGTAAATGGAAGGGCCCCTGGGTGGCTCAGTTAGTTAAGTATCCAACTTCGCCTCAGGTCATGGTCTTGGCAGTTCATGAGTTTGAGCCTCACGTTGGGCTCTGTGCTGACAGCTCAGAGCCTGGAGCCTGCTAAGGATTCTGTGTCTCCCTCTCTCTCTGCACCTCCCCTGCTCACACTCTGTCTCTCTCTCTTTCTCTCATTCACTCAAAAATAAACATTAAAAAATTTTTCGAAAACAGGTAGTAAATGGAGAAAATGGACGTAATTCTGACTGGGTCCAAAGTCCACGCTCTAAACCCATGTGCTGTGTGGCCCTGGATGCATAAAATGGGTTGCAGAATGAATGGTACAGTCTTTCTGGAAAATATTATTTCCATTTTGGGACCACCTTTTGTGCTGGGGTTTTTTTCTGAACATGCTCTGTTTCTTTTGTCTCGATGGGCACACTTGTATTTATTCTGTGAGCAGTCACTCTGAAGGCTGGCTCTTAACTCAGGTCACTAGGATCATACTGAGTGAAAATGCATGGGATTCCAGAGCAGGAGAAATGCTGCCCCAACTCAGGCGATGCCCCACCAGGGGTGGCTGCTGCCACAGGGCTGGATCTCTTGCCCAGGGAGCCTCACTTTTCTGCTCTTTCCAGGAACTCCAGAAAGGAAACTGGAAAAGTTGATGAAGCATTTAGAGTGGTTGATAAAATTCTAGAAGCTAAAGCTATCTGAAAAAAGTGATGAGACGGGAAGCAGCCCTGGAAGCTTTCTAAACATGGCTAGTTTCTTGCTACTTTTACCTTTTAGAAACCATATAGAAATCAGCATAGGTGGATGTTGCTCCTCAGGAACAGGCATTTCATTCACATGCGCATTTCCCTCTGTCTCGTGTGTGTGTGTGTGTGTGTGTGTGTGTGTGTGTGTGTGTGTAGAGCACAGCAGGGAGGCAAAGTGGGAGGCACGACCCCCTATACTGTGCACTGACTGCCTGCCTTGTCATGGCTCCAGTTGTTCCAGGATGTTGTCTCTTTTTCTGTTCACGACCACCCTGCAGATTGGAAATCTGAGGCTCAGAGTGCTTATGGAGCATGAACACAGCCATACAGCAGCTGCTAAGTGACAAAGCTGGTCATCAAATTGATGCTTTTCTTAGGATTTCCAAAGCCTGTGTTTCTTTCTCTTCCATCCTTTCTCTCTCTGACTTCTCTCCATTCCTTCCAGAATTCCTTCCTTCCTTTAGGTATATATGTAATTCAAATGAAATTTCCCTCTTACAAAATAGTTGATTTGAATTTTCCAGTAATCTATTTTGAAATAATTTAAAATTTACAGAAAGGTTGCAGAAACATTAAGAAACCCCCAGTTATTCTTTATCCAGATTTACCAGTTATTAACACTTTACTACACTTTTCTTTATCATTCTCTCTCTTTCTGTACACACACACATTTTTTCCAAGTCATTTGAGAGTAAGTTACGTGCTTGTTTATACCTAAATACCTAAAGCATGTATTTCCTAAGAGTAAGAGTATATCTTACATAAACAGTTATCAAAATCAGAACATTAACATCAACACAATACTATTAGTTAATCAACAGACCTTATTCAAATTTTGCCACTTGTCTCAGTCATGTCCTTTATAGCAAAAAAATAAATGTACCATCGGTCTTAAATAACACATATTTTCCCCACTATGCTCTGCTGTCATCCATGCTAGAAAGCATCCTTAACGCCTGCCATGCAGGATTTGACTTACAGAGATGTGTTGCTGGGTAGGTATGGGCTTTCTGTGCCACATCTCAGGGCAGAGAAGAACTCATTTAGCATTGTCTGTCTTTAAGTGAATTCCCAGGATATAGGCCTCTAGTGCGTGTTTGGAACTACTATCTCATAATTTTTCTCTCCAGCCCTGATCCCAAGTTCACGAGGAGTCCTAAGACTAACCATCCCTGAGTGTATAGCCAGAGCTCTGTCAGCTGTAATCAGTCCAACCACTTGAGGTCAAAGCCCATCATGTTTCTTAATTCCATAGCTGTATTAAACCTGAACATGGTCACAGGCTGCCTGGATAATGTCACCTGGAAGCTATAGAAAAGACCCCTTGCACCATCACCCAGCCTTATTAGCTGTGTGACTCGGCAAAGCCCATCTCCTTGCTTTAAAATTATATATAAATAAAATAATACTGATCTCAAAGATCCATTGTGAAGATTCTAAGACATAACACAAGCATGCTTGGCATAGAGCTTGGCACGTAATATGAGATCCATAACTGTAAGGGGTAATTACTACTAGGTTTAGATGTTTTTATCATTCCCCAGACAGTGTTGTCTGCTACAGAACTAACACACTGGCAGGCACCCCCAGTGTTTCCCAGTATGAGACATTTATGGGACCTGCCTGGAGATTTCTGTGCCCCCTTTATGGAATTCTGGAGTTGGAGGGTTCAGGGTAGCACAGGAATGTCTTTTGACAAGTTTTCATAGTGCTCCAGGTGATGCTTAGGGTCAGTAAAATGTGGCAAACACTTGAAGGATAGGTCTGCTTTTTGGGAGAAGAGGAGAAAGCATCTTTAGCATAAAGTGATGATGGTGTGAGCATCTTGGAAGTATCTGTGTTTAAGAGGGTTCCTCCCTTTGTGCCATTGTATGTTCTTGCCTCCATTCCTGCCATATGTGTTTTTGGGTGAATTCAATTATTGTTCTTTCCCTTGACATCTTTAACTATTTTATTCAGTTAAGTAATGTATTCAGTCCGTCTTTTACTTGAATTTTAATTTGTATCCTACCCCTTACCCTATTTATAAATATAAAAGTGATACAGGATGCTTTAAAAGGAATATTTATACTACTTTTAAGTATTCGTCTTCTTAACTCAGTAGTTAGAGGTATTTTTTTTCTTACTATGCAGTTGTCATTTGGATTAAGAATTTTTGGCCACTAGGGGCGCCTGGGTGGCTCAGTCGGGTAAGCGTGGGACTTCAGCTCAGGTCATGATCTCATGGTCTGTGGGTTTGGGTTCAAGTTCCGCATCAGGCTTTGTGCTGACAGTTCAGAGCCTGGAGCCTGCTTCAGATTCTGTGTCTCCCTCTCTCTGCCTCTCCCCCACTCATGGTCTGTCTCTCTCCATCTCTTAAAAATGAATAAAGGTTAAAAAAAAGTTAAAGAATTTTTGGCCATGTATTTCAATGAGTGGTAACTGGAGGTAATAGTTGTAACAGCACTTTTTTTTGCTCTCAAACAAATATTTAAAAGATAAAATATGTGGAACACTATATCAGGTCTTTGTTCTTGAAGGGAGTGATATTATTGTTTTTTTTCCACTGTTAAAAAATATGTCGACCCTTCCTAACCCTGATGTCACAGCACTTGAGGGGCATTAAAAACCCCCATTCATAAAGAGACAGCTGAGGCTGGGAGGCAGGTGACTGAGCAGGTATCAAACTGATCTAATTTCCCAGCTCTGAAGTTAACATCCCTCTCTACAGGATGCCACTTCTTATTTCCCTCTAAAATTCCATTAGCTGGGATGGGCTTTCCACTGGAGAGCACAGAAGACAATCTGTACAATAGGATTTGCAAGAGATCTAGGAGCTCTGAAACCTAGATTATCTTCCCCACATCCTGTCCTACTGGGCATAATACAGATAGACTCCTTCATATCCAAATGGCTTTTCAGTCTTTAAGGGCCTCTTATTAAAATGGAAATATTCCTGGAGGAATCCCTCCTAAACCCATAGTGGGATAACATTTTATGTTGGGGATTAGTTGATCAAATTAGTTGAGAAAAACACCTAGGGAGGCAGAGAGGGAGGGCACCATGGGAGGAGGGCTGCAGGGTGAGTGGTGAATGTAACAGTATTCTAAAACTTTTCTGCTTTACAGGTGTAGCAGAAACAGCTCTGTCCAATACTTTTTAGTTTTTATTTTTTTAACGTTTATTTTATTTTTGAGAGAGCGAAATGGAGAGCGCGCACATGAGAGAGAGAGTGTATGAGCACGAGTGTACAAGCGGGAGGGAGAGAGAGAGAAAGAAACAGAGGATCTGAAGCAGGCTCCATGCTGACAGCAGAGCGCGATGAGGGGCTTGAACTCTCAAACTGCAAGATCATGACCTGGGCCAAAGTCAGACGCTTAACCAAATGAACCACCCAGGCACCCCTAGCTTTTTATTTTTCAAGTGAAGTAGGTATTCAACAAAACAAATTCTGAGTGGATAGGTCAGGACTCTAATATTGCAAGAATTTGAGCCCACTGACTGGATTTTTCAATGTACAGTCTTTGATAAAAGCTTTAATAAAACTGAGATTTGAGTTTTTGACATTTTAATCTTTATGTTTTATAAATAAAACATAATCTCATTTTTCTGTATTTTTTCTTTACTTAGATTTGGGGTAAAATAGGAAATCCAGACTCCAATACAAAAGATTTCCTTGGGAATCTCCCTTAAACAATTTGCAAATCACTGTTATTAGATAAATTTTTAATTTGTTAAAGTTCTGCCTTCTACCTAACATAACGGCTAGTCATTAATATATTCTGGTTTTTTCTCTGTTTAATTTTTTTCTCCCATCTTCCAATTTGATATATCTGATCTTTTTGTCTAGTTTTCTTGGTGGTAGTTCTAGGTGTAAATTTTACGTACACATATGTATATATGAAACATTATATCTGGCAGCAACATTTTATCAGTTTACATCTAAAAATCTTAACATTTCATAACATCATTTTACTCTCATTTATAATAGTCTTAAGAAATTTCCTCTTTATCCATTGAGTACCACATAAAGCAAGGTTATAATTTTGCTTCAAATGCAATTTATAAAATTCAAGAGGGGAAGAAAGCTAATTGTGTTTACCTGTATTTGTTGTCTTTCCATTGTTCTCCCTCCTTCCTGATGTTCCAAGATTCCTTAAAAAAAAAAATCACTTCTTGGGGCACCTGGGTGGCTCAGTCAGTTAAGTGTCCAACTTCAGCTCAGGTCTTATCTCACCATTTGTGAGTTCGAGCCCTACATTGGGCTCCGTGCTGACAGCTCAGAACCTGGAGCCTGCTTCAGATTCTGTGTCTCCCTCTCTCTCTGTCCCTCCCCCACTCTCACTCTGTGTGTCTCTCTCTCAAAAATAAATAAACATTAACAAATTTTTTTAAATCATTTTTGTCTGCTTCAAAAACTGTTCTTAGCCGTTATTAGGACATGTCTGTTTAAGACAAATTAATTTTCCTTCATCTAAGAATGTCTTGATTTCTTTTTCATCCTTGAACAATATTTTCACTAGGTATAGATTTCTGAGTTTACAGGTCTTTTAGCAGTTGAAGAAAGATGTACCATTTCCACTGGCCTCCGTGGTCTCTAATGAGAAATCTGCCTTTTGAAGTATTTTCTCCTATAGATAAGATACTGTTTTTCTCTGTCTGCTTTCAAGATATTTTCTTGTTTTTACTTTTCAGAAGTTTGACTCTGATGTATCTCAGCATGGATTTCTTTGGATTTATCATATTTTAAAATATTCGCTCAGCTTCTTGAATCTATAGGTTTGTGCCTTTTGCCAAGTTTAGGACATTTTCAACTATTATTTCTTCAAATATTTGACGTCAGTGACCCAAATGTTCAATCTTTTATTATAGTTATACAGGTTCCTGAAGCTCTGCTCATTATAGTTTCAGTCTGTTTTCTTTCTGATGTTCAGGGTAGGCAGTTTCTTTTATTCTATATTCTTGGTCACCGATTATTTGCTCTGTTGTCTCTATTCTGTTGTTGAGCTTTTCCATTGAGCCTCTTAAATTTGGGTTGTTGTATTTCTTAGCTCTAAAATTTCCATTTGGCCCTTTTTATATCTTCTCTTTGCTGAAATTTTCCATTTTCCCATTTGTTTTAAGTGTTTATGTAAATGCTCACTGAAGCATTTTCATTACGACTGCTTTAAAATCCTTGTCAGATTATTCTAACATCTGTGTCATCTCAGTGTTGGCATCACTTGATTGTCTTTTCTCATTCAAGTTGAGTTCTTGGTATAATAAATGATTTTCAATTGTATTCTGGACACTTGAGTATTATGTTGTAAGACTCTGGATCTTATGTGAATCTTCTATTTTACAGAACACCTCTGACCCTGTGTTGGTAGGAAAAAGGGGGTTGCCCTGTTATTGCTGGGTGAAGGGTGGAAGTCCTGATTCCTCATATGGTCTCCACCAACACCACCACAACACAGGGTTTGGGGCATCCCATTACAGCCTGACAAGGGTGGATGTCTAGATTTTGCATTCAACTTTTTCAGATAGGGATGGGGCCACGGTTTTTGTTTTTTTGTTTTTTTTTTTCTGTAGTGTTTTGCTAGAGTAGAATGGTTATTATATAAAAGTTTTCTTGCTAGGTTTCCCATCTCTTGGTCCTTTGGCTGGAGAAAGTAGGCTTTTCTTGGGGCTTTTCTTTCTGTCTTTTCATATTGAAATTTTGGGATTGCTGGCTTCTCTGGCACCAACTCTGTGATATATGAAGCAAACAACAACAACAAAGAACATGAACTCACTGAACTCACCATGTGTGTTTCCTTGGGTCCCAGAGTTCCTAAGGGTCTGCCTTCTTCTCTCTACATTTTAGAGTCTTCTTCTCTATTTCTTTTATATATAAATAAAGAAGGCTGTTAGCTGTACTTAGGACAAAGAACCAAGAGAAGTGCATCTAGTCCATCTCATCTTGGACCAGAAATCTCCTTGCCATCACATTTTGACTGACTCTAGAATGTCACACACCTTTTTCTAGGGCTCTGTGACCTGCCGTATTGGCAGACCTAACAGATACCCTTATAGAACCGTACTTAAAATCTGCAGATATAATGAAGCTAAGTGTTGTTTATGACCCTTAACTGTGTAGCCTGCTGTTTCTCCATAATGGAATAACAACTGGGGAATGCTACCTGTTCTAGCTGAAAGCCTTCTTGACTGGGGTGTACTTTCCTATAACAGGTGAAATACGTATGGGACGTCAAGGACACTTTTATATGGAATCCCAAAGCATGCTTGTTGTTCCCAAAAGAGAGGATCAAGAAATTGATGTCTGTGTTTCTACAGTTTCTGAAATACATACAGGTAATAATGGGGCCGTTGTGGAAGGGATGTGGTTAAAGGTTTCTGCTGGCTAAATACACCTGAGCAATTAGAGACCCCAAAAAAGTCTTAAGGAACTGAAAGAATTTGGAATACTAACAGCCCTGTCCATTTGGGTATCAATAGCTGCATCATTTCAAAGCTTTTAAGAGAGTATTATGAAAGTCTGGGCTTTTTGTTTATGGAACTGTAACTCCAGAACCAGTTATGGAGGCAGTAGGTCTCTTTTGCTATACTCTTGGCATTGGTAAGAATATAAAAGAGAAAAGAGGAAGGCCTGCCCTCTAAAGCTTATAAGTACCTAACTCACATGAAGCAGTTAGGAAATGGTATTGGACAGAATGCAACTGAGTACTAAATCATCTAAGTCAGAGTTTACACAGAAGGAAGAATTAAAAGAATAGAGTGTTTGCTGAGAGCTAGAATCATCCAGAAAGTCCATGAAGATGAAGTCTTAAGTTTGGATCTGCAGTGAGAATGAGGTTTGTCTAGATGGTGAAAAAAGAGGCCAATTCTAGGCAATTCTACACCAAAATAAAAAGCCACTCACTCACTCATTCCTTCTGTAAACATGTATTGCCTGTGTCTTATATATCAGGCAGCATGCATGTAAGAAAGGAGGAATGGCATAAAGACTGCCCAAGCTGGAATAAAGGATGCATTTAGGAGTGGCTGGTTTAAGTATCAGGGTAAAAGCAAGGGGAACAAAGCAAAAGGGTTGACTTAGTAGGTCATACGCACCAGTGTTATTACCAGAGCAGGTGGGCATGTGGGAATGTGGGGAAAGAGGCCTTTTAGAAGCTAGAACATTAAGAAGGGTCAAGTGAGCCCCACTCCAGTCCTGTCTGCTCCTCACTCCCTGTGTGATATTGGGCCCATCACTTCATCCTTCTTGGCTCCTCATATACAAACATGAGTTGTTACTATTAAAAGACCTCCAAACGTTAGGATGGCAAGGTAGAGCAAGACCTGCATCCAGGGAAGACCCACTGGCCAACTTTAGCAATAATACAAATGGGAGTTGAGAAATGTGTCCAGTGGAGAAAGCAGAATGTGGGGAAAAGAACCAGGCTGAGAGAGGTTTGCAAGGGCATGAAATCTTGCTGCTTCAGGAAACCTATCCCATGCGTTTAGTAGGTAAAGGATACTTTGGGTATGGTTCATGGGGAAAATTTTCAAAAATTTATTGACACAATCAACAAAAGAAAGCCGGAGTAGCCATACTTATATCAGACAATCTAGACTTTAAAATAAATACTGTATCAAGAGATGTAGAAGGGCATTATGTCATAATCAAGGGGTCTAACCACCAAGAAGACCTAACAATTGTAAACATTTATGCGCCAAATGTGGCAGCACCCAAATATGTAAATCAATTAATCACAAACATAAAGAAACTCATCGATAGTAACACCATAATAGTAGGAGACTTCAATACCCCACTCACAGCAATGGACAGATCATCTAATCAAAAAATCAACAAGGAAACAATGGCTTTGAATGACACACTGGACCAGATGGACTTAACGGATATATTCAGAACATTTTATCCTAAAGCAGCAGAATATACATTCTTCTCCAGTGCACATGGAACCTTCTCCAGAATAGACCATATACTGGGACACAAATCAGCCCTAAGTAAGTACAAAAAGATAGAGATCATACCGTGCATATTTTCAGACCACAACGCTGTGAAACTCAAAATCAACCACAAGAAAAAATTTAGAAAGGTAACAAATACTTGGAGACTGAAGAACATCCTACTAAAGAATGAATGGGCTAACCAAGAAGTTAAAGAAGAAATTAAAAAGTATATGGAAGTCAATGAAAATGATAACACCACAACCCAAAACCTCTGGGACACAGAAAAGGCAGTCATCAGAGGAAAGTATATAGCAATCCAGGCCTTCCTAAAGAAGGAAGAAAGATCTCAGATACACAACCTAACCTTACAACTTAAGGAGCTGGAAGAAGAACAGCAAATAAAACCCAAAACCAGCAGAGGACAGGAAATAACAAAGATTAGAGCAGAAATTAATGCTATCTAAACAAACAAACAAAAAAACCCCCAAAAAACAGTAGAACAGATCAGAAGCTGGTTCTTTGAAAGAATTAACAAAATTGAGAAACCACTAGCCAGTTTGATCAAGAAGAAAAAGGAAAGGACCCAAATAAATAAAATCAAGAATGAAAGAGGAGAGATCACAACCAACACAGCAGAAATAAAAACAATAAGAGAATATTGAACAATTCTATGCCAATAAAATGGGTAATCTGGAAGAAATGGACAAATTCCTAGAAACATATACACTACCAAAACTGAAACATGAAGAAATAGAAAATTTGAACAGACCCATAACCAGTAAGGAAATCGAGTTAGTAATCAAAAATCTGCCAAAAAACAGGAGTCCAGGGCCAGATGGCTTTCCAGGGGAATTTGACCAAACATTTAAGGAAGAGTGAACACCTATTCTCTTGAAGGTGTTCCAAAAAATAGAAATGGAAGGAAAACTTCCAAACTCTTTCTATGAAGCCAGCATTACCTTGATTCTAAAACCAGACAGAGACCCCACTAAAAAGAACTATAGACCAATTTCCCTGATGAAAATGGATGCAAAAATCCTCAACAAGATATTAGCCAACCAGCTCCAACAATACATTAAAAAAATTATTCACCACAACCAAGTGGGATTTATACCTGGGATGCAGGGCTGGTTCAATATCCACAAAACAATTAATGTGATTCATCACATCAATAAAAGAAAGGACAATAACCATATGATCCTCCCAATAGATGCAGAGAAAGCATTTGACAAAATACAGCATCCTTTCTTGATAAAAACCCTCAAGAAAGTAGGGATAGAAGGAGCATACCTTGAGATTATAAAAGCCATATATGAATGACCCAATGCTAATCTCATCCTCCATGGGGAAAAACTGAGAGCTTTCCCCCTAAGGTCCGGAACAAGACAGGGATGTCCACTCTCACCACTGTTATTCAACATAGTATTGGAAGTCTTAGCCTCTGCAATCAGACAACACAGAGAAATAAAAGGCATCCAAATCAGCCAGGAGGAGATCAAACTTTCACTCTTCGCATGATGACATGATACTCTATATGGAAAACCCAAAAAATTCCACCAAAAACTGCTAGAATTGATACATGAATTCAGCTAAGTTGCAGGATTATAAAATCAATGCACAGAAATCGGTTGCATTCCTATACACCAACAATGAAGCGACAGAAAGAGAAATCAAGGAATCGATCCCATTTATAATTGCACCAAAACCCGTAAAATACCTAGGAATAAATCTAACCAAAGAGGTGAAAAATCTATACACTGAAAACTATAGAAAGCTTATGAAAGAAATTGAAGACGACACAAAAAAATGGAAAAAGATTTCATGCTCCTGGATAGGAAGAACAAATATTGTTAAAATGTCAATACTCCCCAAAGCAATCCACATATTCAATGCAATCCCTATCAAAATAACACCAGCATTCTTCACAGAGCCAGAACAAATAATCCTAAAATTTGTATGGAACCAGAAAAGACCCCAAATAGCCAAAGCAATCTTGAAAAAAAACCAAAGCAGGAGGCATCACAATCCCGGATTTCAAGCTATACTACAAAACTGTAATCATCAAGACAGTATGGTACTGGCACAAAAAGAGACACTCAGATCGATGGAACAGAATAGAGAACCCAGAAATGGACCCACAAATGTATGGCCAACTAATCTTTGACAAAGCAGGAAAGAATATCCAATGAAATAAAGACAGCCTCTTCAGCAAGTGGTGCTGGGAGTACTGGACAATGACATGCAGAAGAATGAACCTGGACCACTTTCTTACACCATACACAAAAATAAACTCAAAATGGATGAAAGACCTAACTGTAAGACAGGAAGCCATTAAAATCCTTGAGGAGAAGGCAGGCAAAAGCCTCTTTGATCTTGGCCGCAGCAACTTCTTACTCAACACGTCTCTGGAGGCAAGGGAAACAAAAGCAAAAATGAACTCACCAAAATAAAAAGCTTCTGCCCAGAGAAGGAAACAATCAGCAAAACTAAAAGGCAACTGATGGAATGGGAGAAGATATTTGCAAACGACATGTCAGATAAAGGGTTAGTATCCAAAATCTATAAAGAACTTATCAAACTCAACACCCAGAAAACAATCCAGTGAAGAAATGGGCAAAAGACACGAATAGACCCTTCTCCAAAGAAGACATCCAGATGGCCAACCAACACATGAAAAAATGCTCAACATCACTCATCATCAGGGCAATACAAATCAAAACCACAGTAATATACCACCTCACACCAGTCAGAATGGCCAACATTAACAAGTCAGGCAACAACAGATGTTGGTGAGGATGCGGAGAAAGGGGAACCCTTTCGCACTGCTGGTAGGAATGCAAGCTGGTGCAGCCACTCTTGAAAACAGTATGGAGGTTCCTCAAAAAATTAAAAATAGAACTACCCTATGACCCAGCAATTGCACTACTAGGCATTTATCCACGGGATAGAGGTGTGCTGTTTCGAAAGGACACGTGCACCTCCATGTTTATAGCGGCACTATCAACAATAGCCAAAGTATGGAAAGAGCCCAAATGTCCATGGATGGATGAATGGATAAAGAAGATGTGGGATATATATACAATGGAGTATTACTCGGCAATCAAAAAGAATGAAATCTTGCCATTTGCAGCTACGTGGATGGAACTGGAGGGTATTATGCTAAGTGAAATTAGTCAGAGAAGGACAAAAATCATATGACTTCACTCATATGAGGACTTTAAGAGACAAAACAGATGAACATAAGGGAAGGGAAACAAAAATAATATAAAAACAGGGAGGGGGACAAAACAGAAGAGACTCATAAATATGGAGAACAAACTGAGGGTTACAGGAGGGGTCGTGGGAGGGGGGATGGGCTAAATGGGTAAGGGGCACTAAGGAATCAACTCCTGAAATCATCGTTGCACTATATGCTAACTAATTTGGATGTAAATTTTTAAAAATTAAAAAAAAAATGAAAAAATTTATTGACACAAAAATATCACATTTCTATTGAAGGGACTGCTTAATATTAATGATAGATAAATACTACTGAGATCAGTTGTGGATGTATGCTTAGGTTATTGGAAATTATCCCGTTATTTAGTGTAACCACACAGTTTCTGTAATGTGTACAACATTTTGGAATCAAAACATGTTAAGGCTGCCTGTCTCCCTTGCTGCAGGTGCATCAGATTAATGGGAACTGTTATCATTCACAGGACATAGTTGCTGTGACCTTGAAGCTCCCAGCTAACAAGGTCGTGTGTCATGCAAAGCGTGGTGGTGGGATGTTTGAGGGGAAGACCAATAAAACCGGCATCATGGCAGCCATCACCACATTTGCTGCCAACAAGTAAGTGGAAAAAATCTGCTAAATAGACAAAAAATAAAAGGAAGTCATGCTGTACATTCTCAATGTTGGGGTTAAGGAGGAAGAATTTGGGTCAAGATTATTTAAAATCACAAATAATACACAAATACATACGGCTGCCAGCTTATTACAACTTTTTAATCTTATATTGTCATACCAGATACTAAGAACTGAAATGAGAATCAGTTACTGAAAAGAATGAAAGCCAGAGTAAAAATACCTGAGGAATAGACAAAAACAAGTCCTAAATGGATGGTGGTTACTTGTCCTTAGCACCTGTATGTATATATAGATCAATTTAACCTTTTGAAAAAAGTTCAATCTTTTATATATGTATTATATATGCACTATATATATATACATATTTATGATCTTTTACATGTATTTCTCTATAATAGTTTGTATATTATATATGATATATATTAAATATATAAATATATGTACTTATACATATATTTTCTTGATTTAAATGAAGACTTTGCTTTTGTTATGCTTACCTTTATATTACCATTTTCCTTTAAAGATCTGAAAACATTACCATAGGAAATAGTCTTTGGAGCAGGCACGTGTAGAAGTCTTAATTTCTTTGCTGAATAATATGAGTCAGTTCTTGTATCCCATGAAGCAAAAGGACCTTGATTCCCAACCTGTCCTTTCAGAGAGCACTTGGTAATCAGACATCACCCTAGTTCCTCCATTTGTTACCAGCCTATAATGTGGCTTGGGACCACTTGCCTATAGCAGATTTCCATTGTGATAACCACGGGAAGTACTCCCAAGCAAAACCCTAAAGTCTCTGGCACCCAAGACCCTCCCCCACATAAGTAATGAACGCCAGGCATTGTGCCCTGACCTAAGAGGAGGGGAGGCCACAGTGCATGCCTGAGATCAGGACAGCCTGGGTTCAGTAGTTCTATTGTTCTGTAATGTGTGTGGATGTCACTCCAGCTCTCACTGAGAGTTATATAATCCCCAGATGGTACCTGCTTGGTAAAAAGTTTACCACTCTTTCTTTTTTTCTGCTTTAGACATGGTCATGCCGTCGATTGCATTGTGGAGCGAGAAGACATGTTAATAACTGGAGGCCACCACCCTTACCTTGGAAAGTACAAAGTGAGTAGAAGAAAAGCGGGGATGGAAAATATTTATGTTATAAAGGTAACATGGCATAATTGCAAAGGGTAGCACTTGGCAAAGGGTAGCACTTGGTTAGTCTCAAAGGGGACTAACAATGAGCAAATCAACAAACCGTGCTTCTATTTAACTTCCCATTCCTTGTGCTGAATGATTACTAGCTGGTTCACATCTGCTTTGCTCAAAGATGTGCTTTGAGCTACATACTTTTCAGTATGTAAAAAAATACTAACTGGTATTGGCTGGTACAGAAGAGTAACTGGAAAATACGTAAGTATATATACATCTATGAAAGTAGATCTGATAACTGTACTACTTCCACATACTTTAAAATAGGATAATTCCCAATAGGGTTCTGTGAAATTGCAATTATTTGCCAACAGGTTCCTCATTTTTCAGGATATCAAGGGTATTTTTGTAAAATTGTCTCAGAAATTCTTAGAAAAATTTCTATCGCAGAAAATAATTATTCTTTTGCTTTCTAAGAAATAATTTAACTTGTTAGAGTGGGTTAACTGCCATAACAAACAACAAAAAATTTCTGGGGCTTAACCCTGTATTGTGTGATTTCTTCGTCAAGTAACAGCCCAGTATAATCAGTAGGGGTTACAGGGAAGAGAAGAGGAGAGGACTCTGCTCCGAAAAATCATTCAGGGACTTAAACGTAGCACCACCATCATCCCCTCAGACTGAATTGTCAAATATGGAGGTCACAGGGCTCATATGGCTATTTAAGTGTAAATTTAAATTAACTAAATTAAATAAAACAAAAAATTCAGTTCCACAGTGGCATTAGCTATATTTCAAGTGCTCAATAACTACATGTGGCCAGTGACTGCCGTATTGAACATGTAGATATAGAACATTGCTATCATCACAGAAAGTTCTATTTCATAGCACTCAGAGAGGATTCTAAGTCCTCCACTGGGTCTTCTGAAGAGGGCAGAACACAAGGGGAGAGGGAGAACTTGGACTGTTATGTGGGAGGTGTTTTAGGCACCTGGTGTGTAAGTGTGGACCTTGCTTCTATTCATGTTATTAGCCAGAACTTTGCCACCTAACTACAAGGGTAGCTGGGCAGTGTAGTCAGATTCTGTGTGCCCAGGATAAAAGACAATAGCATTTGTTGAACACAGCATCATCTCCACCACAACTGGTGTACCTACGTACATATTTTTAGGAGATAATGGATGTATTTATTTCAACTCACACTCACTCTCTATTTTGAATTTGGTGTAGTTTAACAACAATTTATTAGAGTGAACTTTGTTCTGACAGAGATTAGATTTTGGAGGTTGAGGGGGAAATAAAACTTACATATATGAAGTCATTATGAAAACATACTAATCTCAGGTTAAAAGATGAGATACACATAGTAAAACTATGAGGAGAGATGAACATGAGTTACAGTATGTACAGGAGGCATCTTAGATAAGGTGAAACATAAATGGCCTTCAAGAATAGATGGGCAGAAGGGGTGCCTGGGTGGCTCAGTCAGTTAAGCATCCACCTTGGCTCATATCATGATGTTATGGTTCGTGAGTCTGAGCCCTACCCTGGGCTCTGTGCTGACAACATGGAGCCTGCTTGGGATTTTCTCTCTCTCCTCTCTCTGCCCCTTCCATGCTCACTCTCTCTCAAAATAAATAAATACACTTAAAAAATCTATTAAAAAATAATTAAAAAAGAATAGATGGGCAGAAATAAGGCATAAGGGTGATGGGAATAGCAAAAGCAAAAATGCAGAGGTGGGATAAACATAGCATGATTGATACGGGTGGCCATGAGGAGAGAGGGGGAATTAGAACACACGATGATTACTGAAAAGTAGTGGAAAATAAGATTGGTTAGGTTAAGTGATGCCAGACAGAGAGGAGCCTAGAGTTTCAAGTTGAAACTTGATCTTACAAGAAGGAGTAAGACGGTGTAGATCTTTGATCAGTCGTGTCATAACCAAACATAGGTGCATTGGGGAGGGTAATAGGATAGCACTGGGCAGGATGGCCTGGGGAGGAGAGAGGATGGAGGCAGACTGACCATCAGAAGGCAGCTGATGCGTTCAGACATGAAGTAGTTGGGGTCTGAGCTGTGATAGTAAGATGTAGAAGAAGTGAGTCCAAGAGCCACTGTAGTATAAAATAAAATGGAGTTGGTGATAAACTTGGCAAAATACAGGGGAGAATAAAACCACAAACGTGACTCGGAAGTTTCTAGCAGAAAAAGCGAGGTTGGAAGGAGGAACCAATCTGGAGGAACAATGATGAGCTTGTTCATATAAATACAGAACATTTAAGTACAAATGTCTTGCACCAATATGGAACTTTATTAAATGGGCTGGTTATAGTTATAGAGGCCAAAAGCATAGTGGTGATGATAATTATGAGAAAATAATGTTTTCTAATATAGAGTGAGGACAGGAGATGATATCAATGACACCTATAATAGTAATATTAATAATTTGTATTTAGAACATTTGCTGTGTTTCAGTCACTCACCTATAATTTTTCCATGCATTACCTTATTTATTGCCATTTCACAGACAGATTCTATAGGTAGCCTAGCTAGCATCACAGGGCTAGTTAAGTGGCAGAGCCGGGACCCAAAATTAAACTGCTGGAATTCATAGACTTTGCCCTTGACTACTACTTCGGTTTGAATTTGGTTCTTTTCAACAGAAATCACAAAGTGAATTCTAATAAGTTCAGAGATATTGAAGCAGAATTCAGATAGAAAGCAGGGATATTGGACATGTAGTTTTTTTTTTAATGTTTATTTTTAAGAGAGAGAAAGAGAGAGCACATGGACAGGGGAGGGGCACAGAGACAGGGAGAGAGACAATCCCAAGCTGAAGGAGTGGAGCCTGACACAGGGCTCAAACTCACAAACCACGAGATCATGACCTGAACAGAAATCAAAAGTCGGACTCCCAGGCACACCTGGGTACATATTAATAGCAAAGATTTTTATGTAAAAGACCTCCAGCAGCACTAAATGCTGCTGAGAGTTTTTGTCGAATTGGGCCTTCTGAGAAACATGTGCTGAATCCATTATGAGCAGGTCACCAGATTTGGAGATTAGGTTAGGTGGCTTCAGGGGAGAAGGTTCAGGTAGAAATGTGGAGCCAGAATTCAAGGAGTTGGGGCAGGAATAGGAGGTTAAGAAGTATGCAGTTGATTCGCATTAGGAGGAAAGAAAAGGACTGGTTGAACAGTAGTCATGAATTGCATAGGAGGAGTCTTTGTTTTGCTTTTATATCTTTCTCTACCCTTCTTTTTTTCCTTTATTATTATTTTTATTTGTAGCAAACTACATACAACATACAATTTGCTATCTTAGCCATGTTTAAGTGTACAGGTCAGTGTCATTAAGTACATTCACTTTGTTGTGCAACCATCACCGCCAGCCATCTCTGGAATTCTTTTCATCTTGTAAAACTGAAACTCCGCACCCACTAAGCAAGATGTCCCCATTTCTTCCTCCCCCAGTGGCCCCGTAGAAACCACCATCCTACTTGCTAGGAATTTGACTACACTAGGTACCTGAAAGAAATGGAATCAAACAGTATTTATCCTTTTGTGACTGGCTTGTTTCACTTAACATAATGTCCTCAAAGTTCATCCATATTATAGCATGTGTTAGAATTTCCTGCCTTTTTAAGGCTGAATAATATTCTATTGTATGTGTCACATTTTATTTATCCATTCATCCATTGATGGACACTTGGATTGCTTCCACACCTTGGCTATTGTGTGTGAATAATGTTGCTATGAACATAGATGTACAAATAGCTCTTCAAGACCGGGCTTTCAAGGCACCTGGGTAGCTCAGTTAGTTAAGGGTCTGACTTCAGACCATGATCTCATGGTCCGTGAGTTCGAGCCCTGTGTTGGGCTCTGTGCTGACAGCTCAGAGCCTGCTTCGGATTATGATGCCTCCCTCTCTCTCTTCCCTTCCCCTGCTTGCGCTCTGTCTCTGTCTCTCGAAAATGAATAAACGTTAAAAATAAAAATAAAAAAATATAAAAGACTGTGCTTTCTATGCTTTTGATTAAATACCCAAAAATGGGATTGCTGCATCATATTATATTTCTATGTTTAATTATTTGAGAACTGCCATACTGTTTTCTACAGCAGCTTCACTCCTTCACATTGCCACCAGTAGTGCACAATGGTTGCAATTTCACCATATACTCAGCTACACTTACTACTTTCTGTTACTGGTTGGTTGGTTGTTGGTGGGTTTTTTTTATAGTAGCCATTCTACTGGATGTGAGGTGGTATCTTATGATTTTGATTTGCATTTCCCTAAAGACTAGTGATGTTGAGCATCATTTCATGTGCTTATTGGATATTTGAATATTTGGAGAAATGTTTCTTCAAATCCTTTATCCACTTTTTAATCAAGTTTTTTATTGTTGTTGAGTTGTAGGAATTCATATACATGCTGGATATTAATGCTTTATTAGATATATGATTTGAAAATTTTTCTCCCATTCTCTGGTCTGCCTTTTCACTCTATTGATTGTGTCCTTTGATATATGGAAGTTTTAAATTTTGATGTAGTCTAATTTATCTATTTTTTTTTCTTTTGTTGCCTGTGCTTTTGGTGTCATATCCAAGAAATCATTGCCAAACCCAGTGTCATGAAATTTTTTATCTATGTAAGGATTCACAAGTGACAAAATAAAATATAGAGAAACATGGTCCCCAGCACTAGTATTAAAGGTCAGTTCTCTCTTATGGGGAGCCTGGGTGGCTCAGTCAGTTGAGCGTCCAACTTCAGCTTAGGTCATGATCTCACACTCCATGAGTTTGAGCCCTGCGTCGGGCTCTGTGCTGACAACTCAGAGCCTGGAGCCTGCTTCAGATTCTGTGTCTCTCTCTCTCTCTGCCCCTCCCCTGCTCGTGTTCTGTCTCTCTCTGTTTCAAAAATAAATAAAAACATTAAAGCAATTTTTTAAAAAAGTCAGTTCTCTTTTCCTAGGCTGGCTTCATGAATGTTGGCAGAATGTTGGCCCTGGATATGGAGTATTATAGCAATGGAGGTGCCTCCCTGGATGAATTATTATTTGTAAGTGCTTTAAGAAGCAAGTTTACATTCTGGAAAGTCTTAGATAAAATTATATAATTCAGAAAATGTTTAATAGTTAAGGAATATTTTAATAAATAAATAAAGACCCACATTCCAGGGATAGCCATATATTACTTACTGGCACCCCCAGAATAAGTCCAGAGTTGCTAAATCTGTGTCTGTGTATTATCTCCATCTTTCCCATACTTAGATTTCTTTTCCCAAATGCAAGCATTAGACCTCAACAACAGCTCTATTGATATTCTGGACGGGATAATTCTTTGTTGTGGGGCTGTCCTGTGCATTGTGGTATGTTAAGCAGTATTCTTGGCCTCTACCCACTAGATGTCAGTGGCACAGCTACCCTCTGGTGTTAACAACCAAAAGTATCTCTAGAGGTTACCAGGGAAGAGAGAGGACAAAATTGCCTCTGGTTGAGAACCAATGCACTAGGCCAAATACCAAAACACTTTTTTCATGTTTTCCAGGATATTTTATTCATTACATTCTGTAGACCCAGTATTTAAAGCCTATGAATGCTTCAGTGTCTTTGGCAAATGTCTGAAACCTAAAAAAAAAAAAAAATGCATTAGCTCTAAAGCATAACCAGCCTTCCATCCAACACACTTCTGCGTGGCTTTGGCTTTCCTCAGGCACGGCTGATCAGTGAGTCCTGGATCACTGAAGTTGCAGCCAGCTGTGGTTTGGCTCCTGAGAAGGTAATGCTACCTAGTCTCTCTTCCACAAGACCTCAAGCTCCAGAGCAAGGAGAACAATTGGGTGTCATTCAGGTTGAGGAGTTTGAGATTCAGAGGGGCTAAGTGATTTGCCGGAAGTAACACAGCTAACTACTTAAGACAGAGCCAGGACTCCAAAGTTCAGTGATCCTTGTCTTTCTCAGGCTCTTTCCTAAAAATCCTGGAGACAGAGGATATTGAGGAGGGAGCTTTGGATTCCAGGTCATTCAGTGAGCAGTCTCCTTTGGTTAAGGACATTACTCCTGCCAACAAGTCCTGTCAAACCCTTCTTTTTCCTACTTCCTTTAACATCCCAGGCAGGTGTCATGAAGTTTTAGTCATTCAATTACTATTCCTTTCCGTTTTTAAAGTCTGGGTCCCAGTTTCTGTTCCCTTCCCTCTGCCTCTTCCACTCAGAATCCTGGAGCAGAGTTAGACTGGGGAGATACAGTGTGCTTTCTTTTACCCCTTCCCTGTTCTGTGCCTTCTGCTGTGCTGTTGGGGCAGAGAGGGAAGGGAGGACCAGAGGAGACAGCCTCTTCCCAGCAAGCTCTCGTCCTTTCCTTGCTTAGATGTAGCCACTTTTCAAGTATGTTTCTGAGGGTTCCATTTCTGCTAGCTCTCTCAGAAATCAATAGTTCCCTGTGAGAGTTCGTTAAATCTCCAACTGACCCTCAGCTGGCACCTTATGTGGCATTTCCTGATGCCTCTTTGCCCCATGCTGCCACAAACCTTGGAAAGCCCCATCCCCAAGTTCATCTGACTTTCTATTCAATATTAGAATCTGTGGCCATAGACAGGAGCCAGTTTTTTTATGTTTCTTGAATTTGTGGGGGTCCCTGCCCTTCCCTTCTGGCCATCTCATCACAGCCTCCCTCCCAGATGTTCTGTTGCACTGGTGGCATAGGCAGAATTAGATAATGATCTCCCTCCATCCTTGGGGAAGTTGGAGGAGAGAACAGCCACCCTTAAAAACACTGCCTTCCCCAAAATGGTACAGCTTACTAATTTCTAACATTTCTCTTATAATGATCTGGGAACTTCTTTAGGGGTGTCGGGAGAGTGTATGTCTGTAATGGCACCTGTCAGCTTGGGAGGTCACTGGCAAGAACAGCTGAGAGTTTTCTCAACTGAGAGTATGATGTACTTGGCATTTTTTGTTCTCTGCTAGGGGCATTAGTCACTGATTCTGAGAATGTAGAAAGAATTCTACTCATGGCTCAGACATCCTGAGATAGAATCTTAATTTGTTCTTCATCTTAGTTATTGGTTATGTATAAACAAGCTTTCTTACTTTCCTTTTTGGAAATGAGTGGTCTTATCTTGTGACAGCATCTGAATAATTCAAGTTGTGTAGATCATATCCTGGAAGTTAAAATCAGGATTACCTTTCAATAGATATTCACAAGTGCAACTAGAATTAGGAGTCTCCTGTGTACTTGGACTGTACTGAGTTATATAAGGAAAGGATACCTTCCTTTGAACTCACACCAGAGCAGCATAGAAGGTATGTAAGTGCTAACATATTTGAGAAAATCTCCAAGTAGAGGAGAAATTATGTGCGGGGAAGGGCTTCAGAAAGGAGTAAGAGGAACTCAGTTTGAGCCTGATGGGATGAACAGAGCTTGACTAGGATGACAGTGAATGGAAGAGACTATGCCTGTTGCCCTATTTTAATCTCCTTTTCTTTTATAGGTCCGAATGATGAACATGTACAGGAAATTGATCAAACAAGAGATTAATGCCAAGGCCCTGATTCAGTGTTGGAAAGAATGTATGTCCGTGTCTTCCTTCTCTCTGAGGAAAGCAGCCATGGAAAAATTCAATTCAGAGACTTATTGGAAGAAAAAAGGGCTGGCTGTGGTCCCCCTGAAGTTTCCTGTCAGCTTTGGCTCAGTCGCTGCTGGTCAGGTCAGTTCTCCAAACAGACAAATCAAAAGGTGTTAGGGAAGCTTTCTATTAAGTTGGATTAGCCATGTGGTTGCAATGCCTGTTTGTTAACCTTCACCAAAGTTGTGCTTAGTCAAGCCAGCTTTTCTCCAGAGAAGATAAAGCCTCCTTTGCAGGATTCCCCAGGGTTAGTAACAAGCATTCTTGTTGGGAAGTCAGGAGACCTAGTGCCTTCTTTTGGCTGTGGCATTAAGCAACTGAGTCAACTCGCTCTGAGCCCAGATCACTCTAGTATAAAGTAAGACAGTGGGTCAGATGAATGCCAAGACTCCAGCTACTCTATGTTTCTGTGTTTCTGGACCACGAAATAGAAACTGCAAGCCGCAAGGCATTTGGGTGCACCTTCCCTTTTAGTGGGTGGGGTAAACTAAAGTCAGAAAAGTAAATCATTTAAATAATTTTTTCAAAACACAATTTTAGAAGTTTGTTCACTTCTGGGGTGCCTGGTGGCTCAGTGAATGTCCAACTTTTGATTTCAGCTCAAGTGATGATTTCATAGTTTGTGGTATGAAGCATGGAGCCTGCTTGGGATTTCCTCTCTCTCATTCTCTCTCTCTCTCTCTCTCTCACTCTTTCTGCCCCTCCCCTGCTCACACGCACATTCTCTCTCTCTCAAAATAAACATTAAAAAAAAGTTCGTTCATTTCTTAGCTGCTAAGAGTTATGTGAAGGGGAGGATTGGATATCTGCTCTTGTAGTTTCAATTGATTAAATAAATTCCCTGTTTGTTTGCTAAATCCCTGCTTCTACCCACTCATTCTTGAATGCAACTTACCTGAATAGCTGGTGGTCTGCTCTGTTCTCGCTCACTATACAGCAGTGATTTGGGACCCCTGTTATCTGCATTCTTATATGTGCATATATATGTGTGGAGAAGATGGCAGAGCCCTCAAAACTGTTGTCACTCCCCTTTGCAGAATTCACACCTTTGGCTGAGCTATGAAAACGAAATGGCAGGTGCTTTGAGTGATGACAGATTAGAGATAAGGGGGGTGGGGCTGTGAGGAACACTAGTACGTATGCTGTGTGTTAAGAGAGCAGAGGAGGTCAGAAAAAAATGGGCAAGAAAGTTCTTCCCTCATTCCTATACCCATCCTTTCACCTAACCATCCTGGCTCAGCTTTGGTATAATATTAGAATGTTTTCATGCAATTTGGTTATAGACAGGTGGTAGCTCAGGGAGAATCATAACAATACAAGCGGTGATCTTTTTGCAGCCTTCGCATTCCATGCCTTTTTATGATAGCCAAAACAACACAGAGCCATTTAGTCATCTGCACACAGTTTACCCAGTTGAGGGAGACCATCAAGAGACTGTGGTTGAGGAATAAAGGCAAAACCAAGATTATTCAGCAGGAGGGGAGAGGGGGAAACTACCATTAGAAAAGGGTTAGTGAGCAGTGGATGTTGGTTCAAGGTTTGGGAGTAAACTGATAAGCCAGCAGTTAAACAGAGGGATCAGTCTGGTCCATCTGTCCCTGAGTGGACTGGCCAGGATCACTGGGGAAACAGTCCCTATTGTTTACAGATCTTCCAGCAATCCCAGGGCAGGAAGCTGTGGTAGAAATGGCAGCCTGTTTCTACTTAACTGTTGCCATTACTTAATATCTCATATCTGCAGTAGACCAGACCTGTTCCATTTCCCTTATTGGAAATTTCTTTAAAAGTAGATAAAAAATAAAGATAGGTACTGAGCTATCATATCATAGTTACCTACTATGCTATAAGTTCTTTGAGATTTTATCTAATAACTTGCCTGAAGTCCCACATCTGGAGACACATGGGACCAGGGCTGGAAACTCAGATCTGAGAGGCTCCAGAAGCAGTGTCCTCTCAGATGTCTCTCCATGGCACCTTTTGGTGGGAACTGAGGTGGGATTCAGCTCAGCAGGGAGGAAACTAGACAACATCCAGCAAGCAGTACAAAGTCTCATTCTCGAAGTCTCCTGAGGAGCTTCCCCCAATGCGCACACCAGTCCTACCCATCTTTTCCTAGAAACCAGTTTCCATGCTGAAAACATTTGTTTAGGGCCTAATTGAGGAGTTTGAGATCGGGCAAGCTGCTTCCTGGAAGCCATATGCTGAAAGACTGTTCTGAGAAGGGAACTAGAAATGGTATTTGAGCACCTTCTACCTATAAGGCCCAAGGCAGGGGAATTTGTATTGCCCACTTCATTTAACCCATATCTCATCTTTGTTGAGTAGGTATGATTCTATTTTATAGAAGAAGAAACTAAAGCCCATAGAAGTTCAGTCTCTTGCCCAAGGACATTTAGCTATTGAGAATAAGGATTTGACTTGAAGACTGTCTTGTCATGTGTCTTTATCATTCCGTGTGTCTTCCTGAGCAGAGGCAGCCCCTGTGCTCCCAACAGCTGAGGGTGTCAAACATACCTCCCCTGTGGTATATTTAATTACTAGCCTGTGAACACGGAAGAACAGACAATATCTAATTAACTCCACATCCCCAGTACCCCAACACAGAGTAGAAACTCAAGTGCTTGAATGACTGAGACATTTTGGGAATCTGGAACCAAAGCAAACTTCTCACCAATACCAGCAGTCATTGCGTGATGATTTAAATTTCACAGACTCAGCCCCCAATTTATATTGGAGAACCATCTGTTCTAATGCTCCAGTTGTGCCGATTTCATAGATGAAGCTTTGCAGAATTTTCCTTTGTGGCGATAACAATGAACCATCCGGTGGTGCCACTTAACTGAACCAAATTTGACATTTTAAATGACCCAAGGGGATTGCAGCAGCACATGGAACAAATTACTCAGCAGTCTCTGAAAGAAATGCTTCCCTGGACACGCAGGCAGGGTACTGTTGCCAGTAGGGTCACACAATGGAGGAAATGCACAATCCACTGTAATTGTAGCTCAATCACATGTGCCAACTACAAATTGCCATAAGCAACTTCTGAATTGCTTGCAGAGCCAAGGAGGCCAAATACAGACTTTAAAAGCTTCAGAAACAGATCAAATCACTATGCTGTTGTAAATTCATTTATCAAACTTTTATTGGGCACTTACAATGTGTGAGATACTATGTTACATCCCAAGGGATGCCTTAGGACATGATCCTTCCTTTCAGGGGGCTCATGTTCTAGCAGACGACACTGAAGTGTCATAGAGTTCAGCCCAGGAGCAGCCCTTGCAGCTGCCATCACCTGGCATCTGATGAGCAACCAAGGCAGCCAGCACTAGGCTCTCTGCAGAGGATGCCACTCCTTAGCTTTATTGTTTTGAGAACAAATGGCCAGAATGACAAGATGGTATTTCCAGGAGTGATGTGTGAACAAACAGTAAAACACGCTCTGATGTATTTTCCCAAGGCTCTTGGGCATGATTATCATGGCAACAATGCTTTCCTCAAGGTTCTGATTCTCCCTTGGGCTGAGAAAGGGTATCCCTATGTCCCTATTTGACCAAAACATTCCCAGTTTACACCTGCTGATCCAAGTAAGTAGAGCCCATTTTCACTGTCAGTATCTTATTTAGAATGATAGAACCTTCTGTTAGTCATTCACTGGAATAATGTAAATCTTTGGATATCAATAAAGAGGCAGTACTCCAAGTGTGGCTCATGGCCCACCACTGGCAGTGAAGGTCTTTCTGGTGGTCAGAGCATCCATCTGTAGTTCATTCCTTGAGTTTATCTGGTGATTGACATGTGATTCCATTGACTTTCACTTATGACCAGGGTTGTTTATAAGTAATCTGAGTAGTGAAGGTTTATTAAAATTTTATCTTCATTGTATACAAATTAACTTGTTACCAGAATTTCCTGAAGATCCTGCCTTTATAAATCCTAGATTATTATGCCACTCTGCCTAGAAGCTTAGATATTAAGAAACCTAGCTGACAGAGCTTTAAGGCACCCCTTGCTGGCCCAGACCACGCCTGTGAGGCTGGCATCTCCCAGTTGAGCAGCTACAAAGATGTCTGGCAGGGCTTCTTAAACTACAGTGGAACCACTGGAAGCATTTCCTCTAGGACTGTGTGTGTTAATACTGCTCTTATACTAGAAACTCAAAGTAAAAAGACCAGCCTTGTTTTCTGCAACCTCGTGGGATATCTTTATACCCCTTATTTTAGCATGAACAAAATTGTAAGAAGGCACATTCTTGTTGGTTATAAAACATGTTTAGCTGGAGTCTGGATGTTTCTGATTACAGCAGCCTTTAATTCTGTGTTAGCAGTTTGGTTCTTTCTGGATCCCTGTGGGAAACTGTACAGTTAGATAAGATTACTTCCAAATTCTCTTCCAACTAAAGCTCTATAATTCTGAGCCAGAATAATTTGGAGTGGGCTTAGCTCATTTTGTGGCAAACTATGTCTGTCTATCCTATCTTATTTGGATTTTGGGTTTTGCTTCTCTATATCATACCTACAACTATGGGAACATATGTTCATATAAACAGTTCTCCCCTGCCTCAACCTATCTACACAGAACTTGGCATTTTAAAACTACCTCCCTCCCCACAAAAACCCCCAAACCTAGATTGTTGTTCCACTCTGAATTAGGGAGATCCTTAAAGGTACCAATATGCTCAAATGTCCTCATGAAGAAATAGTAGCTTAAGGAATACAGTCCTCCCCCGGCCTCAAAGCCATCCCGTGACAGTCTGCCCTCTTGTGGAGTGATCATGAGAGAGCACTTGCCACAGCATTGCCCTGGTTCTACTTAGTGCTCTCAGGGCAGGGGGAAAGTGTGCATATTTTGGCAGGATATGGAAAGGAGGGGATCATTTCCAGGGAAAATGTTTTGTTTTATTTACATATTTATTTTCATTTGGTACATTTTAATACCTTCTAGAATAGACTGACAGTGAAGCACACACTTGGTTTTTGAGGACAATTTCTATGCTAGTATTTGGTTATCATTTAACATTAAACTATTAAAGTAAAGGTTGGCAAACTACAGAGTGGGTCAAATTCTGCCCATGGCCTGTTCTGTATGTCTTCGGGCTTCGAACAGTTTATTACATCTTTTTAATTTTAATTCCAGTATAGTTAACATACAGTGTTTTATTAGTTGTAGTAGTACAGTATAGTGATTCAACAATTCAATACATTATCCAGGGAAAATGTTTTAATTGACAGGAAATATGACAACGTCACTCAAAAACAACATGGAAACCATTTTCATCTCTTTTGGTTAGGCTGCTGCCCTGGTTCCTATTTACCTGGATGGGTCTGTGCTGATGACTCATAGTGGAATCAAAATGGGTCGGGGGTCCACATTAAAATGATTCAGGTGAGTATGCAACTAGTTGGATTAAGTTGGATGTATGAAAATATTTTGAGCCCTTCCAAACCCCAAAAAATAACTTCTGTTAGTATTTTCTAATTTGCTGGCAGATGCACAAAATATATGGAGATAAAGCACAGAGGCTGGACCAGTACAGTTCAAAGCTCTGACAGTTTGACGCTGTGATGCTGACTGTAGTTCTGGGGAAGGAGCTTGGGGCGCCACTGTCACTGCTTGGGGTGCATGCTGCCTCTACCACGGCTTGCTGCAAAACAAACACTGAGCGCTATTTTTACTCTTTACCTTTTTTCGCAAAAGTGAAAATCCTCTTCAGATTTATTTCAGTTAGTGAAAACAGGTACAGATTGTAGGTGTTTCATAAAAGCCAAGTGGCATTATGCAAACTTTTACAAAGTGGGGGATACCAGCATTAACAAGTGAGTTGTCTTTCTTCAACTTTTGCTGGGCAATAAAAAGATGTGTAAATTCTCATATATTGCATTATTTCTTGCCTTTTTTATAGTAAGGACTTCGAATTTTTTTAAATATTTATTTAGTTTTGAGAGAGACATAATGCAAGCAGGGGAGGGCAGAGAGAGAGGGAGACACAGAATCTGAAGCAGGCTTTAGGCTCTGAGCTGTCAGTACAGAGCCTGACATAGGGCTCGAACTCATGATCTGTGAGATCATGACCTGAGCTGAAGTCGGATGCTTAACTGACTGAGCTACCCAGATCCCTTATAGTGAGGACTTTGAACAATTGATAATATAAATCACATCTGATATTTCTAATCAGATTTTACCCATTTTCTTTTGGCTCATTTACTTTAGATTAATTTTTAGCTATTGTTTCTATTTTGCAAACAATAGTAATGGCAAAGGTTATAAAACATTTGGAAGAGGCAAAAAAAATTTTTTAAAGACTGAACAATTTCACCATTTAGCAATAAGCACTGTTTTGAGGTTTTTCCATCTTTTCTTTTTTCTTTTTCAAAAATTTCTAACATGCTGTTTGTATAATTTTTTATCCTGGTTTTTAGGTGGGTTTTTTGTTTTATGTTTTTTGTTTTATTTTTATTTAAATTCCAGTTAGTTAACATGCAGTGTTCTGTTAGTTTCAGGAGTACAATATCATGATTCTGCACTTCCATAAAGCACTCTGTGCTCATCAGAAGTGCACTCCGTAATCCCCATCATCTACTTCACCCATCCCCCCACCTACCTCCCCTCTGGTAACCATTAATTTTGCTTTCTATAGTTAAGAGCCTGTTTCTTGATTTGCTTCTCTCTCTTTTTTCCCTATGCTCATTACTGGGTTTTTTTTCACCTATCTTATATAGAATGAGCACTTCTTCCTGTGGTTAAGAATTCTTTGAAATCCTGATTTTTAATGTCTGCATGTGGATATATGTATAATTTATTTAACCATCCCCATTGTTGAATACTATAATGAATATTTTTGTACATAAGCCTGTGGTCAAATCAATGATTATTTTCTTAAAATAGATTTCCAGAAATGGAATTACTGGGTCACAGAGTGTATCTTAAATCACTGATACTCATTACTAAATTGTTTTCTAGAAAGTATCCATTTCATTATACCACTAACCAACTTTATGTCTTATGGATTTTTTAAAAACCTTAAGTAATTTAATAGGTGAATGATAGTATCTCATTATTGCCTTAATTTGCATTTTTCTGATTATAGAGCTTTTGCTAGAATTTTGCAGAGTGAGGTGGTAGGAAAGGCTGCAGAGGTATTGAATTCATGATTATGAAGATACGAAGCATTTTCCTCCCGTGTTGGCTTTGGGCTTTGCCTCCTCTTCCTGATGCTACTGCACAGAAGAAAGCCGAAGAAAAAAAGAATGTGTGCTCAGACTTTAGAGTCCAGACTAGCTCTACAGGGATTTTAGAAAAGAACTTTTTGTGGCTGGCAGAATTCATGGTTCTGCCCGCCTGTCGCTGTTGCACGTGTGGGGCTTCACACGCAGGCTGCCGTGTGGGTGTGTGCACAGGTTTATGACCAAAGTATTTGAAAAGAAACAGGTGGCTAGTTATAAATTAAGGATGCCAGTGTCTAACAACCACCTGCATGGACCAAGCACAGAAACTGTCCCTAATACAAATGTCTCTGGGGTTCTGTGGTGGCGGGTCTCAGCGGGTTGGCAGTAAAGGTAAAAATCATTGCAGTGGTGTCCGAATCATTAACCCCACCAGGCCACATACATGGGTGGAGCTCCAGAGTTGTTGAGAATTAATCCAATCTTTATCTCCTTCTCACAGCGTCCTGGTAAAAACTGTGCTTTCCCCAGTGTCAGGCTCAGTACATGGTACAATACTCAGCTGCCCTCCTGGCCTGGAAATCCATCTCCTTTTCTCCCTCACTCCTGACATCCCACTGGTCAGTGGGATTCCGTTTTACTCAAAAATATCTCTGTCTTTCAGCCTCCATGTTCTGGGAATATCGCTGCTCCGATTCAGACTTGCACCTCTTGCCAGGGCCACTGCAAGGCTCTGTCCCTCCACCTGAGTTTCAGTGCCTTTCACTCTGGCTTCATGTTGACAGAGCTTTCCCACAAAATAAATCTGGCCATGCCATATTTAAAAACAATGCTTAGAGTTTGCCAACAGTTTTTCTGTTAATCCCTGACCTCTTAGCATGAATTATAAGGCCTCCACCCTAGATGGTCTGTCTTTAAGACCAGCTCACACTTCACCCCCACCCCTGGGAAACCTTTCGCATCACCTCTTACAGGGCTGGTCTCTGCCTTCTCTGGCAGAGGTCCCATGGGCCTCTTAAGCCTCTGGCACATATTTGTGGTTTTGAAATCAGTGTTTGCTGGAAATTATGATAACTTAATAAAAAATAATCCCTAGCATGCTTGTCAGACTCTTCTAAAATGCCTTGAACCAGTCATCAGCAAGAACCATCAAGGCACTCAGAAGGATTAGGTGAGAATCACTGTTACTTTGTGTTTTATGATAGAAAAAAAAAAGGAGGGAGGAGGAATGAGTGAATTGAATATCAGTAGAAATGGCACTATCAAAGCTACTGCAGTTACACAGTGATAAATGGAGGCCTTTTGGCTCTCTGCGTGTGGAAATTTTTATCATCATATGGTAGAGGAGCTCTTGCATCTGGGAAAATTCTCCATTAGAGAAAAAGGTGGTTTTTCTGCCCAAAACTCTTCTTTTTAAGCCAGAACTAATTAATGTTTCTTCCTATGGAATGTAGGTATCTTCCAGATAATACCTGTAAATCTATTTGTTCTCCTTCTTTGGGTTCCACTGTTCCTAAATGGGAAGACAACACTACAGTCCTTTTATAAAAGTGAAAATCATATAAGCACTCATAGGAAAATAGGAAACCAACCTGCTGGCTATGTCTTCAACCAACAGTAGGCACTAAATGCAGTGGAAATTTCAGCTGCTTCCTTCGATGTACTTAACAACCTAGTTGGAAGAGAAAACACACATTCTAAAGTCAACTAGCAAACTTTCAAAGTAATAGGTTATAAAGTACCAGATGGTGTGGAATGGATGTCAATAAAAGCTGAGTATGTGTCATGCTGACTGTTCTAGAATGTCACATTAAAAACATTGGTCTCGGGGAAATAATGTTTGAGGAATCCTCCTTAGAAATGGTTCCTGGGGCGCCTGGGTGGCTCAGTCAGTTGAGCTTCTGACTTTGGCTCAGGTCATTGTCTCACAGTCTATGAATTCGAGCCCCTCATCGAGCTCTGTGCTGACAGGTCGGAGCCTGGAGCCTGCTTCACATTCTGTGTCTCCCTCTCTCTCTGACCCTCCCCCATTCATGCTCTGTCTCTCTCTGTCTCAAAAATAAATAAACATTAAAAAAAATGGTTCCTGCTATTCTACAAAACTAGGACTCCTTCTATAATTCATATTTATGGGAGCTCTCAATCCTTTTGGGGCATATTTATTTCTCCCCTCTGCCCTGTGCTTCCTGAGCCAAAGAAAGGCTGAGAGAGCCTGACTGAAGAGAGAGGTACAGTGCCAGGCAGTCAACCTTCCACCCTCATGAATTGCTGCCATTCAGCATACTTTCTTCTGTAATGGTTGCACCTCTCACCTTTTTCTTTCTTAGACTTGGGGACTTGGCCCTAACCCTCATTTTTCTGTAAGTCAGCAATGTGCACTGCAGAGTCAGGAGAACTTTTGATGTAAATGGTATAATTTACCAAAATTACGCCACTCTCCCAAGACTGATAGATACCTGATACTAAAATTAAACAACCCACCACCCATTGTCTCCTGAAATACTCGCTGTTGATAGGCTGTCTTTCCAGAAGACTGAATGAAGTTCTTCAGCAGCAGAACGTACATTGCCCGTTATAGCGCAGACCACAGGTGTAACTAAGTTGGCAGTCACGGGAGACGGTCACAGGCACTGAACAAATGCTGTTAGTACAAGATGACCACAAGTGCTTGGGAAGTTGGAGACTGTGGGAAGGATTACATTAATCTTAGCTCTTCCTGGTTATTACTACTGATAGCTTTCTTTATCATCTAGTGAAATCAGAATTAAAGTCTCAAATGATTCTTTCTTTAAACATCACTATCACATCATGTTTGCTCTTTTTCACAGGCACGAGTTGCTTTTGATGAAAGCGGTAGTCTTACAGTTGCTGAATACTTCAGGTAAATAGTCCTTTCAATCCCATGCCATGAAAAATAGCAGTTGTAGCTTGAGGAAGAGTTTCACTTCTGTTTGAAATTTTGGAAAAAATTGACTTTGTACCTTCTATTAACCCACTGTTATAAACAACATTAGCTTCTAGTTAATCCAAGTGTCCAGAAAGTCTTCTGTTGGGAAAAATAGGAACACAAATAAAATATGGCTGAACTGATGATTTGAGTCATTCTGAGTAGTACTAGAGGGTTCTATGAGGTTGGTGCTTGGAACCCACAGCAGTGGTTGATTTTTCTGTTGAAAACTTAGTGTATCCTTAAGAAACAAAGGTAGGGAGATTGAAGAAGAAACCCATAATAAGACGAACATCATTTCACACCTTCTAGATTGGCAAGAAATAAGAAATGTGACAATAACCATGTGTTGTCAACCTGGGGAAAAATTGTTTCTCACATACTTTAGAAAATAATTATCAAATTATTTTGACGGAAAATGAAAGCCATAAGAGAACAGAGTGATGTAGAGTCTTATGTGATTTTGTCATTTTGTTAGTTCTCGTGAGAGTCCTGGGGCACTGGCTGGCTATCAGGAATAAGTGTTAGAAGCGTTTTTAATGGCCACCTCCAGACCAGGGCAAACAGAGAAGAGCAGGATAGAAATTCCTGGCAAGCTGCTCGCCTGTGCTTCTCCTTTACCATGACTTTGGTGTCTTAAGGAAGAGTCAGGAACAGAGCAGGCCATGGGGACCAGAGAAGTAGCATAGAATGAGAGCCAAGGGCCTGGTGTTGCGAACAGAAGGCTGAATCCTGGAGCCAAAAAGGCAGACAGACAGACAAACGTGCACCTTTGAAATAGCGTTTGGTCTAAAATGCAGCTGTAATTCCCCAAATCTGATGACAGTGGGATGACATGATTCAAGATTAACTAAAAGCAATAGGCTGGATAATCGTATAGTCAGCACCTAACTTCCAGGCATAAGGAGTCATTCATTGATGAGGAGCAATTGGATGTTTTATCAGCCAAAGCAAGTGTAATAAGAAGTATATATTTATTCAATAGATTTATTGCATGTGTTACATGCTGGCACATCATTGTACAAGTGTATTCCTTTAGTTTGCTGTACATGCAAATTGAACACAGCTTCTTACTGGTCTGTTTAAATCATCGGGCCATGCAATTAGAGGACCTAATCACTTAACAGCTCTCCTCAAGAATTCTGTTTCCTCCAGGGGTTGAGTCAAACATGAACTGGGAGACAGGCGAAAGCCATCCTTTCAAATATTTTGTTTATGGAGCTGCCTGTTCCGAGGTTGAAATAGACTGCCTGACAGGTGTTCATAGGGTCAATACCAATTGGGAAAGTCTTCAGGTTGTACTTTTGATAGATCTAAATTCCATATATTCCATCTGAGCACTGTGGAAGCACCATGTATTTGGCTAAGGATAATTTCTCTGAATTACCAGAAAAAAATAGAAGCTCAGCAGTTGCCTTGGTGCTGTGGTTGCTTCCATGGAAAACAGCTGGCAACTTCTCTTATTTTTCTGGTCTTTTTAAATGGAATTGGGAAAGAAACCACTTCAAGGAAGAAACACAGCTTGAAGAGAGCTTTCATGTAGACTGTTGGTATAACGAGCAATCCTGACCTCCTATGTGAAATGCCATCATATGACATTTTTGAAGGATTTCATAAGCATCCATAATCTAACAAGCACCAAGGGCCAGCCCAGGGAAGTTAGTGGCCAGCTTTTGATATCTTTTATCTAGCTAGGTCCTGCTTTTTAGATAGTTTAAGGGCATCTTATGATTTTAAGGGATGCTGTGAAGAGATTCCCACACAGGCGCGTGCGTGCTTGCTCGCTCTCTCTCTCTCTCTCTCTCTCTCACACACACACACACACACACACACACACACACACACACACACACACTCTTCTGTTTCAAGGAGAGTTTCTCCTCTTGTAGCTGGGCCCCTGTGGGTAAATGAAGCTACTTACTCGCCACTGTCAGTAATAATAAATGATTATTAATACATTAAATGGGGCTGTGATACCCTCACAACTGTCTTGTGATAATCTGTCCCAAAACCTACCCAGAAGGAGACTCTAGGTCTTGATATTTCCAAACATACTTTGTCACTATATCTTAGATTATGATCAGATTTAAGTTTTCATTTAACAGGTCTCCAGCATGTATGTTTTTTAAACTATAGTCAGCCTAATCTTTGAAATTGTATATACCTTTGAACCTGCCGAGTAAAGTATCTGGTTTGTGTGGATTTTAACTCAGACCAGCTCACTTTTGGGGAACCTTGGACTAGGAAAAAACAGTGATCATACTAAGCATGGTTTTCATGCTAGAGTAGCTGTCCTGTTTTAGTTCCATAGAAAGTTATCTCATACTAACTGATTTCTACATCCCTTCTCCCTCAAAGAAAAATTTAGGGAAAACTTAAATCACTTGGGTTTTCTTTACCTTGTATATGCCTTGGCCTTGCTAAGGTCTAAGAAAGGTAATAATTAGCCTTGGTGTGAAATTTTGAGGTGTGTTCTTATAACTTATTTGAATAATCTTAAGAGGTGTACTAAATAGTCTTTTTATCAGATGCATTCAAAGAAGCTAGGTCTGTAACTCAGGTTAGGTACACCCCTAGCAAAGGGCTGTAATGTAACATCCCACTAGGGGCCCTCCCTGGAGGCCTGTTTCTCAGTCATTCTTATGTTGTTAGAATTGTTCTTATTCTATAAAATTTCCCTCACTTTAAACCTACATTTATATATTAGTTATCTATTACTATGTAACAAATTACTCTCAAATTTGGCAGCTGAAAATAACAAATATTTATTAACTGACAGAATTTATGAGGGCCAGAAACCTGGGAGTGGCTTATCTGGATGATTCAGGCTCAGGATTTTTCACAAGGTTGCCATCAAGCTGTCAGGTAAATCTGCATTTATCCCAAAGCTGCAGTGGTGGCTGGAAATCTGATTCCAAGCTCCATCACATGCTTGTTGGCAGGAGGCCTCCGTTTCTCACTGGCTGTTGCCCAGAAGTTTCCATTCCTTACTACATGGACCTCTCTATAGGACATCTCAGTGTCCATAGGACATGCATGCTGCCTCCCGCCCCCAGAGGGACTGGTGCAAAGGAAAAAAGAGAGTATGAGCAAGTGAGAGAACATCCACGACAAAAGCCACCGTCTTTTATAACCTAACACCGGGGTGATGTACTGGCACTTCTGCAAGACAAATTAACCCTGGTGTAGAGTGCGGGAGGGGAATACATAAGGATTTGAATGCAGCATGTGGGGATCATTGCAGGCCATCTTGAAGGCTGGCTACCACAATCTAGAATCACTCTCCTTCTGCCCTAACAAAAGACAATGACAAACACTAAGTCCATGGCTTTGAAAACAGAACCCTTGCCAGCACTGCAGACTTAAGAGCATCTGCTCTCACCAATAATTGAGGCCACCAGTCTGCTGGAAGGCCAGCCTTGCTAAATGGTGTCGTTAAATAAGGGAAGTGTTTTATTATACCAAATAACTTTATATTTGTAAAGTAAATAACTTTATATTTGTAAATAACTTTACATTTCATGGTATCCTTAAATAACAGAAGTATTTTATTATAGTAAAATTTTCTGGATCCCTCTCTACTTTTCTTAAGAAAAATGTTAGATGAAAGTCCCAAATCAAACAAGAAAACTCTTGGATTGGGGCACCTGGGTGGCTCAGTCAGTGAAACGGCCAACTCTAGATTTCGCCTCAGGTCATGATCTCACTGGGAGTTCGCTCCCTGTGTGGGGCTCTGCTCTGACAGTACGAAGCCTGCTTGGGATTCTCTCTCTCTTTCTCTCTCTCTGCCCCTCCCCTGCTTGCACTGTAAATCTCTCTCTCTTTCTCTCTCTCTCTCTCAAAATAAATAAATAAACGTTTTTTTAAAAAAAGAAAAACTCTTGGGATTTCCTTTGTTCCATTAATAATTATAAGTAGAATCTGTTTGTCATGGCAGAAGCCAGTATGTCACTGAAAGAAGGTCCAGACTTGCTGGAGAGCAAAGGTGTTACCAGTAACCTAGCTAGGCCTGCTGTATTCCTTATTTGTAACTTATCAGGAACTCTTGGTGACCAAGTTGTAGTGTTAGATTTATCTTTCCTCTGGTCTAAAATTGAAAACTCCACAATAGCAGATAATAATTGAAGACTTTTTGGCTGATGCTCTCTGAGTTCTGTGCTTCAGTAGATGTTACCCAGCCAGCTGGACTCCGGATGTTGGGTTGTATGGTAGCCACAGAGTTTTTCAACAAGGATCATGAGGGCCATAAACATTTTCTGTGTCATGGATTAATGTCTGTTGTAGTGGATTAAACTCCATAAGTTACATCACTCAGCCCGAAGAAAGTCAAATATTTTTCTCTCCTATTGTTTCTTTTCTTTAAAGATTTTTTTAAATGTTTATTTATTTGAGAGAGAGAGAGAGAGAGAGCGAGAGAGAGCGCACTCACATGTGCAAGCCTGATGTGAGGCTCGAACTCACAAACTGTGAGATCATGACCTGAGCCGAAGTCAGACACTTAACTCACTGAGCCACCCAGACGCCCCATCTCCTGTTGCTTCTGAGGGAAAAAAATCAGTGCTTAAGCCGGTCGAGTATGTGTATAACTTTGAAATTTATACATAATAAACTGTTACACAATAAAATCTTTGTTGATTCTTTCTCCTGAAATATGTGGCCCAAAGAAAGGTTCTGTACCAGTGGTGTCCTGGCATGAAGTGTTCTCAGCCTGTCTCCTTAAGTTGTATTCATTAAGATAAACATTTTTTCTCTTTTTTATTACTAGAACATCCAAACAGACATTGGCATGGATGTTGGCTTCAGTATAAATCCACCCCTTGACATAGGCCAGGTATGTGTACCTGCTTTGCCTCAATCCCTTTTGTAAAAGCCATAACTGCTCTGGATGTCTGTAGAGAAAACATTCCATCCAGCTTATTCATCATCTTATTTTTCTGCCCCTGAAGTCAGAATCTGTCTATTCAGGCCAGCCACAGAACTCAAATCTCTTATTGTTTAAAAAAAGAGAAGGAAAAAAGGATGTTTTGAATTAGTGTTTGAAGAGACATACGGTCTGTGATTGAGGATCTTGAGTGAGGCAGGAGCGAGCCTAGAGGTGACAAAATGGGCCCGATGCCAGTGAGATCAGAAGTAGACTGTATGCTAAGTGTGAAGTCTTGGGCATATGATGGGCTGTAGCTTTGAGGAGTTTAAAGTTGGATTGGGAGCACATCAAATCATCAAATAGTTGCAGCAGTTGTTATTAATAGGTAGCCTGTTTTGCCCACAGACATTTTTTATTCAAATTTGAAATAATTGACAAGATTAAAAATTCACCAGCATCCTTACATAATTATTCAAATGTCTAGCATCTCTTGGAAACAGAAAATTTGCCAGGACTGGAGCTGCATGTGCCTAAGGAAAAGCAGTTGGCTGCCTTTTTAGAGAATCATGCACTCTGTGATTCTAGGACTCAGGACTCAACTGGAAGCTTTACTCACTTTCTTTACCAGTGGACAATTCAGCTTATTACTACCTCCAGTTCAGAACATAATTTGAGGTACTCTCCAATCATGACATGTGTCATTGGAGAATGGGAAGAATATATGGGTTGGAGAAGTCAAAGCGGGCTTCTGGGAGGCAGTGCCTGTGGATGAAGTAGTCAAGGAATGAACAAGAGGAGAATGGAAGACATCTCCCTAAAGAAAGACATGAAATTCAGCATAGTTTGTGTTCATGGCTGGCTGGTGGCAGGGCAGGGAAGGGGGTGTGCTGATGACAGTGGAGAGTACCTGTGTCAGAGGAGTGGAATGTGAGGCCCCAAAGACAGGCACCTGCCTTCATAGGTGGAGGTGATGTGGCCTGGGGTATGGTCTAGAGTTTTAGTAAGATTCATCTAACATCATGTTAGAGAAGAATCTCCCTGCAGATAGATACATGTGAGGGTAGAGAGTGGGATAGAGAAAATATGGCCACAGCAAGGAGGTAAACAAAGAGGAGACCCAGAAATCAGAAAGATGTGTGGAAAGCAATTTTTCCCACAGGCTGACATCTAAGAATTGGAGCATTTTAAAGCTGTGTAGGAAGCTTAGCACACAACAGAGTTCATGTTACAGGCCAGGAAACAAGAGTGCAGAAATGTGAAGCCAAGCCCAATATGAGCAAGGATGGTGAGATGAGATGCAATGAGGGAATTCTCAGACCCTGAGAGCACTTTCAGTGTGCTGGAGTCTGTGGATAGGTCAGAGGGTTCCTTCTGGCTCACGGACAGAAAAAAGGAGGGCTTTTGGGCCATAGGCTCTTTGACGCCTCTTCTAAAGCTATACTTTTACTGCCAAATTGAGATTTACACTCAAGTTTTTGACTTTGAATTTAGCGCTGATTAAGATGTTGTAGAAATGCTTTGAGGCAAACTTTTAAGTAAACTCTCAGAGACATCTTCCATGACATGCTGAAAACCCTCTTATACTGTATTTTAACAATTCAAATAAACAACATGAAGTTGAAATGCTACTGTTGATTGTATTTTCTCATATATGGAAATTCTTCCTCCCTCCCCAGATTGAAGGTGCATTTATTCAAGGCATGGGACTTTATACAATAGAGGAGCTGAATTATTCTCCTTAGGGTGTCCTATACACTCACGGTCCAAACCAATATAAAATCCCTGCCATCTGTGGCATCCCCACAGAGTTGCACGTTTCTTTATTGCTTCCATCTCAAAGCTCAAATACCCTGTAGTTGTTGAAGGTAAGCTGTGCTTGATAAATACATGCATGTTTATGTGATTTGTAGTAACTGTGCAGGGAACTAGCAGAGGTTCCTTCATTTCTTGGTTGTTTGGGGTTTCTACCAGGCTTATAGAAGAAAAAGTTCTATTAAACATTTTAATTATAAATTAATTTAACAATTTTATAGTTTTTTTAAAAACTTCAAATCTTGGAGCTTAACATGAACTATTACCATCAGGTTATATCTGATTTTTCATTTTACAGTAATCATCTTATACCTATATCTGCTTTCTCCATTTGGGATAATTTCCTTAGGATGGAATCCTAAGAATGAGAATACTAGACTAAAATGTTAAATTACTTTTTTAAAGGAAAATGTTACATATATTTTAATATTTTATATGTGCATCTATATACATATTTGCCTATAGATGCACATATATGTATATATACATATAGATGCAGAGAGAGAGAGCCCTACTCTAGTTGACTTGTTTCCTTTCAAAGGTCTAGGAGAGTCTGGGATATTCCTGGAATGATCAGTATTTTTTGCCATTCATGACACAATGCAGCGGGACAAGAGAGGGGCCTGTTTGGACCATTGAAGCTCAGTAGTCCACTGACCCCAGAGAAGATTAGAATAGTCGGTGAAGATAAATTCACAAAAATGGTATGTTATGTTCTGTTCATAAAATTATGAATTTTTGCCCCCTGTCCTTATGGTCAAGTTTTATTACCCCACCATGGCGGTTTTCCATGGGAGAAAAGGTGACAGGAATCCTGAGGGCATTTGAGCATAGGAAGAGCAGACTCGCCCTTAGATTGCAATTTTTCATCAGTCTGGTCTTACCCAGCTCACAGCAGGGCTTAGTTCTATAATGAAAATGAAGGTTCATTGATCGTTCATCAACTACATGTTCCTCCTTGGTTTTATTTCCTTCCCAGGACATGTTGGTCAGGAATGGGAGTTCAGGAACTGTGCCCTGAACCTAAGACACCCAGGCCAAGAATATGGGCCACCCCAACAGTCAGTCTCACTCTACCCAATCAGGCACTTGATTGTATGTGTATTTCCTGGTTTGAACTGTGAAGTGGGAAGGGCCCTTTCTGGCCCAACCCCAAGAGCAGAATCCCACATGCATCAACACCCCCACAGAGTAAACATCTCAGTTCTCCTTGGTCACTTTCAGTGATGAGATTTAATTATAGGGGAAAGTCATGCCATTCACAGTGACCCTTCTGACTATACACAAGGTGTTCCTTATATTGAGAGGAGAGCCCCCTCCTTCACCTCCTCTCAATACTTGCTCTGCGTGGCACCCCTTATAGCTTTTCCTAAGCCCCGTGAATCACTTCTTCACTATAGAGGAACACAGAGACTAATTGTACTGTTCATTTGCCCCTCTTCAAGTGTGAGGTGATGATTCTTGTAGCTGCCCTGCCCTGATTCTTAGTCCTGTCCTAGATTCTTCCACATTTTTCATGCTGTCATTCTGAGACCTCTCATTGTCCTGATCACCCTCTGGGTGGTTTTTATCTTGTTTTACATTATGCTATTTCTCACCTGGCACAAACATTTTCCAAGTTACAAATGTCCACATTTGTTCTTTTATTCCAGACTCCAAAAGACAAACCTGGATCCTGTGTTCCTTGGAATGTACTCATGAATCAAATACAAATTTCTGGGGAAATGGGGTGACTGTTCCAACATAGCGGTCTATCCAGTGTTTATGCTTTGAGATGCTAGGTCTGAAAGATAAATGTTCATAGTTTAGAAATCATTTCACAGAGGATTGCTTTTATATGATGCTGATTTTAAATGTTCCATTTGGATTTTGATAGATATGCTTAAGCAATTTAGAAATCATATTTTACATAGCACAAATACTAACTGGTTTCCTCTAGAATGATATTCTCTATTACTCTGTTTCTTAAATCCATCCAGCTGAATGGAATAGAAGATGATGATTTGTGTATGATTCATATTTGGCTTGTATCCACCAACAGAAATTACACTGTCTAGTGAAAGGCAATTTTCTAAATAATTTTATTAGTAGTGTGAACTGTAAAGTTGTCATTTTCTCACATGTCCCCATCTGCTATCAGCCTCCTTTTATTGTCAGAATGGATCCAGGCACTGTATACAAGAGTCTATGGGACTAAAGAAAAAAAATGGATAAATTAGACTTCATCAAAACTGAAAACTTCTGTGCTTCAAAAGATACTATAGGAAATTGAAAGACAAACCACAGAATGGGAGAAAATATTTGTAAGTCATATATCTAATAAAGATGTTTATGTAGGATATATTTTAAAAACTCTTAAAACTCAGCAATAAAAAGATACATAATGCAAGTTAAAAATGGGCAAAGGAATTGAACAGACATTTATCCAAAGAAAATACATAAATGGCCAATAAGCACATAAAAAGATGCTCAAAGTCATTAGTCATTAAGGAAATGCAAATGAAAATCACAATGAGAAACCATTTCATTCCCAGGAGGATGGCTATAATCAAAATGATGGATAATAGTGTTGACAAGGATGTGGAGAAATTGGAACCTTTAACCATTGCTGGGAAGAATGAAGATGGTGCAGCCACTGGAAGAAAAATTGGCAGTTCTTCAAAAAGTTAAACATGGAATTACCAAAGGACTACTCTTAGGTATATACCCAAAAGAACTGAGAACATATGTACACACAAAAATATACACACATGTTCATGGCATTATTTATAATAACCAAAAGTAGAAACAGCCCAACTGTATCAACTGATAACAAAATATTATTTAAAAAATGTGGTATATCCATACAAGGGAATATTATTCAGCCATACAAAATAATGAAATACTGATATATATACTACAACATGGATGAACCTTGCAAACATTCTTTAAGTGAAAGTAGCCAGACACAAGAGGCTGCATGTTATATGATTCCTTCTATATGAAACATCCAGAATAAGCCAATTCCTGGGGACAGAAAGTCCATTAGTGGTTGCCAAAGGCTGAGGGGAGAGGGGAACGGGGAGTTGATTACTAATGGATATAGAGTTTCTTTGGGGGTGATGAAAATGTTATGGAATTAGATAGTAGTGATAATTGTACACCTGTGAATATACTAAAAACTGAACTGCACACTTTAAAAGTGAGTTTTATGGTATGTGTATTATATCTCAATTTTTATTTTATATTTTTGAGAGAGAGAGAGAGAGCAGGGGAGGGGAAGAGGGAGAGGAAGAGAGAATCTTAAGCAGGCTCCATGCTGGGGCCTGATCCCACAACCATGGGATTATGATCTGAGCTGAAATCAAGAGTCAGACGCTTAGCTGGCTGAGCCACCCAGGTGCCCCAACATCTCAATTCAAACAAACAAACAAAAAAGCATATGTGAAGAGAAACATAAAATGTGGGAAGACTGAGAAGTTGTGACAATCATAAGAAGTCTATCTCAGTGGTCTTCAGGGACAAGACCTCAAAGGAGGCTAAACAGCAAGACCTTATCACTAAAAATGTTTTATTTGCATTAATGACAGAAAAAAGCATCTACACTGATGTATAAAATACTAGAGACTAATGGATGGCACCTTCTCCCTGTCACATTCTCAACTCAAGGACTCTTGTACCAAGGCCAAGACCCTTGGTTCTTGAAGTTTGGCTTTTGTTGCCACACGGATGTGTCTCAAAGACACCTCCGTCTAGGGGCGCCTGGGTGGCGCAGTCGGTTAAGCGTCCGACTTCAGCCAGGTCACGATCTCGCGGTCCGTGAGTTCGAGCCCCGCGTCAGGCTCTGGGCTGATGGCTCGGAGCCTGGAGCCTGTTTCCGATTCTGTGTCTCCCTCTCTCTCTGCCCCTCCCCCGTTCATGCTCTGTCTCTCTCTGTCCCAAAAATAAATAAAAAACGTTGAAAAAAAAAAAAAAAGACACCTCCATCCCAAAACAGATCTCCTTGTCAGTACAGCCATCTCTGAGATATTGAGCCAGAAATGAGGGATTGATCCAAGATGCTTCATTCTCTCAGTGCATGTATGTGTTCAGGCATGAAGTCCTGTCAATCCCACCTCAGAGAAATTGCCTACATCTGCCTCTCCCTCTATTTATTCCCATGGCTACTGTGTTGTTCCAAGCCACCATTATTTCCAACCTGACTATGTGGTTGTCTCCTCAGTATTGTCCTGCATTCATTTTCCTTCCCTTCCAAGCCATTCATCAGATTTAAGCCAGAGTTATATACAAATTTGTGGATACACACACACACACACATGCACACACACAGACATGATATGATCATGTTACACCCTTCTTTAAAACCCTTCAATGGCTTCCTATTCATTCAACCAGAGTACTGTCCCAAATCTGTAAGGTGGCATATGTGCCCTCTGTGATCTGGCCCCTGGCTATCTCTCCAGTGTTGTCTCAACACCCCCTTTTTTTACCATCAGAATTTCCCGTTCTGTTTCTTGCTCTGGAGCTTTGGTCCTCTGCCTAAAAGGTGCTGTCACTTCCATCCTTCCTTCCTTCTGTCTGTCTGACACTAGGTAGTGCTTCTTAAATTTTAAAATGAACACAAATAACTTCAGGATCTTGCTAAAATGCAATCAAGCAAGCCCAGAAGCAAGAAGGTATAATAGAAGTGGTCCATCTAGAATCAAGCACAAGTCAGATTGGAAGCTAACCCAGACCCCAGTTATCCACTGCTCTTGTATCAGCATCTCTCCTGCAGTTCATACCTATGGTTCCCTGGTGGAGAGTGAGAGTTCCTCATGACAAACTGAGGCAGAAAGAAAAAGTCTGAGCTTGGTTCACAAATCAGTATGTGCATACAAGCCAGATATGGTCAGTATCTGCACTCCCCACTCAGAGGTGGTAAGGGAAAATTCTCCCAATGGGCAGAATCTTAGGTAATGCACCTGGTTTTTCACTTTGTGTAGAAAACAGAGTGGCCCAAGGTTAGGGTATATACATGGACTCAAATGGTTTGGCCACCTGGGCAGAACCTGGAAGGGGAAAGATTGGAAGACTGGGGACAAGAGACTTCTGAGTGGGTATATGGGAATAGGTACAATGTGTCAAAATTTTCATATTGCACATTAGAAATGTGAACTGTTCAGGGTGACTGGCTCAGTCAGTTTGGCTCAGGTCATGATCTCACAGCTCATGAGTTTGAGCCCCGCGTCAGGCTCTGTGCTGACAGCTCAGAGCCTGGAGCCTGCTTTGGATTCTGTGTCTCCCTCCCTCTCTGCTCCTCCCCTGCTCACACTCTGTCTCTCTCTCCTTCAAAAATAAACATTAAAAAACAAAAAGAAAAAAAACGTGAACTGTTCTCTTTATAAATTTAGAAAAAACTATATGGAAAACTACCTTTCTTCCATTCACAAAACAAATTCACCTGGCTCCTTAAAATGGGATATCATGCAAAATTAATTGGCTGAATGTTGTGAAGTTGCATCAAAAGCACTTGCTGCTATGTCCACCTGAGACCATGTTGGTGAAGGTGGCAGGGAAACAGACTCTCTAGCTCATGTTTTGTTGTACTAGCGCACACATTTTGGAAAGTGAGTTATTTGGGCCTAGCAGCATGCATACCCTTCAACCCAGAAATAGCAGTTCCAGTTGAAATCTCCCACCATGAAAGAGGCACTAAACAACCAAGTATGTACACAAAATGGCATTTGACATTAGTCATCTCTGCCATTGGTCACCCCACTGATGACACAGTGGGTGTGGGAAGAGTCATGACAGCGGGATGGGCACTTTGCCTCCATGCGGCTACTGCTACTGCTGAATGTCCAACCCACCGCAACACAGAACTGGCCCCCAAGTTAGTACCATCCTTCCAGGAGACCATTTGGCCACTGGAGGACAAACAGACAACTCCACCCTGGAAGGAGCAGTGATTTATTTTAACAGAAGTTGTTATGCATTCTGGGTAAAAGTTTGCCTTGCCTGGGGGAGCCTGGGTGGCTCAGTGGGTTGAGCATCAGACTTCAGCTCTGATCATGATCTCAGGGTTCATGAGTTCAAGCCTTATGTCGGGCTCTGTGCTGACAGCTCAGAACCTGGAACCTACTTCAGATTCTGTGTCTCCCACTGCTCCTCTCCCACTCACTCTCTGTCTCTCTTTATCAAAAATAAACAAACATTAAAAAAATTTAAAGAAAAAAAAAGGTTTGCCTTGCCTGCCTATAGGCGTTAGCCATCACCACTCCCTAAGGGCTTACACAGTATTAAGTGCACTCTCGTAATTTACAGCAAAGTAAATGCATCTGCTCTACAGCAGTGGGCTGAGTGCGTGACATGCGATCCACTGGTCATATTATGTCTGTACCACTCAGAAATGGCTAATCTGATAGAACAATGGAATGGCCTAGAGAAATGACAGCCAGGAGGCTGGTGAGGATGGAGCTCCTCCAGGATGCAGGATACTCAAAATCGAATGGACAGTTAACAAGCTGGCAGAAGATATCCAGACATTTATAGCAGATTATAGTTAATACTCATTGTATATAATTAAATTACTTAAATTGATAAGTAAAAAACCTGATAGGAGGAAATAAAGTACAGAAGAATAAATACAAATATTCACTAAATATATTATAAAAGGGAAAACCTCACGATAACAAGAAGTGCCAGTTATGACTGTCATTTCCCTCACATATTTGAAAAATGGCAGGAATGGATAATATGCAGTGTTGGTGAAGGCTGTGGGGAAACACTCTCATACATGATTTTCTGTACAAGTGCACACATTTTGGAAGGTGAGTGAGTTGGACCTAGCAGCATGCTTACCCTTCAACCTAGAAATTCCAGTTCTCAGAATCTGAATACTTGTTCAAATGTGCCAAGTTAAAGCCCAAGGATTTTTCATTGCAGCAGTATTTGTAGTAGTGACAAAAGGAAAACAACTTCATGTAAACTAATAGAGGACAATTTGTGGGAAAAAGAAGAAGTTAATATTTTTTGAGAACTTACTAGGTACCAGTCAGTGTTCCAAATACTTTACATGTATTAGCTGATTTAATCCTCACAACAGCCCTTCTTTGTCCATTTCATAGGTGAGGCAATTGAGGCAGAGAGCCTAAGTAACTTGGAAAAAAAAAAAAACGGATTTGAAATAGTATGAGTAGTTTGATTTTACTTTTAGAAACCAACAAGAACAATTCATGTATGTGTGCATGCATATGCGCACACGCATTTGCATGGGAAAATTGTGGATACGGAGGAATCTGATAATAGTTAGCTCTGGAAAGTGAAAATTGGGAAGGAGGATTTTCTCTTTCTACTTATATACTTTTGTATTACTGATATTTTTAAAGTAAGCGTTAGTTTTAGAATTTAAAAACAAATAACATTAACACCTAAAAATTCACCTGAATGCATTATGTTTACATGATTTTGTTCCATTTCACTGACTGAAGGGTTTGCTGTGGTTGTAGGAAGAAGTATTATTCCAGGGCAGGATGAAGTGTGCATTGTGTAAGAACTACATTGAGACTGAGGTTCTAGCTTGGCTTAAGGGAGGAAAAGAGTGGGGGTGGCAGAGGAAGGTGGGGAAATCAGAGGTTGGGAGCATAGACAGGATTTTATCAGAGGAAAATAGAGAGCAGACCCAAAACACCCTCAGGGCTGAAAGAGACCCCATAAGAAGTCTAAAAGCCTGCTCTCCACCCTCCTAATAGCCCTCCTAAAGGCAGACGGCCACATTCAGGGTCATAGTCAAGTTCCCTTATTCTCTCCTTGAGAGGTACAGTGAATTTTACATGCATTCAGCAGCCTGACCATTTGGGAAAATGCCTAATTATCCTTATTATTCCTCCAACCAGTATTTATTAAGCTTCCCCTATCCCAGGCACTGGGAACCAGTTACCTGCCATCAGGGAGCTTATACTCTGATACAGTTATCGAATGACCCACCTTCAAGGTGATCTTCTTTGACTGTTCCTCGTATTCTCTTTATAAGCTCACACATAATCTAGAGTTTGCTTGAAGGGTAATGAGTTAATGATTTGACGAACCATAACAATCAACAGACTGAAGAGGGCATAGGAGTAAGTCAAGATCATTTCAACATCCGAAATGCGTTTTTAAGAAGATAGTTTGGAGGAGGTAATGGCTTTCTTAATTCCAAGTAATAAAATATTTATTTTTTAGATAGCCATACTCAAACCCAAAATCATTTATGTGATGGCTAAACTTTAATATGTGCTCAACTAGTTATGTTCATGTCAAAGTAATTACTGTTATAATCATCTAAATACATTTTTTTTTCTTTTTTTGGAAACTGCCTCTGTAGTGACAACAGGTCTTTTCAGCTTCATCATCCAAACTCTGAAGGCCTTCTCCATCACCACCTGCCTGGTGCCTCATCTGCTGGTCTCTCTTTTGGGGCCACAGTTACCACCAAAGAAGGCATAGGAAGTACCCAAAACAGGATTCACCTAGTTCAAGTAAGAGTATATGTTAACAAGTTCAGGATAAATATGGATTTAGATGGCTTCTTAGTTGTCTGAGCCATGGGTTAGGGTTTTAGGCAGCTGAAGGTTTTTGTCCCTTTTATAGGAAGAAGTTACTCTTTTCTTAATTTTCTTATCCTTCTATGGATTTCTTTATTATTACTATTTGAAGTTTATTATACTCCCATAAAAATGTGAGGGCAGGTGGTACAGAGGCCGTAACATCCCATCTGTGTCACCGTGAACCATCTCATTGTCTCAGGAAGGAATCCTCCCTCCAGGAAGGCTCTGGGTCTTGTGCACACAGAAAGGGGACAATTCACACTTTAAAGTTCCTATAATAAATGAGAAAAACAAGGATGCGTATTCTATGTTTGGTCTGTGTAAATAGCCATGCTGCAACCTCTACCAGAAAAAAATACTTTTGTGATTTGGATATTTGAATTGGGCATGTCGTGTAATAGTCTTTAATCAAAACTACATATGTTAAATTGCCCCCAAACTAAGTTATAAAGCTCTTGGGAGCAAGGATTATGTCTTGTTCTAAAAATACCTTTCTAGACTATAAAGAATTGATGTGTCCTAAAGGTTGCTGTTAGACCACTGTTCCAGAGGCCAGAGGGAAGAAATATCACTGGTCTGTCCTTTTGCCTTCAAGAAACTCCTCAGATCATCAGAGGTACAGAGCTGGGCACATTAATCTCAAGGCCCAGTTGTATGGGATTTTTTAACTCATGTACTTAAGATGCATTAGTAAAAATGTCCCATAGTGAATGAACATCAAATAGCCCTCCAACATCAGAACAAGAAATGAATAGTAGAAAAGTTGGAGCTCTCTTTATAAGCAGAAGACTTTACAATAAATCCCTCCAATTCAGGTGCTGTTTTTTCCCCCAAGCAGTAGCAAAATGAGGGAGAGAACAAAATAGAAGCAGATACTCTCAGTGTCTGTGGTCTTCAGATAAATCCAAACTGTGCTCTTGAAGTCATGCCCTGGGTTGACTTTGAGGGCTTCCTCTCCCAGCTACCTCCATAGAGTCTGTACCCAGAAAGCTTCTGTTGGCATCTTAAATGTGAACAATCACAGCACTTCCAGTTGATACCTGACAGGTCTGTGCCTACCTCTACCTGTACCAATCAGGAGCTTCCTACCCTTCACTTTCAGGGTGGATCCTCTGTGTTCCTTGCTTTTAGGAAAAGATTACTAAAGGCCATCCACCCAGCATGGATTCCACACCACAGGCATGATGATGAGTGTCTGTATTTGCTAAGGAACTACCTGGAGCCCTCCACAGAGCAGTCCGTGGGAAGCTTGGGGTGAGTCACAAACCACTACACAATAGAATGAACATTGTCTTTACAAGAGGAGCAGAGATGCTTGAACATTTTTCTCTGAGGAAATAGGTCAAAGGGCTTGGCCTTTGATCTGTATGATCCATGCCTCTCAAGCAATATTAGCGAGTATTATCTATCCCTATTTACCAGAAAAGGAAACTGAGGCAGCCAGCCAGAGAATAAAGTGAATTTTCCATATGACTGTTACCTTCTTGGCACTATATCAGTTGTTCCTGATCATTTTAGAGTAATGTATGTTTCACTAGCATATGCTCGTTGAATCAGTCCGCATGGGTAACTGATGCAATTGCAATGTTATTGGAATGGTGTTTGGAAATATTACGGCTTTAAAAATCTTTTAATTATGTATTTACGGCTAGCCAAAAAAAAAAAAAAAAAAAAAGCAATGACCTTTGGGTTGTTTTTATTTCATTGTGGCTGTTACTGCTACAATTGTGATTTTAGGATTAATGCTTAGGAAATCATAGACTCTTAGGAATTAGGAAAAAATCATTTATGACTCATAAACTTACGTTCAGTTGAAATGCCTTAAGACTTTTAAGGTAGTATTTCCCCCTTTTGCCTTTTGGAAACTAAAATTCTCATTAAATTTCATATATGCATTCTGTTCTTTTAAGATATTTTTAAACTTCTATTATTTGAAAATCTGATGAATGTTGCTTTCTATGTGATATGTCCTTAATTAAAATATTGAACACAATAAGCCAAGCAAAAAAACCAGAAGAAAATTAACCAACATTGTTAACATTGAGCTGTTGTTCAGTCAAGTACAAACCCTTCTAAACCCTTGTGCATTTAGATTTCTCTATCCCCTCCAAAGACTGAGCACAGACTCTGTCAGATGCCTTGTGAAATCCCTGTGCACTGTGTCTACAGCACTGATGAGTTTCTCATTCTAGAAATCTCATCTCAAAAAGGGAATGAGGCTAGTTTTCTTGAGTACCCAGTCTCCTCTTTGGGACCACTGCTCTAGGCCCTCTCATCAATAATCCATTCCAGAAGAGCTCCAGAAAGTTGCCTGGGAGCAAAGTCAACTTCAGCGAAATCCATCTTTTTGGAAACCAGGAACAATAGTTGCCTATCTCCGGTGTTCTAGCACTGCTCTGTTTTCTGTGATGTCTCAAAAAGATTACTCACCATGGTTTCACAATCTAATTAACAAACTATGGTAAGGTCAGAGGACATAATTCACCTTGATTGATCTGACCACTTGAACAAATTTAAAGGCCAAGTGCTTTCTTAGCATCTCCACATATCCTGGGCTTCAAGTCTTTTTTTTTTTTAACTGTGCTTGTCTGATCCTTTCAGTTTACAAAGCATTCCTTTGGTGAGAAATATGGAAGAAAAAATAGGAATAAGACAGTTCTGCCTTCTGACTTCTGTAAATATTACTCTATCTTCATTGAGCAGTATATTTGGTCTCTGTTTGATACATTTTATGGTTGATAGTGTTTTCTGCAAAATATATCTCTTAGACAACTTGACACTGCTCTGCATCACACTTTAGCCTCTGTTGTCAGTTTGCCCCATTACTTCCATCATTTGTTCATGTCCTTTCTTTATCTTTGCTAGTCAGAGTGCAGTCTGGTTACAGTGCCTTCCTAATTCCTTAGTTCTTCCTCATTTACAATTACATCTTCCAAATTTCATTTCTGAGAGCTTCCTGTGTATTTTGTGCTATATTTTCTTGTTATAGTTTCTGGTAAATGGGAGAAAGTCCATCATTGTGCTGTACTTTCTGAAACTGGCTTTTTATAATATAAGCCTCCAGCCCTGAATAACAACATTTATGTTCTTCTCTTTCTCATGTTATAAACCCAAGCATGTTCTCCCCAAACATTTTGTTACAGGCTTTATGGTTAGCTTGACAGCCACCCCCCTCATTTATTCCCCTCATTTTTGAGCCAGAAGAGAACCTTTTCTATCCCCTCTTCTTTAGAAATGGTAGAATTTTTCAAACCTGGGTAATTCCCAGCTGTATCCTTCCTCTGTTCCAGTTTTTTAATTTGCTTTAGGGAAGCCCCATCCATTCTTTGGTTGGAACGAGTGGCCTGTGTTGTCCACCCTGCTGAGAACCAGATGTTGGTTCAACTGGTAAGATGGGGTCAGAGGTGTGAAGAGATCCCGTATTGGGGCTGCAGAGGATGCTTCAGACAAAGGAAGCTGGGTTCAATAAGGCAGGAGTAGAATTCTCAACATTTAGCCAAAAACTGAGGACCTGGAGACAGATCTAAAAATCCAATAAAGGCCAATAAAGGGGAGTCAGTTTAAAAAAGACACTAAGAAAAGAAGAAGTAGTGAATCTAGACAGTTACCTTCAGCAAGCACTGTGTGTAAGGCACATTTCTGTTCATTTCTCTTTAAGCTCTCACCCAAAAAGTTTCTATCCTCTTCTTTCCTTTGAGGTTCCTGGATTTCCACTCATGTTTATATTTCATGAGTATATCGCCTCTGCCTTCTTTGTTAGTTGTTTTGTTTTGTTTTTTTGTCAGATACTATTAGTGGGTCTCATCGCTCTAGGTTTTTGGTGATGTCTGTTAGACAACAGCGTCATTTTTTTAATTATTATTATTTTAATGTGTATTTATTTTTGAGAGCGGGTAAGAGGGCATGAGCAGAGAAGGGGCAGAGAGAAAGGGAGACAGAATCCAAAGCAGGCTCCAAGCTCTGAGCTGTCATCACAGAGCCCGATTCAGGGCTTAAACCCACAAGCTGTGAGATCATGACCTGAGCCGAAGTCGGACACTTAATTGACTGAGCCACCCAGGTGCACCGACAACAGTAGCATCATTGCCCCCAAATTGCAAGTCCTCTTTTCTTTATCACCCATAGTCTGTGCTTTCATATCTAGACACCACCATAAAAGCTAACTTTTACTGAGTACTTTCTGTATACCAGCCATATACTATGGCAGTTACTATGTGCCAATTGTGCCGATGACAAAACTGAAGTACAGAGTGCTTAACCTATTGCCCAAGATCACATCACTAGCAAGTGGAATAGTCAGGATTGGAACCCAGGCAATCTGGTTGTAGAATCTGTGTTCTTTTTTTTGGGGGGGGGGGGAGGGAGCTGCATTTTGCTTCCTTTTTTTTTCATAAAATTTATTGTCAAATTGGTTTCCATACAACACCCAGTGCTCATCCCAACAGGTGCCTTCCTCAATGCCCATGACCCACTTTCCCCTCCCCCCCACCCCCCATCAACTGTCAGTTTGTTCTCAGTATTTAAGAGTCTCTTATGGTTTGCCTCCTTCTCTCTCTGTAACTTTCCCCACCCCTTCCCCTCCCACCTGGTCTTCGGTTGAGTTTCTCAGGATCCACATATGAGTGAAAACATTTGGTATCTGTCTTTCTCTGCCTAATTTATTTCACTTAGCGTAACACTCTCCAGTTCCATCCACATTGGTACAAATGGCCAGATTTCATTCTTTCTCATTGCCAAGTAGTCTTCCATTGTATATATAAACCACATCTTCATTATCCATTCGTCAGTTGATGGACATTTAGGCTTTTTCCATAATTTGGCTATTGTTGAAAGTGCTGCTATAAACATTGGGGTACAAGTGCCCCTATGCATCAGCACTCCTGTATCCCTTGGGTAAATTCCTAGCAGTGCTATTGCTGGGTCATAGGGTAGATCTATTTTAAATTTTTTGAGGAACCTCCACACTGTTTTCCAGAGCGGCTGCACCAGTTTGCATTCCCACCAACAGTGCAAGAGGGTTCTGTTTCTCCACATCCTCGCCAGCATCTATAGTCTCCTGATTTGTTCATTTGGCGTGAGGTGGAATCTCAGCGTGGTTTTGATTTGTACTATCCTGATGAGGAGTGACGTTGAACATCTTTTCACGTGCCTGTTGGCCATCTGGATGTCTTCTTTAGAAAAGTGTCTATTCATGTCTTCTGCCCATTTCTTCACTGGATTATTTGTTTTTCATGTGTGGCGTTTGGTGAGTTCTTTATAGATTTTGGATACTAGCCCTTTGTCCGATATGTCATTTGCAAATATCTTTTCCCATTCCGTTGGTTGCCTTTTAGTATTGTTGATTGTTTCCTTTCTGTGCAGAAGCTTTTTATCTTTATGAGGTCCCAGTAGTTCCTTTTTGCTTTTAATTGCCTTGCCTTTGGGGATGTGTCAAGTAAGAAATTGCTGCAGCTGAGGTCAGAGAGGTTTTTTCCTGCTTTCTCCTCTAGGATTTTGATGGTTTTCTGTCTCACATTCAGGTCCTTTATCCATTTTAGTTTATTTTTGTGAATGGTGCAAGAAAGTGGTCTAGTTTCATTCTTCTGCATGTTGCTGTCCAGTTCTCCCAGCACCATTTGTTAAAGAGACTGTCTTTTTTCCATTGGATATTCTTTCCTGGTTTGTCAAAGATTAGTTGGCCATACTTTTGTGGGTCCAATTCTGGAGTCTCTATTCCCTTCCATTGGTCTATGTGTCTGTTTTTGTGCCAGTACTATGGTGTCTTGATGATTACAACTTTGTAGTAGAGGCTAAAGTCTGGGATTGTGATGCCTCCCGCTTTGGTCTTCTTCTTCAATATTACTTAGGCTATTCGGGGTCTTTTGTGGTTCCATACAAATTTTAGGAGCGCTTGTTCTAGCTTCGAGAAGAATGCTGGTGCAATTTTGATTGGGATTGCATTGAATGTGTAGATTGCTTTAGGTAGTATTGACATTTTAACAATATTTATTCTTCAAATCCATGAGTACAGAATATTTTTCTGTTTCTTTGTATCTTCTTCAATTTCCTTCATAAGCTTGCTATAGTTTTCAGCATACAGGTCTTTTACATCTTTGGTTAGGTTTATTCCTAGGTATTTTATGATTGTTGGTGCAATTGTGAATGGGATCAGTTTCTTTATTTGTCTTTCTGTTGCTTCATTATTAGTGTATAAGAATGCAACTGATTTCTGTACATTAATTTTGTATCCTGCAACTTTGCTGAATTCATGTATCAGTTCTAGCAGACTTTTGATGGAGTCTCTTGGGTTTTCCATGTATAGTATCATGTCATCTGCAAAAAGTGAAAGCTTGACTTCATCTTTGCCAATTTTGATGGCTTTGATTTCCTTTTGTTGTCTGATTGCTGATGCTAGCACTTCCAACACTGTGTTAAATAACAGTGGTGAGAGTGGACATCCCTGTCGTATTCCTGATCTCAGGGGGAAAGCTCTCAGTTTTTCCCCGCTGAGGATGATATTAGCTGTGGGCTTTTTATAAATGGGTTTTATGATGTTTAAGTGTGTTCCTTCTATCCCAACTTTCTTGAGGGTTTTTATTTAGAAAGGATGCTGAATTTTGTCAAATGCTTTTTCTGCATCGATTGACAGAATCATCTGCTTCTTTTCTTTTATTAATATGATGTTTCACATTGATTGATTTGCGAATATTGAACCAGCCCTGCATCCCAGGAATGAATCCCACTTGATCATGGTGAATAATTCTTTTTATATACTGTTGAATTCGATTTGCTAGTATCTTGTTAAGAATTTTTACATCCATAGTCATCAGGGATATTGGCCTGTAGTTCTCTTTTTTGCTGGGTCTCTGTCTGGTTTAGGAATCAAAGTAATGCTGGCTTCATAGAAAGAGTTTGGAAGTTTTCCTTCCTTTTCTATTTTTTTGGAACAGCTTGAGAAGGATAGGTATTATCTCTGCTTTAAATGTCTGGTAGAATTCCCCAGGGAAGCCATCTGGTCCTGGACTCTTATTTGTTGGGAGATTTTTGATAACTTATTCAATTTCTTCACTGGTTATGGGTATGTTCAAATTTTTTATTTCTTCCTATTTGAGTTTTGGAAGTGTGTGGGTGCTTAGGAATTTGTCCATTTCTTCCAGGTTATCCAGTTTGTTGGCATATAATTTTTCATAGTATTCTCTGATAATTGCTTGTATTTCTGAGGGATTGGTTTTAATGATACCATTTTCATTCATGACTTTATCTATTTGGGTCCTCTCCCTTTTCTTTTTGAGAAGCCTGGCTAGAGGATTATCAATGTTTTTTATTTTTCTGAAAAACCAAGTCTTGGTTTCATTGATCTGCTCTACTGTTTTTTAGATTCTATATTGTGTATTTCTGCTCTGATTTTTATTATTTCTCTTCTTCTGCTGGGTTTGGGGTGTCTTTGCTGTTCTGCTTCCTATTTCCTTTAGGTGTGCTGTTAGATTTTGTATTTGGGATTTTTCTTGTTCCTTGAGATAGGCCTGGATTGCAACATATTTTCCTCTCAGGACTGCCTTCACTGCATCCCAAAGCATTTGGATTGTTGTTTTTTCATTTTCATTTGTTTCCATATATTTTTTAATTTCTTCTCTAATTGCCTGGTTGACCCATTCATTCTTTAGTAGGATGTTCTTTAACCTCCATGCTTTTGGAGGTTTTCCAGACTTTTTCCTGTGGTTGATTTCAGGTTTCATAGTATTGTGGTCTGAAAGTGTGCATGGTATGATCTCAATTCTTTTATACTTATGAAGGGCTGTTTTGTGACCCAGAATGTGATCTATCTTGGAGAATGTTCCATGTGCACTCGAGAAGAAAGTATATTCTGTTGCTTTGGGATGCAGAGTTCTAAATATATCTGTCAGGTCCATCTGATCCAATATATCATTCAGGGCCCTTGTTTCTTTATTTATTCTCTGTCTAGATCTTCTATCCGTTTTTGTACATGGAGTATTAAAGTCTCCTCAAATTACCACATTCTTACCAATAAGGTTGCTTATGGTCGTGATTAATTGTTTTATATATTTGGGGGCTTTCGAATTCGGTGCATAGACATTTATAATTGTTAGCTCTTCCTGATGGATAGACCCTGTAATTATTATATAATGCCCTTCTTCATCTCTTATTACAGCCTTTAATTTAAAGTCTAGTTTGTCTAATGTAAGTATGGCTACTCCAGCTTTCTTTTGACTTCCAGTAGCATGATAGATAGTTCTCCATCCCCTCACTTTCAATCTGAAGGTGTCCTCAGGTCTAAAATGAGTCTCTTGTAGACAGAAAATAGGTGGGTCTGATTTTTTTATCCATTCTGATACCCTATGTCTTTTGGTTGGGGCATTTAGTCCATTTACATTCAGTGTTATAATTGAAAGATATGGGTTTAGAGTCATTGTGCTATCTGTAGGTTTCATGCTTGTAGCGATGTCTCTGGTACTTTGTGGTCCTTGCAACATTTCACTCAGAGTCCCTCTTAGGATCTCTTGTAGGGCTGGTTTGGTGGTGATGAATTCCTTCAGTTTTTGTTTGCTTGGGAAAACCTTTACCTCTCCTTCTATTCTGAATGACGGACTTGCTGGGTAAAGGATTCTTGGCTGCATATTTTTTTCTGTTCATCACATTGAAGATTTCCTGCCACTCCTTTCTGGCCTGCCAAGTTTCAGTAGATAGGTCTGCTACTTCCCTTATGTGTCTACGTTTGTATGTTAAGGCCCGTTTATCCCTAGCTGCTTTCAGAATTCTCTTTATCCTTGTATTTTGCCAGTTTCACCTATGATATGTCATGCGGAAGATTGATTCAAATTATGTCTGAAGGGAGTTCTCTGTGCCTCTTGGATTTCAATGCCTTTTTCCTTCCCCAGATCAGGGAAGTTCTCAGCTATGATTTGTTCAAGTACACCTTCAGCCCCTTTCTCTCTCTTCTTCTTCTGGAATTCCTATGATATGGATATTGTTGTGTTTGATTGCATCACTTAGTTCTCTAATTCTCCCCTCATACTCCTCGATTTTTTTATCTCTCTTTTTCTCAGCTTCCTCTTTTTCCATAATTTTATCTTCTAATTTACCTATTCTCCCCTCTGCCTCTTCAATCTGCACTGTAACCACCTCCATTTTATTTTTCATCTCATTTATAGCATTTTTAAATTCATCATGACCATTTTTTAGTCCCTTAATCTCTGTAGCAATAGATTCTCTGCTGTCCTCTATGGTTTTTTCAAGACCAGTGATTAATTTTATGACTATTATTCTAAATTCTTGTTCCATTATATTGCTTAAATCGGTTTTGATTAATTCGGTAGCTGTTGCTACTTCCTGGGATTTCTTTTGAGGAGAATTCTTCTGTTTCATCATTTTGGCTAGTATTCTGTCCCCTATTCATTTTAAAAGCTTGTTGTATGCTCTGCACCTGCGAGCACTGCTATATTAAAGGAGGGTAATACACTGTACAGGGCCTGGCCCTTCAGGAGGTATTTTTTCAGGGATTGTTACTTGCTCTGTGTTGTAACTTTGGTTATTTTATTATCCTGCTTGTAGTAATATTTTGGACCCTCCACCAGATGTGCTTTGATTTGCTCCTGGAGTAGCCCTGTAAAGGAAAACAGATAGACAAACAGAACACAAAAACATGCAAACACACAAACAAATAACACAAATAAACAAAAACAAAAACCTAAAGACTAAAAACAAAAAACCCAAAAACACTGACTACAAGTAAAGAAGAGGGTGGAGGCTGTGCTGATGGTAGAGCACATACAAAGAGAGAAATGACAGGAGCGAGGGTGGGAGGGGGAGAGGAGAAAAAATAAACATTGATTAGGCAGAGAGACTAAAAGGCTTAATCCAGAGAGAGAAAGGAAAATAAAGAAGGAGGTGGGGAAAATGAAATGAAGATAAAGTTACTCATACAGAGAAACTATATGGCTTGATTATTTCAGTGAGAAAGGAGTGTAAAGAAGAAGGTGTAGAACATGTATCAAGACAATGGATTAAATATGTCTGTTTAGACAGACCAATAATCAGAGTAACCAGCCTAGTGGAGGGAAGAGATAAGGAGGAGAATTGGGGGGAGGGGGTCGTGGAATATATCTATATATCCAGAATTGACCTAGAGTTAATCCAGGCAACGCTGCATCGCTTGTAGGTAGTAGCTGTCTGAAGGGTCTGTGCTGCTCCGGTGCATGTGCTGCAAAGGGGCGTGGTTTGGCATTATCTGGACCCACCTCTACTATGGGTCCAGGAAGTGATCCCTGAGGCCCCGCCTTGGTGGGGGGGGGGGGGGGGCGGAAATAGTGATTTCCCCCTCCCTCCCCCCCCCCCCCCAGTCTCTTCTCCATGGAGCCAGACCCGGTGGACTCAGTTTGAGTCATCTTCACTGTGCTGCGGGCGCAGATGGGTGGTCCTTCTCGCTCCACCAACTTCCCTGACCCTGCGCTTGGCTACGATTCAAAGTCCCACTCATGTGTTCTGGCCCTGGGGAAATGCCTCTCCCAGTGGTGATATGTGGTCCCGGCTGGCTTTGTCTGTGCCACAGCACTTCAGGGAGGACCGCCTTCTCCTGCTGTGCACTGAGCTGCCGCCCTCGCCGCAAGCCCCTGGGGTGGCAGGCGCAGGCAACCTTTGTCTTTTCCCACGGCACTGCAGGGAAACCGTGCGGCCTTTTCCTCCTGCAGACGATGCCCTTGGCCCAGCCGCTGCGCCCAGGCGTGGCGGACACAGGCAGGTTACGTACTATCGCACAGCCCTCCAGGGAGGGAACCACTTTCTCCAGCTGTGGACTGAGCCTCTAACCTACCACTGCACCCAGGCCTGGCTCCCCTCCTCCCCAGGTGCGCGAACAGGGAGCCGGCCCCAGTCCAAAGAAAGCCCCGCAGTTAGAGATTGGATCCCTGTCAGTCTCAGTCCAAGGTCTTTCTCCTCTCCAGATACAGTCTCGCACTTCCCTAGCCGCTCTTTCTCTTCCCTTTGTCTTTCCGCAGAAGATAGAATCTGTGTTCCTAACCCCCTTCTCTGAATCTATTTGTTTTCCTGGTACCATTTTCTTTGTTATTTTTCCTGGAGAATCACCAGGACCCCCTTTATTATTATTACTTCCCTTTACCCAATGTAACTAGTATCCTCTTTAGTTTCATATTTTGGAATATCACGTAGGTAAGTTTGTGTTTGCTTTTGTTTGTTTGTTTGTTTTTAAGTAGGCTTCACACCCAGCACAAAGCACAACTTGGGGCCTGAACTCACGACCTGAGATCAAGATCTGAGCTAGGATCAAGAGTCAGATGCTTAAGCAACTGAGCCACCCAGGCACCCATCATCTAGGTAAGTTTTTAGTCTACTAATTTACTTATTTCTTTCTCAGATTTATTCATGTGCCCTTCTATAAGCATTAGTTGAGTTCCTTCTGTGTTGTGAGCTGTGTGACCATGGTTCTTACCCCTAGGGAGAATCAGTCCCTGATTGGGACTGATTAATGACTGATTAATGACTGATTAATCAGGGACTGATTCAGGGACAATTAATATCTTTAAGCAGTTGATGAATACAGAAAATTTTGTGCAAAATGTGTATATATTCACATGTGACTTTGAGGACATATTCACATAACTGTTACCAGATTCTCAGGAGTCTGTGACCCCCTCCCATAAAGATGAGAATCACTCGTCTAAAGAGACACAGAAATCGTTATAATACCATGACACCCTGATTAGATCTAGGAGCTATAGTCCCAAACATGTTTTCCCAACCTTATGAGAGGTACTTCCTCTTTGATTGGGTCAGTCCTTCCAATGTTATATGATTTTTTAATATCATCTGATGACTGACAGGAACTTTAAAGGGTCTGGGATTTTACTTAAAAACTAACAAGTTAGGCTGATACAGTTTGATGATGCTAGCAGAAAACACAAGACTCCTGAGTTAGAGGCAAAAGACTATGTTCTTCACAGCAATAGCATCGCTAGAGTATTAGCATTTCCAATTAGCTTTCCAGGCCCCAATTCCCACAAAGCAATGTGGTGAGGGCCAGTTGACACCTGGAGGTGCCATGGGCTGCATATAGTAGAGGAACCCTGAGATTAAGGAACTCAAATCTTTTATAATGGGTGGTAAGCCTCCCAGAAGGTGATGTTATCTTATTATACTGAACAGTAAGCATTGCTGCTAATTCCTTCACAGGGGGACAGTTTTCCACACTGCTCACTATACCCACATCCTTGAGAAGGTAGTTTGAAACCAAAGCATGTGCCTCTGCTCATGCAATGTACTCATCTTCAGCATGTGACTTACTCCCCTCTAGGGGTTTCCTCAATCCCTTCCCTTCCTCCTCACTGATTTCCTGCTCTGCATCCTTCCACAGAGTGCACTCCAGAACTGTATCCTGAATGTCTTCTGAGGACACTAGTTCAATCTAGAAAAACTACCAGGATTTTGTATATGGTTTTTTGGAGGGAGAGGGGCTCCTAGTTATGAACAAGGGAGACACACCAAGGGCAGAGATGTGGCCTTTGGGTTGAAATATTGTGCGTTTCCTTCTACCTGGGCAATTACTGCTGCTGACCTGAACACAGACCCATTGTGGAAAGTGGGGAAGGTTTTAGTCCTGGGAGTATGAACAACTGATAGCTGCTGGGCTAGTACTTCTATGTTAAATAGCAAAGCATCACACCCATTTCATGAAATTGGTCTTCAAGGAAGCACAGTATTGTGCATTAGACTCAGAGGTTTACCAGTTTGCCCATCGCAGTGAGGGTAACTAGATGTTTTTCTCAGAAATAGAGACAAGTACCACCTTAATGGCTTCTTTGAAAGTGAAGGTTATAAAATAACATATTCTAACTGAAAACGGATTAGACCATCTTCCTAATATCTAGCTTGGTGATGAGGAGAAGCAGAGAAGAGTCTATTTCTCACACTGCCATTTCAGCAGAACATTTTATGGAATCATAGCCAAAGTAAAACATTTTTGTGAAATAAATACCTGTCTTCTCTGAATCCAATTCCATCTTTGATTAGTACTAATGGCCTATGAGGAAGAGAGGACAAACCGTTTTCATCTTTCATGTTGTGTGGAATCAGTAGCCACTAAGCATACGTAACATCCATAGAGCATTAGCATCAGACCCTCCTCTGCCCACTCCCTACACGCACACCCCAAAAAACCTATGGTAAGGAGCTAGTAAAGACTATATGGAATTATTAATTTAAAAAATATATTTTTCCTTCAAAAATATACCTCATAAGCTGCAGAAGTTATATAGCCAGAGATGTTTGGATTCCAAAATTGTTGAAAAAAAAAATAAAAGGATGTGGAAAAGTGAGAACAAGTTAAGATGATGCCCAAGGGTCCATGCAAGGAAATATCTAAAGAAAAGACCGAGGAATGGAGACTAGAGAACTATGTAAACAAAATTGACATGAATAATCCATGTAAAACATTCGCTACAGTACACGGCAGCTATAAATATTAGTATTACTATTTACCTGAGCTGGGGAAGCAAGACAGATTGCAGTAATATGTGTTTATTTATTTGTTCATTCATTTTTCAAGTCATTTATTCATTCATTATTTGTTTAAAATTATGTGTCCTAGAATTTAGGTACCTTCCATTGTCGCCTGCATTTCAGTTTCACTTTCTTCATGAATTTAAAGATTACTTGAATCAACTTACTTAGCTAGAACTCTGTAGTCAGATAAGCAAAGAGGAAAGACCTGTGCCAGATTCCAAGGCAGAAATAGATTCAACCGAAGGAAGAACCCCTCAGGGTAACAAGCCCCTGGGGTCAGTGGCAGCCTGGAGGGCTACTGTTCTAACTCAGGAGGCTCCAGGGCCTTTCAGTCTTCTCTTGGGAACCCTGCTCCCCATGTCTGTCTCTGAAGGGGTTGTTTTGAGCATTGCATGCCTTAATGAATGGGAAGCACTGTACTGTGGTAGACAACCAGGAAATTATAGTTGTTATTAACAATTACAGGTAATACAAAGTTAGGTTTTATTAGCATGAACTTCATTATCAGAATGCACTGCTTCAAATTCTATTCTTTAGCTATATAATTTGATAAATTATTTGACCTTCCTAAGCCTCTGTTTCCTTATCTGTAAAAGATTATGATCATGAGGATTAAATTATATCATGTCTGTAAAGTGCAATACATGAGACTAGCACATACTGAGTGCTAAATATAACGTCTACTACAATTAATACAGCTACTATTACCACTGCTACTACTATCATCATCATTATTATTATCATTATTAACACCTCTTTTGGGGGGCACCTGGGGGGCTCAGTCAGTTGAGCATCTGACTTTGGTTTTGGTTCAGGTCGTGGTCTCCTGGTCGTGGGATCGAGTCCCATGTTGGGTTCTGCCCTGAATGTGGAGCCTGCTTAGCATCCTCTCTCTCCCTTTTACCCTCTCTCTCCCTTTCCCTGCCTTCTCAAAATAAATAAATAAACTTTTTTTTTAATACTTCTTTTGGTATTTAACAACTCTAGGATTCCTGCTTTGCCATCCTTGTTTTCTTCAATAGAGTTATATTGCTGTCAAATGAATGGGGGAGGGAAATGTTTGGGTCAAGAAGAAAAGAAACCCGAGAACAAAGCTAGTGTGTCTTTCCTTCTGTCTCCTTTAATCTGCAGCTTCCCATATTTGGTCTATCAGGATGAACCTGACCAACAGGGCTTGGGATGCTGGTGGGACCTCGTGAAAAGCACATGTTCTTCTCCCAGTCCTTCTACCCCTTCCCTTCCATTGGCCCTCAACCACCACAAACCCATCTTCCTGGGAGGAAGGAATCCTGGTGTCCCCAACTTTGAGAAGACAGGACCTCACTCAAGTCCCAGCCCTGAAACTTTCTAATTTGGATTTAACTTCCTCCATGGTATAATTGGGATAACACTTTGAGGAAGCTGTTGGGAAGACTAGATGATACACATAAATGATGTACATAAAGTCCCAAACACAGTGGCAAGCACATAACAGTTGCATAATAAATGCCAGTTTTTTCCTAATAGCTGATGTTCAGAATTGTTCTTAGAACCAATCTTGGAAGAGGTTTATTATATACTAGAGTATTTGTCACAATGTTATTTATAATAGCAAAAATTAGAAATAACTTAAATGTTCAACAGTAGGGGATAATTTCATTTTTTTAATGTTTATTTACTTCTTTATTTTTTTAATGCTTATTTATTTTCATGAATTTTAATTTATTTTTTAATTTATATCCAAGTTAGTTAGCATATAGTGCAACAAGGATTTCAGGAGTCGATTCCTTAATGCCCCTTACCCATTTAGCCCATCCCCCCTCCCCCACCCCCTCCTGTAACCCTCTGTTTATTCTCCATATTTATGAGTCTCTTCTGTTTTGTCCCCCTCCCTGTTTCTATATTATTTTTGCTTCCCTTCCCTTATGTTCATCTGTTTTGTATCTTAAATTCCACCTATGGGTGAAGTCATATGATATTTGTCTTTCTGTGACTAATTTCACTTAGCATAATACCCTCTAGTTCCATCCACATAGTCGCAAATGGCAAGATTTCATTCTTTTTGATTGCCGAGGGATACTCCATTGTGTGTGTGTGTGTGTGTGTGTGTGTGTGTGTGTGTATGCATTGTGTGTGTGTGTGTGTGTGTGTATATATATATATATATGTATATATATATACGCACACCACATCTTCTTTATCTATTCATCCACCGATGGACATTTGGGCTTTCCATACTTTGGCTGTTGTTGATAGTGCTGCTATAAACATGGGGGTGCATGTGCCCCTTCAGAACAGCACACCTATATCCCTTGGATAAATACCCAGTAGTGCAATTGCTGGGTCGTAGCTGGTTGTTCTATTTTTAATTTCTTGAGGAAACTCCATACTGTTTCCAGAGTGGCTGCACCTGTTTGCCTTCCCACCAGCAGTGTAAAAGAGATCCTCTTTCTCTGCATCCTCGCCAACGTCTGTTGTTGCCTGACTTGTTAATGTTGGCCATTCTGACAGGTGTGAGGTGGTATATTATTGTGGTTTTGATTTGTATAGCCCTGATGATGAGTGATGTTGAGCATTTTTTCATGTGTCAGTTGGCCATCTGGACGTCTTCTTTGGAGAAGGGTCTATTCATGTCTTTTGCCCATTTCTTCACTGGATTATTTATTTTTTGGGTGTTGAGTTTGAGCTCTTTATAGATTTTGGATACTCACGCTTTATCTGATATGTCATTTGCAAATATCTTCCCCCATTCCATCAGTTGCCTTTTAGTTTTGCCGATTGTTTCCTTCACTGTGCAGAAGCTTTTTATTTTGATGAGGTCCCAATAGTTCATTTACTTATTTATTTTTATTTAAATGTTTTTATTTATTTTTGAGAGAGAGAGAGAGAGAGAGCATGAGCGAAGGAGGGGCAGAGAGAGAGGGCAATACAATCTGAAGCAGGCCCCAGGCTCTGAGCTGTCAACACAAAGCCTGATGCAGGACTCGAACTCACAAGCCATGAGATCATGACCTGTGCTGAAGTCAGACACTTAACTCACTGAGGCACCCCAGCAATAGGGGATCGCATTTAAATTTAAATAAAACATTTAAATAAATGTTTAAATAAATTTTTATTTAAATAAATAAATTTAAATTTAAATAAAACATCGCATACCCACATGATTGGAACTTAAGCTATCTTAAAAAATCTTTTTTGTGTAATATTGAATTTGAAAATAAGAATGATATAAGTACAAAAAATTTTAATTGAGCACTCTGACACCAAATTTGTAAGGAGAAAATTGTTTATATATACAATATATACACAGTGAGAATAAAAATGGAAGGAAATATGTATAACATTAATAGTTCTCTTTGTATGGCTGCATTTTGAAGTTATTTTCTAGATTTTACAGCAACTGTACATGATTTTTTACATGAATGTGCATTAATTTTATAACTGCACATACAAAAAAAAAGTTTAAACAAAACCAAATTCCTATGGACTAGAAACACATTCCCTCTAAAAACCAAGTTCCTTAGTTTCTAGCATAGATTGGAAAAGGGAGAGGAAAAATTTAAAGATTGGCATGACTGCTTACCTGGTGACCACCAAATATCACTGCCGGGCTGTCAGGAAAGAGCAGACCTGCCCCTAGCATTTGCAAGACCTAAAGCAAGAGTTCCAACAGGAGGTGTCCAGTTCTCTTCTCTTCCTGCCCAGCTCTGTCCTGCACTGATGCCATCACAGACTGGATACCCAGCTCACATCTCCAAGTCCCATCCACCCCCCAAACAGACACCTCTTGGCCACCACATTGGCTTAGGGGTAAGTTCCTAGTTGCACATCTACCCTGTCTGGGAGGAGGGACCAGACCAGAGGCCAACATGGGCTCTGGAGGTGGGTTTGGGGCCTTTGAGGTAGTGTGTCCCCACAGCTTGTGGCTAGAAGATGAGTACTGGCTGAGAGTAGAATGTCCCTTTGATCCCGAGGACTCCTAGTCCCTTGAGGAAGGGGTGTGGCAAAAGAGGGACAGAGTTGGAACCCAAAGCAGAATTCCAGTGACCTGAGGCCTAAGGACAAAGTTGGGAATGGACTCCTGGAAGCCACATTTGATGTTTCTGACATGAATAGAAATATAAATAAGAATGAACTCCAGATAGCAGTTTGTATGCCTAAAAGATAACGTTACAGAAAATCTAATAAAGTGCTTAATTTAACCATTACTCATTCTTCAGCTGTAATTTTCCCTCCATCACCTTCCCGCATAGTGTCAACTAATCATGTTTAGTTCCTGTTAGAACGTAAACTTCTCAGTAGTGAACTTCCCTGGAGCTCCACCGGCCTGCAGACGGAGCTGTGTTCCACGATTCCCCGGGCCAGCTCTGTTTTAGAAAGCCATTTCCCTATTCCAACTGAGCTCTGCTTTCCTGTTATTTCCATATACAGGATGATATTGGGCAAATCTGTGTCCTCTGTGTTTCTCCCAGACGCAGCCAGCTCTCTTCCCCACTTCCCTTCCGTACTCATCCCCCTGCCTCTTGTCTCCCTTCCAGCTAAATTCTTCTCATGTACTTTCTTCACTTAATGTCTCATCCATTCCTGAGATTCCAGGGAACATCTCCATAAATGATTCCCAAATCCTTTTCTACCTCTGCTCTCTCCACTGTTACCTCACATCCCTAATCCTGAGCTCATAGTAACCAGTTTCTCCCCTTACTCCTATACCTACATGAATGGTACCACCCTTTTTTGTTTTTTCTCCCCCATAACCAAGGTGTCAGATTTTTGCAGGCACTGGTCCTCAAGCTCACCGTTTGCTTTTCCTCTGTACTTGCACTGCCTTGGTCCAGACCGTCTTCATCTGCACTGAGATTATTACAAATTCTATACTTGGTCACCTTCCTCCCAGCACTTCCCCATACAACCCATCTCATGTCAGGGTTCCCAAACTTCCCAGGATTCCTTAGGAAGCTTTTAAAAAATGTGATTGCCTGTTATGTTTTACTGGATTGGAACCTTGTGTGGTATGGGCCCATCAGTAGCTCCGAATTTTTATGAGGCTTCCCTGGTGACAGATACAAAGTCTGCAGGTCTCCTGTTGGGAACCACTGCATATCATGGTCAAATTAATCTTCCAGAAATATTGGCTTAGAAATGCTGAGTGGCTCCCACTGGCCCCCAATACTATCGCAAATCTGAATCCTGCCTTTTAAAACTTTCTGTAGCCTGCTCTGACCTGCCTCATACACCATCTCCTTCTAATCCCTCGCCTGTAGTCAAGGCCATCTACTTGATTTCTTCCTAACACCTTGTGAATAGCCTCCCAGCCTCTGGTCTGAATTCCCTCCTTGCCCCTCTTCCAGGAAGCCTCTACTTGTCTTCACTTGCTCCCTGAGTACCCGGGGAGTGTGCTCTTTGTACCACCCTTCTGACACTTGGCTTCTGCTGCCCCTAATTGCAGTTCATCTTTGTCCAGCTGGGCCCAGAGCTGGGCAGGAGCAGGTATTTAGCAGCTTCCAGTTTCCTCCCTCCCCGCCCCCTACCACTGCCCATCTAAGCCAGAGTAAAATTGAGGAGCTAATCTTTCTCACATAACCTTGTGCTCCTATCACCCAGTCCAGGGCCTTTCAAACAGGGCAAGTGCATAAAGTCAACTTTTGACTTTGTTTTTTACCAAGAGACTAAAACATTGTTTTTTCTTAAGGCTTATACCAAATTGTATAAAAAAGGATTTCAGCTCTCACACCCAATCCAGAAATGTATATTTCCACCTCAGCTAACAGTATGTTCTTTTTCTCCTGATTTATTTCTCTTTTTATGCTTACAGTGAGGGAATAAACAGTCCCATTGGCTCATCCCCAGTTGATACTTTCCAGCATCTTTTACTCCGCTATCTTAACCTGAATGTCAAAACGAAAATGCGAAACACCTCCCAGGCAAAACACACTCATCCTTATAACCTGTTTCTTTAGTGTTCACCCATTGAAAATAAAGCCAGGGCAAAAAAGGATTTAAAATCTGTCATAGCAGATCTTACTTACTTGAAATGTTAATTGACTTAATATTATTTTGTCTCCATGGTCACCTTTGCACTACTGACACTCTCAGGGACCTGTGAAAGGCATTTTTTTTTTCTCCCAGGACCCACCCCTGGGTGAACCCACCTTGTCCCTGACCTCTCATCTGGTAGAACTTTCCCTCTGTGACCAAAGCAGGAAAGTCACAGAGTCTGTTCTGGTACACCAAACACCTTTATTAAAAATCCAAGGAAAATTCAGGGCACAAACCATAGGCAGGTGAGGGTAGTTACCACCTCCATATCTCACCTGAGAACTTGGCAGAGTTTTGAAGCATCTAACTGCCTCCTTTTATTTTATTTTATTTTATTTTATTTTATTTTATTTTATTTTATTTTATTTTTACTTGTTCCTCCAGGCGTCCTTGGACCTACTTGTAATTGTTTCACAAACTTCTTTTGAGAGCCTCCCAAATGTCAGCACTAAGCTAGACACTTGGGAACAGAAATGACACACTGCCTGTCCCTCGGGAGCTCACAGTCAAATGGAGGAGTCAGACAGGTGTGCCAGTAACCATTAACAAGAGAGCATGAAGAAGGTTCATATGACCTAAGAACCAGGTTCTGGGAGTAGAGCAGAGAGCGAGAGGTGGGATAGGGAGAGAAGAGAGAGACTTCTCCAAAGAGCCAAACTTGAGCTCAAACTTGAATTGTAAATAGAAGTTATCTGGAGGTGAGAAGGGGGAATGAATGGGACACAAACAGGGAATTCTAGGTAAAATAAAAATCACACACATTGTCTTGTGGCTTTGCAGAGCTCGGAAACTTCAGGAAAAACAAGCAATTCCAAATGACTAGGGCATGGCATGTTGGAGAGTCCACTGTAACCCCATCCCTACCCTATAAGGTGAGTCTGGGAAGGGAAGAGGAGGCCAGATCCTGATAGGCTTATACTATTGACCTAAAAATATGATGTGTTTGTACATGTAATGAAGAGCCATTACAGGATATTTACAGTTTTGAAAGATCACCCTGGCTGTTGTATGGAGAAGATTGGATTATAAGTGTGAATGCAGGGTGACAGGTGGGTATTGCTGCAGCTCAGGAGAGGGACAGTGGTATCTTGGATTAGGGTACTGGCGGTGGAGATGGAGAGAGGGGACAAATGGGAGAGATAATTAAGAGGCAAAATCAAAAGGGATATTGGTGGTGGATTGGATGTAAGTGGGTGAGAGAGGAGGGGGGAGGGTCAGGAGTGACTCCTAGGCTTTCAGTCTACACAACAAGTTGCTAAGTTAGGGCCACCAGAGTAGAAGCACCTTTGAGAGGACAGACCAGGAATTTGGATTTTCACCTCCTTTTACTAAATCCAAAGAGAAGTAATGAGTAGGTAGTTGGGAGCTCAGAGGAGAGGTCAGGATGGAGTGTTTACATTTGCAAGTCATTTGGGCTCAAAGCCCATATGATGAGCTGAGAGCTGGAAAGAGGCCCTGGATCTAAGTTCTCAGGGGATTCCAACAGCTAATGAATAGATGGAAAGATGAGTGGACTCTAGAGTAAGAACAGGAGGCCAGAGGGGGCATACAAATCAGAAGACAGAAATTCCAGAAGCATTGGAAGGGTCCATTTTGAGAAGGAGAGAGTGGTCAGATGCAACAAGTATTGTTGAGAGATCAAGTAGGATAAGAACAGAAGACAGGCAAAGACAACGCTGTTCACCTTCACGAAAGCAGGAAGGAGCATGTCACAGGAAGGGTGGGAAGGAAAGAACTGGAGCCAGGGAGGCAAGAGTGCTTTACAAAACTGGCTGAGGGAGAGACAATAGCACAGTAGCTGGAAGGGAACTGGGATGGAAGAGTTTGAGTTTTGCCTTTTTTTATTACGGAAGAAGATGTTGATGGGAAGAGTGTAGGTAAAAGGGAGACACTGAATACTTCAGAGATGGAAGGGGTCAGTCCAAAGCATTGAATGAGAAGTGCCTTTTCTATTCCTTCCAGAAAACTTTCACTGAAACATTCCTGCCAAGTTTGGGGAAGAGGCCTCCAGTGCCCCCTAGAATTTTGCTTTTTCCCGTAGGGTATTTTTTGCCCAATGCGGATTGCCTATCTACTCAGTAGACTGAACTCGAGTCAGGTCTGGGAGGGATGTGTGGTGTTCACCATGTGTCACCAGCCTGGCACAGTGACTCTCAAGTGTTTGGTCTCAGGGCTGCTTATACCCTTAAAAATTATTGAGGACCCAAAAGAGCTTTTGTTTATGTGAGTTATATCTATTGACATTTGGAGTATTTGAAATTAAAGCTGGGAAATATTTTAAACATTTATTTACTTATTTATCTTATTTATTTATTTATAAATAAATAACACAATTAAGCCCATTGTACATTAGCATAATAACATATTCATGAAAAATAACTATATTTTTCCAAAGAAAAACCATTGAGAAGAATGGCATTATTTCACAACTTTGACATATCTCTATAATGCTGGCTCAAAAGAAGCCAGCTGGATTCACATATCTGTGTTATATTCTGCTAGTCATGATACTGTACAAGGCCCAGGCTTTGGAAAGCTCCACTGTACATTTATGAGAGAATGAGAAAGAAGAAGGCACATAACATTTTTCGTTATGAAATGGTTTTGACCTTGAGACCCCTGAAAGGGTTTCAGGGACTCTCAGGGATCCTTGGACTATACTCTGAGAACCAATGATCTGACCTGTTGAGAGGACCATATGAATTATTTCATTAACCAGAGCTTTGAATACATTCCCAGGGATTTCCATCTCTCTATCATGCTTTCCAACAAAATACATAGCTCAGGGCAACAATTATAGAATCCTTATGATAAAGAACTTCTCATTTAGCCAATCTGCCTTTAATTATTGTTCCCATTTCCATCCCTTTAGTCAGTTAACAGCTTCTACCATGATTTTTGTTCAATAATGAAATTATTTGGTTGAAATGATTTATAAAAACATAGAAATTTCACCAAAAGATCTGTCCTTTTGATGGTTCCCACAATGAACAAAATAGTTTTATATAAAATATTTTTATGAGTATATTATCAAATTTAATTTCAAAAAAATTCAACTCCCTTGAGAAATGGTTCCCTTGTTTATTATTAATCAGCAGAAATTGTTTGAACCATACTTCTTCCAGGTGCATGGAACCATTTCAGTTTCAGAGGACTGGGCAGGGAGCCTGATGTTTTTAGGTTCATGGTCCTATTCACATTAACCTTCTGTGTCACCTTGACCAGGTCACTTCCCCTTTGGGCCTCATTGTTACTTTCTTCTGTAAAACTAGACCAGTGGTTCTAATACTCATGTGAAGGAGCAATCAGAAGTCAAGGGCTTTTCCTCGAATACCATATTCTTTGCTGAACACCATAAAATAGTGGCAAATTTAGTTAGACTGAGTGGAACAGGAACAGTTTTAGACTTAAAAAATATGTATTATATGATCCCTTACTGGATCAAACCAGGGGGCACAGAAGTCCATTAAAAAGAAAAGAAGAGAGGGGTACCTGGGTGGTTCAGTCAGTTGAGTGTCTGACTTCGGCTCAGGTCATGATTCTCACAGTTGGTGAGTTTGAGCCCCACATTGGGCTCGCTGCTGTCATGCAGAGTCCACTTCAGATCCTCTGTCCCCCTCTCTCTGTCCCTCCCCTACTTGTGCTCTCTCAAAAATAAATAAAACATTTGTAAAAAAAAAAAAAAAAAAGAAAAGAAGGGGAAAGAAAAGAAAAAAGTCATGCAATTAATCATGGTCAACTATTTGCAAATTATCCTCATAAATATTTATTTTCCATTTGTTTATTCCAACTTACTGTCAACCTTCATTTGCAATGCTGTGGCTTTTAGAGTAATAGATGGGAAGAAAACTTTAAAGAAATTCTGTCCATCAACTACCTATGCTAATTGAATAAAGTCCAATTTTAAACTATAGCTTTGAAACCCCTCAATTTTGCATGGGAAACAACAAACCTTCCTCATGAAAGGAAGGTTCCTATTGACTTTAAAAAGCCTAACATCCTATGCTTTTACTATAATTCTGCTGTTCAACAAACAGACTATGAGAACCAAAAGAGCTTCTAGTCAAATTCCTACTTACAGATAAAGCAAAGCCAGACCTAGAGAGATTCTGGGGTTTTCCTAAATTCAGCTAGCTAATAGGCAGCCAGGTGGACTTCCATCCCAGGTTTCTTGCTTACTGGTGTACTCAGTATTTTTCCACTCTACAAGCTTGCCTGATAATAAATAGCACATACACTCCAGTGCACATATAGTTTGTTGTCTCTTGGTATTCTATCATCATTTGTAACTTAGCCAACAATTATTTCTTCGGTTGAGAAGTTGACATTAGAAATCTCATCTCTGGCACATAAGATTCTTATTTGTTTATAAGTTAAGATTTAATTAAAATTCACTAAGTTCTTTTTAAGCTAGAAGAGATGGAAAAATATGCAAAGCAGTGAATTTAATTATGAATTGATTAGTCCACTGTTCTATAAGTGTCTGTCTTCTTTTTTGTTATCCATTGTACGTGCCATTCATTCTTGTTTGGTTTGTGAGCTATAATGAAGTCTATGTGTTTGTCGTTGAGATCAGCAGTTAAGTCTGCATTTATCTATTGTAGTGGATGACAGAAGATCTCAAAAAGAAATTTCTGATTGTCCATGGGGAGAAGACTGCTCACATCACTGTTGGAACCCTAAATGACCTTCTGAGAATGAAGTACCCCAAAGCTCCTCGTGTGATGGGGAACACCTCCCTTAGTGGGCAGCAAAGAGGCCTAAGTTCCCACTTCTTATATTGAAAATCAAAGTTAGTTAGAAATCAAAGTTAGAAATCAAAGATTTCTTCCATAGGAACTCATAGAATTATGTTAAGAAGATGTGAGTTGTAGCAATTCTGTAAAGAAGATGTGAGTTGTAGCATCTAGTCACAAACAAAAATACCTACCTGGTGAGTCAAACCTACCATTTTGCCCAACGTATAGCCAACTTGTTATATACTAATATCTCTGGCTCCTCAAAAGCAATTTGGCCTCTCATTCCTACTCTGGCATGCAGTCGGATTTTTCTGAGGTTAAAATTTCCATTTTTGAAAGCATCAATAAATAAATAGTTCTCTCAGGATCTAGAGTGAAGAAATCTGCAGATGGATTTACTGCTTAGGTCAGACTCCACTCAAATATGGAGGAGATTGCTGAGGAGAAAAGGCTTCAATTGTCACAGTTTTGTTTCACTTTGCTTATTAGGTCTAGGCACTCCTAGGTCATAGTGTTGTTTGCAACACAAAATCTAGCTGGCTTCTTTTCCACTCATGATAATTCCACTCATGATAATTCTTCTACCTTTTTAAGGCCTGATATGAAGTTTAAAGAAGTTTTCCATCCAATTATTGTCTCTCTTGCCAGGATTTTGGGATAGTTTGCAGTGACTAACACAAAAGAAGGTATGTTCCGTTTATTAGAACAAAGTCCTTATGTTGCAGATGTTTCTGCTACAGAAAGCTAAGGCTATTTGACATTAACCAAATCACAGGATCGTGCCAGTGGAGGAAATCATATTTTGTCCTGTAATGCTGAGCCACATCTGATCTTTTAAAAAGAGTATCTCCTAGATTCAGGAAATCCTGGTAGAGAGTGTACATCCTCTCTTGAGACTCCCATTTTCTGATCATAGCTGGGGCTCCACAAATGTTTGTTGATTCATCCAGAAACTCAGTCAGCTGTTTCTAACCACCTCCATTATTCAGGGAGTCCTTCCCCTGCTGGTTCCCTCCAGCAGCAGATGAGAGCAGCTACCACGTCCTCTGTTGAATTGCCTGCAGCATTTTCACCAGGTGTTTCTTGTTTTCCCTCCTCCCACTCAGCAGAACCAATTTCAGTGACTGTCCCAAAGGTATCCAACAAGGAGAGGCATGTATTTTTTTGATATTCACAATTTAGGGCTCAATTCTCTAGATCAGTATTCTTCTGTGAAAAGTACAGGTGGAATAAAATCATGTTGAAACACTCATTTGTTTATTAATGTCATAGTTATTAAGCATTTACCCTGTGCGAGGAACTGGGTTATATGCTGGTAAATCAAGCCTACTGAAAAAGACATGGTTTCTTCCATAGGAACTCATAAAATGATGTTAAGATAGACATTTTAAAACATAATTGTAGAGCGAAATAATCAGTGTGATATTTGACCTTTATATTTTCCTTTATGATTAATGGAATCTTCCCCCACAATCTAACGGATGCTTTCCAAATTGTACTGTTCGGGATTAACCCGGTTATAGCAATTTTTAGTTTTAATTATGGAGAATTTGGAGATTTTTAAGGAAGAAAAAGACAAAAATACCCATTTCAAATGCTGTATACATTAATTTTAAAGCTAGATATAAAGTTATAAGCACTAAGTAAAATAAATAACTTGTGTACTTATCCCCTTCTTGACACTTTCTCCTGTATTTTCTATTAACAAGTTGGTTTGACTTTATGAGGAAAAATAGGGTTTTTTTAAATGTTGCTTTCTATCTTATAGAAATGTACGGATTAGATATGTACAATAAGAGCATGGGTGATACTAGTGAAACTTCTATATGCCATTTTATGCCATTTTCTAATATGCCATTTTCTGTCACTGTTACAGCCTTTGGATAACTGGAAAATTGTAGTTCACATACACACACAACCCCATCTGTTAGTGTTACTGATTGACCTATGATTTCAATACTGCAGAGTCACTTCATGGTTCTCTGGCTTTTAATCTAAGAGATTTATTTTCTCAATTTTTATTTACTTTGCCTTTTAAGTTGGATCATGTATAGTAAACATCCTTCAAAGCCTAAATAAATACCTGTTTTATAATCTCAAAGAGCAGAGAGACTTCTATATGCAAGCATTCAAGTCAAATCATAGTCATGTTAAAACAAGTCACATTTATGTCCTGAGTTTACAGCACAATATAAAAAGCCATAGAAACCAGGACATGTGGATAGTTAATCATCTTTCTAGATGAATAGAGCTAGGATACTTGTTCTCAGTTAGCTGGTTTGGTAAGCAAAACAGAACCATTTTGAAAAACTTCTGCCCCCAAATGAATTCATCAGTCACATCTATTTATGCATATGAAAATTAAATTATCTTTAATCAAATGGTCTTTGCTCCCAGAAATACTAAAAGGAGACCTTATTTAAAATGAGAGCTGCAAAGTTTAGTTCAGGTTCTTTTTACAAGAGCTTTTGCTTTCTGTCCAACTTCCCAAAATTAAAGCATGAGCTCCCTCTGCTGAGTGAATTAACACATGTCAGTGAAACATTTGTAACATTTATAACATCTCTAACATTTGTGCATTGCCTATTATGACATTATGATCTTAGAGATGAAAACAATTATGGATTATAAAAAAATTTTCTTCTTTCAAAACTGATGACTCTGGGGACGCCTGGGTGACTCAGTCAGTTAAGCATCAGACTCTTGGTTTCGGCTGGGGTCATGATCTTGTGGTATGTGGGTTCAAGCCCAGCATTGGGCTCTGCGCTGGCTGTGCAGGGCCTGCTTGGGATTCTCTCTGTCCCTCTCTCTCTCTGCCCCTCCACTGCTCGCGTGCTCGCTCTCTCTCTCTCTCTCTCTCAAAATAAATAAATAAACTTAAAAAAAAAAAACAACCTCATGACTCTGATATGGGGTAGAATGGAAAGGTAGAGAAAAGTAATTTATGAAGTAGAGATTCATTAACTTAGATTTTTCCCCAAATGCTGACCCATGCAGGGCATGGCAACGCTTTGTAACCACCATTAATCTAGTTACCAGGAAGTGTATGCAAGACCCTGTTCTCACACCTATTAACATGGCTTTGGTTCTTCATAGCACTTGTGATATCTGAAATTACATTACTTATTTATTCATTGATCTGATTATGTCTGTCTTCCCCTACTAGAAAGTTAACTTCCTGATAGAAGAGACTATCGCTCTCAGCCCCTAGAACAGTGCCTCACACACAGTTGGTCTACAGAAATACTTGTTTAATGAATGGAAGAAAGAATGAAAGCAAACAGGCAGGTCTGTAATTACTTACTGTCACTTAGGATTATGATTCAATTACAGAACAATGCAGTGCTAATCATATGGAAATGGACACAAATTTAGTAGGAAATGAAAGAAGGGAGAAAATTAAAGAAGGTGTGGTAAAAGAGGTATGGAATTCAAACCCAACTTTAAAGATGGGGAGGGTTCAATCAAGTTAGACAAGAAAACAAGCATTTTGCTAGGTACTGGGGATATAATAGTTTATTAAAAAAAAAAAAAAAAAAAAAGACCTGGACCTTGCCCTCATGAAGCCTACAGTCTGACAGTGAAGATGGATGGCAAACAAATAATCACTCAAATAAATGGTGGGGGGGGGGGGGGGTCAGTTAGGGGAGACTTTTCCTAGTGGTGATCAAAGGATAAATGGGAGCAACCAGGTAAAGAGGGTGGGTGTAGCATGTGTCAAGGGCCAGAGACAGAAAAGAGTACTGTTGCTGGAGAGTGCGAGGAGAAGGAGACCAAACTCCCAGCCTGGGGAGGGGGCACTGTCTTCGTCCCAGAAGCAAGAAGTGGTTCTAATGGTTTCCTTAATTTTTCAGGGATTCTAAGTTATTTTTACTCTTTTTACTATTTTCTGTATTTATGAGATGGTCTGTTACAAGTATGTGTTACTTGAATAATTAGAAATAATGCAATATTTATGAAAAAGAAAGGGAGTACTGTATGCCCACCATAGCATTCTTTTCCTGCTTGCCTTATGTTTTTCCAGGCTTACAGAATTAATGAAGGTAATCTCACTTTCAGGCTGACCCCAGGTGCTGGCCTGAGCCTGACCAGATGCAGGGCATCCTGGGACATGCCACCCTAATGTTCCCAGTCACAGAGACACAAACATAAATCATCTGAGGACCCTAGCTCAGGAACACAGCAGTATGTTCTCTTCACCCACCACCTGGGTGTGGGCACTTCAGTGAGAATATCTTATCATTTAATATTTGTACTGTTTCCTGCCATATCCATCTGTGTTTTTCACATGGCTGAATCAGATAGATTCCTTAATTTCAGACCTTTATTGTGTAAGCCACATAAATGACCAGGTTTTGGCTGAGGTAGGAGGTACTGCCTCCCTGGTCCCCCTACCCGTGACCCACATTTGTCTGCTAAGGATCTCTCCTGTCCAGAAAGGTCTGTATTTAACAGTGCCCAAAGGGGTTCTTCATCTTGTTGTCTTATAAAGACAACTAATGGTTTCATTGACAGCAACTGACCTGGTAACAGAGGCAAAGGAGTACAACACAATTCATTCAGCATTTTAGGGTAATTTTATAACAACTCTGATGTATGACAATAACTATGAAATAGCAACTATAACATAACATACTGCACATAACTTTAAGCTATAACACATGACAGAGTTATCCTTGTTAACTACAGATCTCTCTGTATGAAAGAACTGTTGTGGCGGATGGGGGGCAGGGAGTGCCTGGGTGGCTCAGTGGGTTAAGCATCCGACCTTGGCTCAGGTCATGATCTCGAGGTTCGTGAGTTCAAGCCCTGTGTTGGGCTCTGTTCTGACAGCTCAGAGCCTGGAGATTCTGTGTCTCCCTCTCTCTCTGCTCCTCCCCCACTCATGTTCTGTCTCTCAAAAATAAGCAAACATTTTTAAAAAATTAAATGGTGAAAGAAAGAAAGAAAAAGAAAGAAAGAATTAAGAATTGTTGGGTTGTGTCTGCAGCCCAGTCTAAATCCTCTTCTGGGAGAACTGTGGCCTCGTATTTCTGCTGGCATCCCCTGAATCAGGTGATGTTCACGTTCTAGCTGCCTGAGTTACAGCGCCTGCATCTCTCTGCAAAAGCCTTTAATTGGGGAGGGTAATCTCAGTCCTTGTATCTGCAATCCATTGTTCAAAGTGGATTCCTTAGAGATGGAACCCCTCATCAGCAGTCTTCCCGGGGGACAGAGATGGGAGGGCTATGACTGTGTACCCCACAGGCCATCTCTCCTCCATCCGCACTCGCATCTCACTCTCTTACCTGTCAGCTCTGAACTACCTGCATCTGTACTGCAGCCATGGGAGGGATTTTACAGTGCCTGGCTGGGAAGGTAGAAATTCTTCTTGTCCTGCATATGTCATTGCCTCAGGGATGCTGCCTGGTCCCGTTTCAGTCATGCACTGATTCAGCTCCTGCATTACCCCACACCTCACCATTTCCCCATGTCTCCATCCCAACCCTATCTTAATAAGTTCAGGCTGTTAGAACACCACAGACTGGAGCTTATAAACAACAGAAATGTATTTCTCACAGTTCTGGAGGCTGGAAGTCCAAGATCATGGTGCTGGCATGTCACAGTCTGGTGAAGGCCCTCTTCCTGGTTCATGGCTGATGCCTTCTCACTGTGTCATCAGATGATGGAAGGGACTAGAGCTCTCTCTGGATTAGTATCTCTTTTATAAACTGCTAATCTTATTTATGAGGGTTCCATCCTTGTGGCCTAATCACCTCCCAGAGGCTCCACTTCCTAATACCATCATCTTTGGGGGTTAGTATTTCAACATATTAATGGGAGGGGGGCAAACATTTTAGTCTCTAGCAGCTCCCCACCCCACTACCTACCCACCCTACTCTCCCTACATACCTGCTGCCAACTACAAATACCTTACTCTGCTTAATCATTTATTGTCTGTTTATGCAAGTTACACATGCATCATTTCAGAATGAATTCTTCATATATAAATCATAATCTGAGTCCCTCCAACTCAGAAATTAGAAGTGGGTGGTGTTAAAGTGATTTTCACTATTTGTCTTCATAGTTTCTGTCGTGTAAATAAGTTTTCATGATTCCTGTAAAACATTTTTAGGATTTGCAGGGAAATCTCTCATGCTGGCATTTTTTATTCTAATTACCCACAGTGAAAAGAAATGTTATTCTCTGTTTAATTCAGCATGCACAGTAAAAGCCCCAAGGTTGTTGATTAATCTTTCTTTTGGTCCTTAGGAAGCCCCTATTATGAGCAGACGTTTAACTTATAATGCCAACCCATTTTGGGTATAGGTAACTGCATCCTCAGTGTGGTTTCAAAAGGCCAGCTGCCAAACCCCCTTATAAGTGCTGATGGCAGTTTTATAAATATATTAAACACAAAACTGTGGGATAATATGAAGCCTCATTTATGTCCCTAGATACAGAACTAGCTTTTCTTTTGCTGTGGATAGAACTGAAAACCCATATATCATGTGGATAGTGAACAGAAATGAGACACTTTAGGTAATCAGGAAGTACCAGTGAAGCATCTCAACTTGTCTTTCTTCTTATCTATTCATTATCAAGAGAGAAAACATTTACAATTGAAATAAGTTTGTGATTAGTGTTATATAGCAAGGCTATGATATGATGGAGCATAGTTTAATTTTAGCGGCAGATTGATTTTAATCTTTTTGACTTTCTGTCCTGGATTTCTATGTTTAGGTTCCTAAGAGCGCATTTACCTTTTTTTAAAGTTTATAGGTTGGAAAATTTTATGCAAAAATTTTTAATTATAGTGGAATCCCCAGAAGAAGATTCATGAGGATTACAAGACATCTTTCATGGTATCAAGAGCCAATTGGATATGAAATATCTAATTTTATACTACTGAGCTTGTCAGATAAATTAATTGGAAAGGAAAGTTCCAACAGGACCAGCCTGGGAAAGTGGCCCCTATGAGGTGAAACTGAAGACAAAACAGAACACTTTTTGGTTTACAGACTACAGAAGAAAAATCTGTCTCTTTCTCACTTGACTTTTGACCAGAAAGTATATTAGCCAGTCTGACGACTGCCTCATCCATTAGGCTGGCTCCTGAATGTCTTTTACCTCTAACCACTCAAACTCACCTTCAAAGGATAAAGATTTGTCACCATAGGGACCACAAGTGCTGCAAGCACATCTCCCAATAGAGTTCCCAAAATGTCCAAGAAGGCCAGCACTATCGAGATAAATGTGTAATCTCTCCTATGGAGACTGCTTCAAAGGAAATAACATTTATTTGCATGTCTGTGTTCCCAGATTTGGGTTGTAAATACTCACATGACTTTGTGGCCATCTTTCATGTACTAATGTCACTATTGCCATTTGTGTTTCATTTGTTGATGTCGCTGTTCTCATGAGTAATATACCCGTGTTTCCTGGTGTCCCTCCTGAGATATTTCCTCTCTTTAAGCTTCTACTCTTGCTCTTCACACAACATACCCATCTGTCTTTATTGTAATATTTACCCACTGATTCAGGCTGTTCTAGCCTATACATCACTGTATAGAACTGGAGAAGTTGTGCTCTGTTAGCCCAGGCAGAAGACTGTTTTCCCAAAGCAGGATTCCAGGGATTCTGGATGTAAACATATCATGAGAGGGTCATGATATTATGTGTGGCTATTTTTCAATTTGAAAAATACTTTAAAATTTTAGAAAGCATTTTTATAACAATACCACTAGATCTAATAAATTATAAAGTCATTTCAGTAGTATATGGTATCTTGAAATGAAATGTTTTTTTCTTCCATGAAGAGAAGGTATGCCAGCAGATTCCTTTAAATTATCATTTTCTTGATGGAGAAACAACTGAAGCCTTAAGCCAGACAAGTCCTAGTTTCTGTTTCCATTCCTGTCTCTAAAAAGGTACAAGATTATCAAGTTTATGATGTCTACTTTTATCTATTTTAATTGCTTTATTTTTATCTTGAATTAAATTTAATATAACAAAAATGGAATTTTCTGCAAATATTTTATATATGCCTCGGTGCAAACAATAATAATAGATTAAATATTAATCTGCTTCATTAGAGAGCTTTAAGACATTACATTTTCTTTTCTTCAAACACTCTGCTAATCTAGGATCACTGAAATCACAAATCATGTCGTTGTAAGAGACTAGCTAATTGTATAGGTGAGGCATTGAGGTGCAAAGAAATTTAATTATTTCAGTGAAGTTTCACAGTGAGAGGGAGGCAGAACCAAAACTCTTGTATAATAAAAATACTGCAACTTAATAGCATAATCTTTTTTTCATTATTTTTTTTAGTGCTTATTCATTTTTAAGAGACACAGAGAAGGAGGGAGAGAGAGCGTGCAAGCAAGCTTAAATGGGGGAGGGGCAGAGAGAGAGGGAGAGAGAATCTGAAGCAGGCTCCAGGCTCCAAGCTGTCAGCACAGAGCCCAATGAGGGGTTCGAACTCATGAACTGTGAGATCACGACCTGAGCAGAAGTTGGACACTCAACCGACTGAGCCACCCAGGCACCTCTGAATAGCATATTCTTAAATTTTTTAAATAAAATGTTTAGGGTTAGCAGGAGCACACCAACAGGGGGCAGCAGAGACCTCCTCTGCCTGCCTGTATTTTATTCCCAGTTTAGGAATGTAGCTTTTTCTGACAAGGTTTCAAACGTGACAAAGCCTACCAAGGAGGCAGATTTGTTATGATTTCTTGTTGTCTACTAGTGGTGGATGGCAAAGTGGTATCTCTGGGGCCTTCTCTTCATATTTTATTGTAATTAAATATGTGCATCCTATGTTGCTGGAATCTTGCTGTCCCACCCATCAGAGCCCAATGGATGACAGGGCCTCTGTTCCTAGGTTATTACTGAGTTGTGCAGCTGTCTTTTCAGGAAGCTGGCATTTAAATCACCAGCACTCACATCTGGATTTTCCACTGAGAATCCTTTCTAATAGTCAATAAATTAGGCAAAGTAGAGCAATGAAAGTAGGAAACTGCCAGGAATTCTCATTTGCATTTCCAAGCAAACACTAGCAACCATAGTCAGGTTGGCTCCATGGCTTCAAGGTTGGAAATGGGGAGCAGTTGGGAGGGGAAGATGAAAGACAAAATCTGAGTGCAAGTACAAAAGACTAGGCTGAACCAGTTTCCTTCCCTTCCTATAAGGTGCACTGGGGTCAGTGCAGGCTCCCTCTTCAGGCTCTTTCCCATGCTTCTGCCCCTTTCCTCTTATAGTCCTCTCTGCCCTCCCCTGGGTCTCTCATTTGAGACCTTCCTGTACTTCCCAGAAAAAACTTTGTTTCCACAAATAAAGGGCCAGTGCCTATTCAGGCACTTGTCTTCAGCTCCCACTAAAGAAGTCAGTCCTACACCCAGTTCAGCTATGGAAATAGGTTTCATCAATGTTAACCTGCACTTATCCAGCAACACAGATTAGTTTTCAAAGACATCTTTTCCTCTATGTCCCCTGGAGTCTGAATTCAACCTGCCAGCTTCAAAGTCACTTTTTAAAAGTCTTGGGGAGGTAGGCCCTTCATTGGGTATAGGGGCAGGGAAAGCACGGGCTGAGAAATTAATATAGAATGTGCATGTACACATATACACATACATATTTGCACTTTCTTAATATAAAAGTAAAATGTGTCCTTTAATAGATTGACATACATAAAAACAATATACAGGAGAAAATTTAAATCTGAAACTTAACCACCCATATACAGCCATTGTCAAACTATCTTTAAAATACTAAAAATTTGATTCTCATACAAATCTAAAGTAAGCACATGTCAAAGACTTCTCTAACTCATTAATGAGGGAAGCAGCAGGGTGATAAACTGAATGGAAGTGAATTTGAGAGGTTGAGGGTACAGACACTGAAAGAACAGTGACAGAAAATTGCTGGTTTAGATGAAGAACTGGTTGATATCTTACAAAGAATACAACTGTAAGCTTTGAGAGCAAAACTGATTTGATTTGCTGCTGGAAAAAATCCTATTATCATGTTACCTCACAGAGTCTAGGTTTTGCTATTTCAATAGTAAATAATAACTTAAAGGAATGTCCTAAAAGGGAATCAGATAATCAATGGGTGTGTCTGCTAGACTGTTACCATATGACATGGAAAAGATATACAGTCTTTTTTTTTTTTTTTTTTTGCCTTTTTTCCAAGTTTTGGACAGTTTTTCTTAATACGCAATTGTTATTTTAATAAATTTCCTTTCATTCTTAAGATTTTTCGAGTGCATATAAAAAAAAAACACATATTTATACAAAGTGAAGGTTAGCTTGTATATATAATCATATATATTTCTTCTTTCACTTAATAATGTATCAAACATTTTTCATGTCACTAAATATTTTTCAAAAACAAAATTTTGTAATGATTTTTTTCTCTGCTTAAATTTATGTGCCATCATTTCTTTAATACCCCATTGTTGAGAACATATAATATTTTAGTTAATATTTTAGTACATAAATCTTTATATACATTTCCAATTGATTCATGGAGTTTCTTTCTCAGTACTTGAGAAATAGCCTTTAGAAAGATTGTTTAATTTACACTCTCAGCAACTGGATATGATTACACTCATTCCATCACACCCTTACCAGCATTGGGTATTATGTACTTCTAAACTTTGACAGTTTAGAGAAAATGATATCTTATTTTGATTAGCATTACTTTATTAGTGCAGTTATACCTTTTTTTAGATGTTTATTGGCCCTCTGTAGCTCTATTTTTATGCCAATGAAATAAAAATGATCACTAAAGATAGGCTTAAAGAACAAGAATACAACAAAGGGAAGCTGGAAGCCTGAGGGCAATGTAGGGGAAAGGATATTGCAGCTGACCCCTGTGGCTGGAAGCAGGACTTATGGCTGTATGTGTGCATATGACATATGGTCACTTGCACGTGACCCTCAGAAGCCCAGGCTAAACCACACTGTATACCCACTACCAGGGAAGGGAAGATAGAGCATTGGTCAGATTTGTTTCCCAGATCAAAGAGCCTGGGTCTCCCACTGGCATCAGCTAATCTGCTGTAGCTGGGCTGGCTGGTTGTAGGTCCATGTAGGTTTACCGGATGGCTGAAAAGAACCTGTTATTTGGAGAACTGCCTGGTGCTCATCCCCAGGATCACTGAAAGACATTGGCAAGGAGTATTCACTGTGTAACTCTAGTTACACAGAATCACAAAATTTAAGAACTGACATTTCTGTAAGATCTTTTTTTTTAATGTTTATTATTTCTTTTTTGAGAGAGAGAGAGAGAGACAGAGTTACAGCTGCCAAAGAGCAGAGAGGGAGGGAGACACAGAATCTAAAGCAGGCTCCAGGCTCCAACTTGTCAGCACAGAACCCGATGTGGGGCTCGAACCCACAAACTGTGAGATCATGCAGGAATCAAACCCACAAACCATGAGATCATGACCTGAGCCGAAGTCGGACGCTTAACCAACTGAGCCACCCAGGTGCCTTCTTTAAGATCTTCTGTTCCATTATTACAGGTTGTCCCATTTGCCTGAATGGGACTTTATCCTCACTTGCAAATTCAGAGTCCCAGGTCAATAGAAAATTTTCTTCTCTTAGTTTATAAGTTCAAAATAGACTTTTTTTTTTTTTTTTTTTTTTTAGCTGAAAAGCATGGATCTAAGCTTACACCTTTGTTCTATAGAATGAGCTTAAAACAAACAAAAACCCCAGCCCAAAATTACCTATAGCAGAGCTGGGACTAGAATTCATGTCTCCCAGTTTCCCATCTGACCCTCATTTGATCAGCACTGCCTCCCTGCCTGAGGTAGACATTACCCAGTCTGGCTACACATTTCCCAAAGTTTTAAGATAATAGTAACCAGAGCACATGGACTCCAACCAGCCAATCTTGGAAAATTTTAAAAGTGGTCTCTCACTAACATTGGTTTTATAAAACATACATGTTTTCTCAGAAAACAGTTTCCTGTATGCTAGCTATCACAGAATCAGTCTTCATTCATGGTCCAGCCCCTTTCCTGCCTCCTCTTCTTTACACCTACCCTCCTTAGCTTTACATATATTGACAATGAGGAAGAAGAAAAATCCAGTTCAAGCTAAATAGACTCACTTGGAAAGTCCTGCATCACACAGGGAAAGATCTACACTTTTCTTACCAGATGTTTCTATCTCATAAACCAGTTGGGGTCAAGTTGCTTTATTTTTTAAACATAGTGTGTAGATGCCCAGTGACATCCCCAAGACCCAGTTGGACACTTCATGATGCATCAGTCATGTGTTAAACATGGCATGGGAAAGGCTGTATTTTGTAATGACATGCCTGCCTTGACAAGAGAACTTTTCCTGGCCGTGGTAACCAGCACCAGACCACATGCTGAAATCATGTTAATAAATTAAGGGCAGTGTTGGAAAGCCATTAATACCTAGCAGGCACTTAAAGGCCTAGTTATCTATTAACAATCTTCTCAACTTAATACACTGAAGTATTTCACAAAAAAAGCAACCCCAACATTTAGCTTAGTAAAAGAAAATTAAAAAAAAAATTTTTACATTTATTCATTTTTGAGAGACAAAGACAGAGCACAAGTGGGGGAGGGGCAGAGAGTGAGGGAGACACAGAATCCAAAGCAGGCTCCAGGCTCCGAGCTGTCAGCACAGAACCTGACTCGGGGCTCAAATCCACAAACTGCGAGATCATGACCTGAGCCGAAGCTGGACACTTAACCGACTGAGCCACCCAGGTGCCCCAGTAAAAGAAAATTTAAAAAGAAGAAATAAAACTGGGTTTGGGAATGGATAAAAATGCAATCCCCTTCCAGGATAGAAAGCTGATATCTGAAGCACCAGCTGTTTTTATCTCAGAACATAAAGGGTGAAAACAACTTCCTCAGCTCATGAGATCCCAAAGAGCTATAATTCTGTCTCCTGTTTTTCTGAATGTCCAGCTTCCAAAGAGCCTGAGTTCCTAAAAGTGCCACTGATTGAGTATCGGTTTAGGAAACCTCAGGCATACGCCTCCAGTAGAGGGTGAGAATAACAAATGCTGTCCTGACGATGCTTTTTCTTGTCATCCCTTGTATCCATCAAAGCCAATGGTTTCCACTTCCCTTTATGGACTTGCCTGGTGGTGCTTCTGTGAGTTAGGGTCGGTTCTTGGGATTCCACATAGAAGGGGGCCACATCATGCCGTGTAACACTTGGCACCTTTAGAATTTTTTTCCTTCTCAGTCCCATTGATGCCCCTGAGGCCCTGGCATTGCCTGGTCCATGTGAAAACTGCTCAGGATGTTCCCCGTGACAGTGGCGGCAAAGAAGAAAGACTATACAGTCCTTCGGCACAGGACGAGGTAGGATGATGATAGTGTCTGAGATTCTCACAGCATTGTAATAATACTGGCAGCTGCTGTTCCCTAGTACTATTTTCCAGGGGCCTTTATACACATGACCACATGTAGTCCTCCTAACAACCTTAGATTATTTATTTGTACTAAGCAGCTAATTTCAGAAAAAATTTAAGGCAGCTAAGAACCCTCTTAAGTTGATACAGATGTCTCCATTTTAAGATGAAGACACTGAGACTTAGAGAGTTCTAGTAAATTGCCAGAGGCCATATAGTTAGTTGTGACAGAGCCAATATTCAAACCCAGCCCCAGGGTCTCTCCCACAAGTAACCCCACACACATCATCCGGGGGCATGTTGTCCCTGGCCCAGGAGACCTTGCTGGTGTACATTTTTGTTACTTTCTGGCATGTTACTTGGCCTATTTTTTTTCTGCAGGTGATTTGTGCGGAGTCAGAATGTCTGTATTGTGGCTGCTGATTCATATGCTTATGCCAGGCAGGTCACAAACAAAGGGAAGATTGTGTACCAAGATGTGGACCCTGTGATTATGGGCATTCAGCCAGAATTCAATCAGTCTTTGGTCATTTAACTGTGATTCTTTCCAGAAAGTTCCAAAGCATATTGTTACCGCAGCACTTGTGAAACCTCTTTATCTTGTGTGGCATTTCCCAGCTGCTGCAGAGATATAACACAGACCAGAAAGCATATTTTCTCCTAAAAATTTCATTCTGCCTTTCTTTCTCTTACTGCTACCTGGAAATGTGTCCTCTCAGCCCACAACAGATCCATAACTGTGCCTGCTGCCCGTAAGTATTCCTGGAATGTTTCTGATTTTCCTAAAGGGAAACCACTAAGGAATGCCCCAGATTCCAAATTTGACATTCAAACCTTGGAAAGTTCAAATCCTTGTCCTTTAACATTTTTAAATTTGAACTTTATTTCTCTCAGCTCCTGTCCCATATTCCACCTACCCTAGTCTCTGCCTCTGTTAAGTTTTCTCTCACTCCATATAGAGAACCAGCTTACTCACCACTGAATGTGAGAACTGTCCCCTTTTTTTCTGGGCTCTTCTGTACTTTTCGCCAGGTTCCAAGGTGAAGCTGCAATCATTCCTTTTGTGCATTCCTGATAGAGCCTCTAAAGAGGGAAATAGTCATAGGCCAATGTTTGTATTACATTGGCCAGGGTAGGAACCCTGCTAGACATCCTTGGCCCCTTTACCTAAGAACAGAAACTGAAGATTTGTTTACAAATGAATACCACAGAATCACATCTCACTTGGTGTCAGCTTTCAAGTGAAAATCAAAAATGATCAAAATTAACCATAACATCGTAACATACTGCACCACTACGCCAAGATAAACCAAGATAAAAAGGATTAAATTTTAAATATCAGAGACAAAATCCAAAGAGTAAAAGAGGAAATCATGGGAGAATTCCTTGACAGTATTTCTAACTATGATGCATACTCTAAATTCCATAAAAGAAAAGATTAATAAATTCAATTGCATACAATAACACACTTCTGCATAAAGAAAAATATAAACAAAGTTCAAAGACAAGCACCAATTGGAAAAATATTTTCAAACCACAACACAGACAAGATAATTTCCTAAATATTTAATGTTTTCCCAGAAATCATGAAGAAAAAGCCAATACAGGGCTGCCTGTGTGGCTCAGTCAGTTAAGCGTCAAATTTTGGCTCAGGTCATGATCTCACAAGTTTGAGATCAAGAGTCCAAGCCCAGGGGCGCCTGGGTGGCGCAGTCGGTTAAGCGTCCGACTTCAGCCAGGTCACGATCTCGCGGTCCGTGAGTTCGAGCCCCGCGTCAGGCTCTGGGCTGATGGCTCGGAGCCTGGAGCCTGTTTCCGACTCTGTGTCTCCCTCTCTCTCTGCCCCTCCCCCGTTCATGCTCTGTCTCTCTCTGTCCCAAAAATAAATAAAAAAAAAAACGTTGGAGAAAAAAAAAAAAAAAAAAATAAGAGTCCAAGCCCTGAGTTGGTCTCTGTGCTGACAGCTTAGAGCCTGGAGCCTGCTTCAGATTCTGTGTCTCCCTCTCTCTCTGTCCCTCCCCTGCTCATGCTCCATCTCTCTCTCTCTCTTTCAAAAATAAATAAACATTAAAAAAATTTTAAAAAGAAAAAGAGCCAATACAAAAGTGGACAAAGGATGCAAGCAGACAGATCACAGGAAGAAAATATAAATGGCCCTTTTATATATGAAGAGATGCTAGGTTTTACTACAAACAGAAGAAATTCAAATTAAAAGCTACAATGAAATGAATACCATTTTAACCTATCAGATTGGCAAAAATAGTTTGATAACATATCCAGTTGCAAGCTACGGGAAAAAAACAGGTAGTCTCTTACTTTGCTGATGGAAATGTAGACTGGAACAATCTAAGGAAGGAAATTTAGCAATATTTATTAAAATTCCAAATGCTTATGCCCCTTGACCCAGCAGCCCCATTGTGGGAATTTATCCTGCAGCATAGCTTGAACACATTCAAAATAATATACTTTCAAGGCTGTTAATTGCAGCATTGTTTGTAATAGCATATAATATTAGAAATAATTCATGTCCATCCATCTATAGAGTGAAATTTTGTGTAGTTGTATATATTTAAAAAAAAGGAATGAAGACATTCTCTATATGTAGATATAGAAAGATCTCCAACTTGTACTGGTAAGTGAAAGGAAAATGCAGAAAAATGTTTGTACAAAGGAGGGTCACAGAAATATTCATATTTGATTATATTTGCATATAAAAACTCTGGAAGAACACACAACCTAACAATGGCAGTCACCTTTGATAGTGGTAGGTAGAAACTAGATGGAGGGACAGAGATAGAAGCAAGATTCTTTATCAAATACATTTTTTTGTTTCCTTTTTAAATCATTTGAATGTGTTTTCTACTTTTTAAAAATAAAAATTTTTGAAAACATTGAAAAATACCTTAAATTGTCCATAAAGTACAGAACACAAAGTTTCATACATATGATCCTATTCCATAATGTTTATGCAGACTAAGGTTTGAGAACAACTTGACTAAAATAAGGAACAAAGTTTAAGTTGCTATGGAGGTGTTAAGTATTGAAATAATTCTCCTCTAACATGCCTGCCAAACTCCTGGCTGGGAGTGGGTGAGAATTCTAAAAAGCACCTGCTTGCCTGGAGGGATTAGACTAATCTAATACTAAGCCTCCAGAACAAACCTGTTTGTTGTGAGAATTAAAGGAAATGAAGGAGTTCCCATTTCAATGCAGGTTGAAGTTTATGGGTAAGTTAAATATGCAGATGATGGGACTCCATGATATGGTGGTGATATTTTCTAAACTGTGCCAGGCCAGGGTACATGATCTGAAAAGTGTAGCCGTACCCATTGAGACACTAGGAGGTCCTGTCTAACATCTGTTCTGTCCTAGGGAATTCTAGGAGTGATGGTTAACATCATGTATGGTTTTCAGAGTGAGGGATGTGAAGGTGACCAAAGTCAGAAATCTTGAATTACACTACATTGGTAATGCCTTTTATTTATCTCCCAAGATGCAGTACAACACAAATAACTCATTGGGCCTACAAAAAAAGAAAAAAAAAAAACTGAGAAGAAAGAAACATTGAGAATGCATTCCAATCCACTGATCAAATCATTGAAGGTGAATTAAGTACTTTTTCATCATGAGAGTTTTTAATATACTGATATAATTTTAATCAATAATGCTGATTCTATAGAACTTGGGTGCAATCAACTCATCTTAACTCTTCTCGTGGAAATTAGTAAAGGGATGGACCATCCAGAACCTCAGACTCTGAGAGGAGGGGGAGGTTTTATGAAGGACCTTGATTCCTTGGCCAAAAATGGTTCCATAGACTATGGAACACATTTGAGATTTTGAATGGGAGGATGATGGGATCAAAACATCCCTTTCCTGAATCTGACAATGCATTTGGAGCCAAGAGGGAAGAGAGTGTCCATGGTAAACAAGTTGAAGTTCATTATAGTATGCCAAGTGAGAGATAATGGCTGGTGCACTGGAGTGAAGAGAAGAATATAGGGACAAACCACTGATTAGGTGCGAAGAACAAAGGAGGATCAAAGAAAATCTTGAAATCAGAGATTGGTTGACTGGGGCAAAGGTGGTATCATTAATGGTGTGGGAGACATCATGATCTGTTTGGAAGTAAGTGGAAGATGAGAGTTCAAAGGGCTGGCAGGGCATTCAAGGGGCATTGTCCACAGGCAGCTAGAAGAGAATTCTGGTGCTTTGAGAGATGCTGAAGCTGGAGTTGTGGGTTTGGGAGAAGCCATGGTAGTGAATTAAGTCACCAAAGAAGAGAATACTATCTGAAAATCTAGTTTTAAAGTACTTTTAAATAAGAAGACAAGTACTTTAAGATGAAAATCTGAAGTAAAGGAAGTAGGGAGAAAAGGAATTGGTACTATGATTGAGTAATGAAAATTATAGCCACCAAACACATGACAGAAGCAGGAGGGAGAACAGAAAGAGTCAGGAGAGATGGCCTGAAGATAGAATCTTTAGCAGCACCTTCAGTTGGAGTTATTATTAATTCCCAAACTTCTGTCACCTAGAGAACTAAAACTTATGAACCTAGTAATTTCAGGATGCCAATCCTGGACATTCAGGGGTGTGAATTCAAGAGCTGCCCATATATATTTTTTGATACCAGGTAGATTTAAATTTTATATTGATGGCAGGGGTGGGGGAGCCGAATCACTAAATGCATCACCAAGTCTTTGCAATTGCCCTGATACTTTTCTGCACCATCTCCAGCTTCTGGAACACAAACTTTATTTTCTAATACCTATGATTAATTATATATTTCTGAAGTTTTTACTTCCTACTTGGGTGAAATTTATTTTTTTTTATATAATTTTTATCCTCCACTCCTTCTCCCTTCCCCCCAACTTCCCCTCACATACAACCGTATATTCTTCATAGCTGAGGTCCCTATGGGTTTTAGGGATGCCTCTTTCAGTGGGTGCTGAATTGAGGTTGGGGGTTTAATCTTTTTAGTAACTAAGTGAACAGTGTGCAACTGGCTGGGTGTCAGTGCTGAAATACAGGTCTCATTGTGCTGTGTGACGTCATCTCTGCCCCCAGGCAGTTTCACTGTGGGAGACTTTCTAATTACCCATAACTCCTCAAGTTCTTGTGTATAATAATAGCTGCCTGCGAAAACTTTGCCAAATTATAATGAGACTTTGAAATCAAGAAGGGAAACCCAATGTTATCCCCATGAACTGGAATATTTATGTTTAGTAAAATGCGCTAGCATTCTGTTTAGAATATATTTAAATTAAGGATCTCTAAAAACAAGAGCCTCATTTGCTTGCTGTGTTTAACAGGGAAAGTGCACTTTGGAGGACAGGAACATTTTTACATGGAAACTCAAAGTGAAAGTGAAGTGGCAAAGGCAGAGGATTAAAACATGGACCTATATGTGTCATGCCAGGATGCAGCATTTACACAGGTGGGTTTCCTTTCCAGTCATGATTTTGGGGTCATAGTTGATACATTTCTAAATGCGGTGTTGTCATTTTCTTGATTTATAGCTGTAGAACCCAGGTATAAGAGATAACGCGTAATGGACGTTGAAAATCAGGATAGAGGCAAAGCCCAGCCCCAAATTGTACCAGTCTCCTCTAGTCCCCCGAACAGTACTCCTCCCCTTCTTCTCAGATGATGGCTGCCTCCTTCATCTCCATCATCATCATCACCATCATCACCATCATCATCACCATCATCACCATCATCGAGGCCCATTTCCCTTCCTCACCCCCACCACATGCACAGTCTCAGGGAGTAAGGGATCCTCCCGCTTTTGGGGGGCCAACCCTTACACCAGCACCTTTGGTTCCACTCACTGTCCACAATTACCCCTTCTATATTCTTTAACTTGCATCCCTACTGCCTTGTTCTGGTCAGTCCATAAACTCAAGTCTGTCCTATCCTTACAGGTGACCTTCTCTTGATCCTGCTTCCTCTTTTAGCTATTGCTTCTGTCTCCTTCCTTTCTGAGACAAACTTTTATACCAATTGCCTACCTTTTCTACTTCCTTGCTTCCCATTTACGCAACATACTGCTTCTGCCAAGGCCACCAGTGGCTTAATAGTTCTCCAATCAAAGAGACACTTTTCTGTCCTTTCTACCTTCTGCACTAATGCCATCTACATTGCAGGCCATTTGATCCTTGCAAATGGATATCTCTCCGATATCTCCTTATGTCTCTTTGCTCTTTCTTTGATTCCTCTCTGGGCTCCTCCATTTCTACCTGGTCCTATTATTCTTTTGGGATCCCAGATCTCTTTGAGAGTTTAGAAGTATAGACCTTTCTCCCAGAGAAATAGGACATAAGCAGCACTACCAGCTACAACAAACAACCCCCAAATCTTCACGGATTAGCACAATCGTGGTTGATTTCTTGATTGGACAAAGTCTGATGTGGATGTTCTCCTAGGCACGTCTCCTCCAAGTGTGACTCAGGGATCCACCTCCTTTTATGTGACTCCACCATCTTGGCTTCTTCAGCTTCCAGCTGCACAGATGGGGAGGTCAGGGCAAATGAAAGATACATATGATCCTTCCCCCATTCCATTGGTCAGAACTTGGTAACACAATGTCACTTAGAAGCAGGAGAAGCTAAGAAATGTGGTTAGCTACATGCTGAGAAAGGAACAGAATTGGATATTGGTGAATACTGGGGTGTCCCAGACTCCTTGAACCCTAAATTAAGAATCTGATAAGATGCTGATAGAAATGTATGAAAACTCATACTACAGCAGGAAAAAAAGCTACAGAGGAGTTTGACAAGCAGAGTTATTGGAAGAAGAAAGGAATGGCCATTATCCCTATGAAATGCTCAGTTAGATATCCAAAGACATTTTATTATCAGGTAATTTTCAGAAATGCTTCTAAGTCTGAAAACAATTTGTTAAGGCCTTATAATAAAAGATCTTTTGGTACTAATTTTTAGAAAACTATTGATCAATTCCCAAGGTTTTGGTACTGGTTTGTCAGATTTGTTTCTATTTGCTATAGTGGCTACAGTGCTATTGGTTAATGAACAATTACTAACAACAAGAGAGATCTGCAAGGAAAACTGATACTAAAACCACCAAAATTCTAATGTACAGATAATTTTGAAGACTACCTTAAGTCACAGTCCCACTTAATATCTGTTGTCATGGCTCTTTGTAACCCTTAAGTATTACTTCTGGAAGGCTTATATAACCTACAATACCTGCTTTGCACCACCTGCTCTTGGTTTTTACCTGGTTGCAGTCACACAATGGTAAAACTGTTGCTTTCCCTTTAGGGCTCCTCATTACAAGCTATAGGCTAACTCATCTCTCTGCATAGCACAAGGCATAAATGTCTGGATGGATGGATGGATGGATGGATGGATGGATGGATGGATGGACGGATGAACAGATGGATAGATGATGGATGGGTGAATAGATTATTACATAAATGAGAAGGTGAAACAACTTTTGTGGGTATTAGGTCTTCCTTTCTAATGTCTTTGAAATTGTTTTACTAGTTCTAGAAAAATAAGATCCATGTTACAGTCTTTCCTATAAAGGCATAGTGGAATCATTGGAAAATTACAGAGAAGATACCAACATTCCTGCTAGAGATTTGTGCCATTGAAATCTAGCAGGGGTGCCTGGAAAGCACAATCAAGTTAAGTGTCTGGCTCTTGATTTCCTCAGGTCATCATCTCACAGTTTGTGAGTTTGAGCCCCAAGAGCTTGCTTGGGATTCTCTCTCTCTCTCATTCTCTCTCTCTAAAAATAAATAGATAGATAGATAGATAGATAGATAGATAGATAGATAGATACGAAATCAGTCAAGAAATCAAGCAAACACAGATTCCTGAAAGACAATGTTAATGAGTGGAATTTTAGAACAACTTTTAACTGAGTTTTGTGGGATTGCACTAGTTATTGGGGAAGAAAGTTGAAAATATATAAACACTGCTACATGGAATATTCACAGACTCCTTGCCAAAGAGATGAGACTCCACAAGATACCTCTCTTGCTTCTAGCAACCACTTTCCCACAGATGACCCTGGGAAAGGAAATAACTCCAGTATTTTAAATTGCCCTAAACTGGGTCATGTGTATACTTCAGCAATTTCATTTACTACTAGATGATTTGGAAACATAATCCATACTTTGTAAACATAGATTTCTTTGAAAAGTTTAATTAACCACACCCAAAATTGTGATTGTAACCATTAAGTTTAGGAAAGACCATGGCTAGCTTAGTTTTTTTCCCCCATATTTATTTACATGTCCAGTGTTGCCTGTCATCTTCCCTCTAGTTACACCTGTCTCTCAGTACTTTTGTATCTGCCCCTCACAAAATTTACCTGACTAGGATCTACTTGCTCAAGACATTCTCCCTTCTGCACTTGAGAGATACTAACCTGAAATTATAAACTAATGAATTGCACCCATCTGGTAAAATCTGTATTTTAATGAGAGATTTCTAGAATGGTGCCTAAATCTCCATGTTTCCCCAGATTAGGAAACTGTGACAACACTCAGAGCCCCCATCTAACACATGCTTGGACAACGGGATGCCAAGCATCCAAGCATCCTTTATATATACTGACCACATAGACTACATAGAAAGAAAGATACCTTCTTTCAAAGAAAAGTTGTTAAAATGTGTATTTTAGTGGCCAATGTTTTTTTCTTTTTTTTTAAGTTTATTTATTTTGAAAGAGAGAAAAAAAAGTGTGAGCCGGGGAGGGGCAGAGGGAGAAAAAGAGAGAGAGACAGAGAATCCTAAAGAGGCTCTGTGCTCTCAGCGCAGAGCATGACGTGGGGCTCAATCCCACAAACTGTGAGATCATGACCTGAGCCAAAGTCAAGAGTCAGAAGCTCAGTGCTCAACCAACTGAGCCCCCCAGGAACCCTGGCCAGTGTTTTTTTCTGAATGAAAATAGCTTCATTGCTTTTCTTGTATAAGTAATATGCTTATTGTTATTGTAAAAATGTTCAATGATATATTAATATCCTTTTCTACACTTCTTAATATATATGTATATGTCTGTATAACTTTACATATTAGAGTTCATTTTTCACATGCTGTATGTAGTCATAGGCACATTTTAAAAAGTTTTGTCCTTTTTTGTTTTGCTTTGTTTTGGTAGTATAAGGGAATATTGCCTCTCCCCATACACACACACCTGCAGGTAACCAGTGTTAATAGTCTGGCATACATCCTTCCATTTCTCTCTCCGTGTTTGTATAATCACAAGTAAACATTCATCTACATAAATGGAGTTATGGCATACATTATCTTAATGTCTTTATATGAGAATAATCCCTCATCCACTAGTTCCTACCATTCTTCCTCACCCAGTGATTAAGTAAATTGAAACAAACTTAGTATCAAACTGAGTGGAAAAGTAGTTGGAAGGGAACTGTAATGGGTGGGGGTAGGGCTGCTGTGGTAAGGCCTCTCTGCCTCCCTTGGAATCCATGTAATACATTCCCTCTCAAGTCACCTCTGTTACCTGCTCTTGTTATCTGCTCTCCATCAAAAAAGATGAAACCTAGAGCCAGTCCACTCTGCACACCTTTACCTGACACCTGCAGTGAGACTGATGATGTGATGGAGGCAATGGGCTGCAGCAGGGGGTTTGCTACGGGAGGTCTGAGTTTGCGCCCTGGTTCTGTGTGTTTAATGGCTGTGTGACCCTGACAGGTCTCCAGTTCTTATCTCAGTTTCCTCATCTGCAAAATGAGAATACTATAGTAAATCTCACAGGATTGTCAGGAGGATTAAATGAGATAAAACATGTGAAAGCATTACTAAGTGTGTTAGATAGTGTGGGAAATAGAAAGGAAGTGTAAATATTACCCATGTTGATGAGATTAACACAAAGGGAATTGTTTCAGTCCTGGAGCAGCTGACTGCTGAAGGGTAGGACCATATATCCTCATGACCAAGGTCAGTAACTCCCCTGGATAAGAAATGTGTGCCCACGCACACACTGCATCAGCTTTGTCCCATTGGTGGGGTGCCACCCTCCCATCCATGAAAAACTGGATCTCATGGGAGCAGTGCAGATTCAAAATACTACCTGTCAGAAGTGAGGTCCCTTTTATGGTTACCTTTCAGGAAAGCCCTTTCCAGGCCCCTATACTCAAGGGCATTCCTATAGGCAAACAATGACTACCATGACTTAAAGGCTCAAGCAAAAAAGCAGAGTAGTTCTGGTGAGGATATGGCTGAATGTGTACCATTCTAATTACAAAAAGAACTATAAACATTCTACTATATGTATCCTTGGACCTATTGCTTTCACTGCTGAGTTAATAGCTTCATTGAGATATAATTCACATACCATAAAATTCACCCTTTTATTTTTTTTAATGTTTATTTATTTATTTATTTTGAGAGAGGGGGAGAGCATGTGTGTGGGCCAGGGAGGGGCAGATAGAGAGGGAGAGAGAGAACCCCAAACAGGCTCTGCACTGTCAGTGCAGAGCCCAACACAGGGATCCATCCCACAAACCATGGGATGATGACCTGAGCTGAAATCAAGCGTCAGACACTTAACTGACTGAGCCACCCAGGTGCCCCAAAATTCACCCATTTAATAAAGCCTACAATTCAGTAGTTTATAGTATATTCATAGAGTGTGCAACCATCACCACAGTCTAATTTTAAAACACTATTATCACCCCAAAAAGAAACCCTGAGTCGACTGTCACTGTTAGGAATATAGGACATATTCACATATTTGCAAAAAATTTTTGCCAAGATGTATATGCAAAGATGTTCATTGCAGGGAGATATTCATACAAGAGTTCAAGAAAAAAAAAAACCAACAACAAAGTAAGCCTTATTTGGGACTTCTTAAATTATGGTGCATCTATATATAATGAACTACTAATCAGATAATAAAACAAATGACATAGACCTATGTATGTTTGATGAGGGAGCTTAAGGCAGGCTGACACCCCTCAAACCACCGCCCCCCCTCAGGTGGGATATGTGTGACATTTCTCAGGCACTCCTGGCTGCCCAAGAACAAAGGAAAGGGAAAAACAAATGGTTAACTGATAGAAATCACAGTCCTGAAGGACAGGAGTCTCCATCAGTTTATAAATGTCTTAGTAAATTACAAGAAAAAGGCAATCTTATCAACAGCCTTATCTCAGTTTCCTGGAGCCCCAACATTACCCTTCCCACCATAGTGATGTGGGGAACAAAGGCAAGAAGGAAATGGTAGGTAAAATTGAATTTCCTTATAACCTGCAGCCCATTGACAAATACTTGCTATAGGCAGAGTAAAACCTTCCTCCAGGAACTCCTTATTGTCTAAATGTTAATGCCTTACTAGAAGGAAAAACAACCTTAGCTTGACAATAGCTAGGCCTTCAGTATCTGGTGAGTCTTCTTTAGCATATGAAAGTCCTTTTGGAAACTCCCTTTAGCCTTTACCTCCCCCAACTCCCAGGTGTATAATCAGTCACTCCTCACAACCCTAGTGAAGTTCTTTCTGCCCATGGGTCTTGTCCCCTTGCTTTGGTAAAATCACCTTTTTGCACCAAAGATGCCTCAAGAATTCTTTCTTGTCCATTGGCTCTGGACCCCAACCACCACTCAAAAACCACATCATGTTGATATGGAAAATTATCCAAGACTTGTATTTATAATGTTGTACCTTTTAAAACATTATTTCCAAATATTTATAACATATTCATGAAAGTAAATTCTAGAAGAAATTACAAGGAACTGATGTTAGTGGTTACCTTTAGGAGGAGGAGCAGAACTGATGAGTAGGCAGGAAAGCTTTCACTCTTCATATTATGCCTTGTTTGATTCTTCTATGTACACGTACATGTTCATAATCCCTTCTATGGAACCTTGAGGCCAGATGTAGTTTGGAATTCTACGTTTTTCTGATTTAAAAAAAAATTTTAAGTTTTACTTATTAGAGAGAGAGAGCACGCACAAGCAGGGAGGGGCAGAGAGGAGAGACAGAATCCTAAGCAGGCTCCACACCATTCGCATAGAGCCCCATGTGGGGGGCTTGAACTCACATGGGATCATGACCTGAGCCAAGAGCAAGAGTCGGACACTTAACTGTGCCACCCAGGCACCCCTTCTGATCTTAAAATATCATATCTGTATTACACATACTACATAAAATGTTCAGTGGAGTCTAAGGCAACATACCCAATTTAAGCATGTTAACATTTCCTCAGTGAAGTGTATGATTATTCACACTAAGTGGAATTTTTAAACGACTATGACTCTCATCATTGCATTATATTGAGGCAGATTTGTCACCAAATTGGTTTTCAGGGTTTTTTGGCATTCAGACTTGCAGTTAAGGGACTGTGGACTTATATTAACAGGATTTGATGTTTCTTATAATAACAGGGTGTGTGTGAGTGATGAGATGATGGACCACTTTTGTCTTTACATGTTGCTGTATTTTATTCCTTACTTCTCTTCATGATTTTTACTCCCCAGAAGCAGTTGAGAGTAGTGTGCTCAGAGGAATATGGAGAACGAACTCACTAGGACTGAATGTCAATCCCTAAATGACAACTAAAGGCAGAGAGTCTGTAATCCAACAAAGGACAATAAGGTCTAAATTCTACTGGTTGTTAACAGTTTGGGTCAATTTGTTATTGTTTCACAGAGTAAGTGAAGCAAGGTGAAGAGCTCTCCTTGAAATCAATGGCATGCTAGAAGAGACTCAGAAAGGAGAACAATGCCCAGCAGGCATTCAAACTAGTCAGCTGCTATGGAAAATGGCAAGAGGACTGTGAGATATCTCATGACTGAATTCTAACTATAAGGTATACATTTAGGCTTTTACTTTTCAGTTTTCATAGAATGGCACCTTTGCTGTTCACAGGCAGCACACATCTTTGAATGAAACCGTTGGTCCTGTACCTAATAGCATGAAATTGTAGCTTTATTTCAGGGTCTTTGAGTAACTGTATTTGTTAGTGCCTCACTGTCCAAGAATCCTGTACAGATGGCAGGAGGAACAGATTTCTCATTTTTATTTCTAGGTTGCTGTGTGGTTCACATCTACACAGATGGGTCTGTATTTGTTGCTCGTGGTAGAGTTGAATTGGGACAAGGTGTTAACACCAAAATGATAGAGGTGAGAGAGGTAGTTTCACTTTTGCCATTGGCCAAAATTAGACTTTATAAAATATTACTAGATGCTGTAATACCAGTTCCAGTATTTTACTGCATTTGGGCTTTGTGATCCAGTGACCAGAATTGCCCACAAGTATCACTAGGAGCTCATTCTGAATTACCGGGAAATGAGCCAGCTGGGACTTGGGAAGGGGGCTTCACCTGCCTTCTCTCTCACCAAAACTCCACTTCCCCAGGAACCAGTGGCTTCTTTCCCTCTGGCAGAAGGTCTGTGACTTCTCATGGACTCCTAAGTCCAAATGGCTGGGCTGCCGATATGCTCAGACCACTCCTGTACCTAGATAGCACCCCAAATTCAGACCTCCTGGTGCTAGCCAACCTGTTCATTTCTCCAACTACAAGTCTACTTCTTTATGATCACCCTCCAAAAGGAGACACATGGTAGAGTGAGGGTCCTTCCTCTAGATTGTGGACTCATGTTGCATATCCAGCAGGCCTCTCCATGGGTCATGAAGGGATGGGAAATCTGTGTTTTCTCTCTGTAAGATTCCCCTTTCCACAACAAAGCCTATTTTAAACCCACGCCATGTGGCATTCTGCAATTTGTCCTGACCCATGGCACTCGAGAGGTTTGGGATATAGAGAAACACTTCTCATTTTAAAACTTTAAAACTCTTGGGGTGCCTGGGTGGCTCAGTCAGTTAAGTGTCTGACTTCGGCTCAAGTCATGATCTCATAGTTTGTGGGTTTGAGCCCCGTGTCAGGCTCTGTGCTGACAGTTCAGAGCCTGGAGCCTGCCTCAGATTCTGTGTCTCCCTCACTCTCTGCCCCTCCCTCACTTGCACTCTGTGTCTCTCTGTCTCTCAGAAATGAATAAATGCTAAAAAAATTTTTTTTAACTTTCAAACTTTATAAAAAATTTTGGTTTCAAAATGTCTATTTGAACCATAGATTATAAATCTCCTTATTACTTTTTAAAAGAGGGAAAAAAGCTTTTCTAATAGGTTTAAATTATTGTCCCAGTTTTACTTTGGACTAGCACATTCTGTCTTGTTTTCCTGTGCAGGTGGCTAGCCATGAATTAATGATACCAGTATCTTCCATATACCTTGGAAAGATGAATACCATGACAGTGCCCAGCACAATTCCCATGGCAGCCTCTACTAGTGCAGATGCCAATGGAAAAGCTGTGCAGGTGAGGATTTTACTGATTCCCAGCCTCAAGTGTCAAACCCTTTTCCAGAGGAGCCTTATGCTCCATTCTAGAAAATTTCTCCTGATGCTTTTCCCCATGACCACTAGGGTCACGGATGACAACCCTGAGGCATGGAGAGTGTAAGTCATTTGGATGCTGAGAAGAAGCAGAGCTGTTCAGTCCCAGAGGTATCTGACTCCAGAACCCACGTCTCTTCACACCACACTGCCTTGCTCTGTACCTGACTTGGGGGTAGTTCTTGTGCTTGCTGCTCTGGTTTTCATGACCTTGTTAAGTATTCAGCAAATTTTAAAAGAAACCTTAACATAAGGCAAATAAAAGCATAACTGTTGAACAGGACAAATAGGGCTCACATTCTGTCTGGCTTACCTCGGCCCTCTCCCTCACCCCCTGGGTGGCCCCTTAAACCCCACCTCGGTCCCTCTTCTACAGGGAATCCCAGTCTAGTCTTACATTCTTCCTTCCTTCCTTCCCTCAACTCTCAGTTATTCTGCATCATCACTTCTTGTTTCTTCTTCCCTCCTCCCTTGTTGCAGAACCCCTTCTTCCTTCTAACACAGACCCTTCAACAGTCTTACAACACTGCCCCCTCTTGTCCCCCTGTGAGAGTTTTTTTTCATCAATCATCCTTATCTTTGAATCTTTCTTCTTGTTCATTACTTCTTCATACAAATGAAGAAGTATGAAGAACTTGCCCTGATCTATTAAAAACAAACAACTGGCTTCTGCCCTCAAAGCCCCAGTCATTGATGAACAAATAAGCTCATTTTCCCCTGGGAGCTTCAGCTGCAAGCCCTGATGTATATAATGTTGGGAGTTACATGGGAATACATTCAGAAATTCCTTTGCATAAAGTGGAGGTAAGAAGGAGAGTTTTTCCATAAAATACAGCTTAGCACCTACCAAGGGGATTCCAGAGTTTGGACAGCTCCTCTGTGGACAGTGCCCCAAGCTTTTTCTCATTAACCTGAAGAAGGAAGAGTCAGAGGTCAAGAGGAAGGAGAGAGAATGCATACTTAGCAGCCTCCTCCCTGGAGAGGAGACCCAGTGCTGCCTCTCACCTCTCCAGCCTCCCTTCGAGAACAGCACCAACCTTCTCACTCCTCTACCCCATGGACAGAAAAGCACCCCACATGGGGGCAAGAGAGCATCCTAGGTTGAACTTGCCCCTAGGAAAGGCCTTCTCATTGAAATGTCCTTACAATGAAAGCAGTAAACCAATAAAATATCTTTAGCCCTTGGCCTATTTTTGGTAGCAACACTCCTGTCTTTTAGAGGGAAATGGGGACAGGGAGAATTCTGGTTTTCCCTTAGCCTGTAGAACATTCATCCCCTCTTTGAACCTTTAGCCATCTTTACTGCAGTTTTCTTGGGCCGGCTTCCCCCCCAAGTAATTACATAATGCCTCCATGAGGATCTTGGAGCCTGAAAGATCCCACCCACTCTTGGACCACATGATGTGGTAGCCAACCTGCACTGCTAAAATCTCAAAACAAGACTCCAAGAACTTGTTTCATAGTCAGCTTGTCTGAATTATATCCTGAGCTGTTTTTAGGATTGTGGAATGTCTTCATAGCAAAACAACAGTAGAGGCCGTTCACCTTCTCTGAAAGGACAGATGAACTAGCAGATGATGGTCAATGGATTCCTTTAACCTTGTTAAGCACCTAGACCAGCAGCAAGTAGAAGGAATGTCTTCCACCCCCTCCAATATGAGAGAGACTGTATCTTATAATACCTACACACACAGTTAGGGAAGAATTTTCTATATCATCATCTCTACAATCCCTCAACCAAGAAGCAAGCTAAGTTCACAATAATATAACTTTTACTGAGGACCTTCCTTCCTGAAGCTACCCTCACCAGTGAGGGGGCAACCCCAACCTTCCAAAAGTGAAATCTATACCTGAAGGAAGCAAAGCCAGGGCACCCCTGCTAGCCAGGTTCAGGATGCTAAAGCAGAAAGCCGTACTGTATTCTTATCACCCCTGCTTCTAATTTTTCCCCAACCCCATATGATGCACAGAGGGATCCCCTGCACTTCCTCAGCCCATCCAGTGTGCAGCCACAGATCTCCTACCTTGAGCCAAACTCAGAGACATCATTGTATGTGGAGCTTAGCCCATTCTACAATAGTAATATAACCCTTTCTGTGGGTGGATAATTTGATGTGTCACCTCATCCAATTTTCTAGGGCCCCCACTCCACTCCTTCCTGTCAGGCCAGTTATACTCCCAATTTCTCAGGAAATTTTATTCATTTTTTCCTATTAAAGGCAGCTGAAAATTGTATGCAGTCATCTAAATGTCACATAAGGGGATTGAGACCTGGGATCCCATTTTAATATAAGGGGCTTCCAGTCCCTGGAGAATCTGATCTTCCATTTGATTTTTCCATAGTTTTAAAGACTGACATTCCATTTGATAAGTGGATTTATTTTCTGTCTCTGATCAAATCAAATCTATGACTGACCCCCAGATCCACTTCATCACCCCATTTTTACTGACAAAAAGTGTAGAGTTCACTACACTCTACTTCCTAGACAAAGATAGAGATTGTTTCTTTCCTTTGCCCTCTCCTTTCCCTTGGGTAAAATTTCTCAGGTAAGCTTCTGAGTAGTGTGCCTATTAGAGGATTATAAAGTTAATAGACTAGTAACAACCACCATTTTTTTTTGAGAGAGAGAGAGAGAGGGAGAGAATTCCAAGCAGGCTCTACACTCAGCTCAGAGCCTGATGTGGGGCTCCATCTCACAAACTGTGAGATCATGACCTGAACAGAAATCAGGAGTCAGACACTCAACCAACTGAGCCACCCAGGTATAAAAAAAAATATCAAAATGCTATACAAATAGTAAGGGAAGTGATTTGTTTCTTATATATCTGTGTGTGCACATATTGCATAAGTGAGTGTACTGGTAAAAAGTAAAATGTGTATCTTACATTGAATTAGGGCCAAAAAGTGTGAGGAAACACTGCCATGCAGTGTCCACATCCTGTATCCAGGTCAAGTGCAATCCCAATACGTTTATCTCACATAGAACATAGTGTGATACATATCCTTCTTCTTCAGCCCTAACAAGCATCATGAACTTAAATCCATTCCAGAACAAGTTTCAGAAGGAGTAATCATTTCATGTGCATGGTTTCATAAAAGGACAGGCTACTCAGAAATTTGGGTTTGTGTTGCCACTTAAGTTTTTTCTTCTTTTAAACAGACTTTCTTAAAATAAAAATTTTAATGTCTTGATATATTTTGCCAAAACATATTTTCATATCATCAAAATAATCTGTTTCAGAAAATGCATAGTTCTATGTGGACTGGATCACAGGGGTTCTAGATAAAATTCTATGAAATTCTGTAAACATGTGACAAGGTAGGACTCCCGCTGGAACTATTCAGGCCTGTGAAGGTGACCCATGGTTCTTACACTCTACTTCCTCCAGGGAACTTACAAGAGGAACAACTAGGTACCTATTCCAGATCCTAGAAATAGAGTGTTTTTAAGTTTTAAAGACTGACATTCCATTTGATAGGAACCTCCTTTCCAATCATTGTGACCTTTTGACATATACACAGGGAAAATGTCATAATGATGGATCACAATTTCTTTCAGTTGTTTCCTTTGTTTGTTTGTTTTTTGTTTTTTGAGGTGTGCATTTTTCAACCAAAACATGTATAGGTTACAAGAAACCTCCTAATCCAGTACAGTATACACCACTGTCTCCTACTTTCCTCTTCCCCCTATGCACCCAACCCCATACCCATCCAGGCCATAGGACAGAGGAGAATGAGGAGGACCTCACTGGACAGCTGAGATTATCAACCTGTCATCTATCCTTTCCTTCCCTTTTGCCATGGGAGGTATCTGTATCTTTTTCCTGAGCATCCTTCACCCCCTGGGACTCTTCATTCTTATGTGCAGATGGACTGGGCTTCACAACCTGTCTTAGATGTTGGACTTCTCACCTGGTGCAGTACTAAATTATATAGTTGCTACATGCCAACCAGGAGAAAGGGGGAAGCCCTTGAAATAAATAAAGAAGCTCTGTGTAATAGAGACAGGTGGATACCTGTAATATCGCTCAGAGCAGAGTGGCCAAAAAATGAGACTAGAGAAATCCCCGTGTAGCCTAGAGAAATCCCCATGTAGGAGAAGCCAGGCACATCAGCATATATGACCACTCTTCAGAGGAAATAGTATTTACATATGTAAAGAAAAGTAGGTCTATGGAAGGAGTGAGTCATGACCAGCTATACCAAATGGGTCTCAGAGAGGAAAGACTAGGTAGTGTAAATGCAGCTTTGTTCAAGGAGAGCAGTGCTAAATCACATAGTACATGTGGCTTAAGGTTCGGGAATGCAACTGTTTTGGGTCCAGTCGCAGCTCCACTGCTTTCTAGCCTTGGGTAGCCAGTTACCTAACTGCTCTGAGTCCCAGTTTCCTTATCTGAAATGAGGATAATGGCAGTTTCTGCCCCACAGAATCACAAGGACGGAAGGATGCAACCCATGTAAAAGGCTTGGCGGTGCCTGCACATGGTCAACCAATAGTAGTGTTATCTGCTAATGCTACTTATGTTCTTGTTATCACTAATAAGCAAGCTCTTCCTAGACAGGTGCTTACTCATTCATTTATTCATTCAATAAAAATTTACATCAAGCACCTGTTATATGGTATTTGGGCCATAAACCTGATCCACACGGCCCACCAAACTTCTCTATGGCTAGAGTGAAATATCACTGCTATACTTCTGACTAATTCTAAGCCCACCAAGGACACTTTTGATCACAGTTTGACTTCTCCTGTAAATTTGCCTGCAGGAAAAATTCACTGGCCCAACAGTCTGGTTTCCCCTTGTAAATTAATGTAGTAGCATTATAAAGCAGTTTGTGAGGGAATGTAAGCAGTCTTCTGGGGGCCCAATCAACTCTAGAGGTCTGATCCAGTGAGGGGTCTGGTGGGTTAAAGAACAAACCTCAGGCTACAATGAATGCCCCCTCCAGGGCCCTGTTCTACCCCATGTCTCCTCACCTTGTGAAGCATCCCAGCCCTGGAAACTGCCCAGTGGGCTAGTATCTGCTTGCTCTCATATGCAGATAGTTGAGGCATGGGGCTGCAAGGCTTGAGCCTGAACCCTGAGGACTTCCACCACATGTAGCCATCTGACTATATGCAGGACACTTGGGAATGCAGGGACCTCATTTACCAGGGTGGTTGACAGAATTCAACAGAATATATATGGAGAGGGACTGGTGGCATCATGCAAAAGGCAGGTGTTAAGAATTACAATAGGATCCCTCCCACCTACCTGCAACACTCTGGCTTGCCCTGTGTGCGCATGGGTTGCAGGAGGTGGTGGTGAGCCTGTGTACCTGCAGCTGCATAGAAGACTTGACTGCTGTTGAGGACAGGCCTGCCCCATGGTCACTGGGGACCTGATTGAGCCAGTGTAGGTAGAGTAATAAGCCACCTGTTAATGTCATTTGAAAGCCCTTGGAGGCTTTCCTGACCCAAAATAAATTCCCCACCTGCCTGCTAATTCCCAACATTAGTCACTAACTGCTCAAAGGATGTCTTAGGTGTATTATGTGAGTTAAGGCATGATTGATCCCTTAGGCAACAGATTAGCTACAGAGCACCTGAGTGAGGAGAAGGTTATGTAATTCACAGTAAAAATCCTTTGATGAGTTTCCTTGCACTGATAATAAAACACATAATTTTTAACATGGTTTGCATGTTCTGTCCTGCCAATCTTTCCCAAGGCTTCTTGTGCCATGATTACCACACTCAGGCCACACAGCCTTCTTCAGACCCATCCTCTCCTTCCCTCAAGGGCTTTGCACCTGCCACCTGCATAAGTCAGGATTCTCCGGAAAACCAGAATCAGCAGGGTACATATATGGATGTATATGTATGTATATATGTATGTGAAAATATATAATATATATTATGTAATATATATTGCATATATATTATATAATCATTTATAATATATGTTCACACATATATATAATTCACACATAATATACATACATCCATGTACAAACATACATATATACACACACATGCACATATACATACATATACTTATATACACACACATAAAGATATTTATTTTAAAGAATTGGCTCACATAATTGTGGGGGCTGACAAGTCCAAAATCGGTAGGGCAGGCCAGCAGCCTAGAAAGTCAGGTAGGATTTCTATGGTACAGTTTTGCAGCAGAATAGTTCCTTCTTCTCTGGGAAACCTCAGTTTTTTCTCTTAAGGCTCTCAACTGATTTTGAGGCTCATCCACATTATCAGAGGTAATCTCCTTTACTTACAGTCAACTGATTGTAGATGTTAATCAATCTGCAAAATACCTTCACAGACTATGTTTGACCAAACTACTGTGTACCATAACCTAGGCAAGCTGATGCACAAATATAACCATTATACTGCCTCTCTGCTGGGATTTTCCCTCCCACCCCCTCCCCTCTTCCCTGACTGATGCCTTCTCACCTCTTAGATGTCAATGTAAATATCGCTTCCTCAGGAAGGCAGCTCTGTCCCCTCACCTTATGTAGGTATCATGGTTGTTCTTTCCTTCTTCCTTGTTGCCCTGCCCCAATTCTAAGCACACTTTGTGTCTGCTTATTTCCTCACTGTATCTCTCTATCCTAGATCTAAGCTCTGTCAGGGCAGGACCATGGAGGGTCTGGCCACCACAGCAGGGCTGCTATAGCCCATAGATCATCTTTGGGTACATTAGTAAAAGGCTCCCTTCCTCTAGGTGGATATGTTCCTCACAGGTCAGGGTCTGGGGAGCTGGATTTCACCCCACTGCCTGGAAGCCCTTGTTCAGGAGTCAACCTGTACAGCCAGGCAGAATGGGGAGACAGTGCTCTCAATAGAGAACAGGACAAATGAGTGTCCCTGATACAGGGACAGGGTCCTGGTTATGGGATACTTAGATAGATTTCATCTTGAGAAGAAGATTTGTAAAGAGGTAAGGAATTTGGGGATGAGGAAGCAGGATGGGGGGTAGGGCCCCGGGCAGTGGGAATGCCTTAGTCACCATGGTAGGGGGTGGACAGAGAGGAAAAGCCTACAGGGTGAGAGAGAGATGTCAAAGAAAAACACCCCTTACCAGGAAAAGGACAGGGTGGGGGCATCAGCAGTAATTGGCAATCGGAAAGGAGCTAGAAACATATATCAGAGTTAGAATAGGCCCCAGGGGACATCTAATGCAGAGACTTTCAATGGCAGGCCCCACATACCAATGGGATACATCAAATCTCCAGGAAGGAGCTTGTATATTTTGAAAAAGCATTGACTCATTATTATAGTACTCTAAGTTTATACTTTGGGAAAAGCTTTTTAAAATCTTTTATTTTCTAAATTTGAAGTACAGAAGATAAAACTCTGGCATGGGCCAGACTAGAAGTATAATCAAAAAGCAAGATATTCCTAAACCCTCCTTATCTTTTAACAGTTCAGATCCTGCTGTGGATAATCCCTAAAACTTTGGCCAGCTTCGCCAACCCCACCCACACTGTCTCCTGGGGCATTTGCACTCCAGGCCTGACAGTCTCTTGCCATTTGATGAGCTGGGCCAGCTTCTGAATTACTGCCTGGGCCTACCCTCCTCCAGAACAGAGCTCCCTCAGGGCCCAGAGAATTCTTACAAGTAGAAACCAAGCTCTGCAGCAGAACTCAAAGCTGCCTTGGAACTGGTCATGAGGGACAGTTGAAAACACCATCATCTTAAAAAAAAAGAATGAGCCCAGGCAGGCAGTGATTCAGAAGAGGCCAGAGACTGTCAGCCAGGACTTACACGTGTTGAATTAATGGTATATTTATTCAACAAACAGTCGCTAAGCTCCTGCATGGATTAGTCACGGGGCCAGGCAAGAGCAGTGAACAAGAGTTCCCACTCAGTGCCTTCCCAGTGGTCTGCCAAGGGAGAGGGACCCCTTCAGATGCTTTTCTAAATCAGGTCAGTGCCCACCCCCCATGGGCTGGGTGTGTTTATTAAAAATTCTCTCCTTAAATTTTGTCTTCTCTGCACTCAGGGCCTAGGGGAGTTAGAAGTGTTTCTGGGGTTTTCTGTGTTCTTCACCAAAACAGACACTATGACTGCAAGCTCACAGGGAGAGGGGCTTGGCCCCAACTTTAACAATAGTCTAGCCACACCAGTGCCAATTCAAATGGCCTGTGTGGATCCGTTTGCAGAGCTGGTATAGGGTCCCTCCTTGTCTTGTTAATTCTCTGCAATTCCTTCAGAGCTGCCTAATGTACATAAGGGCAGGAAACATCTATGTCAGTTTAAAAGTAAATTCACAAGTTCAATAGAACGCCTTCATTCAGAAAAACGAAAGTTATCCATGTGAATGTTCAAATAGGAAGAAAAAAAGCTTTCTGTATTTATCAAAAGGAAGTATGGATTTTATTTATTTTTTTAATGTTTATTTTTGAGAAAGAGAGTACACAAGCGTGAGCTGGGGAGGGACAGAGAGGGGGAGACAGAGGATTCAAAGCAGTGTCCCTGCTGAGAGCTGTAAGGGGGTGGTGCTCAACCCATGAACAGGAACAAGACCTGAGCTGAAGTCTAAGTAGGAGGCTTAACTGAGCCACCCAGGCGCCCCAGGAAATGTGCATTTTAAAGGTCTGAGAAATGGTGCTTCCCACCCAGGCCTTGATCTTTTGAGCTGTTCACAACCTTCAGCCACAGTCCTCCACTTACCCCAATATTGTGCTGCACAATATTATTACTTCCTAAGAGTGGCAAGACCTGAGAAAGGTTGGGAAACCCCACCTATGGCTCAGGACGAGCACTCTTCAATACCATAGATAGATATGAGCTACAGGTCACTACTGAGCCCTTGAAATGAGGCTAGTCATTAATATAAAAAGGGAGGGGGACAAAACATAACAGACTCTTAAATACAGAGAACAGAGGGTTACTAGAGGGATTGTGGAAGTGGGGATGGGCTAAACAGTAAGGGGCATTAAGGAATCTACTCCTGAAATCATTGTTGCACTATATGCTAACTAACTTGGATGTAAATTTTAAAAAATAATAAATTAAAAATACAAAAATAAATACATAAAAGAGGCTAGTCCAAACTTAAATGTGCTATTAAGTGCAGAATACACATTGCAGTTTGAAGATATGTTACCAAAAAAAAATGTAAAATACTTCATTTATAATTTTATATTGATCAGATGTTGAAATGATAATATTGACTATATTGAGTTAAGTAAAATATTATTAAAATTAATTTCACCTGTTTCAGTTTTCTTAGTGTTGCTACTAGAACATTTTTAATTACATATGTGCCCTCCATCTGTGGCTTACATTACAGTTCTATTGGACAGCCCTGCTCTGGACAATCCTACTGCATCTTGACCTGAGAAAAAAAGATAAGAGTCAGCCTCGCTGGCAGTTAGTTAGTGGCTGTAGGAGGCCAGGAAAGGAGATCCACACTTTGGTTGCTTAAAAAAAGAGAAGAGAAGAGGGGAGAAGGGAGAGGAAGGGAGAAAAAATAGCAAAGGAAGCAGTGTCTCCATTGGTTTGGGCTGCTATAACCAAGTACCAGAGGAGACTGGGTAAGCTTAAACAACAGACATTTATTTCGCACAGTTCTAGAGGGCTGAAAACCCCAAGGTCAAGGTGCCAGCAGATCTTCTGTCAGGTGAAGGCTGCCTCCTGGTTCATGGAGAGCTGTCTTCATGCTGTCTTCACATGATGGAAGGGGTGAGGGAGCACTCTGGGTTCTCTTTTATAAAAAAGCACAAATCCCATTTATGTGGGCTCCACCCTCATGGACTATTGAGGGCCCCACCTTCCAATACTATTACCTTAAGATTTAGGATCTCAACATATAAATTTGGGGGAGACACATTCAGTCTATAACAGTCTCTAAACCTCATTCATCCCTCAATCCCTCAAGTTGCCCCCCCTCCCTGAATCCTCCTAATGACTCAGCCAGACTGACTGGCCCACATCTGCCTCCCTGTTATATTTGTGTTCTGAACAACACCATTTAATAGTTTGGTTCAGCTCCACAAACATAGTCTATGTGCCCAATCCATGTGAAGTGCTGTGCTGGGGCAAGAGAGAACCATCCAAAGGACGTAAGTCCTGGCCCCAAGGAGGCCACTGTCTGGTGGAAAAACAGAAGCAGGCAATGGCCATACAACCTTCCCAGTACCAGGGACTACATACTGAGGGAGCACCAAGGACTGAGAGATGTTTGCTCACTCAGAGTGTTTCTAATTCTGTCTTGTCCCCAGCTAGGTTACAAGCTTTAGAACCAGCAGCATATCTTATTTCTTCTTCCTCCATCACCGAGCTTCAATACTCAGAAAATGCTGACTGAATGGAAAAGGTTTGAGTGACATGGTAGCTTTAAAATCAGATGACTGGATTCAAATCCCAGCTCTGCCAGTTAAACCAGCTGTTAAGTTGGGCAAGTTTTTGACCTATCTATGCCTTAGATTCCGCATTTATCAGACAGAGAAAGTAGGGTACCTACCTAGTAGAGCCCCTATATTAAGTGAGCTTAACTGTAAAAGTGTTTAACACAGGGCAGGGGCACATGTTGACAACAAAATGAATGTTAGCAATGGTTATTATCATGACCATGATGATTACTGGCCAGCCAGTCCTTATGTCTTCTGATTCTTCTAGTCTACACCACCGTCATGGAGAAGTGAGCAGGGGAAGATGTTTGAATGAGTCACAGTGGCAGAAAAAGCTGCCTGAAGTTTGGCAGGATGTTATGAACACTAACCAACCCATTATTCCAATTTAGTGTCAGCAGAAACTTCCTTTAGCTACTAGGCGTGCTCAAACCTGACCTGATTCAACAATGATCCATCTTAAGAAGCATGTGAAAAAACTTCATACAGTTCTTGATGCATAAAGGTATGTGGCAATCAATCAGTAATTGTATTGCAGTAGTTTTTGTGATTTAAACTGCTAAACTCATTCTTCAAGATCTAAGGCAAAAGAGGGGAGCAGAAAGCAGGCTGAGATGTATAAAGCATTCATGTATTTATTGAACAAAATTTTAGGGAGCAACTAAAAGTTGTGGCCAGGCATTTAAGAAATGGTGAAATTAAGTCCCAGATCCCACCTTGTGAAGCTTATAATTGAATTGAATTATATATGGTCTTATGAAAGCAACACAAGTTAAAAAGATGCAGCCCAGATGTAGTCCTGTAGAAGGTGAGGAGAAGATGACATCCCAGTTAATGGTAAGATCTAAACAAAGGGGCACAAAAGAAAAGCAATTCCAGGTGGATGAAAATGCAGAAGCTAAGGATGGAGGTCAGAAGAGATCCAGATATTTATCAGAACATAGATAATTTTGTTTGGCTGGAGGTAGACGATGGGAGAAATCTGGATAGAAAACTGGAAAACTAGCCTGGATCAGATCATAGATACTCTTAAATATGTTAACAAGTTCAAGTTTTATTCTGTCCACAGTGAAGACTTCTGATGGTTTTTAACAAGGAAATTACATAATCAGGGAGATTTACTCTGGTGGAAGGTATAGTATGAATTAACATGAGAGATAACAGTTGGAAAGCTACTGATGGGGTCCAGAGCAGGCTGCCCCAAAATGTTCCACTCTGACCCTTCTCTGTACACCTCAAAGCAGGAAATAAATTTTTCTTATGAAGGGTGCACTTTCTACACCTGGAGAGTAGAAGGCATCTTTATCACCAGAGAGAGAGAATTCAGGACTGAGAAAACTGTATAAACAAACCTTGTTACTTCTTCATTAATTTGCTACCCCAAGTCCAAACTTTTGTCTTGTTAACTCTTCATAAATTTCTTCTAAAAGGTAAAAAAAGCTGCCGACTTTGGTCACTTCTTTGAATCCAATATTTCTATGAGCTCCCATACATGCAAAATTAAAATCTTTTTCTCCTGTTAATCTGTCTTGTTTAATTATTTGACCAGCCAAAGAACCTAGCTGGAAAAAAAGGAAAGTTTTCCTCCCCTACACTGCTGTAATAGTCCAGAGGTGACAAAGGCTTGAGCACCCACAGTGCTGGCAGGAATAGAAAGAGATTCAAGCAACAGCCCCTGCCCTCTGACAGGACGGGGTAGACACGGCAGAAGTCAAAGGTAAGTCTAAGTTTGTACTCAGGTGACTGGGGGAAAGTGGTAACCTTACCAGAAACAGCAACACAGGAGGAGGAGCCTGCTTTCAAAGGAAAGGTGAATTTGATTTTAGATTTATAGCCTGGTTGTCAGCCAAGGGATTTACCCAACAGACAGTTAATTCAGGATTGGCAAGAGGTCTGGGCTGCAGACAGATTTAGGAGTCATGCGTGTAATTAGTAATCAGAGCCATGAGACTGTATAAAACTCACCAGAGTGTGAAACTGCAGAGAGGGAATTAAAAGGAAAATGTAGAAGGGGAGGAGAGAGATGGAAAGAGAAGAAAATAAGAAGGAAGGAGAAAGGAAGGAATGAGTCAAGGACAGCTCAGGGAAGGAGTAGGGGCTGAGGGTAGGAGTAGGGGCAGGAAGCACTAACCACCTTGAAACTAAGGGTGGAGTGATGCGGCTCTGTGCACATAGTCATAGCAGGAGCACCCCCTCAGACACAGCCCAGCTTGCCAGAGGGAAGCGGTTACCATTAGCAAGATTCTAAAGGCCCTGAGAAGTCCCTTACTTTATGCCCCCTGACCCCACTCCCATACACACCTACTTTAAAACCCTTTCCTCTATTGGCCTGAAACCACACAATCATATTAACCCTGGCTTGGATGAAGACACTCCAAACTGTACAAAGCCTCTTGTTAATGTGCCCCCAAATCTAGGGGTGCTCAGTGGCCGGATGGAGCCTGGAGCCCTCTTGGCTCTCGCTGTCCCTTGCTCTTACCACATCCGTAAGGCTACCACAATGGCAACTGGCCATTCTGACCCAGGTTCTCCTGGTGCCCAAACACCCCACCTCACCCATCGGTCGGAGCCCGCCAAGGTGGGGCGCCTAGTGCCCAGGCGGGATCAATGCGTGCCCAGAAACATTTCTGCTCAGTTCAACTGACACTTGCCGCTGCCACGAGGATCCACGAACAGTCTGCTCTTTCGGAGAAAGTCCAAGGGAATGCAGTCCGTCCCTCCCACCACACCAGCTTGGGGAGGAGGATCCTTGAGGCTAGGACACCGACCCCATGTGGGGAGGGGAGGCAACCAGGCATGTGGAGGCCCATGTGCACCCACGTGCACAGGTGCCCTACGCAGAAACCATGGCTGTTGGGCACACACGGCCGGCGCCATTGACCTGACCGGGTGGCGCCGCCTCCCCTACTTACTATGCCAGCTCTGGGCCAAGCAGTGGCCCGCTCTCAGGGACCAGACTGGGTGGCGGTGAGGCCCAGTGGCGGCCACTCCTCGGAGCTGCCCCCAGGACATCCTTGTGAAGAGCACCCCTGACCTGTCTTTGAGGTCTGTCACCGCAAGGAGAAAAGGGTGGCATTTATCCTTGTGCAAAGAGAGTTTAAGTTAAATATGTTCAGGCCATTCGGACTGTTTTCTGCAGTAGATTCAGTATCTCTTGGGAAGCATCTTGGTAGGAAACAGAAACTGAAAATTGTACATGACAGGAGCCAAAGGAATACATTGCATAAAGAAAAGTGCCTCAAATAGCTTCAGATGTTTCTTGAACCCCTTTGTTGAACTTTCAGAAACTCAGAGTAAATATTATGCAATTCATTTGTGTTTTAATGATGCAAATGCCAACGAATATATATTCTGCTTTCAGGAAATGGATTTTTCTTCATCTAGTGCCTGCTCAATGCAGGTAAAAGGAGTTTAATTGAAACAGATACCCGGTTTCCCAAGTATAGGAAAGGTGTATCTCCTTCCTTGAGACTGAGCAAGGAGAAAACCTTGGCAGTGTTCATTTGAGGATCTTCTCACCAGCAGCCTGGCCTCCCTGAGAATACTGGACAAAGTATTTCACTATTGCAGAAGGGCTGTCCTAGTTTCCGGTGTATTCGTTTGGTATGCTCTGTACAGAACAAGGTGGTGGGCTGGACCTAGGAAATCAATAAAGAAGAACCTGGAAGGAATAGCCTGAAGAGCTGGAGCTGCCCAGGAAGGTGAGTACAGCTGGTGTGTGCTGGTTGAGCTAATTTGTCACTTAAATGGTGAGTTTTGTTGTTGCTCAGGACTTTGAATGAACCACGTGACAGATCTGTATGCTTTCCCACCTTCAAGGGCCAGTTTCCAGATTACATCCACCCTCTTCCCATACCAACAGGTATTGAACTTAGATAACAAAATTCTGATCTTTGTATACAAAGATCACCAGAAAAGAAACCTCAAATGATTGCCACCTACAAAATGTGAAATGCAGAGAGTATCATCAGCCAGAAGTTTGCAAATTTATTACGCCTGTTTTGTTTACATATAATGACCCCACTGAACTAAGCTAAGGTGAATAACAGTGAAAAAGGCCGTCTCTGATTGGCTTTTCTTATCACGCCCCTTTGTATGTATAAAGGTATAAAGGGAAGATTTAAAACCCAGAAAATGTCTATTAAAACTGTACTATGGAGACATCATCTTATGCTTTTGGTTTCTAATGAGCAGACAAGTACTGAAAAATTTCAGAAAATTCTATTCTGTGCAATAAATACAAATTTACTTTTTAGATAAATTTTGACCCTACCAAATATTAGTGAATTCCAATTGTCCATCTTGTAAATCTTCCCTTATTTAGATAAAAGATTGGTAAAGGAAGAATTTGATAGTCCAAATACAAATTGTTTTACTTGTGTGTTTAGCTTTTTGCTCCTAATTTCATACTGAATCCTTCAGTTTCCATATCCCTCCAGTGACTACTTGCTTTTTAAGACTACGTACGTTTTTGGTTCTTTGGAAACTAAAAAGATGAGCTTTTTTTAAACTTAAAATAACATTATGCTAATTTGACTTTGCTTTTACTCTATTTTACTTCTTAAGGGAAAAAAACTAACTGAAATTTTAAATTTGCAAACAAGCTCATATGAGAAAAGAAAAAAATCACAAGATTTTATGAGGCCTTTCCTTTGTTTTATATACTATTTTTTAAACAGGCTCTACACATTTTTTAATAATCATCATGGGTAAATAGGATGTGCCTACAGAGTATTCTCTGCCCTTGGTAATTTTTTCCTTTGTTTCAATTTTGATAAAAGTCTACTCTTACTTAAACTCAATAATTTTTGTTTCTGAAGTGGTTGCAGTTTGCTCATGCTAATAAGAACCTCATATAACTTGATACTAATGTCAAAAGATATAAAATAGAAGATCAGGGTTGCCTGGGTGGCTCAGCTGGTTGAGCATCTGATGTGGTTCCAGCTCAGATTATGATCCCAGAGTTTGGGGTTGGCCTCCAAGCTGAGCATGGAGCCTGCTTAAATTACTCTCTCTCTCTCTGTCCCTCTGCCCCTCTCCCTCCCGCTCATGCTCTATCTAAAATAAAAAACTAAAGGGCACCTGAGTGGCTCAGTCAGTTAAGCATCTGCTTTTGACTCAGGTCATGATCTCACAGTTCATGGGTTTGAGCCCCCCATCGGGCTCTGTGGTGACAGCTCAGAGCCTGGAGCCTGCTTCAGATTCTCTCTCTCTGCCCCTTCCGCACTTGTGCTCTGTCTCTCTCTGTCTCTCAAAAATAAATAAATATTGAAAAAAAATTTTTAATAAAAAATTAAATAGAAGATAAAACATAGAAGAGAATTTTTAAATAAGTACATTTGTCATTATTTGAACATATTGATTCCCTAAGTTTACTGCTATATAATTTCTTTTTAGCTAGAGTAGGTATTGTGTACATTTAATCTCTGCTTTATAGTATGTCAAAGAATTAGGAATCCTTTTAATTTTTCCACAAAAATGATGAATCTGTTTTTAAAGAGAGAAAATAAGCTTATAGAAGTTAAATAATTTTTTAGAAATAGATGAAATGTTTGAAAGAAGAAATTTTACTGCTGATTAATTACAGTGAGTTGTTTTAAAAGTTTTTACTGCTTTTAAATCATATTCCTTGTCTTCTGAATGTTTTGCATAAATTTGGGGCTCAAGAACAAAAGTTGATTTTCTGAATGACTTAAACACTAGGCAGGTCATTAGTGTAAACATCTCTACCTCAAATGTATAAAAAATTGGGGCAACTCTTAAATATTCATATTTCATATTTGCAAAATTTTTCATATTTACGCATTTTTAAAATATCATGCAATCTCTAGTTAAATGTATTAGCAGTTATGTTCCAACAAAAAACATGGTATTTAATTCAATAAAATCACTATAGAATTTTTTCAATTGTAGGTGGTACTTCCATGATGATTTTATAAAGAAAATGAAAGCCTACATCATAACATTTCTATTCTTAGGAAAAATGGAAGAAGGGAAAGAGTTTGTTATTTGCTTGCTATTTGTAGAGTTTCTTACTTAAGATGCTATGGCTAAAATAATTTTATTGAGCGCTTAACAATTAGTCTGTCTTAAATACTGGAGTAATCAATGATAATCCATTGTGACTAAAAAGCAAATACTTGTTTATTTTAATATACAAGTTGACAGTTTGATGGACTTTCTAAGGCTATAAGTTATCAAAGAATCATGAATTCAGTCAGTAAAATGTTAGATAAAGCAGTCACCTCCTAAGATGATTTTTGGAGATGAATGTGAAGAAACTATGGAAATAATTACATAAAACCTGTGGAAATGTTTGCCATCATTAGCTTCAACACACTAATGTTTAGCCTCATTCTGTTCATTGAATTTTTTTCCCTACGTGTGTGCCAATGAAGATTGGTTTGTATTTACTACTAAAATAGATACACTATGTTAAGGTGAGAATGGCCAAATAATTGGAGCCCGTATACTTATAGGTTAAGTTCAAAAGGCATTAATACATAATGTTTTTAGTATCCAAAGCATATTCAAAAACTGTCTAGTATGGAGTATTCTAACATAAATGTCCAAATACCAAACTATAAAATATAAAACTTCTTTTTATCCAATTTTTATATATACAAATAAGCTGATTTTACAAATGGTGTTGCCTTGTACCCATTCAACTCAATAAGTCCTTTTTAAATTCCCCCTCGTTCCCTTTCACCTTTGTCTTTTGGGGTGCTCTTTCTTCTACATCCATCATTTTCAACAATGGGGTAGGTCTTATGGGTTATAGGAAGGGTGAAAAGGGTGACAGGCTAAGCAAGAGTTTGAAATTAGGGAGACAGTTTACATACTATGCAGGTTGTCAGGAGTTTTTGTTGCAAGTATAATAAGGAAAACAACAACAAATATAATAATTACCAATATTTGCATGTCACTTCCTGTTTACAGAGCATTTTCATATGCTCTACTTACCTGAAGCCTCAGAGCAACCTTACAAGTTTGCTTTGAGGTACTTAATAAGATCTTGCTTTGTTGTTTTTACTGAATCATTATATGCAACTGTCAGTTTCTTGAGGGCACGAACTGTGTCTTGTATGTTTTGAACGTACACACACATTTAAACCCCTCAGAAATAAACATTCTTAAACTGACTACTGAGTTGTTAACAAGTTTCAAGTGGAAGATTTGCTGGATTTGATGATAAAAGGGCTATTAAGACTGTAAGGAGACCAAGGACACCATCAAAGAGGACAGTAAGGAAGGCAGTGGCCAAGGGTCCAAAGTAAGCAGTTGAACAGGGAAAGAAGACTCTAGGAATTCCCCTTGTCAGGGTTAATCCTGGGCCAGAGCACTTCACATCCTGTATATAGAAATCCTTTTTTTTTTTTTTTTTTTTTAATTTGAGAGAAAGAGAGAGAGTGCAGGGGAGGGGCAGGGAGGGAGAGATACAGAGATTGAATCTTAAGCAGCCTCTACACTCAGCCCAAAGCCTGACATGGGGCTTGATCCCACAACCCTAAGATCATTACCTGAGCTGAAATCAAGAGTCCAACACTCAACCACTGAGCCAACCAGGTGTCCCAAATTCTTCATTATTTTTAATGGCTAAATTGTTCTCCGTGGTATCTAGATATCATAGACAGCTTTTTTTTCCATTGAAGTGCCTTTGTCCTAAATTTTTAGTAGTACAAGCAATGCAAATTTATAAGCATAAAGTTGAACATAATGGTTATATCCAGGTTTTTTTTTAACTTTTTATTTTTAAGAGAGAGCATGAGAGGGGGAGGAGGGCAGAAGGAGAGAGAATCTCAAGTAGGCTCCATGGTCAGCACAGAGCCCAGCATGGGGCTCAATCCCATGACCCCGGGATCATGACCTGAGCTGAAATCAAGAGTTGGACACTCAACTGACTGAGCGACCCAGGCACCCCATATAATAGCTATATCCTAGTTCTTATTCCTAATTTTGTTTATTTGAATTTTCTCTTTTTTTAAAACAGACTTATTAGCTAGTGAAATTGTTAGATTTTCAAAAAAAAGTTTTAGTTTTATCTACTCTCTCTTTTTCTAAATTTTTTTCTGCTTTTGTTATTTTTATATACCTATGTTTACTTTCTCTTGACTTATTTTTCTTTTTCTATTTTCTTGAGTTGAAAATTTAGTTCTTTTATTTTTATTCACTCTAGGTTAAAAATAAAAACATTTGATGTTATGAAATTTCCCCCTTAATGTAGTCTTAGTTGCATCTCATAGATCTACAACCTTTTCATTGCCATTTGTTATTATAAGTCTATATTTTCTGTTTTTATTCCTTCTTTGAACCTAAATGTTTAGAATTTAAAATTTATCTGTGGCTAGATGTCTTTTATCTTTTATCATTAATTTCCATTTTGATAGCATTGTAATTAAAAAATGGTGGTTTAAAGGGAAAATAAGTAGAAAAGAAATTAGGAACAAACTTGGGGTGGGGGGAAGATAAGCGTGAGACATAGCATTAATGAGCAGAGGAGAATAAAACAAAGCATAAATAAGAAGAGGAAGTATAAAAGGGCCCAAGACAAAGCAGAGGACTGAGTGTGACAGTTACTGGCATGGCAGTAGGTTTGGATTGTTGAATAGGGTACATGATGCAAGATAGTGTTAGGAGACCAGGAAGATATCGGGAGGGAGTATATGGGAAGAGATGCCCAGGAAAGACAGTCCTCCAAGAAAATCCAACTGCTCCTTGGTTGTGATAGTGCATGGAAGCCCAGCGAGAAATATCTTACCTGTTGCATTCTGATGGTTTAAGTGTTAGGATAATAACCATTTTCCAGCATCATCCCTTGATCTTTGAGCTTCTTGTGTGAATTTAATTATTTCTGTATCTGCTGTTAAAATGGAGGAATGGACTTCAACACAGAAAATGAGCCAGGAACCCAAACTGAGGATCCCATCCTGCTTGTGTTATTTTCTTCATTTGAGTCATTTTTGAGTTCCTATTATGACCACTACTGTGCCATATGATAAACACAAAAGTTCATCAGCTTCTAAACATCTGCCTTGTTTTTAGCCCATGTGTGTATACCACTTCTTTTTGCTGAACAGAAAGCAGCTGTTCCCGTTTGAGAGTGACTGACCGAGGTAGCAATTACTTCCAAGCCAGAAGAAAATTCCATATTCTCACTATCTACCTACAGTACCACAGTCACCAGGGGAGCAGGAGAGGAAATGGGTTCCCTGAGCCACTCCCTAATTATTTCTTTTGTTGAGGGGTTTCATTAATGAAGCTACCCAGAAATGTCATAGCCTTCACAAGTCCCTAGGGAGGCCCGATATTTAGTAGTGATCTGTAAATGAGGATTATAATAGTTCTTGCCTCATTAATTTGGTCTGAGGATTAAATGTGCTAATACTTAGAACAGTGCCTAACACATATTCAGCACTCAATAAAAACTCTTATTGTTATTCCAGAATGCAGGTGCCCTCACCACTGCAGTCATGGAGTGCGGTCCTGCAGAGAGAATGAAGCTACCAAAGAGAACACAGATACAAGATGCTCAAATTAAACAAAACCACAGCATCACGAAATCTTTTTCATTAGAAAGTTAAAGAGACATCCAGAAAGCTGCAAAGCAAATTGGAGAGATGCCAAGACTTCAGTAGAAATCACTGATAGAGATTTCATACTTAATGACTTTTCTTTGAGCAAGTGCAAAAGCAAAAAGCAAAAGAACTGTGATGAACACTGTGAGTTATAGTAGGACATATGGTAGGACTCATAGCAGGACAAAAACAACATAGGTCATACAGAAGAGGGTCTGGAAAAAATACAGATTATTCTCAGCCACACTGCATAGGCTTATCATTAGAAGGAAGAAAAAGAAATCAATAGCAGACCCACTCTAAAATCTTAACTATAAAGATCTCATTATAGTATGGATTTAGTCATTCATTAAAAAAAAATCTTTACAATGTCATAACTGAACAAGGCGTGGTGCTAGACATTGGAGACATATAGTTAACAAGACAAATATAGACCCTGCCCACATGGAGTTTATGATCCAATGGAAGAGTTGACATTAAGTAAACACACAAATGTCATCTCAATCTTTGATAAGTGCTCCAAAGAAATACAAAGTGGTCAGTGAAGATATTGAGGGCTTTTAGATTTGAGGGTCAGACAGCTTTCTGAGAGAGCAACAATAATGACATTCCTTAAAGGATAAGGAGGCATTACTGGGGAAAGAACAGCAGCTGATGGTGCTGGGGAATAGCACACTTGAAGGCTCTGGGGTGGAAAATGAGGGGTGTGGTCCAAGAGCTGGGATGTCTGTGCAAGGAGCATCGTCAGTGGGATGGAGAGTCTACATGGGGCAAGGCCAGACCCCCAGACTGTGTGGGCTATATTAGCATCTTGTTTTTTTCCCCCAAATACAGGGCAAGTCACTGAAGGGCTTTAGGCACACACAATTGACATTGATGTATTTATGTTTATGTTTTAATGGGTCAATCCAGTTGCATTGTGGAACACAAGTTTGAGGGACTTGAATGGAAAAGGGAAGTCCATTTGGGAAGTGTTTGACCTGGTCATTAGAGTAAAGGCTGTGGTGGGCACAACCAAATATAAAGAGTCCTGTATCAGGCTCTAGAAGTCTCATATCTCTCTAGGTGCTCTGTATGCTACAAAGTGGCCCCCAAATCATAGGAATCCATATGAAGTAGAAATCCTCAAGCAGTAAAACTTTTATTTGGATTAAATTTAGGCAAATGAAAAGATGTCAAGAATAACAGAAGTTTGTGAAAAGAATGGGTTTGTGAAAAGAATGGGTTTGACCCACTGAAATAAGCAGCTGGGAATGTGAGCTGTGAAATGATTGTGTTAATGTGCTGGCATTTGAAGAGTTTGCCTGGATGCAAGACAATTGAGCAATAGAGGAGTTAGATGAAGATCAAATTACTGTACAGATTTTATTAAAAGCAAAGTTGGAGATTTGGCTTAGGCCTATTGGCAAGCAGAGTTGCAAATGTTTCAGCCCTGAATTTAACCATTCCCAATAGATTGTAGTAGGCTGTGTGATTGCAGGAGGCAATACAGGATGGAGCCTGTTTTGAGGGTTTTTGCTTTTATTGGTTTCTTCCTCTGTAAATATTGGAAATTGTATTTTACAATGGTACTGGAACAAACATACGACCCAGCCTCATTTATATTCATTTTTTTCTTCTGATTTTAAAAGAAAAACATTTTCATGGACCCCTAAACTGGGAGGGATATGTCAGCAGCCCACCAGAGGTCAGAATTCAGGAATTGCAGGTAGATGGGTCCTGAGATAGAGGAGGGGGACTTAAGCTGGGAAGTGCCAATAACAGATAGTGTTACTCTCACAGGGTCCACCCAATGGAACCTGACTGTTTGTCCCTCCAACAAAGTATACTAGGATCCAAATAAATGTTCTGCTTCTGGGTGACTGGATTTGCATACTGACAGATTTCCTGATCCCATGGATCTGAGTACCAAGCAGCACTAAGAAATGCAGTCTGGTAACCAAAAGTAATGTTAATATGTCTCCCAAACTTTGTGTCTCTTGAAGAATGTTAATTGAAATCTGTGACTTGGGGAGTGGCTTCTGGGAAGATGGCGGCCTAGGAGGATGCTGAGCTCACCGCGTCCTGCGGATCACTTAGGTTCCACCCATACCTGCCTAAATAACCCAGAAAACCGCCAGAAGCCTAGGAGAACGGATTCTCCAGAGCCAAGTGGAGACAAGAGGCCCACGGAAGAGGGTAGGAAGGGCAGATAGGCCGTGTGCGCTACACGGACTGGCGGGAGGGAGCCGGGGCGGAGGGGCAGCCCACTGGCAAAGCAGAGGCTCTGAGTCTGGCTTGCAAAAGCGGAGGGGCCAGACGGAGTGTGTTCGGACAGCAAGCGGGACTTAACACCTGGAAGGTTATAAGTTAACAGCTCTGCTCAGAGAGCGGGAGGGCTGGAGGACAATGGGAGGGAGAGTTGTTGAGCCCCAGATGACAGAGCGCAGCTTGGCGGCGAACAAAGGTGCTCGCCAGCGCCATCTCCCTCGCCCATCCCCCAGCCAAAATCCCAAAGGGAACTGGTTCCTGCCAGGGAACTGGCTTGCACCGCACAAACACCGAACGCTGTACTTCTGGTGGGTCTGACTCCCTCCCGATGCCACAGGGCCCCTCCTGAAGCGGATTACCGAAGGATAAGCAAGCTGAGCTGCCCCTCCCACCCCTGTGCATCTTGCTTATCCACCCAGCTAATACGCCAGATCCCCAGCACCACAAGCCTGGCAATGTGCAAGTAGCCCAGACAGGCCACACCACCCCACAGTGAATCCCACCCCTAGGAGAGGGGAAGAGAAAGTACATACCAGTCTGACTGTGGCCCCAGCGGTGGGCTGGGGGCAGACATCAGGTCTGACTGTGGCCCCGCCCACCAACGCAAGTTATTCAAGACCGCACAAGGGAAGTGCCCCACAGTCCCGCACCACTCCAGGGACTATCCAAAATGACCAAACGGAAGAATTCCCCTCAAAAAAACCTTCAGGAAATAACGACAGCTAATGAGCTGATCAGAAACGATTTAAACAATATAAGAGAAAGCAAATTTAGAATAATAGTCATAAAATTAATTGCTGGGCTTGAAAACAGTATAGAGAACAGCAGAGAATCTATTGCTACAGAGATCAAGGGACTAAGAAACAGCCAGGAGGAGCTAAAAAATGCTATTAACGAGCTGCAAAATAAAATGGAGACGACCACAGCTCGGATTGAAGAGGCAGAGGAGAGAATAGGTGAACTAGAAGATAAAGTTATGGAAAAAGAAGAAGCTGAGAAAAACAGAGATTAAAAAATCCAGGAGTATGAGGCGAAAATTAGAGAACTAAGTGATGCACTAAAGAGAAATAATCTACGCATAATTGGTATTCCAGAGGAGGAAGAGAGAGGGAAAGATGCTGAAGGTGTACTTGAAGAAATTATAGCTGAGAACTTCCCTGATCTGGGGAAGGGAAAAGGCATTGAAATCCAAGAGGCACAGAGAACTCCCTTCAGACGTAACTTGAACCGATCTTCTGCATGACATATCATAGTGAAACTGGCAAAATACAAGGATAAAGAGAAAATTCTGAAAGCAGCTAGGGATAAACGTGCTCTAACATATAAAGGGAGACCGATAAGACTCGTGACAGATCTCTACTGAAACTTGGCAGGCCAGAAAGGAATGGCAGGAAATCTTCAATGTGATGAACAGAAAAATTATGCAGCCAAGAATCCTTTATCCAGCAAGTCTGTCATTTAGAATAGAAGGAGAGATAAAGGTCTTCCCAAACAAACAAAAACTGAAGGAATTCGTCACCACTAAACCAGCCCTACAAGAGATCCTAAGGGGGATCCTGTGAGACAAAGTACCAGAGACATCGCTACAAGCATGAAACCTACAGATATCACAATGACTCTAAACCCATATCTTTCTATAATAACACTGACCATAAATGGACTAAATGCGCCAACCAGAAGACATAGGGTATCAGAATGGATAAAAAAACAAGACCCATCTATTTTCTGTCTACAAGAGACTCATTTTAGACCTGAGGACACCTTCAGATTGAGAGTGAGGGGATGGAGAACTATTTATCATGCTACTGGAGGTCAAAAGAAAGCTGGAGTAGCCATACTTATGTCAGACAAACTAGACTTTAAATTGAAGGCTGTAACAAGATTTGAAGAAGGGCATTATATAATAATTACAGGGTCTATCCATCAAGAAGAGCTAACAATTATAAATGTCTATGTGCCGAATACAGGAGCCCCCAAATATATGAAATCTGTGACTTATCACAACACTTCTAGAAAGCCTATTTCCTCCTAATTCTCGCAAGCCCTGCAACTGGTCTCACTCCAAAACCCACCAAATTCTTGCCCTAGTTGGGCTTGTCTATTTTCCCCCAACTCTGCCTTCCTTTTGTTTCCTTTCCACCACTACCCAGCTTGTCCTTAACAAAGGAAAGCACAGAGATCAGTGGGGAGGATGAATGCCCCTCCCTAGGAGAGGTAGAGAGAGAGAAGGAAGGAGTGCTGAAGACGACACCTACTTCATCAGTCTTTGCCCTGTCACAACTGCAAAAGCTAAAAGCCTTAAAAAAGACCCATTCTGTTACAACAACAATATGGAATGTACCAACAGAAATGCCCTTTGAGGAGACCAGCTGTCTGCAGACATGCAGGAGAGGTGGTGAGGATCGAGGTAGGTGAGGTACCAGGAGAGAGAAGCCTGATCTATTTTTCAGGTCTGACACCCCACGGAGAATTGCTGCAAGAACCTTTTTTTTTTTTTTTTTTTTTTTTTACTGGAAGAAGAGAAGGGCAATGTTATCCAGCCCTCCATATGAAAGTTTGTTTCATCCCCTGGAGTAGGTAACTACATGGCAGAAGAATGCTATGGAATTCTGGGCTAGCCACTTGGTGGCAGAACTGAGGGCTCCATTTTATAGATGAACCAGAATTCAAAAACAAAATCAAGAACATATTGTAAATTCTAGACAAAAGTTCTAGGAATGTTGAAAGAAAGCAGTACCTTTTAGACAATTCTGTCCCAAGGAGCCTTTTTTTCTGTCTGGGTGTTTGATTTGTTACTGGTGCTTTCTGACTAGAAAGGGTGATTTTATGATGAGCTCTCCACACCTTCCAGGCAGCTGAGCTCTGAACATGGCCTTCATTTCTGGGGAGGATGAGACTTCCCACCCAGACAATGAGATGTCCATAGTTTTACGTCTTTGAGCAAATAAGTCCAAGCCTACTGATAATGCAAGAGCTCAAGAACTATTACTCCCAGGTATAATTGTCCGTTTTCACTTGGTAGGAGTGCCTGCATCACTGGATTGTTACTAGCTTATGTTCCTGTGGCTCTGGAACAATCTGTGTGATGTTAAATCTCTAACATCTGGTGTTCTATATATACATATTTCTACTCAGCAGAGAGAGATTGCAGCTCCATCTGCTTGAAAAAGTCAAAATAGCCTTGACCTGGAATTGCCAGCACACCTCAGGAGAGTCATACTAGATCTTCCTACCAAGCATGTCCCATGAGTGATAAAACTAAGCCAAACCAGCTGATGGATGGCTAAGAGGCACCCAGAGTCAGGCCTTACAGTTTTTGAAAACTTGATGGATAAAAGCTAGGGGAAATTGCACTGACATGTAAAAGCTGCAGTTGACTCTATTTCGTGTTCAGTGGAAACTTTATTACTCTGTTAGGGTAAAATATTCTAGCATTCCAGGGAAACAGGATTATTCTCTATCTCACCGGGGGTTGAGGAAACAAGGTAGGAACTTGATAGGGCACAGACTCAGATGTACAAAACATGTGACTGTATCTTTCTCCAGGTGTTTCAGATCCCTCATTTGTAAAATGGAAATTTTATTCCCACCTTAAAGATTATCATGAAGATTAAAAGTGCTAATACAAGGAAGCATTTTCCTTGACATATTCATGACTACCCAGTAAGGTTGGCTACTACACAAATGTAAAATATATATATAGATATATAGAAGAAATCTTTTGCATTTATATACACAAATAATGAAGCAGCAGAAAGAAAAACAAGGAATCAGTCCCATTTACAATTGCACCAAAAACCATAAGATACCTAGGAATAAACCTAACCAAAGAGGTAAAAAATTTGTACTCTGAAAACTATAGAACACTTACGAAAGAAATCAAAGAAGACCCAAAGAAATGGGAAAAACATTCCATGCTCATGGACTGGAAAAGCAAATGTTGTTAACACGTCTATACTAAAAGCAATTACACATTTAATGCAATCCCCATCAAAATACCACTAGCATTTTTCACAGAGCTAGAACAATTCTAAAATTTGTATGGAACCACAAAAGACCCGAATAGCCGAAGTAATGTTGAAAAAGAAAAGCAAAGCAGGAGGCATCACAATTCCAGACTGCAAGATGTGTTATAAAGCTATAATCATCAAGACAGTATGGTACTGGCACAAAAACAGACACATAGATTAATGGAACAGAATGGAAAACCCAGAAATAGACCCACAATATGGTTAACTAATCTTTGATGAAGCAGGAAACAATATCCAGTGGGGGAAAAAAACCAGTCTCTTCAACAAATGGTGTTGGGAAAACTGTACCACTTTCTTACACCATACACAAAAATAAATTCAAAATAGATGAGAGACCTAAGTGTGAGACATGAAACCATCAAAATCCTAGAAGTAAAACAGGCAACAAGCTCTTTTACTTTGGCTGTAGCAACTTCTAACTAGACATGTTGGCAGAGGCAAGGGAAACAAAAGCAAAAATGAACTATTGGGACATCAAGATATAACCCTGCACAGCAAAGATAACAAACTAAAAGGCAACCTATGGAATGGGAGAGGATATTTTCAAATGACATATCTGATAAAGGGTTAGTATCCAAAATCTATAAAGAACTTATCAAACTCAACACCCAAAAAAACAATCCAGTGAAGAAATGGGCAGAAGACATGGCCAGATATGTCTCCAAAGAAGACATACAAATGGCTAACAGACACATGAAAAAATGTTCAACATCACTCATCATCAGGGAAATACAATCAAAACCAGTGAGATACCACCTCACACCTGTCAGAATGGCCAAAATTAACAACTTAGGAAACAACAGATATTGGTGAGGATGTAGAGAAAGGGGAACAATTTTGCACTGCTGGTGGGAATGCAAACTGGTGCAGCCACTCTGGAAAACAGTGTGGAGGTTTCTCAAAAAATTAAAAATAAAACTACTCTATGACCAGCAGTTGCACTACTAGATATTTATCCAAAGGATATATGAATGCTGATTCGAAGGGGCACATATACTCCAATGTTTATAGCAGCACTATCAATAGTAGTCAATTTATAGAAAGAGACCAAATGTCCATTGAATGGGTAAAGAATATGTGGGGTGTGTGTGTGTGTGTGTGTGTGTGTGTGTGTGTGTGTGTGTAATGGAATATCACTCAGCCATCAAAGAGAATGAAATCTTGCCATTTGCAATGACATGGATGGAACTAGAGCATATTATGCTAAGTGAAATCAGAGAAAGACAAATGCTGTATGATTTCACTCATGTGGAATTTAAGAAACAAAACAGATGAACATAGGAGAAAGGAAGGAAAAATAAAACAAGATAAAAACAGAGAGGGAGGCAAACCATAAGAGACTCTTAAATACAGAGAACAAACTGAGGGTTACTGGAGGAGAAGTGGGGGGTGGGCTAAATGGGTGATGGGTATTAAGGAGGGCACTTGTTGTGATGAGCACTGGGTGTTATGTGTAAGTGATGAACTACTAAATTCTACTCCTGAAGCCAATACTACACTGTATATTAACTAACTTGAATTTAATTAAAAACTTGGAAGAAAAAAGATGTAAAGATACAGATACAGACTTAAATTCTATCTCAAGCTCCATTCCACCTGGTAGCAGAAACTCAGCCCCACTCAATTATAAGAACCCGATAGTACAAACTTCCTGTAGTAGATTCTGGACATGGGGAGAGGACACTTGCCTTTGGCATCCCTGTCCATAGCATCACCTGTCTTTGTTCCTGATGTCTCTGCCAAGAGTTTCAAGTGCCTGTTTTGAGCCCAGACTGGATTCTTTTTGCATTCTTGCCATAAGGACCCACTCTGAAGGCCAGCAGTGTGGAACACCCTAACTTACACCTGAAGAATAGGGAGAGGAATGGCCAGGGGGAAGCACATTAGCCAATATTTCCAAATATTATCTTGCCACAAGAGGTGACTTTTTTTCTGGTACTTTACAGTTCCGCAGAGATTGTGCTTGCATCATCTATGAGCTGATGACTTTTAAACTGGCTTGTTCATTCTGGACTTTATCCTTTGGATTCCTGTATCCAACTGACATGTGCACTTGGAAGTTAAATTTAAGCAACCCAAGAGAGAACTCTTGACTCCTTTGCCCCTATCCCCCATTTTACATTCCCAGTCTTCCTGTATCAGCAGAAACCCAGGACTTCTGCTGAGTCCTCTCTTCCCCTGCTTCCTATCACCCCCATCTAACCTATCAACTGATCCAGTTGGTTCTACCTCCAAAATTCATACCAATCTGTCCCCTTCTCTCCATCTCTGATGCTACCACCCTACACCCTATTTGAAGTTCCCATCAACATCGAATGGGGAGCAGAGAAATGGCTTCAGAATTGGTCTCCATGCTACCATATTACCAGCAATAACTCATTCTCTATACAGTGAAATAATACAAATTACATCATATTACATCTTTGCTTAAAACTGTCTTGTGGCATCCCTTCCCACCTAGAAACCTACAAACCCCTTGGCCTGGCCCTTGCCATCTCTCTGACCTTCATGTATTCCATCTTCCTCCTGCAGTCCACACTCAGCTACACTGGCCTTCTTTTAACATTCCAACCTCAGTTCTTTCGGGGGCCACTTGAGACTCTTCTCCCCTGCTGTCTCTTAGTGGGCTTGCATTTAGGACTCAGGTCAAATGCACTCCGGCACTGACTACCCAAAACTAAACTATTCTCTTAAGTCACTTTGTGTTGCCTTGCCCTGTTTATAACATTGCTCACCATTTCCTAAGATTACTTTGTTTCTCTAGTTTATTATACAACACATTAGAAATACATGTCATTTTATCTAATACTTCAAGATCCCCAGAGAACTCTATCTGTCTCTCTCTGTCTCTGTCTCTCTCTCGTGTGTGCGTGCACACACACACACACACACACACACCTAAACTCCATGAGAAGAGTGATCTTGTCAGGCACACAAATATTTTTGGATGAATGATCTTATTTGATAGTCATATTCCTGTCACTCATTCCCATGCAATAAGAAGAAAACTACTTGTAAATCTCTGAAACATAATATGCAATTTCAAACTTCCTTGACTTTACACAAATGATGGTTCCCTCTGCTAAACATGTCCTTTCTTTGTTCTTCTGGTAAACTCCTATTGGCCCTTCAAACTGCTATTTGGATAAGGAGCACTCAGAGAAGATGAGAATGTCCACTGTGGAGGCAGCAAGGCAGGGGAATGCATAGCCATACTGCTCAGTTGGTAAGGTCAGACTTGGAGCTTAAAGGAAAGCTGGATTGGAGTCCCTGAGGTGAAATTCTGCCCCAGAAATGGAGTCCTCCTTCTCCTCAAGATAAAAAGCATAGAAGGCAATTTTGAATATCTAACAACCTGCTCACCATCTCCATTTTTATGTTCTTTAGGCTTTCCAAACTTAACATGTCCAAATAGAACTTAAGATGGAAAAAATAGTCCCATCCACCTGCTGAACCCAAGAGCTGCAGAGACATCCTTGACTCAGCCCCTCCCAACATGTCACATCCAATCCTTCAGTAAATCTGACCCCTTTTTATCCATCTTCCCACTGTCACCCTCCTCCAGGCCTCATCATCTCTTTAGTGCCACTAACTTCCAGTTATCTCTCTTCTCCCACACGTGCTCCCACCTTTCATTCTCTGCAAAGCAGACAAAGCAATCTTTTAAAAATTTAAATAAGATCCTGTCACCCCCTTCTCAAAACCCTCCAATGGCTTCCCATCATATTTAGAAGACCCAGCATAACTCTAACTATACCTATAATGCCTCCATACATTCTCTGGAGTGCCTACTCCTCCAGCCTCTTTTCCTACCATGTTTGTATCTGGACCACAGGAAGGACGTTAGAGACACAGTCTCTGGAGCAACTCTGCCACCTATTTGCTTGCATGATACTGGGAAAGTGGCTTAATATCTCTGTTGCTTCAGTTCCTTTGTCTCTAAAGCAAAGATGATAATATTTACCAAGCTGTTGAAGTATTAAAGGAGCCTGAGAACAGATTCTGGTGCATGGCAAGCCTGTGTACATGCTTATGGTTTTAGGTAGTTTGATGTCATGAATGCTTAAATTTGAAGAAACAAGTTGATTACAAAAAAAGATTAAGGAAAGAGAATATATTTGCAGATTGTTATAAATGAGTTTTAAAGACAGGGTTTTTTAATGTTTATTTATTTTTGAGAGAGAGACAGAGACAGACCGCGAGCAGGGGAAGGTCAGAGAGAGAGGGAGACACAGAATTGGAAGCAGGCTCCAGGCTCTGAGCTGTCAGCACAGAGCCAGACGTAGGGCTTGAACTCACAAGCCTTCGAGCTGTGAGATCATGACCTGAGCGGAAGTCAGCCGCTTAACTGACTGAGCCACCTAGGGGCCCCAAGACACATTTCTATGAAGTTACATGCATGGGGAAATCTTCCCTTTGCTCTTTAACATAGGAAAAACCTAAGAAAAATTAAAGTCTTAGGAGGGCTTTTTAATGTTTATTTATTTTGAGAGATACCTGGGTGGCTCAGTCAGTTGGGCATCTGACTTTGGCTTGGGTCATGATCTCTTGGTTGGTGGGTTTGAGCCCCACATCGGCCTCTGTGCTGACTGCTCACAGCCTGGGACCTGCTTCAGATTCTGCGTCTCCCTCTCTCTCTGCCCCTACCCCACTCTCACTCTGTCTCTCTCTGTCTCTCTCTCTCTCTCAAAAATAAATAAACGTTTAAAACAAATTTTTTTAATGTTTACTTATTTTGAGAAAGAGCATGTTCACAAGCAGGGGAGGGGCAGATAGAGAGGGAGAGAGAGAATCCCAAGCAGTCTCTGTGCTATCAGTGCAGAGTCCAGCATGGGGCTCATTCCCATGAACTGTGAGATCATGACCTGAGCCAAAATCAAGACTTGGATGCTTAACCAACTGAGCCACCCAGGCACCTCAAGTCTTATGAGTTTTAATAGCCTTGTATTGATCAATGGTTAGATACTATTGGTTAGATAACAGCCTGTTTAAAACTCACTTTTTATCTGTCAGTCCCTGGCTTTAAACAAATTCCCCTAGAGAAAGCAGTGAGACTCCAAAAGGGACAGGCAAAGACACTGACTTGACTCTTAAAGGAGGAGACAGGGTGCTGCCAAGAGCCATTCACAGTCCCTGTGGGCAGGCTGGCAGAGAGCCCTGGTTGGTGCTCCTGGTCTGGCAGTGTGGCTATAAATCACTCCATGTCAGCCTATGCTGCAGGGTGGGCTTTCCCAAGACTGATAGGCACTCAGATTTTTGCTCTAACATATCTGCTCTTTGTAGGGGTGGGGGAGACCTCTATTCTGGTGGAGGCATTTTTTCCCCCCTGGTACTATGGCTTCTGTTCCCAATTCTGATGAGCTGATTTTGTGTATGTGTGTGTGAATGGAAGAAAGGTAAGTTTATGAGATGATTAATATGAATTTTTGTATACCAGGGACAAAAGCTAAACTAATCTTTTTCACTACAATGCCATTTGTTATGTCTTTATCCTCTCTCTTCTATCTTTTTCAAGTCATGTTTGGTAGTATGAGCTTGAACATTGATCATTAGTTCAAGGTTTGGTGCAAAGTATTAAAGCATGAGGGGCTTTGCTTTCTTCTGCAATCAGTAAGGAACTCTCATTTTATTTGTTATAATAAAACAGAAGTCAAATCTGACACAGATATGAAAAATTAAGGTCATTCCCCCTTTATTCAGATATTAGCTCTACTTGAGTTCACCAATGCTATTTTAGTAGAAGGCATATATGACATGGGGGTTGATAATAGCAAAGAATGATTTTGTTTTGTCTTAATCTCCTCAGACTAATCAGTTAACGTAGAGGCTCAAGCATCTCTGCCCCAAAAATGGAGTAAATAGACTACCTTCTCCACTTTGGAAGAGATGTGGCAACTCTGGTACTTAGCTTGTGCTAGTTGTTCGAATGAGCAAAATGAATAAATGAAAGGTTCGAGGTGCTTTGGGACAATTAGAGGAAAAAAAAAACTAGTAAAATATTAAAATAGAAAATTATTTTGGACAATAACTTGGTGTTAATGTTTTTGCTTCTCAAGCCTCAGTTGTGTTAGATTACTGATGTTCTTCCCTAAAGAAAGAAACACAACTTTAATCAAGACAAAAGTTTTTGGGATTTTTGCCTGTCAAATAGCAGAGAAACATCATTTTTATGAAACCTATGAACTAAACAACAAAAAGTGAAAGAGAAAGAAAAGAAAAAACCTGGGTTTAGCAATAATGCTTACAAGTAGATCAGGATCTTGAATGACCTGAAGCCAACTGGAACATCAGAAAAACAATTTCTGAGTGACAGTTTGTAGTAAATCAAAAGCTAAAAATTTTTCTGAGTGTGAGGAAAATGGGCTTTTCTGCTTTTCCTTTGTTGGCAAATAAAACCATTTCTTCCTTAATATCACATTAGAATGATTATTCCCTCTCCAGGTCTCCAATCTTTTGAAATCACAGCCAATATTTTGCTGTTTTTACCCTTTTCTGTCTTACAAACTTCTAAGACAAGTTACAGATGGCCAAGGAGGAGGAAATCATAAACTTATTTGAAGAAACTGGTTATTTTTTGTGGTTATCTTTCCTTCCTTTAGACCCAGGGGCATAGAGTTGAGCAAAGTACACTCGTCTGTCCATGGCACACCATAATCACGGTCTGGACAAGGCTTCTCTTTTGTTTTATATTATTTCATTTTTTTTTTTCTTCTTATGTCCTATCTTCTCTTTATTTCCTTCCCCCATAAACATCCACTTTTGTGCATTTTAAATATATATCCTTCCCATCTACTTTCCACGTGAATATTTAGAAATATAAATGTATGTTTGAAATATATAGTGTTTGACCTGTGCATTGAAGGGGCGGACCTACGCCAGCCGACCACGCCTCCTCCCCTTGAGTAACAGGACTCTGACCCTTCCCCAGCCAATTGGCCAAGACCACGACCCTTCCCCAGCCAATTGGCTGAGGCCACAGCCATTCCCTTCCAACTGCCCCTAGACCCCAATAAAACCTTTGTGCTTTTGAAACTCGCTCTCTCTCTCCGGTATCTCACCGCTGTGTCGGTGCAGGTAGGGGATTGAGCTCGAGCTAGCTCAAATAAAGGCTCTTTTGCTTTTGCATCAGACTCGGCTCCCTGGTGGTCTTTGGGGATCACGAATTCTGGCCATAACATGCATGAGTGTGTGTGTGTATTCTTAACCTACACCAATGGTATTGTGACCTATAAATACCTTTTTATGACTCACCACTGTTCTTAAGATTTATCCATGTTGCTCTTTGAAGACCTGGCTTGTTACTTCTGCATGCTAGTTCTCCCAGGTGTGCACCTCCTTCATTCTGCTTATCCAGTGCCCTAGTGGTAGACACGTAGGATGCTTCCAGTTCCCCACTACCCCCAAGAAATGCTTCAGTGAACATCCTACGATGTGTCTCCTCACCAATACTGGCAAAAGAATCTCTAAGTGAGATTGTACCATGGTGATTTCATAGGCCCTGCCAGGTGGCTTTCCAGAATCCTGCACAAGTTACATTTCCCCACAGTTCATTGCATGACAGGTGCTGTCTCCTTGCCAATAGATGATTTGCCAATCTTTAATGTGCCAAAACTTATTATAATCAGACCTTCTAGGATTTGCTAAGCTAATGGGCATGGTGTCTTGGGGGAGCTTTCTTGTATCTCTCCAGTTACTGGTTAGGTTTCTCCCCTTTTCATATACTTACTAAAAAGGAATTTATTTCCTGAGTGTTTATAAATTACTGGAGGAAACAGGATGTACCCATACAATTTTATGAGTGCAGCTAGCTATTGGTATGACCAGTATTTCTCATATGATTACTGAAATATTTATTTTAAATGTCTGGAGGTACTGTATATTTCAAATATGTCAAAATTGCAGTTGGCAGGCTTTAATTAATTTCCCAGAGTCTAATCTTGCCTTCCTTTTTCTTCATTTGGAACCTGAAGCCATGTCATGATTGAAGGAGACAGCATTAAATCAAGTGTTGTACTCATCAGGCAACTAAAGTACTTGGGGAAAGTTGTCTCAGGTATATGGATGTCTATTTACCTAGAATGTTGTCTCAGGTATATGGATGTCTTTATAGCACAGAATAGTGCCATTCGGCTGTGTCCTCTCCTTATAGTGGAGACAGGAGGAAGTTATAGTAGTTCTGGCTTGCACACCATCACTCCCTCCTCCTTTCTTGTTCCCACCTTTGGAAATAATGCTTTGTTTCTGAGATGCCACCATACTTAGCCCCCTCCTCATGCTAAGATTCTGAGTGAAGGGGTGATGAGCTCATCTCTGACTGGGTAAATCTTCTGAGGACTCAGAAAGGGTTTTGGAAATAGCAGGCAGTGTATGAAGAATAATGTGATTTGTTGCCTTTTTCTGGGGTGAGAAAAGTAAAAAACACTTTTAGTGGAATGCTGTCTTCTGTTTCTGGGTTTCTACACTTCCTGGTAAGTTTCTCTCCCCTTCTTTCTAATCTTGCCTGACTGTACCCAGCAGAATAACTGCCTTGGCCAGGGAGAGCAGACAGTTTTCCTCTCATGTGCCAGCTTTGATCTATTGGCAGTAGCAGCCAGGAGTGTGACATGAGAGGCAGAACCAGATTCATGCTCCCTTCTGCTCTTCCTTCAGATAGTGGCACCTCCACTCCACTAGGGAGCTGGAAGCAAAGTGTGGAGCAGGAGGGGCTCCCTTTATAACACACTCCTCCATGACTCTGTTAAGAAATCTCTGGCTAACTTTTTCCAGGACTTCCTATGACCACGAGTTACCTGAGTCAATTTTGGAACCTTACAGTTGTAAGAAAAAACAATCCAGAACTTATAATTGTCATATATATTGGAAAATTCACAGACATTGAAGTAATGCTCCATAATTTCTTTAAAATTGGATCCAACTGTTAGAAAAGTTTCCTTTGTTATTTTCTTCCCTTGTGAAACCACCATCTGTCAAAAAAAAAAAAACATGTCCCCAAAACAATGGATAGAATTGCCATAACATTTCTTTTCTCATTTCATAATGTAGGTCACAGAGAAGAATGCTGGTCCTGAAGTAAATCTATTCTACCCAAGGAAAGTCCATATCCTTATATTTGACTGTAATCAATCTGGATTGGGTCGCAAAAAGTGAACATGCTAATACTTCTGAAGAAAGTCACCCTGTATTTGCTCAAGGTAAATACCCTTCTGTTCGATTTGTAGAATCTAGTTGGAGCTGACAGAATACATCCAAAAAGAGAGATTTATGCTTTATTTGTTGTTGTTGTTGTTGTTGTTGTTGTTGTTGTTGTTCACCTGAGCAAAACCAAAAGAATCATCCAGTGAAACATGAGTATGCTAACTTTAGAAATAACTTTATGACTTTTTGAGTCCCCTGGTTAGCTGATGACAGTTTTACATTCAGGAGCATTAAAATAAAAACATCCAGTCAGTTCCTAGGGGTGCATGTCACTGACAGGAGTTTCCCATGAGGACTTCATTGATTTGTCACCTACACCTTTTCATAATTCTTATTGGGGAAAACAAGGTTCTATAAACATATTTCAAAAGTCCAACATAGAGCTAATGCACTCTCAGCTCTCTACCTCTGATCTGGACCTGTTTTCACTCCCTACTCCACTAAGACCTTCAATAGACCCGCAATAAATATTCAGAAAGAATTTCTTGGTTTTGGGGACAGCCATACAGAGGAAGAACAAGGGAATGATTGTGACAGTGATTACACAGATCTAGCTATGAGATAAAATTTCATAGAACTGTACATATATGGTGTGCACGCATGTTTAAGTGGTAAAATCTGAATAAGCTTTCTAGTCTCGTTATCAGTGTAGTACCCATATCAGCTTCCTGGATTTGATGTTGTACTATAGCTATGTGGATATCATCTTTGGGTGAAGCTAGGTGACGGGTATTGTCACTGTACCATTTTTGCAACTTCCTAGGAAACTATAAGTATCTCAAAGTAATAAGTTAAAATACATATACTTATTGAACACCTACTAAGAGCCAGGCACTGTGTTAGGCTCTGGGCCTTCAATGGTGTATAAGATGATGTTGTTGCCTCCCTCCAGGATCATCACTTCTTTCCCCACTTCTGTCTTTTTGCCTCCCAACATACACATCTAAAAACATTACTTTGTTTCTCCCTGTTAATTCCTTGCCAAACTTATCTAAGAAATTATGTGTACCTGATGCTGCATTTTTCTCTCCAGACTCGGTCTCTCACTATTTAACCCCTTGCAGTCTGGTTTCCTAACCTATCATTTTACTACTCTAGCCAGTAATATCCCCTAATGTCCTATTCCACTCACTATTCCAGCACCTGGACTTATCACTAAAAAACAAAACAAAACAAAATCAAAACAGGCTAAGTCCTCCCTCACTGGGAATGCCATCTCCCATCTACCAGCTTCTAAAATCTCAGTGTTAGTCAGCACTCCCTTTCACTTCCCTTTTATATCACTTCTAAATCCATCATGCTTTCTCTGGACATCCTAAAATGAAGAAATTCATCTATATAAGGAGCAAGCTGAAAATTCATGCACTCCCAAGTAAGCATGGCCAGAACCAGCCCTACGCATAATCACCCCCAGCCTCCCATTGGCCCGTCTCCCCAGTGACCCCTCTGTCCATTCCTTTCTGGTGCTTAATATCATAAATAAGTCATTCTGAGTAAATAAGACTCACCTGATATTTCCAGGCTCCAACCTCTGATTACAGAGGCAGCATTTCTGGGATGCAGTCAGGGATTTTATTTTTAACTTGTTCCTCAAGTAGGTAATTTTCATAAATATTTGTGAATGAACAGATTTTCCACCAGAACCAGCACCCCACATGTACACATCAGCACCAGCCTATTTCACTTTTCACAGGATTTCCATGGCCCTTTCCAAAGCCTTGTGCCCAGTTTATATTCATAATCGCGTGCTTTTCCTTAAGATGGGTCTCCAATAATATAAAAACTTTATATTCCCACAAGATCCCAGTTTGCTGCTGACTTGGAGCCTGGCTTAGGTATCATTCCCAAGATGGAACACAGTGACACAAAGAACAAAATTTGTTTGTAGGCATCCCTATCTCCCTTCCATATTCTACCCCTAGTGTGCCTGTCCATCAGACACCTGCTCTTGCAAGAATGTTGATTAAAGCCTCACTTCACTGTGCTCCAAGTCTCCACCTCCGTCCTTTGATTGGGTCAGTGGGCTTATTTCTCACAGGGAGGGAAGGAAGAAATGAGGGTTGAGTAGGAGTTTGCTGAGCAAACAGAAGGCTGGAGGTGGGGGGGGAGGGGGGTGAAGCTATTCCAGTCAGCAGTATGAGTTAAGGTCAGATGGGTCAGAATGTAGTGCTTTTGAGGAACTAAAAGAAATTTATTCTGGTGGAAATAAAGAGCTGTGAGGGAGTGGGAGAGTGTGGTAAGAGACAGAGGAGAAGTGAGGTCCTTGAGGCAAAGAACCAAGTTTGACCCCAATGGCACATTCCTTTCCTGGCATAGGATGATGCAGTTTGGTGCTGGTAGGGTGGTGAGGTTCAGAGATTACAGCCAGGAAAGAATTCTTGAAGATGTCTTTGGTGCAAAAACATGATTTTATTAAAGCACAGGGACAGGACCTGTGGGCATAAAGAGCTGCACTGGGGTTGTGAAGAGTGACTGCTTATATATTGTGGAGTTTGGGGGAAGGTAAAGTCAAGAGGAAGTTTCTTAAAGGGATTTCCATATGCTAAAGAATATTTACAGATTACTGGAGGCCTAGCTATTATCAAGCTAAGGTTGTTTTTCCCTCTAGCGAAGCATTATCGTTAAAATAGTAGGGAGTTCCTGGAGATTAGGCTACTGACAAGATTGCCCTTTTCTTGTAATATTACTAAGACATTTGTAAACAGATGGAGACTCTGTCAGTTTAACCATTTGTTTTCTGTCCTTTTCTTTGCTCTTGGGCAGCCAGGAGTGCCTGAGGAATGTCACACTTATCCCAAGGGCATGTTGCGAGGTAGCAGCTTGCCTTATGCTCCCTCACCATGGGAAACAATTACTCACTAATGAAAGACTGGCTCCCGTTGGAAATTCCAGAGTCAACTGTACACTTTGGCTGCTAGTATCTAGTGTCAGGGTAGCTTCTTCTGGATATGCTGCAGGGCTGTTTATCTTGAGGACACTTTGGGCTCTTCTGCTTAAAAGGCCCTCAAAATAAACTTCTGATATATTATTGTTTGTATTTGACCTAAGTTGGGTTGCTAGCTTTAGCATATAGAAATATAGTATACCCAGTTAAATTTGAATACATGAAGCATACTTATACTAAAATATCACTTGTTACTTATCTGAGGTTCAGATTTAACTGGGCATCCTACATTTTATCTGGCAACCCCACCTAATGATGAGATTCAGAATGAGTCAGCAGAATTGTAAGTAACTGAGTCTGGTACATCTGGTGGGGGTGGAGGAAGGAGGATTCAAACTAGCTATTTGGTGACCAAAGGAGAAAACAGCTGGTTGAATCCATCTTTCACTTTTCACTCAAGGCAATGTTAAAATGTACATCACAGAGCTATCTTAAGGTCTGACAAAGTGAAAACTCAAAAGTAGCCTCTGTCTTTGAGCCAGACAACAACTAGATTCCTTTACTTGGAAACTTCAGGACACCAGAGTCACAGAGAAAGGGTTTCTTGCCTTTTCTGCCCTGTTCGATGCCCTGTTCAATGGCACTTGACTTTGAGCCCCTGCCTAAAGGTGGAAAGCTTGACCCACTTGTGCAGAAATGACTGGCTCAGACTGGGGACAAAAGAACAGAGGAGGGGGGGCTCCTCCAGACCTCCGCAGACAATCTCTGAGCTCTTTACTCCAGGGGTGTCCTGACCAGCTATTATCTCTTCATGGGCAGCAATTTCCAAGATGAAATTAGCTTAACCTCTGCCCAAGCCAATTATGACCTCCACCCACAAAATCCTTTTTAAACCTCACTTGAAAAAGGTCCAAAGCAAATTCTAATAGATTCTTATAGAACCTAAAGCAGGAGGTTTACATATACTATTTGTCCCTCTTTATGAAAAAATGCAAACATCTTGTAGGGAAGATGTACACAGTGGTTGCTGATGTTACCAGTTTAGGAACCATGGTTATTAAATTAATATTCCCTATCCAATAAGGAGGTAAAAGCATACATTGCTGAGCAGGGAAAGTTAAGCCTCACAGAAGGATTTTCTAAGTTTTTCTGATGCACCATTTCCCACCACCTCCACAGTGACCCATTGTCCACAACTCTGAATTCAAAAGCTTTTTTTATACCTCATTTGAATATAAACCCTGATGTCTCATGAGGCTGTTGGTAGTCTTCATGTATCCCACTTAGTGTGAATATCCCTACGGTTCATTGCAGAAATATTAATGTGTTTGATTACAAGGTGCTGCCTTGTAGACCCACTGGGAATGCTACCTTATTACCTTTGTAAAATATGGAAAATTTTGCATCAGAAACGAATCTGGCCTGGAGGATTGCAGATAAGTCAGTGTGAGTCAGTGAGGATTTATTCTCATCTGTAATCAGTGAACTCATTTATATGCCAAAAAAAAAAAGGAACAGCTCTCTAAACAAGAAAGACTCAAGAAAACATGTTACTTGTTATCAGTATCTGAGGAAGAAGAGCATGAAAAGCAGTGACCTGGGCCCCTCTATTCCTAGACTCCTCCCTTTCCAGTCTGCCTCATAGGCACCAAGTACAGCTGTGGGGGAGAAGGCTGTGGCGCCTGCACTGTCATGGTGTCAAGATACAAGTCCAAGTCCAGGAAGGTCCAGTATCCTTTGTGTTGGGCCAAGCCCTGCCCTGGGCACATCTAGGAAGGACACAGAGCCTCCTACTTTTCCTGTCCACAGGCATTCCCCCTCTCTTCTACCTCCAGGCCTGCTCACCCTGCAACTTCCTAAGCTCCAAATCTTTCCCATTACCTTGTTCCCATCAGAGTATATCTGTCCTGTGTGTCAGTCTCTCAGGGCCATGCTATCTATTTCTATACAAATACTTCTTTGGTTTTAAGCAAGAGATTTCAGAGTGGGGGTCAGGTAAGAATGGCTTAAACACAAAGAAGTGATACATTGTCCTGGTAGAAGATTTAGGTCTTTGACATATACTAAGAGGAGTTATTTGCCTGGAAGGGCTGAATGAGGTCTCAGATTACCTTGGCCTAAAATGTAAATTTGCTCACTATAATTGAAAGTGGTTCTGAAGCAGGAGTTGTCTGGTGTGATTCCAAGTTTTTGTCTTAAGTCACTGGGTGGTACTGTTCACAAATTAGGGAACACGGGAGAGGGGGAGCAGAGGAAGGGAAAGTAGTAAGTTTAGCTTTGAACACATCATATTGGGGTAATTACAGGATACCCAAGAGGGATTGTCCACAGGCATCTAGATAAAGAGTTCTGTCATTCAGAGAAGAGGTCTCATCTGGAGCTATAACTTACTGGAAGCTGTCAATATAAATATTAAAAATGATAATAAAAATAGCTATCATTTTTCTAATGCTTACTGTATGCCAGGCACCGTTCAAAGTAGGTTACATATATTATCATATTTAGTCTGAAGAACATCTTTGAGATAGGCATTACTATCACTCACACTGAAAAAAAAAAATCAAGGCAAAGAAAGTTGAATAACTGGCTCAAGATCATATGGGCCAGCTGGTGGTGAAGGCAGGTTTTCAGACCCAGGCCATCTGGAACATAGCATACTATGAGAGCTTATACTATGCTTATAGGTACAGGACACTGTAAAACCACAGACTGGGATATGCACAAAGAAAGACACCCCCACAAAGAAGACCAAGAGGGAGTAATCAGAGTTGAAGGAGGAACATCAAGTGGAGAAAGTTCCAAGAAGACAGAAGCGATCAATAGTATGAGATACCAGGGAGTGGCCCAGTGCCATTAGATTGCTCCCGGACCAAGGGCAGCAGAGAGATGGGGCTGGAAGATGAGATACAGATGGCACAGGAATGGCTGGAAAGCCAGGAAGTTGTGGACAATTCCTGAAGAAACTTGACTAAGGAGGGAAAGAAAGATGGACCAGTAGCTGGAGAGAGATATTGGGTTTTGTTTTGTTTGTTTTGTTTTGTGTAGCAGAGCAAACACTTGAATTTACTTTTAAATCCAAGGGAATTTAGGGAAATGAGACTCTAGAAAGGAAGAGGTTAAGAGAACTGTTGGTGATGAACCAGGTCCATGGAGAGAGAAGAATAGATGGGAGCCAGAGCACAGGGGAAGAGGAGGAAGGACTCTTGCCCTCCTGGCCAAGAACACAGGGCAATGACTGAAACTCTGGGTAAGAAGCAGTGGGCTGGGAGTGGAGGGGGCTCATGCTTCTATTTTCCAGATGAGGCATGAGGATAAGGCTGAGGAGAGCAATGAACACTGGAAGAGCAGTTGAGAGAGAAGGGAGAGGGGGATAAGATTAAGAGGAAGTAAATTTAATGGGGGAGGGGGACTTGGAGGACATAAAAAAAACAAAAATTTATCTGCTACACACTCTTGCCCTGTACATCATGCACTCTCCCAGGGTCCCCAACCAGCCAGCTGGCTGGTTTCCAAACACCTTTGATCATTCAAAAGGCTGGTGGAGCCAAGAACAGCACTCTGTCTTTTCTTCCAGAAGAACTGCATGCTTACTGTCTTCCTGGGTGGGAGAATAGAGGAAGCATTCCATGGGAGAGAGACAATTTCCCATGACTTAAAGACAATTTCCCATTCCCACTTAGTCTGAGTGGGAATAAAAAGCTAAATTGGACTGAGGTCTGGACCCCATTTCCAAACAGTGAGATGAGAATCTTGTGCTAACCACATCCACTTTGTCATTAATACAGACTCTACTGTAGGAGAGGTGGTCAAGATAAGGGCATAAACTTGTGGCTTCCACATATGGCCGTATGTTGAAATCAGCTGACGAGCCTTAAAAAGCGATGAAGTGATCCCACCCACAGATTCTGATTTAATTGGACTAACATGCAACCAAAGTATCTGTATATTTAAAAGCTTTGCATAGTTGAAAACCAAATGGATTAAACTACCCCATTGTGGTTTATTTATAATCCACAACATATAATCCACAATATATAATCTTAAAAGTAAAAGATTTCTTCTCCCTAGAATGGGGTGGGGGGAGAGATTTCTTGGAGGTCTTATACAAAACTCTTCATTTTTCTTTCTCCATTTTTCTCTACCATTTGATGCCAGCCATATGTAAGTTCTTTCCTGGACACTTATAGAAACTTACACTTTGTTTTGTTTTGTTTTGTTATCTAGTGTTCTCTGTATTCTCAGAGAAATATAGTCCCATGACTTTCCTAGACTCCCTGAATTATGTTAGTCACTCCCTATGATTCCAATGTGTTTTCTTTACAAAATGCTATCACAGCCACTATCCAGTTACAGCGTACCTGGTGCCCATCTGCTCTCTGTATGGGGCTGCTGTTACCACAGTAGAAGGCGTAGGAAACACCAAAACCAGGTTTCATCCCATACAGGTAAGAGCGTAATGTGACTGGGTACAGATGTTAGTATAAGCATCCCATGTAGTCTACTGTACTCCAAGTCAGATTTTTTTAAATTAATTAATTAATTTTATTATTATTTTTTAAGTTTACATCCTAGTTAGTATATAGTGCAACAATGATTTCAGGAGTAGATTCCTTAATGCCCCTTATCCATTTAGCCCATTCCCCCTTCCCACAACCCATCCAACAACCTTCTGTTTGTTCTCTATATTTAAGAGTCTCTTATGTTTTTCCCCCTCCCTGTTTTTATATTATTTTTGCTTCCCTTCCCTTATGTTCACCTGTTTCATATCTTAAAGTCCTCATATGAGTGAAGTCATATGATATTTGACTTTCTCTGACTAATTTCACTTTGCATAATATCCTCTACTTCCATCCACATAGCTGCAAATGGCAAGATTTCATTCTTTTTTATTGCTGAGTAATACTCCATTGTATGTATATACCACATCTTCTTTATCCATTCATCCATCGATGGATATTTGAACTCCTTCCATATTTTGGCTATTGTCAATAGCACTGCTATAAACATTGGGATGCATGTGGTGCTTCGAAACAGCACACCTGTATCCCTTGGATAGATATCTAATAGTGCAATTGCTGGGTCATAGCTGGTAGTTCTATTTTTAATTTTTTGAGGAACCTCCATACTATTTTCCAGAGTAGCTGCACCAGTTTGCATTCCCACCAGCAGTGCAAAAGAGATCTTCTTTTTCCGGATCCTTGCCAACATCTCTTGTTGCCTGAGTTGTTAATGTTAGCCATTCTGACTGGTGTGAGGTGGTATCTCATTGTAGTTTTGATTTGTATTTCCCTGATGATGAGTGATGTTGAGCATTTTTTTCATGTGTCGGTTGGCCATCTGGATGTCTTCTTTGGAGAAGTGTCTATTCATGTCTTTTGCCCATTTCTTCACTGGATTATTTGTTTTTTGGGTCTTGAGTTTGATAAGTTCTGTATAGATTTTGGATACTAACCCTTTATTTGATATGTCATTTGCAAATATCTTCTCCCATTCTGTCAGTTGCCTTTTAGTTTTGCTGATTGTTTTCTTTGCTGTACAGAAGGTTTTTATTTTGATGAGGTCCCAATAGTTCATTTTTGCTTTTTTCTCCCTTGCCTCTGAAGACGGGTTGAGTAAGAAGTTGCTGCAGCCGAGGTCAAAGAGGTTTTTGCCTGCTTCCTTCTCTAGGATTTTGATGTCTTCCTGTCTTATATTTAGGCCTTTCATCCATTTTGAGTTTATTTTTGTGTGTGGTGTAAGAAAGTGGTCCAGGTTCATTTTTCTGCATGTCACTATCCAGTTTTCCCAGCACCATTTGTTGAAGAAACTGTCTTTATTCCATTCCATTGGATATTCTTTCCTGCTTTGTCAAAGATTAATTGGCCATACATTTGTGGATCCATTTCTCTATTCTGTTACATTGATCTGAGTGTCTCTTCTTGTGCCAGTCCCATTCTGTCTTGATGATTACAGCTTTCTAATACAGCTTAACATCTGGGATTGTGATGTCCCCAGCTTCAGTTTTCTTTTTCAAGTTTTCTTTGGCTATTTGGGGTCTTTTCTGGTTCCATAGAAATTTTAGGATTGTTTGTTCTAGCCCTGTGAAGAATGCTGGTGTAATTTTGATAGGGATTTCTCTGAATATGTAGATTTCTTTGGGTAGTATCGACATTTTAACAATATTTGTTCTTCCAATCTAGGAGCATGGAATATTTTTCCATTTTTTGTGTCTTCAATTTCTTTCATAAGCTTTCTATAGTTTTCAGTGTATCAATTTTTCACCTCTTTGGTTAGGATTATTCCTAGGTATTTTATGGTTTTTGGTACAATTATAAATGGGATTGATTCCTTTATTTCTCTTTCTGTTGCTTCATTATTGGTGTATAGGAATACAACTGATTTCTGTGCATTGATTTTATATCCTGCCACTTTGCTGAATTCATGGATCAGTTCTAGCAGTTTTTTTGGTGAAATCTCTTATGTTTTCAATATAGAGTATCATGTCATCTTCAAAGAGTGAAAGTTGGTCTTCCTCCTGGCCAGTTTGGATGCTTTTTATTCCTTTGTGTTTTCTGATTGCTGAGGCTAAGACTTCCAATACTATGTTAAATAACAGTGGTGAGAGTGGACATCCCTGTCGTGTTCCTGACCTTAGGGAGAAAGCTCTCAGTTTTTCCCCATTGAGGATGATATTAGCATTGGGTCACTTGTATATGGCTTTTATGATCTTGAGGTATGCTCGTTCTATCCCCACTTTCTTGAGGGTTTTTATCAAGAAGGGATGCTGTATTTTGTCAAATTCTTTCTCTACATCTATTGAGAGGATCATGTGGTTCTCGTCCTGTCTTTTATTGATGTGATGTGTCACATTGATTTTTTTTTACAGATATTGAACCCGCCCTGCATCCCAGGATTTAAATCCCACTTGGTTGTGGTGAATAATTTCCCTGATGAACATGGATGAAAAAATCTTCAACAAGATACTAGCCAATGGGATCCAACAATACGTAGTCTACTGTACTCCAATTAGGTCACCAACTTTGAAATCTTTTGTGCTTCTAAACTTTCATTTTGTCAGATTCAGTGCTTCATAGCAAAGGGTCTTTTTAGAGATTGGTATATCAACCAAGATTCCTTCATTGATTTTAATATATCTTAACTTCTCAACCCCATCCTTGCCCTAAATTAAAACAAGAACAGTCCAGTCTGACAAGAAAAGAAAGTGAAATAAGAAAGCAGAAGTTTATAACAGAAATTAGTTGTCCACCACATTTTTAAATTAGTGAACCCTGAGTAAGAGGCAAATTATGTGTATAAATACTTCCCAAATGTTTCTTAAGTAACTGACACCATATTACAATAAAACACAACAAAAATAACAAAGCATTCACTAGAGTTTAGAGGACTTTTTAAAGAAACAAAATGTTATTTTTATATACTGAATAAGAACTTCTACAGAGGTTAAGCTTTGAAAGCAGTGTGTGGAAAGAAAATTATGAATAGCCATAGTTTCCCTTGAAATTCCTTCTGTTAGAAGATTGTGTTTGGAACATGAAGGCTAAGACAATGTGTTACCGGACAACGTGTTACCATTGATGGGCATTGGTGATAGTGTATGTCTTCCAGCCATAAACTTTTTGGTCTTATTCAGATCTTACCCCACACTTGGATCATCACCTTAACAGTTATGGAACTAATGCTGCAGCTTATCAGATTTCTTCCTCTCAAACGTTGATAGTACAGATGCTAGATTTGTTCAGTAGTGCCCTGGACAGGTCTGTATTGGCTTGTGAGAACCAAATATTCAATTTTGAGGGATTTTGTGAGCCAGTCTTTAAACACAGCCATTATTAAAAATTAAACAGACTTTACATAAATAATATTCTTTTAAAAAGCTAATAAGTATCAACATTCATATTTTTCTAATGATTTTACTATTATCTATGCTCTTGAGGCTATGTATGTTTATTTATCTACATGGTAGAAATACCACATAGTGGTATGCTATGTGCATCTCTTCCCAGATCCACATTCAGTGACATCACATTGGAAGCATATCAGCCATGGTGAAAGTATTTTTACTCCTAAAATTAATAGAAGCTATAAGTTAGAGCTTTTTCCCCAGAGATTCAATTGCTCAACTTTTACCATCACATTTACGGCCAGGTTATATGCCACAACTGAAACAACTTGCCATCTAGCAATAAATCCAACACAGCCATATTTCCCTCTAAAACAGAACAATAGCTACCCTTTCAGTTGGGCTACTGGTGAAGTATTTGACTTTCATCTAGGGGTTATGCTATTTGAAAAATGTTTATTTAAAAACATTTGAAGCAATTCTGTCTCCCAAAATGAAATAACTATCGAATTTATGAACAAACACAATTTTCTACACGCACACAAAAAGAACATGTTAACAAATGTAGTTTTCTATAACAAACTTATCACTTCCAAGATAACTGGTCCAGTTCTTAGAAGAAAGCTGTGAAAGCAAACCTCTAAATATTGTAAGAAAGCTCTTTTCCCTTTCAGTAAACAGACCTAGACAGAAATTCAGTTTTATGATGAAAGATGTAGACTAAAACAAAGTAAAAATGCAACTTAAATGTTATGGTAACTGGTATATAAAAATTCTCTAATATTTTCCCTTGTTTCTCAACAACTTCTTCACTCAAAAATTTTTAGTTTCTTATGAAGTACTATTAAAACTCTGGCTTATGGTTGCAGTTATGTTAACCCAGCCTGAATGGATAATCTTTGTCCAATGAAATAATCCACACTAGTGAGGAATTGAGAGCTTTTAAAAGCAGAGATCTTGTGATTTGTCTTTTTTTTTTTTTATGCACAGACAGTCTTAGAGAGATGGATTATTTGTTCTCAGATTCTGTGTCTGCAATTCACATAACAACCATCAGGAAGTGGCATTGTAAAATTTGGCCAAATTGATGAAGTAGATAACCTTATGCTGAGTGTGGATAATTTGCAGATTATATTTTGGTTCACAATCCATTTGTTTGAGCTCTTTCTAGAATTATAAATGCTAGCCACACTGATAACCTTCATGTTTATATTTTAAGGAAAACAATAACATAAAATTCAAAGAAATGCAGTTAGGTATCACATATACCTTCTAAAATGGTCAACTGATATAAATCACCACTTCATTTAATTTTGTCTTTCTCTTCAAGACCGAGGAAAAACATTTTTTTGTAATTTCCATCCTTTTTCCTCTTAGAATCAGAAGAATTTCTGCAGTGGGTACTATTAGCATTCCTGTGGTGGGCCTTTCCTAGTGCTTGTAGACTTGTCACTGATTATGTGGCCAAGAACAAAAACAAAACAAAAAGTCTCATACTAGTTCTCTCTAGCCTTTAATGTTTGCTTATAGTTTATCAGAGAGAAGTTGTCCTTTGCCTCTTAAATACTTGTATTTCATGCCATGTAGTTATGTTTTAGACATTTCAGCTCCTTTCCTCTACTCCAAAGAGAGATTCTTAATTTAAATACTTCTACATTCTTCTTAGCAAACGGAAAGATAGATTATGGAGTCTGAATCCATTCTTGATCGTGCAGTTTCTTCCTAAACTATTCTTGTTCTTAAAAAAAAAAAAAAAAGTATACCTGTTAACCAAGTTTCCCCATGACCCACTGGCAGCAAGCTTTTACCCTTCTGGATGTTTAAACTTATCCAATCCACACATTTATATTGCTTCTGAAATTTTTAAACTGTATTTGAACATGATAATTTTCAATTTATTTTTAGTACAAAACTAGCATGTTCTTATTATGAAAAATGCAAAACAAAATTAAAAGACAGGGAAATAAAATTCATTCATATTTCTGTCCCTAAGAAACAACCACAATCAGATACTTCTGTTCCCTTTCAGTCTTTTCTATGCATAGTTTTTGTTTTCTTATTTTAGCCAATACTGTGGCTACTGTATATATGATTTTATATTCTATATACAATTTTAACACTATAACATAAGAATTTTTTCACGTTATTAAAACCACTACATAAATATCATTTATACTAGCTGCAAATTTTGAATATACTTCATAAAAATATAATGATTTCCTTACCTTGTCCATCATACTTTAGAAGTGTTGACTGATCAACAATCAATACTTATTGAACACTGTGCTGTACTAGAAGGGTTGGTGAACATCTAAAACACTCCTTGCCTTCTTCAGGAACTTAAGATCTAATGATGGAGGTGAAGCATATACCTAAATGACCCTACTCTAGCATAGTTGGTGATAGGCCTGCAGAAGGATCCAGACAGTGAGTGGTACAGTTCTGGCTGGGGTGTTAGAGCAGACCCCATGGAAAAGGGGGCAGGGGCCCTGACAAATGGACATATTTTCCCTAAGAAAACATGTGAGAGAGAAAAGACTATGTAAGAAAAGCTTAACAAAGGGCCACATATGAGATGTTATGGGGTTGCAGTTTACATGAATTTGGGCATGGGTGGGATATAAGGCAGGAAGAGTTGGTTGTAAAAATTATGGAGAGCTTTGTGATACTTCAGGAAGAATATGTAATCACAAGAGTTTTTTGTGATGAATATCTGTGTTCCGAAGAGCCATTTGACTGATTTGGGAAACAAGAATCCAATTACTCATAAAGCTATCTCATTGAAAAAAAATGAAGCACAAATAAGTAATATTTTTTTTTATCATTCCTTAAAATTGATCTCTTCTTTATCAGGTCACTTGTGCCACTGTACTAGATACCACCCAATTGTAGAAAGTAGAAAAACTTTCTGTGTGGTAAGTTAAATTTTAAAAATTTATTTCAGTTGATTTAGTACATGGATGAATGCTTGCATAAAATCATCTATTGCATTCAATTATTTCTAAAATACCCTTATCTTGACCTTTCTAACCAGTGAAAGTTGTTGAATGCCACTGTTGGTATTTTTTAAATAAACCTTTAACATCTATCCTGTTTATAGCCCTAAATTGGCACTTTCCTAAGAAGTAAAGTACATGGTCCATGACTTCAAGAAACGCAAACTCTATTAAAGAAAGAAAATAAAATATAGACTAAGAAATAATAAAAGAATAATTGAAAAGCAAAATATTAAAAGTTCAATATATCCCCTATACCATGTATATCAGTTTTGAAGGAACATGGACTAAAGAAAATTAATGAGTAGGAAGGGGAGACACAAAGGAAACATTGGAGAAGGGGAGTTTTGAGCTAGGTCTTAAAAGAAATGATAGGAATGAATGGGTGAAGAGGGACCAGTAGAAAATTCCATGTAAGAAAATGCATGGAAGTAGGAAAAAGAAAAATGTCCAAGATTCAGCTAATGAATTGTTGTGGCTGAAGCATTAGAGAATAAAAATATATCATTCTTGGCTGATGAATTTACAACTAAAGCTGATAACCAATATATAGTCATTGTCTAGGAGTAATACGGGAATAGTATTTCAAAGGGAAAATTCTTGGCACCTGCCAGTAAGAAGGATAAGCCTGGAAAGACATGGTGGGGATGAGGGCATGGACTAGTGCAATCTCCCATATGTGAAGGAATGAGGACCTAGACCAGTTGGGAAGATATGGACCCAGAAAGATGACTTTCAGGAATGGGATTGCCAGAATCATAACCTCCAGACAATAAAGTATATAGTTAGGAAGAAATCCAAGTCACCCTCAAAATTAAGAGATTAAGAAACAAGATAAGATGAAGGGAATTGGAAAAGGTGATTTAGTGTGTGGTATGGGTGGGGGAGGGTATAGTTTTGAGATATATTAAGTTTTCAGAATGTTAAATATCAACAAGGTTTCCATTAAGGTGTTTTCCCATTTTTTATGGCAAAATTAATTTTATATAATTTTGGTTGACCAAAAATAATTCAAAGAACACAAATTAATTCCACATACCAAAAAGTCTTTGGGAAAAAATCTGCTTTTAGGCCAGTAATGAAGATCTGAAAAGCTTTAGAAACTACAGCCATTTGGAATCCTGGGCAAGATACTATTATGTTGAACCATATGCATGACCAGTATTGCACCATTTTGGCCCACAAAAATAGCAACTTCATATCATTTAACCTAATACTACATGATTGTTTTCCTGGAGACAAAGCCTACCTATACAAAAATAGATATTATTATCTCACTCACTTGGATCCCCACATTTAGCCATTTGTCATTTGTTCCTTTATCATGCACAGCATTGTCAGAAAATCCAAATCCCTCCTTAAGTCTGTAGAAAATTACCTTATAGGTAAAAATATCAGCCACCACCTCTGTAGCACTTCCTGTGTGTCAGATACTGTGCATACCTTTTGCATATTTAAATCAAACAAACCTGTTTGATTTAAATGTTTGAGATGGGTTTTATTTTCCTAATTTAACAAACTCAACCTAGTGAGTACCTGTTAAAGCAGGAACTAGAACCGAAGTCTCCTTGACTCCATAGATGAAGTCAAACCATAGGTCTCCAAACCACCCAGACCCTTCGGTTGTGCCTACACAAGAATAGGACAAACAGGAATGAAAAGATTAAGTCACAATTGAAGTAAGTGACCGGTGAATTCAGGCCAAAAACACTACTTTTGTTCTGCATGAAGTGTCCTGAAAATTAAGATAAAATGGTTTGGGACTTGAATCATGCCAATAATTCAGAATATCTTCAACAATACCCAAATAAACTCAGATTTTCAGTTTATTTTTATTTGTGTATAGAAAGTCTTAAATGCAGTTTGCCTTCTCAGGACTTCATTAAAGATACATGCTGTATCACTCTTTATAATAGCCATCTTTTTTTTGTTTTTGTTTTTGTTTTTTTTTTAATTTTTTTTTCAACGTTTTTTATTTATTTTTGGGACAGAGAGAGACAGAGCATGAACGGGGGAGGGGCAGAGAGAGGGAGACACAGAATCGGAAACAGGCTCCAGGCTCAGAGTCATCAGCCCAGAGCCTGACGCGGGGCTCGAACTCACGGACCGCGAGATCGTGACCTGGCTGAAGTCGGACGCTTAACCGACTGCGCCACCCAGGCGCCCCTTGTTTTTTTTTTTTAATTATCACTTTGTTAACTACTCCATTTACCTCACTCCGAGTGGAAGCCTTAGCTGGCTGACCCCACCCTCCTCTGACCTCCTTCATGATCCCCTGGGATTTGGATGACACATTAACAAGACCCTATTTATAGCATGGTTGCACATTCCCTGTAATTTTCTCTAATTGTTCAGTGATGGAATACCTTGTTCTCTGCTCCATCCCATTACAGAGCCCTTGAAGGCAAGGACCTGCTCTGTTACTTCTTCCATAGCTCCTTCCATAGTCCCCCTGCCCTTGGGGACTGTGAGTACTAGTACTAGGTTGGTGTTTTATGAATTGACCAATGAATTTGTTTTAAATTCTTGCATTACTTCCTAAGGAATCAACTGTTTGTGGAATGAAAGGATCAGGAAAGTGTTGCGTGGATCAAGAAGAGAGATCTTTTTGAAGGGTTAGTATCCAAAATCTATAAAGAACTTATCAAACTCAACACCAAAAAACCACAAATAATACAGTGAAGAAATGGGCAAAAGACATAAACAAGCATTTTTCCAAAGAAGACATCCACATTGCTAACAGACACATGAAAAGATGCTCAACATCACTTAACATCAGAGAAATATAAATCAAAACCACAATGAGATACCATATCACACCTGTCAGGATGGCTAAAATTAACAACTCAGGAAACAGTAGATGTTGGCAAAGATGTGGAACCCTTTTGCACAGCTGGTGGGAATGTAAACTGGTGCGGCCACTCTGGAAAACAGTATAGAGGTTCCTCAAAAAATTAAAAAATAGAACTACCCTATGACCCAGCAATTCCACTATAAGGTATTTATCCAAAGGATACAAAAATGCTGATTTGAAGGGGTACATGCACCCCCGTGTTTATAGCAGCTCTATCAACAGTAGCCAAATTATGGAAAAAGCCCAATGTCCATCAACTGATGAATGAATAAAGAAGATGTGGTGTATGTATGTGTGTGTGTGTGTGTGTGTGTGTGTGTGTGTGTATATATATATATATATATATGCAATAAAATACTACTCAGCGATCAAAATGAATGAAACCTTGCCATTTGCAACAATATGGATGGAACTAGAGTATATTATGCTAAGTGAAATAAGTCAGTCAGAGAAAGATAACATACGATTTCACTTATTGTGGAATTTAAGAAAAAACAGCAGCTGAACATAGGGGAAGGGAAGGAAGAATAAGATAAAAACAGAAAGGGAGGCAAACCATAAGAGACTTAAATACGAGAATACACTGAGGGTTGCTGTAGGGATATTGGATACAGGGCTGGGCTAAATGGGTGATGGGCATTAAGGAGGGCACTCATTGGGAAGAGCACTGGATGTTATATTAAGTGATGAATCACTGGGTTCTACTCTTGAAGCCAATAATATATATATATTAACTAACTTGAATTTAAATAAATAAATGAAGGGGCGCCTGGGTGGCTCAGTCGGTTAAGCATCAGACTTCAGCTCAGGTCATGATCTCACAGTCCGTGAGTTTGGGCCCTGCATCAGGCTCTGTGCTGACAGCCAGAGCCTGGAGCCTGCTTCAGATTCTGTGTCTCCCTTTCTCTCTCTGCCCCTCCCCTGCTCATGCTCTGTCTCTATCTCAAAAATAAATAAAAATATTTTAAAAAATTTTAATAAATAAATGAAAAGAAGACAGATCTTTTGTGAATAGACAAGAAAAAGTAAGTATCTGGTGTTCCACTTCAGTTGGGATTGACTGAAAAATAGCCACCTAAATCCAAATGCATTCATTTTCTGTTCTGTAATGTAAAAGAGTGAATTCAAGGAGTAAAGAGTCTTAAAAAGCTTCAAAAGTTAGCAGGCCCACAATTTTCATGAGGCTAATCACCACAGAAGCATTTTCCTTCAGAAGCATTACAACTTTTTGTGCCTCGATCTGGCTTTACCATCACCCCCACACACACACAACAAGTACTACAAAAGGTGTAAACAGTGGTGCATCTTCATGCTCATGGCAAATAAATATCTGTTAATAATACCTGAGACCCAGCGTAGAAGCTTAAAACCTAGTTCCTGATGCCAAAAGAGGGATCCCAGAGGCAGTAAACCTACCCACGAAACCATTACAGCCCTCTGAGGGAGGGAAGAATTCTAGTCAGGGCCACCCTATGGCTCTGGCACCTCCATTTTGTGTCAGAGGTATGGCCCTGACTCTGAAATCTCCTACTTAGAAATTCATGTTCATCTTTCAGTAACTCTGAAGTTCAATTTGTATCTGGTTTTGTTTTGTTGAGGTGTGTACCAAACTGTATAATGAAGATGAATTCCATCCCTTGGCTCTATTCCAGGATCCTAGATCCCCTCCTGAACTAATAGTAAGATGCTTTACTTTTTTGTCCCATAACATGACATGGTATAAGCCTTTTTGCATTACGCTATGGAATGACTGAGTTTCAGACATTAAAGTTGGAAGTGTGTCCAATGTGATAACCCATTGTTACAAATTTGTTCAGCTCCACCATAAATAGTTTTAAGCGTGGTGCTGCCAGGACCTCCAAGATGCTTTGGTTCACCCCTTAATTTGAAGATCCTGAGCTCAGTGAGTCTAGTAACTTACTCAAGGTCACACAGCTACACCGTGAGATATGTTAAAGATATTTTGTAAAATTATACTTACAATGGAATTACATTATTCTTACTATTAGCCTCTGAGATTTCAACTCAGTGGGGAGAAATAGAGAGAAAGAATAATATAAATAGCGTGGTTAACTAATCACTCCATTCCATGACTATACTCAGAAGAGAGCATGAGGTAAGGGATATGATTCTACTGGCTTCCTAAAGTGTCACAGTCCCCACTTCCCCCTCAGAGTGTGAGAATTTGGACTCACTATTTAAAGAGTATACACACACACAATGTAAATATGTATGTATATATGAGAGACAGAGTTGTAAAAAAAAATTTATACTATAACTAGTGAATGACTTAAGAGATTCTTTCAAGGATAATTTTGCCTATAAGCAATTTTTGTCATACCAAAATGCCTAATCCCCAAAGATGAGGCCCCTTTGACTTACTGTTAGGGCAGAACTAGAACAAGAAGCCTGACCCTTTAATCAGACTATGACATTTTGCCTCCTCTTCAGAAACTCATTTCACAATATAGGTAGAGTTTGTTCCACTCTATAGTTGTTGATGATAGATACCTATTATGATGTTTTGTTCGTTTGCTTTAAAGTTTATTTATTTATTTTGAGAGAGAGAGAGAGAGCATGTGCAAGCATGTGCACCAGCAGGGGAGAGACAGAGAGAGGGAGAGAGAGAATCCCAGGTAGGCTCTGTGCTGTCAGTGCAGAGCCTGACATGAGGCTTGAACTCATGAACCATGAGATCATGACTTGAGCTGAAATCAAGAGTCAGATGCTGGATGCTTAACCCACTGAGCCACCCAGGTACTCCTAATGATGTTTATTCAATGGTGCCCACATGGATATTAGCAATCTAGGTAGTTTCACACAAGGACACCCTTTCCTGATCACTACAAGTTAGGTCAACCCAGAAAGCTAAAATGACCATCAGGCCCTTTGGGCAACCAGAGCAGTAGATATACTCATGGCATGTAGTTCAGCAGCCTTACTTGAAAACCTGTTGGCTTTGTTTCTCTGCAGAGAATGGCAGAAGATCCAAATAAGACAAGACTGACATTCCAAGGGGAGAGGACTACCTGGATCATTCCTGTGAACCTCAGTGAGCTTCTAGAGCTGAAAGCCAATATCCCTGATGTACTCTTTATCATGGGGAACACTGCAGTGGGTGGGTGGTTTTTAAGCAAGTTCCTTAGTCTAGATTAGGTAATCCAGACTTCTGTCTCTCTTTTTAAACTCTTCATAAATGCAATGCAGTTCACTTTAATTAATACATACCTCTGTCCTTTAGAATCCTTCGTTGTTTTCTTTTGCAAATGTGTCATTTGTGTCACAATTTTCACTCTGGATTATCCATAAACAATATCTGTTAGCCCCCATTGACTTCCTTTTCTAATTGCTTTACATGCTTTTCTCCTTAGGGACCCAGCATTAAATTTAGAGATGAATATCATCCAGTTTTCATATCTCTACTTAGGCTTCCAGAACTGTTTTATGCACAGCACAGATGATGGTATGTACCGTCTTTTTCATTGGCTGTTGGTAGGCTATTAATAATTATATGCACTGGGCTAATTTGAGCACTTAATAGAATATATGACCTCCTATATGTGCCCTACTATGTGTCCTCTATGAGCTTTTTCAAACTGAATTATTCAGCTATGTCACTGAATACTGCATTGTCATAGGAGCCATACAGTGGGAAGATGTAGGTTGTTCCACATATAGAGAGAGACTGACTGAATAAGGACACTTAAGAGAGTGGCTGGCCTGTAGGAAAAGTTCTTGCCAGAGTCATAAATTTGCTTAAGGCTCATCCTATACCGACACACATTCACACACACACAAAAATTCTGGGACACAAAATTTGAAAATTTAACTGTAACAACCTTATTTCTCTTCATACTCTTTTCACAGTTTACCAAATGCTTTCACATCTTGTTTCTTTTGATCCTCATGACAGTCCTGGAAGGTAGACATAGCAGGTGGTAGCCTTGGGATCTCCGTTCTCAATCAAAGGACTGAAGTAACTTCCCCAACTTTGCACAGCTAACACACAATCAAGTCAGGACTAGATTCCAGGGTTTCTTACTTTTAGTCAAGTTCTCCTTCCCACAATGCACCAAATAAGGCTATCTGAGAAAAACATATCCAAACTCAGCATTTGAATAGATAACAAGTAATGGGAGGTAAAAATTCTACTTTAGAGTAAAGTATTCCTTGGGGCACCTGGGTGGCTCAGTCGGTTAAGCTTCTGACTTCAGCTCAGGTCATGATCTCACTGCTCATGAGTTCGAGCCCCATGTTGGGCTCTGTGCTAACAGCTCTGAGCCTGGAGCCTGCTTCAGATTCTGTCTCCATCTCTCGGCCCCTCCGCTGCTCACTCTCTGTCTCTGTCTCTCTCTCTCTTTCCCAAATATAAAATAAAACATTAAAAAATTTTAAAAAATAAGGTTTTCCTCATTGAGTAAACAGAAAATGAGAAATTGTCTGCTTTCTCCTCTGATCTGCTAATATTAAGTCAGTCTGCCCATTCATTTTCTTTTTTATCTGTTGCAATGTCCATATCAGTTGACTCATAGGGAGAAATGGAGCAAGGGGAGGCTGGGCTGGTACAGAAGAATGTTGGAAGTAAGGTATGGATGCACTTGGTTGGGTGGGGTGGGAGTGAAGGGACTGGGGAGGAGGTAGAGCCCATAACACTATGTCAATGTTTCTCAATCTTTTCATTATTGCCTCACTAAGGAGCAAGAGGCATTTTCCCCCAATCATCCCTCCATGAATTTTTAACACCATAGGTAGGCCATATATCTGTTTATGTACAGTATATGTATATCAGGGCTTTATCCATCAAAAGAGCAAGATTTTTTTTTCACCCTTTTGGGGCTGGTATTACCCTCCTGGAGAATGCATGAACTGGATGACATCCCTGCTCAAAGCATTCCCTGAAACACACTTGCAAAAAACCTGACCCAAGGTACAGACAGGTGTCTATTCTTATTGCTTTGTTAAGGAAACAGTATGAAAAGATGGCTGTATAAGAAGGGCAAATGGGCAACACAAATGTGTAGGTCACTTTCCACTTAGACTTAATGATCTTTTAAAAGTTTTATAGAATCTGAACTGAAATTTCTATATTTGATCAATTTATTCAGGAAAACACTAATTGCACATTAACAAAGTAATGAATTTCTGATATCTGTCGCTGGTATATCCTAAAATGTATGGCATATATGACTGAGAAAAAGAATTTGGTACTTAATATTTGGGAATAAAGCATATTGCCAAAAATATCTTTATCTTTGGTTTCTCTAAGTTAATATAAAAAGAGAAGATATATTTGAAAGATTGTTTCTGTGCAGCCCATACATCTTGTTATAGTTCAACTTCAGTTTATATTCTCCTATCTTATTTTCAGGGGTGCAGAATGTGGCCTGGCTCTGTTGAATGATGGCTTACATCTTATTGTTTGGGGGCAGCAAAAGAAGACTAAGACCTACTGTGCTCTCCTGAAGCATCTGAGGATGCTTGCCAGAGCTCAGATTAAGAATATGGCAGAATGCTCTCTAGTGTGATATGAAATAAGCCACAGTTATAGACAGTCATATAGTTCTGTTCTGCTTAGAAAACATTACTCTGAAGGGGAACCCCAAGTCAATGTTGAACAAGTCTATACAATATGAGTATGAGTGGGTATATGTACTCAAAATGAGAGTCATCACGCTGCATTTATGTGTGTGTCCAAAGTGAGAAGCGGCAGGGTGCCTGGGTGGCCCAGTCAGTTGAGCATCTGACTCTTGATTTCAACTCAGGTCATGATCCCAGGATTGTGGGATCAAGCCCTCTGTCAGGCTCCACACTCAGATTCTTCCTTTCCAGGGCACCCGGGTAGCTCAGTCGGTTAAGTGTCCAACTCTTTATATTTGGTTCAGGTCATGATCTCATGGTTTGTGAGATGGAGCCCCATGTCAGGATCTGCACAGAACCTGCTTGTCAGAAGTGCAGAACCTGCTTGGGATTCTCTCTCTCCCTCTCTCTCTCTCTCTCTCTCTGCCCCTTCCCCCCTCTCAAATAAATAAAACTTTTTAAAAAATCTCTTTCTCCCTCTGCCTCTCTCTCCTGCTCATATACTCTCTCTTGGGGGAAAAAAAAGTTAAAGTTCAACCAAGGGGACTGTCCAGCTCTAACAGGCTATGAAATGTTTTAGCCAAGGTATAGTAAACAAGAGCCTACATTTCCAAAATACTCTTTTATGTCTGTTCCTCCTCTTAGACCTTTGCCCCAAGGTCAGTTTCTAAGCATGTGCATCCCATATGTCTATTCTTGGATGTCCCCCAGTTGTCTAGCTTATTGAGGTTTCCTTATTATTTGAGGTTTAAGAGTAATTGGTTTGAACCACTGCCCATTCCACACATGATAGGTAGTTCAGTGAGACTTTGGTGCAGGGCATTTCTCCTAATTGTCTCTGGCCCTGTTTCTGTTGATTCTCAAAATTCACTGCATATTTTCACCTTCTGCATCTTCTGTCCCTTTTTCTAGACCACACTGTTCCTCTCAACATCACCTTGCCCCCTTAACTCCCTTCAAAGGTTCTCATTCAAGGCTATGTCTGAAGGAACTTTATCCACAGTTTGGAGTAACAGAGAAGAATTCTACTACACAGCACTACAGTAAGCATTTTGAATGGGAATGCTACATAGCCCAGTTCTTTAGTGTTTATTTACTCAGACTCTAGTCCTTACTTTCCCCGATGTTATTGGACACTCATGCTAGAGTCAGCTCTCAAAGAAATTTTCTTCTTCACTGCACATGGAAAAGGAACATTTTCTTCAGCAATAAGTTTGAACTGGGGTTAGGGATGGGAATCTTGCACAACATGTTGTCTGACTCTATTTAGCTGCCCTAAAATCATACCAGATCTTTCTTTGAAGCAAAGAAGGGAATTAAAAACTTGCACAAGATCCTTGTACACATAATTCCTTGTTTGTCAAATAACTGGCTTTAAAAATGTTATCTTTTTTATTTAGACTTTAGAAGGACATGTGGTGAACAGACCTAATTTTTCTGACCTAAATACCATTTTAGCAGCAGGAAATCCTCCCATCAATCTGATATCTAAAGGCAAGAGACAAGTTTTAGGCATTCTATTATATAATTACCACTGTCAGTTAGGTAGCTCCTTTCATAAAGCATGAACCAGGAACCCAAGTGTATCTAACTTAGATTCACCAAATATATAGGTTATATCTGTATTACCTCAAGTGTAAGGATGCAACAGAGGTCAATTATCCTGTTTTCAGATGTTCTATATCTTGCAGATCAGATAAGTTACTGCACTGGACAATTTTTCTTAACTATTTGGCCACATTTATGCACAGTCCAAATTGTAGTATCAAAGCATTTTTTTAAAAAAATGAGATGTCTGTCTGTGGTTTTAAAGCTTTATGGCACATTTCATTTCAGAGTATTATAAAGTTGGAAATTTTCCTCATAGGGACTTAACTTTCTAAAGAAAATCAAGATTGTGGGGCATGTTACTCATTACTTCTCTCTTTATTTAAAGACAGCTTGAGCTGTGCCAAGAGAGAATTATTTAAACTCAATTAAATAACAATAAATGCATATTATTCATAGAGCTATTGATGTAAGAGACCCTCTTTTTTATTACAATCACATTTTTGAAAATACAGTGGCTCAAGTAAGAGAATATTGTCAATTGTCTAAGAAAAAAAAGCTGTGTAGCAGGCATTCCACTTGTACGCCTGTTCCACCATTGTCCCAGCTGTAGAACTTTGAACAAATCATTTAACCCCTCTGGACCTGTTTTCCCATTTATGAACCTATGTTGTACTCAGTTGTTTCCAAATAGCTTTAAAGTTCTTCAAGGCCAAAATTTGTGAGTGTTGTGTAATGGGAGCTGAGAACCAGAAAAGACTTTTCAGATTATCTGGTCCAGTCCTGTCATTCTGCAGATGAGGAACTGGAAGCCCCTACGGTTCTGTGACTTGCCTAAGGTGACCCAGCATGGAAGCTGCAACTAGAAACCAGATCTTCTGGCTTACAGTTCACACTCTCTCTTTCCCCAGATTCATCACAACTATCCCTTGCTTCATATTCTCCAGTTCGATAAATTCATTCTGATCAAGGTCATTTTCTCTAATAGAAGGAGAACAGCAGATTCCTTTATACAGCCATTTCCTTGAGAGATCACCTAAAACCAGCCTTAAATCAGAAAAGATTATGTTATCTGTTTCTATTCCCCACTCTACTCAGGTAAAGGCTCCCTGACTCACTGCCCACCCCGAGGGAGCCCAGCTTACCCTGGGAGACTTCTGGGGCTGCTCAGAGGAAGAGGCAAATTCTCAGAGGACCATTTGATTTGCTTTCATATCAGGGCCACATTGTGACTTCTGTAGAAGCTGGCCACACAGATGCCGTCCTACTTTGTGACTCTAATGTTTCACGCTAATAATGAGATTTAACCTAGAATGAGAGATTTAAACCTGGAAAGCACTTGGAAGACCATTTGATCCAGTGGTTTTGAAGCTTTTTTTTTTAAGAGTAAAATTACTTGTTTGCATGAAATTTACGTAGAACACCAAACTAAACCAGTTAAAAGTGGAGGTATGGTAGTTCATCCTGAGAGGCAGCACACCTCCTGATTTTTCCCTTACCCCTCTCAGCAGCCCCGGAGGCACACAGCCATCTCATCTTAAAGAAAGTTAAGACCCAAACAGTTTAAGTCACATGCCTGAGGCCACATGTAGTGACTCAAATTTTGAAAATAGATAAACATAGACTCTGGAGCCAAACTGCTTAGATTTCAACCCCAATTCTTCCATTTCCTGTGTGACCTTGTACAAGTTATGTAACCTCTCAGTTTCCTCATTAGTAAATTAGAAATGAGTAGAGTTGTTATGAGGATAATATATTAATACCTATAAAGCACATGGACCAGTACTCACATATACTCAATACTATAGTCAGCAACATCATTCACAGGATCATTTTCATTATAATTAATCATCAGAGTTGTTGCTATACAGCACACAATGGAGATGAACAGTATTCTGAGTGTTTTTTTTATTTCCAGTGGCACTTTGTGCCAGGATTCTAGCTGGCCCAACATTAGGAGAATGCCTTTGCCATTGTCAATGCTGGGATAAGTGTGAAGTTTGAAGATGGCATAGGCATGATTAAGGACCTTTAAATGTTCTACGGAAATGTTGGCCCCACCATTGTCTCTGCAAGCCAAATGTGCAAGCAGCTCATTGGGAAGTATGTCACAACACATTTGGAAATGAAATTCAGGACTTTGTATTTTAATATTTTATGAAAATGGCACTTGGAGAATTTTTTTCTGATTATATATATATTACATAATCATATAAGAAATTTAAGCACTGTGGAAGAATATAAAGAAAATAAAATTCACCCAAAAGCCAACCTTCTTCAAGATACAATTCTTTCATTGCAGTTTCTGTAATAAGATGAACACACAAATTAATCTAAGTAGATAATATATTCAAGTCTTCTTTCTTTCTCCTTCCTTCCTTCCTTCCTTCCTTCCTTCCTTCCTTCCTTCCTTCCTTCTTCCCTCTCTCCCCTTCTTTTCTTTTCTTTTTTCTTTTCTTTTCTCTTTTCTTTTCTTTTCTTTTCTTTTCTTTTCTTTTCTTTTCTTTTCTTTTCTTTCAAGTAGCCTCCATGCCCATCATGGGGCTTAAACTCATAACACTGAGATCAAAAGTCACATGGTCTACTGACTGAGCCAGCCAGGCACCCTTCACATTTTCATTTTTAATTAACCTGCAGAATAAGTAAATGTTTCCAATACTGTATCCTAAGACATCTTAAAATGTCCCTACACTACATAAAGATGAAATATTCAAAAAGTTTAAAAGGCCTTCTTCATGTCACTCTCATTGTTTCTAGCATTTGGAAAGTAGTTTTTAAAAACTCTTCCAACAAAATTAACTAAAATTTAAAATGAAAAAAGTAATAAAATTAAAAAAACTTTCTTCTAACTAGTGCTTTTACAGTAATTTTTATCTACCCATTGTATTCATTGTCAACAATGCAATGGAACTTAATGCAATTTTTTCTCAAATACCAAAGTAAGTCAATGCTTTAGAAGCATTTATGTAGAAACTTTCATTTGTAAAAAATTTACACCTGTCATCAATAATTTAGTCATTTACCAGTCATTACCTATGTAGTGTGTGTGCCAGGCATGGCCTATTTGCTGGAGATACCTCAGTAAGACGAGTTTCCAGATCTTGGGAAGCTCTGATTTGAGTACTTTTTTATCCAAGCTATTTGAGGTAAATCAACATTCACAGGCCATGAAGTTAAAAATAGTAATAAAGGAGGACTTGGTAAGGAAAATTTCAGAACCACTGCAGCAGATTCTAAAGAAAGCTTGTGAAATATGTGAGGGTATTTTGTTTAGACTTTAAAGATGAATACAGATTTTTCTCCATCTTACCTTGCTCTGTCAGTTTACTCTGTCTTTGCCTCTTCTGTGACATGTTTACATTCTTTCCTACCATGCAATAGGATGACCAAATGCTGAATGATACTTGCTGACTGGTCCTGGATGAGATTTACATGCCACCAGTAGCTGAGGCATGATAGAATACAGGTGAACCCTCAGCATCAGCTCACTTTTCAAATTCTACCTCAAAGTGAGGTGAGCAGTGAGGAAAATGATAAATGACTTCTCTGGGTCTCTGAGTGCCTTGACATTATGAGTGTGAGTCTGCATATGAAGGGCTTCCCTGCCCAGTTTCTCTACTGCACCAAGGTTAGCAGATTATCAAGGGTAAAGAGGGTGGAACTCTCAGTGTGGTGCTTCCCAGCCTCCTTTTCCTTTCCTTCCCTCTCCCTTCTCTCCTGGGCTAAAAAGGGGACAACCTTGCTCTTCCTATAGTTTGTGTGACCATATAGTACACAATATCAAGTTGATCTACAGTAGTGAAAAGCTTTCAGTAATTAAATTATAATCTCTTCCTATTTTAAAGAAAATTTTCTTATTAAAACAATACCTTCTTTAATATTTAGAAAATGTGGATTAGCCAAAAAGGAAGAGAAAATCTTTTGTCTATCATTTGTCTATCCATCACCCATAGATAACCATTATTAATATTTTGGTATGCGTCCTTCTAAACCCTTCTTTATGAATGTGGGTATGTATATGTCACACATATATATCTGTAGAACTGTTTAGTATAACTTGTTTATTTCACTTAGTAACAAACACCTTTCAGTGTTATTGAATATTCTTCATGACATAATGACATAATGGTTGCATGATGTGTCTATGGATAGGTGTGCCATTATTTGATATGTACTTTATTTTTGGACATTTAGATTGTTTCTTGTTTTTTAACTTTTTTTTTCTTACCTACCCTAGTTTAAAATGACCTTCACAGCAGTGTTTCTCAGAATATGGTCCATGACTGTGAGTGTCCCCTTGATAAGTCATGAGCTGACCCAAAAATGGCAGATAAATGATTATGCATTTCTTTTATGGCTAAGTCTGTTAATTCAGCTAGTCTTTTTAAATAATTTTTATTAATTAGCATTTATATTTATAGCATTTACATTTATAATAATTAGCATTGTTATAATATTCTATTATTCTGTATTACATAATATATTTACAACATACATATGTCATCAATATATATCTATTATCACTTATAATTTGTTAAATACATGTCTTTTGTTTTACATCTTTATTATCATATGTTCTCTTGCATATTACACATTATATATTCTATCATTGTAGAAAATTCAAACACAGAGAAGCAAAACTTTTAAAAATCAACTGTAAGCCAGTAGTCCTACCATAAAGACTGTTAACATTTGGAATACATACATATATTTTTTTTTCTTCTTTTTACAAGAAAAAGGGGTAATACTATACATAAATATTTGTAATCCATATTTTCACTTAATTGTAATGCATGGGCATTTTTTCAATCAAAATATTGTTTTTTAGGCATAGAATTTAGTGATTCATCACTTACATGTAACACCCATTTCATGAGCATTTTTCAATGTGCATAAATACAAACACACTTCTACAAAACCATTTTTAATGACTAGGAACTATTATATCTTACAATGCACATAATTTGTTTAGTCAGTTCCCTCTTATTGGATATTTAGGTTAATTCTAATATCTTTACTATGACAACTAATCTGAAACTGAACGTCCTTGCAAATTAATCTTTTCTCCCTCAATTGCTTCTTTGAGATTCATGCCCAGAACTTTGACCTGGACTTGAAAGCACGGCCTCCATTGGAAAAACAAATTCTTCCTGCCATTTGAGAGGAGAGCTTGTCATAAAGGAAGTCTCCACTTCCTGGAAATAGCATTCACTTTCCTGTGTGTGTAAGTAGATATAGTCATTCTTGAAACAACTGCTGCTAGCCCAGGGAGCTCGAAACTCAGGGTTCTTTCCCAGCACAACTGGTGACCAGTATCTGAGAGAATAAATAAGATAACCTATTTCTACATGTGATTTTCTAAGCAAGTGATTCAGATTGTAAAGTTAAATGGGAAATTATCTTCTTTTCAGTATCTCCAGAATTTTCTGATATCCCAGAAGAGTTCATGAGTGCTCTAGAAGATTTCCTTGTTATAACACCCCAAGGAATTCGGATGTTCCAGGTCAGCGGGTAGAGTTTTTTGTTTTTTGTTTTTTAAATCTGTCTATGCATTCAATGAATGCATTATACATGTATCTCCCACTTTTCAATAGCTATTTTTTTTTATTACTTGTAAGGGTAAAGTCTACTAAAGCCAGCCAACATTACCAATTTTAACTCACACACGACTTGCTTGGTTTAGCTTCTATGCTTTTACTCAAGGCTTCACAAGGAGTTAGATTCTAAATGTCTCTTCTCCACTATATCAGTTTTGTTGCTTAAAATGTTCTCCTTTTCTTAGTGAATGCCTGTCCTTTCTTCAAAACCCAACTCAACATTCACTGCTTCTAGGACCCTACTTGACACAGCCATCCTAAATCTCCCAGGAACTTGTGTATTTTCTTTGCACCATATTGTGTAAATGTGTATATTTTGTTATGTATAAACTGTTCTTTATTGCTATATTAAGTTAACCATGTTATTTTAATATGTATTTGTCTGTATTCTGATACCCTTGCAAGCTTGTAGAATCTTTAAGGAGAAGAACAACATCTTCCTTTTGGGGAGGTGAGGGGGTAGATTGTAACCAGAATATATCTCTTACCACACTGCCCAATGGACATTTATTAACTCTGACTCACAGATATAGATACCCAATTGCCTATAATTTTTCTTCACTTGTGAGTAAGCCAGATATATCAGACCCAATTTTCAGTGCCTGAGAATGTCTGGAAGTAAAATAACTTGCTTTATTCATTGACAGTGTGTGGATCCCTACCGACCGTCACAAGACCCCATCAACCACCCAGTCATGCACCAGTCAGCCATTAAATATGCCAGGGAAGCTGTGTTTAGTGATGACATGTCTCCTGTTGCCCAAGAACTCTTCTTGGCTTTAGTCACAAGCAGCAGATCTCACACAAACATCATGTAAGAGAGTGAAAAATATTCCTATGTATTACTGGAATGCATTCACAATTTCACATCACAAATGAGAGGTTATTTAAGTCAACTAAGAATTCATTTCCTCAGGGCATCTGGGTGGCTCAGTCCACTAAGTGTCCAACTTCGGCTCAGGTCATAATTTCACAGTTTGTGAGTTCAAGCCCCACAGTTCGTGAGTTTGAGCCCCACATTGGCTCTGTGCTGACAGCTCAGAGCCTGCAGCCTGCTTCAGATTCTGTGTCTCCCTCTCTCTCTGCCCTTCCCCCGCTCATGCTCGCTTGCTCTCTCTCTCTCTCTTTCACAAAAATAAATAAATGTTTTAAAAAATCTTGAAAAAAATATATATTCTCTCTTCTGAATGGAAATCAGTCATTTTTTAGCATATTTTTGAAAGAATCTAATGCCAAGAGTCCAAACATCTGCCAAATATTGACACTTTTAAACACAGAATACTGTCCCTTATTTAGTTATGAGGTCCATTGTAGTTTTTCCCTGTGTTTGAGGAATCATTTATATTGTACCATGAACTTACCCCTGTAAACTCTATGTGTACTTTCAAATTTTCCCTCCTAGATCAATTGATATTTCAGAAGCCCTGGCACTTCCAGGTATTGTCAATGTGATAACAGCAGGTATTGTCAATGTGATAACAGCAGAGGATGTTCCAGGAAATAATAAGCATCAGGGAGAAGTTCTCTATGCACCCAATGAGGTGTGAGATTTGTGTGGGGCGTATTATTCAAATGATTCACTGAAAACACCAAAATGATTATTGGTTATGACTCTACATCCATGGATTCATGTTCACATCACAAAAACTGCAGGGAACCAATGATTCCACATCAGTGATTCTCAAATTCTCTCTTGAAATGTGAACATAAGATTCTGATCATAAGCTATAAGCCCTCTCAAAGAAGGTTTCTAAAAAAGTTGTGAAAACCATAGAAGCAATATAGAACACAGGACATTAAAAGAACCGACAGAATTTCAGGATGACTGGATTAATATGTGTGATATGGGAATGATGGGGAATACAACTGAAGACAGAAGCCAGATAATCAATTTCTGCACCCAGTTTTTGAACCCCCTAAATCCCACTCATGCCACTGTTTTAAATTTATTCTCATAGGTGGAAAATAATCTTTCCTTTGGTCATAGGAACCCAGTGGGTAAATGTAAGAATGTGGGAACAGTAATTCCTTTTTAATGATTCTGTGTCTTAGCTAATGGTAACACGTGGCTTTTCTGCAGGTGATTTGCATGAGTCAGATTATCTGCACTGTGGCTGCTGATACCTATGCTCATGCAAGAGAGGCAGCTAAAAAAGTGAAGATGACTTGTGAAGACATAGAACCAAAGATTATCACAAAAGAGGTAGTCGAGCCACTTCATGCCTTCTAGAATGACTAGGTCAGTATACTTTTGGCAGAATTCAACTGGTGGAGTCACAAAATAGTATAAATTGGGCTCCATCTATACTTCATTCAGAGTTATTTATGTTTCAAAGCAAAGGCTCAAGAAATCGACACCTCGAAACATAATACTGAGAATTTCCCTGCCTGCATTTCTACTTCCTTCTTGTGACCACTTCTCCCATTCTCTTGACAAGACATGTTCTCATAATATAGATAGGTAACACCAGAGGAATGTCCTTATGACCTCTATGTAAAACTAGTCGGTGGGAAAATCCAGAGCACTGTGAAACTGAGAACAGTCATAACATTTACTGTCCTGTGTCTCCTGCCCCCTTCCTACAAGCTCTGGAGATAGAAAACTCAGATTGGTATTCTAACTCCATCTTTTAGTAGCTCTTTCTTTCTTTCTTTCTTTCTTTCTTTCTTTCTTTCTTTAGTGGCCTCTTAATAGCAATGAAAGCTTTGGCATGTCACGTAAATTCCTCATACCTCAGCTTTCTCAACTATAAAATGGGAGCCATAAAGCACCTACATGAAAGTCATTAGAAGGTTTAGATGAGAAAATCCAGGTAAAATGCTTAGAACAGCACCTGAGAGATACGGAATGCATGTAGTAAATGTTTGCTATTATTTTTGTTTTAGTTGTTGTTATTAATGAGGGCAAGAACATGTTGCATAGTGCTTTATAGCCCCAGCATTTAGCAAAGCATTAACCCAAGGTCAGTCTTAATAAATGAGTGTGATGGAGGGAGAAGTGAATAGATGGGTACATGAACAACATGAAACCCAGCCATGTAGGATACTTTTTCAGTATCCTCTGATTCTCCTCTGTTCTTCCCAAGAGTTGCCAAATTCAGGTCTTTCCCAGTTATCTTTTCAATGCCTTTAAGTCTGCCCCTTTCTTTCCACTCTCAATTTCACCCCTATCCCACCCTTCAGCACATACCTTACCACTGTCAGATTTACTACAATAACCACTTAAGGAGCCTCTTGTACTCCATTTTAAACCTGTCTACCCACCACATTAACTTTTCTACGCCTCAATGTTCATTGGGTCACTTTTCTTATACAATAATGTCCCCTTGGATAAGGGTCTTAGCATAGAACTCAAGGTCTTTCATAGTCCAACCTCAATTCACCTTTGAAGCTCATCCACATGCTCTTGACAGAAAACTTGCTCTCCAGCCAGCCTGGCCTTATTCTCTTTTTGGCCCCTTAGCTTATTTTCAACCTCAAGCTATTGCTTTCTGAGGTGGCCTTGACTTCAAATGATTTCCCCCTCTCTTCTCTAACTGTCCTAATTCCATGCAATTCAGCCTCTAATTTAGGTCACCTACACAAGGCCATTTCTGAGCATTTCCAGTTCCACCAGCCTCCTCCTTGGCCTCTCTCTACTCTTCTTATCTGCACCCCACCATAAAGTTGACACCTTAATACCCACTGCCTCAGGTCATCACTCAGCAGTCTAGAGGGTGGGACCTTCTAGATATGCTTATCTCCCCCTCAGCGCTTCCTCCAAGCCCTGAACAAAACTGAGTCACCAATACCTGTAGTCTATTGTAACACAATTTCTGCTGACTCTCTACACTCCTTAGATTGTCTGTCATGGTGTATGAATATCTGAAAGAACAGGAGCATAGCAGTTTGATGGCGTATGAACGGTTTATTAAGATATGAGAAAACAAAACTTTTTATTATTTTGCCCTAGAACACAATTCATTTTTCCATTGGAAAAAAAAAATAGAGCAAGGAAATTTAGAGCAAGCCTTTAAATATGTTGATCAAATCATTGATGGTAAGTTGTCTTGGGCCAAAAAAGTGATTCCTCTAAAGTTGAAGACTATAAGTTAATTATCTGGTTTGAGAAATACTGAAACTCCAAGGCAGAGCTCTCAACCCTAGTGTGATTTTTAAATCAAAATTTTAAATGCACAAATAATAAGTTTACAATTTGATGAAATTTTATGTATAGGTATAAATCTATGTAAACACTACCCACATCAAGATCTAGAACACTTCTGGGGAGCCTGGTTGGCTCAGTTGGAAGAGCATGCAACTCTTGATCTAGAGGTCATCAGTTTGAGCCCCATGTTGGGTGCAGAGATTACTTAAAAATAAAATCTTTAAAAACATATAGAGAGAGCCCAAGGAAAGCAACAGCGGCAGATGGGGAGGAAGCAGCAGGCTTGGAAGACCCATCTGCCTTCAGTAGGTTTCCGCTCTTTGCTAGGGACAACAATTAAGTGAGGTCCCCAAGTGAAACCCAAGTTCAAACCTGGACTGTTTGGAGGAGAAGAGACCAACATGGTGGAGAAGTAGGGGGATCTGAAGTTCCCTCCTCTCTCAAACAAAGCAGTATTGAAGCTAAAGGACTTTCAACTCTAAGAGTCCAGGTGGCAAAGCGACAGAGATACTTGCAAAGACCCACCAGGACAACATGACAGGCCATAGGTGCATGATTGTGAACTGAGAGAAATAAAACAAACAAAGGGGAGGGATCCCCTTCTGTAGAGAGACAAAGGGAAGAGAAAGAAGCTGGGGAAGCATAGGACTATATCTGGGTAAAAGAAAAACCACGGACCAGGATGGTGAAAGATTCAATGTCTAACTGCAGGGCTTTCTCCAGACTAGGGCTGGCTGCCCTTTTCACACACCTGGGGAGGTGGGGAGCCAGCCCCAGGCTTGGTAACTAGTTCAGAGGTGCAGTCCGCAGTGGGAGAAAACAATCCCCTCCCTGGAGTGCTATGGGAAGAAAGTATACATCCACTCAAAGGAGTGGCACGTCACCAAAACCAAGGTGGACAGTGTGGGAACATTGAACACA